>NC_069697.1:48585346-49227533 GCF_023699985.2 Odocoileus virginianus
GGCAAATATGAAAAAGGCTGCTATGAACATCAGGGCATAGGTATCTCTTTTCAAATTAGTGTTCTTGTTTTCTTTGGACATACACCCATGAGTGAAATTTCTGGATGATATGAAAGTTCTATTTTTAGTTTTCTGAAGACCCTCCATACTGTTTGCCATAATGGGTGCAGCAATTATTATACATCCCAACCAAAAGAGTGCCAGGATTTCCTTTTCTCCACATCCTTGCCTACATTTGTTATTTGTCATCCTTTTTGATGACGGTCATTCTGACAAGTATGAGGTGGTATCTCCTTGTAGTTTTGATTTGCGTTTCTTTGGTTATTACTGATAATGAACATCTTTCCATGTGCCTGCTGGCCATCAGTATGTAGTTGTAAGAAAAATGTCCACCCAGGTCTTGTGCGATTTTTTTAATTGGGTTGCTTGTTTTTTTGATATTGAGTTGTATGTGCTGTTGACTTATTTTGGAAATTAACCCCTTATCAGTCATATAATTTGCAAATATTTTCTCCTAGTCAAGGTTGTTTTTCATTTTGTCAATCGTTTCCTTTTCTGTGCAAAAGCTTTTAAGGTTGACTGTGTCCCACTTGTTTATCTTTGCCTTTGTTTCTTTTACCTTAGGAAACAGATTTTTTAAAAAGTTATAATAACTTATGTCAAAGAGCTTACTGTCTATGTTTTCTTCCAGAAGTTCTTTGGCTTCCAGTCTTACATTTAGTTATTTCATCTATTTTGAGTTTATTTTTGTTTATGGTGTGAGAAAATGTTCTAATTCTATTCTTTTACATATATTGATTTCTATCTGAATATGTCCATTGATTTGAGATGTTTAAAAGTCTGTTGGTCTGTCTGTCTGTCTATGTCAGTCTGTGTGCTTTTCTCTCCAAATGCCAGCAGAGTGTTTTGCACATTATGTATCATGAATACATTTTTATCAAATAGAATTGAATTAGATTTTGTTGCTTTCAACTATAGAAGGCATTAGCTAATTGGGAGAGAAATTTTTTGGGAGATTTTTGGGAGCAAGCAGGCATATATATGTCCCATAAATTGTGCACTGTCAGTGACTTCTATCTAATTCTCCTTTCAGAAAATCATAACTTTGAACATTTAGTTGGCTGCAATATATTATCAGAGGTATTAGTCTTATTTTGAAAGATGTAAAACAGATAAAAATGTTTTGATACTTATTAAACAGAAACTAAACCTTATAATGAATTTAAATATTAGGATAATACAGACAATGGTTTGGTTTCTTAATCTGCTAATTTAATCTTATTAAGGCAAAATTTTTAGGGCGCAATTTTATTTGATTGCAAAAGTGAATTTTTTAGTAGAGTTTTCTTTAATTATTTTCGGATTTACAAAATTTGTACTATTCTTTAGCAGGACATTTGTTAAGACTTTAAGACTGATTTTTATCTCCATGACTCTTGAAATATATTTTGAGTGTAGAGAAAGGTCTTCAATAAATTGTATGTCTTTTGCAGAAATAATCACTGAGTCATTTTTAGAAAAAAACAAAAAAACTTGTTATTAATTAAGGCATATTTCATTAAATATGAATACTTCTCTGTATTGAACAACAAAAAAAGAATGCAAATAACAAAAGCTAATACTTATAATGGGCCAGACATTTTTAAAAGTGTTTTATAATATTTAATCTTAATATCTCTCTTAGAGTTAGTCTCATTAAATCCATTTTATTTCAAAGTAACTGAGAAACAGATCTTTTTAAAAAACTGTGCAGCTAGACAAAACTCCTAACTATCAAAATGCAAAGAATTAAGTATGATACTACATAGCATGGTAAAAACAATCATTTTGTGGCTCTGTAAATCAGATTAAGTCCAGCAAGTCCCTCCCCCCAAGGGAACAAAAGTGAATATAAAATGCTGCAACTTATTATTTCAAACCTTCATATTTCAATAAATATTTATGAGACATGCAAAGAAACAAAATATAGCTCATGCTCAGTTAAAAAAAAATTCACTAGAAACAGTCATAAGTGGGTTCAGGTGTTAAATCTATCACACATAGACCTCAAAACAGCTATTATAAATTTGCTCATGGACTTAAAAGAAACCATATTTAAGTTAATTGAAAAGATAAGAATACAATGACATTAAAAAGGAACTCAACAGAGATGAAAACCATAAAAAAGAAACAAATGAAAATTACAAAGTTGAAAGGACAATAAATGAAATGAAAAAAATCAGTAGATAGACTCAATATCATAAGATGCACAAGATGGTGCAGTAGATGCACTCATCTTCTCCTGTGAGAACTCCAAAATTTCAACTAACCGCTGAACAACCATTGACAGGAGAATGTTGGATCCCACCAAAAAAAGATACCCCACATCAAAGGGCAAAGGAGAAGCCCCAACAAGATGGCAGAAGGGATGAAACCATGTTTAAAATCAAACCCCATACCTTCCAGAGGCACTTGGAAGGCTCAAACAAAACCTTGTGTGCAACAGGACCCAGGGACCCCACAAGAGCCTGAGCCAGACCCGCTTTTGAGTGTTTCAGTGTCTCCCGTGGAGGCACGGGTCAGCAGTGGCTGCCTTGGGGACAGGGGCTCTGGCTGCAGCAGACCTGGGAAGTGTGAGGTGTGAGGCCTGTCACAGAGCCACTGAGCAGACAACCTACACACTGGAGAACAATTATAACAAAGAAGTTCTCGCATGGTTGCAAAAGTTCTAGGGCCTGCAACAGATTTCCCAACCTAGGACTCTGGCAAAGGGACTGAGAACCCCCGGGAAATTTGACTTTGAGGTGGGATTTCATTGCAGAACTTCCTCAGGACTGGGGAAACAGACTCTTGGAGGCCACAAACCAAACACTGTGTGCACCAGGCCTCAGGAGGAGGGAGCAGTGACAGCACAAGAGACTTAGCCAGACTTGCCTGGGAGTGGAGGGGAGTCTCCAGAAGCGCGGTGGGTTGACACTGGCCTGCCGGGGGTCAGGGGCCTTGAGTACAACAGTCCTGGCCTAAGTCCTTTTGAAGGAGGTTGCCATTACCTCCATCAGCCTGCCACAGTTTGGTCTCAGTCCAAACTACAGGGAAGAAACACAGGCCCACCCCTCAACAGAAAACTGGATTAAATTTTTACTGAGCATGGCCCTGCCCATCAGAGCAAGACCCTGATTCCCCCCGAGCCAGTCCCTCCCATCGGGAAGCTTCCACAAGCCTCTTACCCTTATCCATCAGAAGGCAGACAGAATGGAAACCGCAATAACATAAAACTAACCAAACTGATTACTTGGATCACAGCCTTGTCTAACCCAGTGAAACTATGAGCCATGTCACGTAGGGCCACCCAAGACGGATGGGTCATGGTAGAGAGTTCTGGCAAAACGTGGTCCATAGGAGAAGGCAATGGCAAACCACTTCAGTATTCTTGCCTTGAGAACCCCATGAAAAATATGAAAAGGAAAAAATATGACATTGAAAGATGAACTCCCTAGGTCAGTAGGCACCCAATATAGCTCCAGAAAGTATGAAGAGGCCGAGTCAAAGCAAAAACAATGCCCAGTTGTGTATGTGACTGGTAATGGAGGTAAAGTCCAATGCTGTAAAGAACAATATTGCATAGGAACCTGGACTGTGAGGTCCACGAATCAAGGTAAATTGGAAGTGGTCAAACAGGAGATGGCAAGACTGAACATCCATAATTTAGGAATTGATGAACTAAAAGGGACTGGAATGGATGAATTTAATTCAGAAGACCATTATATCTACTACTGTGGGCAAGAATTCCTTAAAAGAAACAAAGTAGCCCTCTAGTCAGCAAAAGAGTCTGAAATGCAGTTCAGTTCAGTTCAGTTCAGTCGCTCAGTCATGTCCAACTCTTTGCAACCACATGGAGTGCAGCACGCCAGGCCTCCCTGTCCATTGCCAACTCCCGGAGATTACTCAAACTCATGTCCATTGAGTCAGTGATGCCATCCAACCATCTCAACCTCTGTTGTCCCCTTCTCCTCCCACCTTCAATCTTTCCCAGCATTAGGGGATTTTCCAATGACTCAGTTCCTTGCATCAGGTGCCCAAAGTATTGGAGTTTCAGCTTCAGCATCAGTTTTTTCCATGAATATTCAGGAATGATTTCCTTTAGGATGGACTAATTGGATCTCCTTGTGATCCAAAGGACTCTCAAGAGTCTTCTCCAACACCATAGTTCAAAAGCATCAATTCTTTGGCACTCAGCTTTCTTTATAGTCCAACTCTCACATCCATACATGACCACTGGAAAAACCATAACTTTGACTAGATGGATCTTTGTTGGCAAAGTAATGTCTCTGCTTTTTAATATGCTGTCTAGGTTGGTCATAACTTTTCTTCCAAGGAGGAAACGTCTTCTAATTTCATGGCTGCAGTTACCATCTGCAGTGATTTTGGAGCCCCCCCAAATAAAGTCTGTCACTGTTTTCGTTGTTTCCCCATTTATTTGCCTTGAAGTGGTGGGACCAGATGCCATTTCGTTTTCTGAATGTTGAGCTTTAAGCCAACTTTTCCCCTCTCCTCTTTCACTTTCATCAAGAGGATTTAGTTCTTCTTCACTTTCTGCCATAAGTGTGGTTATTGATATTTCCCCTGGCAATCTTGATTCCAGCTTGTGCTTCATCCAGCCCAGCATTTCTCATGACGTACTCTGAATATAAGTTAAATAAGTAGGGTGACAATATACAGCCTTCTGTGCAATCTCAAAAATGACAGAATGATCCCTTTTCATTTCCAAAGCAAACCATTCAATATCACAGTAATCTAAGTCTATCCCCCAATCAGTAATGCCAAAGAAGCTGAAGCTGAATGGTTCTATGATGCCCTACAAGACCTTCTACAACTAATACCAAAAACAGATATCCTTTTCATCATATGGGACTGGAATGCAAAAGTAAGAAGTCAACAGACACCTGAAGTAACAGGCAAGTTTGGCCTGGAGCACAATATGAAGCAGCACAAAGGCTAACAAAGTTTTGCCAAGAGAACGCGGTGGTCAGAGCAAACACCCCCTTTCAACAACACAAGAGATGTCTCTACACATGAACATCACCAAATGGTCAATACCAAAATCAGATTGATTATATTCTTTGTAGCCAAGCCCAGGAGCTGACTGTGGCTCAGATCATGAATTCCTTATTGCAAAATTCAGACTTAAATTGAAGAAAGTAGGGAAAACCACTAGACCATTCAGGTATTACCTAAATCAAATCCCTTACAATTATACAGTGGATGTGACAAATACATTCAAGGAATTAGATCTGATAGACAGAATGCCTGAAGAGCTATGGATAGAGGTTTGTAACTTTGTACAGAAGGTGGTGATCAAAACCATCCCCAAGAAGAAGAAATGCAAATAGACAAAATGGTTGTCTGAGAAGGCCTTAAAAATAGTTGAGAAAAGAAGAGAAGCTAAAGGCAAGGAGTAAAGGAAAGCTGTACCCATCTGAATGCAGAGTTCCAAAGAATAGCAAGGAGAGATAAGAAAGGCCTTCCTCAGTGACCAATGCAAAGAAATAGAAGAAAACAATAGAGTGGGAAAGAGTAGAGATCTCTTCAAGAAAATTAGAGATACCAATGGAACATTTCATGCAAAGATGGGCACAATAATGGACAGAAAGTGTATGGACTTAACAGAAACATAAGCTATTAAGTGGAGGTGGCAAGAATACATGGAAGAACTATACAAAAAAGATCTAAATGCCCCAGATAACCACAATGCTGTTATCACTTGCCTAGAGTCACACATCCTTGACTCTTGACATCCAACCAGAGTTGGAAGTCAAGTGGGCCTTAAGAAGCAGCACCATGAACAAAGCTAGTGAAAGCGATAGAATTCCATCTGATCTATTTCACATCCTAAAAGATGATGCTGTTAAGGTGCTGCACTCAATATGCCTGCAAATTTGGAAAACTCAGCAGTGGCCACAAAACTGGAAAAGGTCAGTTTTCATTCTAATCCTAAAGAAAGGCAATGCCTAAGAATGTTCAAACTACCTCACAATTGCAGTCATCTCACATGCCAGCAAAGTAATGCTCAAAATTCACCAAGCTAGGCTTGATGAGTACGTAAGCTAAGAACTTCCAGATGCTCAAGCTAGATTTAGAAAAGGCTTAGGAACCAGAGATCAAATTGCCGACAACCACTGGATCATAAAAGAAGTGTCCTTTGGGTTGCAAAGAGTCAAGACATGACTGAGCAACTGAACTCACTGAATGCAGTACCAGTACTGGTAGTTTATCTGATAACCCAGGTGGTTATTATGTGATTAAAGGGCTTGATAGGCTGGACAAAGGGATCATTCTCACTGCAGGTATGATGGAGCAGGATGGTGTGAGAACTCAGTACAATTTAACACTTCTGAATTATTTGTGGGACTCCATTTAATATTTTCAGATCTGTTGAGAGTGGGTAACTAAAATTGCAGAAAGTGTAACTGCAGATGGAAGGCATGGGTTGCATTGTAATAGTTTCATAGCCTCCTCTCTAGTTCTTTGGTTTTACTTTTTTCTTACAACCTTTTATTTTCCACATTCCTTTTTCTAAAATATGTATTAGGTCATCATTATCCCACTTAAATCCTTTCCATGGCTTTCCATAGGATATGGAGGACAATACACACACACCCTAATAAGGTCTACAAACATAATAATATAATACTTTGTAGTCCTAATAAAATAATAAATTGTTATATTATCTTACCTGTGTTTCTAAAATCAAGCACTACAGTTTATCCCACATTAATTTACTTCTGGCCATTTTGTATCTCTTACTAACTTTTCAGTAAGTCAAGTTTGGTCTTTGTACTTGTTTTCCATGTTTCCTGTAACTGCATCCCAGATATTTCCAAGGTTCATCCATTCTCATCTATCATCTATCTGAAATGTTAGCCATTCAAAAAAGCTTTTCTGGTTGTGCTAGTTCAATTAAGATCCATTCATTACTTACCGCAACTTCCTATTGAATTTCTCTTTTATTTTTTAGAGAACTTCTCAGTATTTGAAATTCTGTTTCATTTGTTATTTACATCTGTGTTGATACCTTGCCTCACCAGACAAAAGACACAAGAATGAGGGAAGAAATTATTTTCTATATGCTGATAAATCATCAAACACTTAAAATAATATCTAAAACATAATAAATCCTTTATGTTTGCTGAATGAATGAGTTAATTAAATTGTAATGATTCCTGTGTACCTATCACTATACAAATGAAGTGAGACAAATTCATGATACAGGGTTCCATGTGTTTAAAATATTCTGAATTTTAAAAACACAGTGAATAATCTTTTTTACATAATTCCATAATTTACTTATAATAAAATAGTAATGGGTAAATATCATATTCTTATTCTGAATTATTTAACCTAGAAAATATTTAAAAATAAAAATAAAACTGAAACATATGACAACTTGTCCATTTTAAATATAGCTATTAAAGTATGCTCTTCACCTTAATGGTGTTTCTGTCCTGGAGGAGATTTTATCTGGTCTTCATGACTCTGCTGCTCACCCTCTACATTATTTAATTTGAACTGCAGTGGTACATCCCCCCCTAGCCTTAATTTATATTCTTTATTGGACCTTTCATCAATCCCCTTGATATCTGATGAGTTCTAAATTTATATCTTCAAAGTTTAACTCTCTCCTAAACTCCAGGCAGTTCTGTATTTCCAACACCTTATGGTACATCTTTACATGGACATCACTAAGATACTTTAAATAGAAATCACGAGGCATCAGAGTGTGGTTCTTAAGTGTCTAAAATTCAAATCCAACTCCCCTAAATTCATGTTTCCTTATCTGTAAAATCAAGATAACAACCAAATCTACCTTTTAGGAGGATTAATCACCATGTTCCATTGAGCTAAACTGAATAAATCATTAGGCAAATGGCAAGTGATATAAAACTCTGGCAGAGGATGAGATGGTTAGATAGCATCACTGACCTAATGGACATGAACTTGAGCAAATTCCAGGAGATGGTGGGGGACACGGAAGCCTGGCATGCTGCAGTGCATGGAGTCAAGAGTCAGACCCAACTTAGCGACTGAACAATGAATAACAAACATAATCTTTAGTTACTGGCCATGTATGCTGGCATTGGAATCTGTATTGATCACTAATTTACTATCACTTTACTATAATTTATGAAAATATGGAAAGTAAGAAATTTAAATATCTGTTTTTAAAAAGTATTATGTTCCTTAAATGAGTAAAATATAATTATGAAATTTTTGGATAGTATTTTGTCTTTTATTAATATTTAATACAGTGTACCAAATGTGACATTAGATTAATATCCTACTCAAAAAATTAACCAATTACTACATCTATTCTTAAAAGACTTAAGTTTATAAAAGGGAATTCAGAAAATAAAATGCTCATTTGCATTAGAACATGATAGCTATATTGAAAATATATTCCAGGTAGTAGGTTTGTGTCACAGATTGATAGATTTCCCATAAATATTTGATTAAGCCTCAATTTCCTCATTTTGGAAAATGAGTGTTTGGTTATATCTAATAACCAGCCCAGTTATACATACTATGTATACAAATAAATGGTCCATAAATTAGTATTGTATATTTATCTGAAACAAAGAGAATATGCTATTTAGATTCACTTAATTTAAAAAAAATATGGCATAATTATTGTTTTGTTTTGATGTTATTTTCATCACAAAGCTGCAAATGAGATAGTTTATCTATCATGTGTTTTATTTTCATCAGGTCAAAAAACATCAATTATTACAATAGTGGAAAGACTGAACTGTATTTATGCTCTCAACTGTTTTCCACGTCAAAGTATTTACTTCTTTTTAACAGTTCTGGTTTGCTTTGTAGGATTATAATAAGATATCAATCTGTGAACTTTGCTAGTACACAAAATGACTAAGGGGAATTTCCTAGATTAAAGAGCAGACTTTGTTTAATATCTTTATTCCCTCAGCAGAGCTATAGGACTAATTGGCAAGTTGAATTGCTCACAAAAGCCAAAAATTTTAAATATAATAACAGAAAAATTATAACCAATATCTGAAATTTACTAGTCAGTAACCAAGAAAAATTACACAGCTATTTAACTTGTATTCATTCTCAGTTACAAGCCAGGTAACTGGGAAAAAAGACTTTGCTATTTTGAATCAATTTTTGTCTAACTGTAGATTTTAAAAAGCAAAGTGTTTACTAACTAAGACATTTTCAAGATAATAATTTTATTTTTTTGTCCTGATCAGAGGTGCTCTTAAAAATAGTATATTCAATTAACAATTTAAACTAGGACTTCTTAAGAAGGTTTCACAATATAATTGGTTATTAGATTATTTTTTTAACACTGATTACTTCCTTAGATATTTTAATAATCCCTTTAATAACTAGATATAGAAAAAATCTGAAGCCTATGCTATCAATAGTTTTACAACTATTATTCATTACCTTTAAGATCAAAATATAAAGTGTAAAATAAACATTTAAATGTAAGTTATCTAAATAAGAAAGTTATAACATTTCTAAAATAAGTAACATAAACATAATAGGGAATCAAAACCAAGTGTATTTTGCCATTTTATAGATACAATAAGGCAAGTTGACATCCAGCATGAAATTTTCATCTTCAAAGTAACTGCTGTGTTTATCATTTATATTTTCTAGAGACTGAAACCAGTAAAGCAATTAACCAATAAAATTTCATGAGTCTCACTTCTTAAGTGTTTATACTGTTTACCAATATGTATTTCCAGTGACAGTTTCACAGGCTGAAAAGATTGTGGATCAGAACAGCGTATTTATGTACTGGCATGAGTTCCTGGAATAGATTAATTCTGAAAGGTATACAAAGAGAGGCTCTTCAGTTCTTCTAAAGAACTAAAGAACTTCTAAAGAACCAAAGAGCCTCTTGACGAAAGTGAAAGAGGAGAGGGAAAAGTTGGCTTAAAACTCAACATTTGGAAAACTAAGATCATGGCATCCATTCCCATCACTTCATGGCAAATAGATGGAGAAAGAGTGACAGACTTAATTTTTGTGGGCTCCAAAATCACTGCAGATGGTGACTGCAGCCATGAAATTAAAAGATGCTTGGTCCTTGGAAGAAAAGCTATGACCAACCTAGACAGCATATTAAAAAGCAGAGACATTACTTTGCCAACAAAGGTCCGTCTAGTCAAGGCTATGCTTTTTCCAGTAGTCATGTATGGATGTGAGAGTTGGACTATAAAAAAAGCTGAGTGCCAAAGAATTGATGCTTTTGAGCTGTGGTGTTGGAGAAGACTCTTGAGAGTCCCTTGGACTGTAAGGAGATCCAACCAGTCAATCCTAAAGGAAATCATTCCTGGATATTCATTGGAAGGACCGATGCTGAAGCTGAAACTCCAATGTTTTGGCCACCTGATGCGAAGAACTGACTCATTTGAAAAGACCCTGATGCTGGGAAAGATTGAGGGCAGGAGGAGAAAGGGACGCCAGCGGATGAGATGGTTGGATGACATCACCGACTCAATGGACATGAGTTTGAGTAAGCTCTGGGAGTTGGCAACGGACAGGGAGGCCTTGTGTGTTGCAGTCCATGGGGTCACAAGAGTCAGACATGACTGTCCAACTGAACTGAACTGAAACCAAGAGATTTATGAGCTTTTCCTGTTGGATTAATCTTTTTATTACTATAAACTGTTCCTCTTTAGCTGCATTAAAGATCCCTTACTTAAATTGAACATTGTATGATATACGTATAGCAGTTTCTTTTAAAATTTGCATGCACATCGCTTTAAATCATTGAGTTGTCTTTGTAGAAGTGTTTTGTAAGATACATGAAACTCAGTTACCTTTTTATCAGCTTTGACTTTTTAAAGTTTTATTTGGTGAATTTTCCCTTTGGATTTAATGTTATTCATAATGTTTTTGTTTAGAACCCTCATCTTACTATTCATTTTCTGTAAAGTTTTATTTGGTGAATTTTCCCTTTGGATTTAATGTTATTCATAATGTTTTTGTTTAGAACCCCCATCTTACTATTCATTTTCTGTTTGTCTCTGGTTTTTTAAGTTGTATTTTTTTCTGTCTTGATGATTTTTAGATCATACAAATACTGTTATTTTCTTCTCTTCCACCTCTAACTTGTAAGTTACATATTTTATACCATATCTTAGTGATTATTCTAGAGATTATAATGGGCAGTCTTGCCTTATTGTGGATTAATACAAATCGTATTATTTCTATCTTCCTCAACTGTGGTAGAAATTTTGGACCTTTAAATTGTATTTACTTCCTCCTGTGTCCTATTACTTCTTCATTATTGCATATATTTCTCTCTGGTTCTTTTTTATGTCCTCTCTTTGTTGAACTTCTTGTTTTGTCTTACATTGTTTTTCTGACTTTGTTAACTTATTTATCTGTTTTCTGTTGTAGCTCTCTGGACATATTTAGAACAATTATTCTGAAATCTATAGTGGTCACTTGCTGTAGCTTCATTTCCTTTTGATTGGTTCCTGGAAGTTTACTGTGTACCTTTGGTGAAGTCATGTTCCCCTGCTTCTTCCTGATTCCTGTAGCCTTGTGTGGATGTCTGCATATCCACAGATGCCATCACCTCTTCCATACTTTATGGAGTATGGACTTTCATAACCTTCGCCTGTGGGTGGGGGCATCCTGGAGCATGCTGTGAGCCTGGTCGGCTGGTGCAGAGTACCAAGTGTCAGGGGCGGGTGGCACCTCTGGGACTGGTGGGGTGGGGGAAGGGCACTATGACTCTTTAGCTCAAGCCACTGCGGTCCACAGCATTGACAGCTGTGTGGCCCCTGGTGGCCGCTGCCAAGGAGTGGACATGTCGGTGGAGACTGCAGAGCTACTGGGGGCCTGAGCAGCGCCTCCAGGTCTGCGGCCAGAGGCCTGGCAGATGACTGTGCTGGCCGGAGCTGGTGGTGTATGTTCACTTGGCTCCAGGGTCTTAGCTGCATATGCTTATGTAATGGCAGAGGATGGTTTCAACCACATATGCAGGGATGGGGGAAAGAGCAGGCAGCAAAGGGCACTCAGTTGTGCCCGACTCTTTGCAACCCCACGGACTGTAGCATGCCAGGCTTCCCTGTCCATCACCGACTCCCAGAGTTTGCTCAAATTTATGTCCATTGAGTCGGTGATGCCATCCAACCATCTCATCCTCTGTCGTCCCCTTTTCCTCCTGCTTTCAATCTTTCCCAGCATCAGGGTCTTTTCAAATGAATCAGTTCTTGGCATCAGGTAGACAAAGTATTGGAGCTTCAGCTTCAGCATCAGTCCTTCCAATGAATATTCAGGGCTGATTTCCTTAGGATTGACTGGTTGGATCTCCTTGCAGTCCAAGGGATCTCAAGAGTCTTCTCCAACACCACAGTTCAAAAGCATCCCTTCTTCGGTGCTCAGCTTCCTTTATCATCCAACTCTGACATTCATACATGACTACAGGAAAAACAATAGCTTTGACTAGATGGACCTGTGTTGGCAAAGTAATGTCTCTGCTTTTTAATATTCTGTCTAGGTTGGTCATAGCTTTTCTGCTAAGGAGCAAGCACCTTTTAATTTCGTTGCTGCAGTCACCATCTGCAGTGATTTTGGAGTCCAAGAAAATAAAGTCTGTCACTGTTTCCATTGTTTCCCCATCTATTTCCCATGAAGTGATGGTAATAGGAAATCTCATGGAAAGAGCAGCCTTGCGGGCTGCAGTCCACGGGGGTCGCAAAAAGAGCTGCGCATGGCTTAGCTACCGAAACAACAACTATCAGTTCCTCCCACACCATATCTGAATCATGGAAAATCCGTGGTTGTCAAATCAGCTTCCTTCTGCATTTTCCAATTATCTGCCACTAGGCAACACTTTCAGAAGAGTGGGTGACGATCAGAGAGGCTCATTCATATATCTTCGTTCTTCTTTAACCACTGCTCACAATCTAAGAATGGAGGATATGACGTTTTGCTAAAGAGCTGATTTATTTCATAAGGTGACCAGACAACATGGATAGTGGGAGAAGGTGAGATATGCTAAATATATGCTTTCCTATGGATTTATAAGCATGTGTTTCCTCTTAAATTATACAAAAATCCTGCAGATATGTGATAGACAGGAAAGTCTGACATTTAGAAGGATTTCCTAATTTTTATGTATTTCTCTTAGAATTCATATAGTCAAGGTTTTGTGACTAGTTATATTAACAATATTACTCTTACCACAGTTTCACTTCACTTACATGAATTTTTTTATATAATCAAAAGTATTAATACTTCTTAAACTATAATCATCTCTAGAGGCTTTATGCCTAGATTTTTTTCATATTTGAGATTTAAATTCTACCAGGTTTCCTCAAAAGATAGAGGCCAATCTGGCCCTAAATCATAAGCCAGTGGGTGAGTTGAAGTGGAATAATAGCTAGAAAACAAAGTGGACAAATCAAGATATGCAAAGACTTAAGTGCCACTTTTTTGCAAGAACATTTTGTTACAGCTTGTAAACTATTCTGTGATAGAACTAAAAACAGAAATAAAATCAAAAATACCTTACCAGAAAATATTAATACCTCACATACTTTAATCTTCCATACTGGTTCCATCACAAAACATCTCTTTATTAATTAATTATATCATGCTTAACATTTATAACTACTGAATTTTTTATTCTTGTTGAAATCGCCAAGATATTTAAACACAAAGCAAAACTGAATTAAACCCTACGTAAAGTATAGTATCATGCAACACTTAACTAGATAACTACTATTATTGAATGACTGTCCATTCCCAAAATCATTCGCTTGGATAATCAGGAGAAAACATGAAAAAACAGGAGCACTCTAGCTCTTTACTGCATAGCAATCTGTATGGGTCAGACTTTTATTTCTCTTGGCCTCATGCAGGTTTCCCCTACATTAAAGATTCTCATTGATTTCAACGGAACTTAACTGCAAGGTAGGGAGTGAAATGAAAAACTGAAGCTGATTTTTCTGCTTTTGTCAGATATTTACTTTCTACATTTCTTTTTCTCTTTGTCAGGACATCTCCAAAGGAAATGCATTATGTCAGAAGGGCCCTTTCTAATGCTTCACCTCTCCAATGCTCAATTTTCCAAAGAGAGTAACTGTGCTAGGGGTAACTAAAGGCAGATCTCAAGAATCTTAAGTTTCAAATAACATTTGATATTTCACACTCATGTGCAGAGTGGTAAATTGCCAGATCAGCTTGAAGAAATAAAGGAAGTGCTGCCTCCTTGCCCACTAGGATTTGCAACCATATAGTCTTCATTGCAACTATCAAACACTGTTCTTAAAGCACTAAGGCAGCCATAGATAATATAGAAATAAATTCATTTGGCCATCTTCAGAAAAACTTTGTTTTAGACAGTGAAATTTGAATTTCACATAATTTTATGAGTCAGAAAAAATTATTCAATTCTTTCAGGACTCATGTCTTCCAGCTGAGTTACCACTCATCACATTTTCTTCACTGGTGCACATGTGCTAGGAAAATTTCTTACAGTCGTAACAGAAGTGCATATGTGTACCTGCCATCCTATATTTACACTGTATTAGATTCCTCATTCTTCCACAGATATTTTAAATATAGACTTTAGTTACCCTTTTCTCAGCTAAAATGCAAAGAGAAAAGAGTTTAGTTATTGGTGATTAAAAAAAAGAAGAAGAATGTTTGAATAGCAACTGACACAGGAACCTATGGGAGGAGAACTAAACATAAACATTTCTGGAATGAGTTTCTTTGTCCAAATCAGGGGTCACCAAACCATGGCCAAAAGTCAAATCTGGCCTAACACCTTTTGTATAGCAATGTGCTGAAAATGTTTCTTTTTTATGTTTTTATATAGTTGAAAAAAAGTTGAATAATTTTTTCTGACTCATAAAATTATGTGAAATTCAAATTTCAGTGTCTAAAACAAAGTTTTTCTGAAGATGGCCAAATGAATTTATTTCTATATTATCTATGGCTGCCTTAGTGCTTTAAGAACAGTGTTTGATAGTTGCAATGAAGACTACATGGTTGCAAACCCTAAAATATTTACTACCTGGCCCTGTACAGAAAAAGTTGTCCATCCCCTAGTATGGACTTTTCAATCTATTCTCTCTTTTAACTATGCCACATATTTTCTTAGTACACTATCATGTATCATGAAAATGTGCTTAGTAGACCTCAGAGTTCCTCTCTGCCTGGATACTCAAATTAGGGTATGATGAAATATTTATCTTTCTTGTTCTTGGGTCACTGTATATATGGAAAGGAATACCAACTAGGTATAACTATAGAATAACTAGGAATGCAACTAGGTATAAAGAGACGATAATTCTGAAATCATAGGGAGTTGGAATAAAAGAAGACAAAATAGGTCAGAGAATTCTGGGAGATGTTGAAAATAAGTGTATCATTCTTACTCCACAGTAAGTGCCATTCCAAATCCTTTTTTACCTGTTGATTTGTTGAGCACTTACAGCAACTTATGAGGTATTTGCTAGTACTGGCCCATTTTATAGATGGGGAAACTGACATAGAGAAAGTATGTTGCATGTCAATATCATCAACAACAGGTGACAAAGCGAGAAGTCAAATCCAGGAAGTCTGGTGTTGACCCTATGTCACTTTACCTGATTAAGGAGAAAATCTAGAACCGCATTTACTAGTGTGTGGTCTTAAAGAAGTTAGATAAGCTCTCTGAATACCATAACTATGGCTGGTATGTAAAATAAATAAAGCCATCTTATAGAATTGAAAGAAAATAACTGATAATAAAGTAATTAATGTACATACAGCACTTGCCCCAGAGCTGGTCAAATAGATAGTCAATATAATTACCATTTCCTTCACAGGTATCATCTGCATCAATGACATCACATTTTAAAGACAAATATGCATGGAAATGCAAAGGAACAAGTATAAAACTGGTCATTATAAACAGAAACAGAAGAAAAGATCAAAGACATGTGAGGATCACGACATCTATTTGATGAGCCAGATGTGTAATCAATTAAATATGATAGCACATTACAACAGATATTTATTTACAAAGTGCTGTGGAATGAAAGAAAAAATAAAGGTCTTATTTTTGCCTTCAAAGTGTAGAAAAACTTCTCAAGGAACTTGAAGCTGAAGTGCACTGAAGTTTGAGTAAATGTTTGACAAGCAGACAAACTTGGGAAGAAAAATCTAGACAGAAGAAACAGCTTTTCTAATTTACCTAATTGCCAAATGGAAGAGGGCAAGACTGTGTTTAAAAATGTGGAGCGGTCTGATATCTGCATCATATGACTGGTGTTCAGACAATGGCAGAAAAACTGAGATTTTCTTATAGTATAGGTAGGTACAGATTTTGAAGAACTGATGCTATGTATGCTAAATGACTTGGAATTTATGTAAACGTCAAGGAATCATTAAAGAAGTTTTGTCAGGAGACTAGTACTATCTATTTTCTTGCATTATAAAGAGCATTTTGTTGGTGTTAAGGAGGATTAATTATAGGACAGTGGTTTTATAAGAAGGAGATGCCATTTAAGATGTCACTGGAATAATCTGGATAAAGCAATGATAAACCTTATATACTGTGTGTTAGAAAGAAGGACGTGGTGATATCTCAGAAAATACTCAGAATCTATTTTGACTAGATATGCTGTTCCTATCCTTTGCTCTTCTAAAGGAGGGTCAGGGAGAGATTTCAGGAATATCCAGACAGTTTGAGAAGAACTTGGGACATGAGATGAGTGCATTATGGAAAATATTCCTGAATTTAATGACAGACCTAGGTAAGCACTGGAAATTATATCAGAACTAGAAGCCAAGTTAAACAAAAAATAAAAAAAGAAAGAAAGAAAAGTAAAAGGGAAGTAAATGTGAAACATCTGAATTTGTCAACATTTTATAAAAATATGTGAAATACTTAGCAAATGTGCATATAGAGAAACATTTCTAGTGGAACACAAAATCCTTGCTATCAACATGTATTTTATTTATCTTTGTAATTTTTCTCTTTGATAAGTACTGGGCAGAAGGGTTGGGACGCTGAATAATTATGCATGGGTTCAATATAATTAAACTAAACTTTATTTGAACTCAGAATGGATATAGCTTTTTATTTCATTACATGCTAGACCTTTCTTTCATTTGCCTTATTTTAGGAGGGCATTTGAGAGTCTGTATTGGCCTTCTTATTGTAGAAGACTGGATTTAAAGTGTAAGGTAATGAACTGATCCTGATAATTACACAACCAACCAAGTGACAATTCTTTTAAAACACTGTACCAAACACACAAAAAGTAGGTCATTATTAGAGAGAGTAAAAGCAAAGCTGTTGATCTTCTTTACTTGCTCATTTAAACATCTGCTTCATGAATTCCTAACAACAATGATGTCAAATGTATATATTTGTATACAGAATATATAATGGTTTGACTGCCTTTATAAGCACATACTATAATTCCATATATCAAGGGAGAGAGAAGACAATTATGACTGGGTTTAGGTTGCCTTGCATGTATAACGTAAAATGCATCTCATTGTAGGAAACTAAAAATAAACTTCTGAATGTATTAATGTGAAACATTTTTTCCAAGATGAACAATAATGTTCACAAGTTACACAGGGAGCCATAAAGTTTAAGTAATTCTATTTTGAAGTAAATATTGTATGTGAGCACAGCATGTTCACATGTAATAACATACTAAGACAAAAGATAATAATTTAAGCTTCACATGCAAATTCTACCAAGCATACAAAAAGAACTTATACCAACCTCTCTCAAACTCTTTCAAAAGATTGAAAAGGAGGGAATACTTGCAAAGACTTTCTATGAAGCCACCATTATTCTGATACCAAAATCAAACAAAAAAAGCACCAAAAAATTACAGGCCAGTATTTTTGATGAATATAGATGCAAAAATTTTCAACAGAATATTAGCAAACCAAATCCAACAACACACAAAATAGTTCGTACACCACAACCAAGTGGGATTCATCCCAAATTCACAAGGATGGTTCAACATACACAAATCCATCAATGTGATACATCACATAAACAAGAGAAAAATCACATGATCATCTCACTAGATGCAGATAAAGCATCTGACAAAATTAAATATTCATTCATTATTTAAAAATGCTTACCAAAGTAGGTATAGAGGGAACACATCTCAACATAATAAAAACTATTTTTGACAAACCCCCAGTCAGTATCATACTCAATGGGGAAAAGTGGAAAGCTTTCCTGCTAAAATTTGGGACAAGACAAGGATGCTCACTCTTACCTCTTCTATTCAACATAGTATTGTAAGTCCTAGCCACAGCAATAAAGCAAGAAAAAGAAATAAAGGTTATGCAAATTGTAAATAAAGAGGTAAATTGTCATTACAGAATTTAATTGCCATATAGTAGTTCTATTTTTGGTTTACTGAAGAATGTCCATATTGTTTTCCCCAGTGGCTGCACCAATTTATCCTCCCACTAACAGTGTACAGGGTTCCCTTTTCCCTACATCCTTAACACCATTTGGTATTTATGTTTTTTGATGACAGTAATTCTGGCAGTTGTAAGGTGATATTTCATTTTGGTTTTGATTTGCATTTCTCTAATGACTAGCAGTGTTGAACATCTTTTCATGTTCCTGTTGGCCATCTGTATGTCTTCTTTGGAGATATGTCTATTTAGGTCTTTCATCAATTTTTAAATTTTTTTTTTCTGATGTTTGGTTGTGTGATCTATTTGTATATTTTAGATACTAACCCTCATCACTTATGTCATTTGCAAATATTTTCTCTCATTCAGTAGATTGTCTGATGGTTTTTCCTTTGTTGACCAAAAGCTTTTAAGCTTCATTGGACCCATTTGTTTATTTTTGCATTTGTAAAATCAGAAATGAAAAAGCAGAAGTTATAACTGACATGCAGAAAAACAAAAAATCATGAGACAATTATAGACAAGTATATGCTGATAAAATGGACAACTTAGGAGAAAAACAACAACAACAAATTCCTAGAAATGTTCAATCTCCTAAAATTGAACAAGAAAGAATTTTTTTAAAAAAACTGAACCAATTACCAGTAACAAAATTGAACCAGTAATAAGACGGAAAAAAAAAAAAAAAAACTCCCAACAAACAAAAAGTCCAGAACCAGAAGGTTTCATGGGTGAATTCTGCCAAACTTTTAAAGAAGAATTAGCACCTGTACTTCTCAAACTATTCCAAAAATCTACTGCATCTGACCCAGCAATCCCCCTATTCTTGCACTGTTTGCACTGTTTGCTCTTTCTTTGACAGCCTTAAATATATTGTCACTAATATTTTAAATTACCTGTCCAATAATTCCAACATCTCTATCTTATGGTTCTGATCCTTTTTGTGTCTTTTGTTATTGTTTACAAGCTTGTTTGTTTTTTTCTTATAGCATGTTTGTAAGATTTTGTTGAAACCTGGATATGAGGAATCAGGTAGTAGGAAGTAAGGTAAAAAGTCTTTAGTGTGTGGTTTTATGTTAATCAGGCCATGATTTAGGCTGTGTTTAATTTTTGTGGTTTTTGTAGCTGCCAGAGGCTTAAAAATTCCTCTTATGTCTTTATTTTCATCTTCCCTTTTGACCTTAGGGTTTCTTAAAAGCTCATCTGCAGATACAGCCTTGAATCCCATTAGCTGTAACTCACTCTTTATACTGGAAATTCATTGGTATTGTGATAAAGTGTGGGTAAGAAGAAGTATTCTACAATCTTTTAATTAAGTATCAGTTGTTCAGTGATCCTCAATGTGTGGGTTATGTCCTTTGAAAATGTTTCTTAGCTTTCTTTCCCGCTATTCTCTAGGTGAGATGAAAAACCAGGAGAGTCTAGTAGGCTAAATGTCCTTCGCCAATGGGATAACACTCTGGTCAATTCTTTCCCCCAGAGGTTAACCCTTGTTATGAAGCATAATCTGGATGTCCTTCATAATGTCTCCTTCCCTTGCCAGAGCTCTGAAGAGATCTTTACTGGCTTTCACCATAAAACCTGGTAGAATTACTATTAATTATGTGAGGAGTGAAATGTAACCAAGCCAGGACCCTCGAGGGCCTTCCCAGGACATATTTCTGCCCCATGTCCTTTGCTGTGATCTGATTCATACTTGCTGAGTTGTTTTACAGACACTAACACCATCACCAAATGGAAGAAATTAATGATTTGATGACCATGGGCCTCCAGAACTAATGGCATCCTAAGGATGAATAATGTTAACCTCCCTGTTACCACAATATCAACCAATCAGAAAGTGTGCATAACCTAATCACAAACACTGTGTGTGATGCACCCTTCCCCGTCCCCCAGTTTGTCTTTAAAATCGCTCTGCGGAAGCCCTTTGGGAAGTTTGGGGTTTTGGATCACAAGCCACCATTCTCCAGTATCGGTGCCTTTATAATAAACGCGCATTTTCCTTCACCACAGCCTTGTGTCTGTAGGTGCACTTTATTCTGTGCAGGCGAGCAGATCCCAGTTTGGTTCGGCAACAAAAATTCATATGGTGTTGAGCACCAGCTTAAAGCAAGCACTTTAGTTAAAACTTTTGTAAGTGGATAATTTCTCCCTTTATGCTTAACACTTTCAGAAAGGAAAAATATTTCTAAGTTCATTGACTGGCCCGAGAATTAAATTGATTTGAGACAGTGAAATTGAGTAGGGCCCTGTGCACTCCTGCGCACAGGAGCTCTTCTGTTCAGCCTCCAAGACCTTCCCTGAGTTCCAAAGAGCAGGTTCAAACAGTTGCTAATCAGAGAAGGGAGGGGATGTATAGAGAAGGGAGGAGCAACCAAGAAAAAAGTGAGTAACTTTACAAAATGGATGGAACACTCACTTTAAATACCTTCTTCAGCTAAAGATGGAAGAGGATGTTGGCAGTAGTAGTTTGGGATTTCAAAGAAGAGGAAAGCAATTCACACGGAGGTGGAAAATCAAGAGTTTGGTAAACAAGTGTTTACTGGGCAAGCGTGAACAATGGGACACAGGGTGGACCGTGATCTCTAGGCCCTGCTGGTATCCCACACCACACCTAGGAACATTCTTTGCAGATACCTCTGGTGATAGCTCTACTTTGGGAATAAGACCTCTCTCTAAAATCTTTAAGCAGTTAAGACAGAGGTAATACAAAAAACAAACCTTCCTGAGTCTTCTGTTTCTTACAAATAATTAGTTAAATTAGCATTCATGTCAAAGACAGATGTTTTTTGGAACTTCCCTGGTGGTCTAGTGGCTAAAACACTGCACTCCCAATGCAGGGGGCCTACAATTCTATCCTTGGTCAGGGAACTGAACCCCACATGCCACAACTGAGAGTTCCCATGCCACAACTAAAGATTCTGCATGTTGCAACTAAGACCCAGTGCAGTCAAATAAATAAATAAAAATAAACACTGAAAACAAAGAAACACATTTTTGGTCTGGCAAATTTTGCTCTTCTACAACATAAATACCAACATGTTTCATTTAAAAAGGAAAAATCCTAAGTACCAAGCACCTCACATACAGGAGAAAATTAAATTTCACCATCATGTTTAGAAAAATAAACAAATTTATGAATAGAATCTCACAGTATTCTTTATCTGAATTTGGACCTGTTCTTCATAAATTTGATATCATTCATTTATAAAGACTTTTAAAAACCATTTTCATTAATTTTTGAAATCCCAACAACTGGGTACTAAAAATATCAAACACACAAACACAAACGTTGTTTTCATAATAAAGCCTGAAAAGACCTAAAAGTCACATTTGAATATACATATAATTACTGTGCAGTGGCTAAGCAATATGAAAGTGAAATAGTGCAAAGAAAGAGGAGACAGAACTCTAGTGTGTTCATTTACTTGTCAGTCATAATAGGTCCTGGACAAAAAGAATCTGGAACTAGCACCCTCAAACAGTACAGATAATTTTTATCTGAATTTGATATGATTTAGTCAGATGAGAACTTATGTGCTATTGTGTTTCCTGTGTTCACAGAGCTTGGTGGTGATGGTTTAGTCGCTAAGTCATGTCCAACTCTTGCAGTCCCACTGACTGTATCCTGCCAGCTTCCTCTGTCCATGGGATTCTCCAAGCAAGAATACTGGCCATAATGTAAACTATTGATTCACTGTTAAATAAATAAAACTCATAAACAAAGTGAGAATTTGATAAGGAAAAAAAAATCACCTCAAATCTCTTTGCAAGATAAGGTACATCCTGACCTCATCGGGGATTTAGCATCTGACAGTTAGTACAAATCCAAGTGCCACTAAACACTGAATTTTTACAAAATATCCACACTGTTTCCTTTGGTGCTAATGCATTGTATGAATTCACAATCTTCCTTAATGGTCTCTGCATTTCTCATTTACTTTACACAGTGGGATAGCATTATTTTTGCAATTCTATTCTGAAATAGAACTTTGGACATAAAATATATGCACTTGTAATTTGCATTTTTTCTGTTATTTAAAATAGACATAATAGTTAAACTATTTTCTTGACATGAGAAAAAAAAAACAACAGAACTGCTCTTCTATTTCTATATTCTTTTCAAATGGAAGTCATGTCCCACCCAAATAGATCACCTGAAATTCTATTTCACTTGGTAGGTAACAATTCAAGTGTTCCACTTTTTTACTCCTAACTTAAATCTTACTAAATTCTTCCAGAAGTATAAATAAAATTGTCTTGACTTTCATCTCGAATCTCATGATATAGATCTAAAAATGAACTAGCGTTATAGTCTATCAATATCAAAATGTTATTATCCAAATAAATTAAAAAGAAAAGTTCTGAGTTTTCAAGTGAGCCTGTGTGATGAAGTCAACAGAGGTCAGCCCCTTTGTGTAAAGCCAGACCGAGAAAGGTAGGGAGGCTGTAGAAGTAATTGGAGAACATCCTTCATGCAATGTTTGCTGACGTTGACACAGAAATGCATAGAGCCAATTGATCAGGCTACTGACTTCCTAGATGCAGTCAGAAAGCTTCATGTCACTCATAGATCAAAAAATATTTCTTTGTGCTTCCAAGGTTTGAGAGACCTTAGTGAAATTTCCATCTTACGTATTTTTTATGGCCTCTTGTTCGTTGGGCTCTGCCACAATCTCTAAGGGGGAGCAGCATCAGAGCAAGTGCATGTTGTAAGAAAAAGATGCATTTCCCAAATCTTCATCTCTGTCATGTAAACAGATCTGATGGGCTTTCTAGATGACCCAATCATGATCTTGGATTCTTATGTTCATACCCTGCTCTGTATAGTTTTAAGAGGAAGATTTTAATTCACATAAATGTAAAGTAAGTAAAAATGTCTCTTAAGCAAGTATTTCAAGTAAGTTCAGCTACCTTTCCACTAATACACACACACACACACACACACACACACATACACACACATACTTATGCATGTACACCACACAAAACTTTAGTTTGGGCTTAAAATCTATTTTACTTTTATTTTCAAGTGATTTCTCAAATACTGTAATATTTAAAAATGATATTTGGCTTGTGCTATGCTTTATCTCAGGCTTAATATTAAATATAGCATTAAAAGATTGTCATTGGATTAACTGGGATGTTCTGATTTAAGCACCTGTGAATCTGATTAGGAAACAGCTATATTCACATCCTCCAGTGTATTGGGAAAAATATCTCTACTTCTTGGATGATCCCAGAGAATTAATTTGTATCTTTTCATCTTATTCCTTTCTGCTAGCTCTGAAAAACAAAAATTTCCACCAAATCTGTAGCAGATGTTTTTCCTCATTTCTAATTGGTGGGGAAGTCCAATCCTGGAATTAACCTAGTTTCACACTTTTTTTTTCCTCCCTTGTTCAATAATCTCTTTTTATGGTTGAATTGGAATCCATTTTTTCCTTAAAGGCCGATTCACACCTCTAATGCCAAAGTGCGAATGGTCTTTATTAAGCAAGGGCAGGGTAGTTATTCTACTCCTATTTATTTAGGAGTATCATACATGTAAGAAAAACACCAACCTTAGACAATGCCACTGCCTCCCCCACAGCCCCCGATCCACTATGACCAATGAGCTGTTGTGCAGATTCTACCACTGTAAGCAGCCTGTACTAGTTGTAGTCAGGGGCATTCTGTTCAATAACAGGAATGCGATGTCCAGTACCTTCACTCTAGTTATTTTTTATAATGCAATCTCCTGAAAACATTGCTTGGTTAAAACAAGAAAATAAACAGATCTTTAACTTGTAGATTCTTGTTTGCAGTTGCAACATGGATTAGAAATAAAATCAATATGATATTATATAGAAGCATCTAGCAAAAGATAGATGTAAAGAAATGTAGATTGACTACCAAAAGATTACTTGCAACATGGGAAATATTACCTCATAATCATACGATAGTTTGTTTCAGATCATGATAAAATGGAAGTAAAAAAACTGTGCACCCTTTCAGAGGGGAGACAAACTTCCTTTTTTTTTTAAAAAAAAATTTCAGAAGGAAGGAGCTGTAGGGGGAAAGGACATAAAGCAAACTATTAACAATGTACATAAAAATTGTTTTAACCTCAACAGAAGAACATTTTAAAATTATGGTTGCCCACAGACCCCGGAAAGCATGCTTGTTCATAGACTGCTTTGTAATTGTACACAGATGTACAAACACATTATTAAAACTGCTGTAATTATTGAAGAAGGTAAAAAGTTAAGAAAAGATCCAAGGACTGGGTCAGTCTCCCTGGGTCTCCTGTGTGTCTGCATGGCTTGTGAATAACAGTTTGCCCTTCGTCATCTCTTTAAGAATGATTATATAGTGAACAGCTTTGGAAGACAGCGTCTCCCTCTAGAGCTGGGGACAGATACTTACTGCAGAGTATAAAAAACACATTTACCCTTCAGATTTAGGTTCCTTAAACCTGGCGTTCTCTCCTGTAATTAATACACTACAGGGTAAAGGTGTCACATGGGCCTTTCTATGTCATTCTGTAGGAACTGGAACTTAGGGCATCAATGCAAAATTGCTGATATTCTGGTTACTGTTCATTCTGTGATGAACAAATTTAACTTTATTTTTGACACAAGCTGACTCATTACCTTGTAAATAGGGTAACATCTCAGAACTGTCATAGTTCTTGAGAATTAATGCCCAGAAGGAGGAAAGGTTTAGGATTAGGGTTATAAAGAGGAGGCATAATAGTGTCATATGGGATTGGGGTGTGGAAGCACATTAAAAATGTTATTTGCATCCTTAGGATGACTAAGGCATGTCCAACTAAATCACATTTTTTTTTCCACAGGAAAAGACATGCATGCTAATGATTCTTACAAACATTTTATTGCATTTTTCCTTTTTCCATGCTACCCCCTAAACAGAGTTGTTTCATACTATCCAGTAGCCAAAATGTAACCAATACAAGTTCACTTTTCCTTTAGCCTTTTAGAATTAGGGAAAAATAAATTAGAAAATCAGAAAAAGGTTATGGAAGAGAAGCCTCACATACCTACTATTTAAGGAAGATATATAAGGAAAAGCCAGTGGTGAGGTAACAGTTGTTTACATTCATCCAGTTTATTTATTGAGATACTACACAATACATGCACCTGGCCTAAAGGAAAACTTCAGTTCAGTTCAGTCACTCAGTCGTGTCCAACTCTTTGCGACCCCATGAATTGCAGCACGGTAGGCCTCACTGTCCATAACCAACTCCCGGAGTTGACTCAAACCCATGTCCATCAAGTAGGTGATGCCATCCAACCATCTCATCCTCTGGCATCCCCTTCACCTCCTGCCCTCAATCTTTCCCAGCATCAGGGTGTTTTCAAGTGAGTCAGCTCTTCGCATCAGGTGGCCAAAGTACTGGAGTTTCAGCTTCAGCATCAGACCTTCCAGTGAACATCCAGGACTGATCTCCTTTAGGATGGACTGGTTGGATCTCCTTGCAGTCCAAGGGACTCTCAAGAGTCTTCTCCAACAACACAGTTCAAAAGCATCAATTTTTTGGTGCTCAGCATTCTTCACAGTCCAACTCTCACATCCATATATGACCACTGGAAAAACCATAGCCTTGACTAAATGGATCTTTGTTGGCTACGTAGGTTGGTCATAACTTTACTTCCAAGGAGTAAACATCTTTTAATTTCATCGCTGCAATCACCATCTACAGTGATTTTGGAGCCCCCAAAAATAAAGTCTGACACTGTTTCTACTGTTTCCCCATCTATTTCCCATGAAGTGATGGGAACAGATGCCATGATCTTAGTTTTCTGAATGTTGAGCTTTCAGCCAAGTTTTCCACTCTCCTCCTTCACTTTCATCAAGAGGCTTTTTAGTTCCTCCTCAGTTTCTGCCATAAGGATGGTGTCATCTGCATATCTGAGGTTATTGATATTTCCCCCGGCAAGCTTGATTCCAGCTTGTGCTTCTTCCAGCCCAGAGTTTCTCATGATGTACTCTGCAGATAAGTTAGATCCCTTCAAATATATGACTGCAAATATTTAATTGAAAATTTCCTAAGCTTCAGGATTACATCATATTGAGTCTACATACTAATGCCACAAAATAGATGTTGCTGTCTTACAGATGATAAAGTTGAGGCTCAGGAAGAATAAAGAAACATATTGAAGGCTTTGATTATGTATTTATTTGCAAGAAGAGGTGGTCTCAGGTTAGTCGGAGTTCAAATTCTCATGCCTTTTTGCCACTACTGAACACGCTTTACTGTGCAGAGTAAGGTCAGAGGGCAGCGCTGCAGCTCAGAAGCTCTTCTGCGAGACTCACAGCAGCGCCAGAGGGTCCAAGCAGCTGTGTGCCAGCCTCACAGGCACAGTCAGCCTCAACATGTGCAGGGTCCTGCATGGGGACACTTGGCTTCTCCAGAAAAAAGGGCAAAGGAGGAAAACGCCCTTTCAGTGTTGTAACCTAAAGAGCTTAGCTCAGAGCCAAGCATGCGCAACCCATGGTGATTCCCTAAACTACTCCCCAAAGAAAGCAGCTTTTCTGTAATTGTCAGTGAAAGAAGAAAACAGAGATACTGTCTTGCTGTCATTATTACGACCCCAGTACTAGTGCACAATTCGGAAGGCTGGGGAAACAATGAGTTACATCTGTTTTTTTCATATGTTCTCTAATCAATTATAAGCTTTTAAAGACAGGATCCATGTCTTATTCATCTCTGTTTTCCCAGACCTTATTTCAGTGACTATCATATAGAGGATGCTAAATAAATGTTTGATGAACTAATGAATGACTTAGTGAATAAAGATAAGTGAAATCTACAGAAATTAATCAAAAGAGATAGTGAATTCTGAGAGAAAACATAAGCAATAGGAAAGACAGTGTTTATAGGGAAGGACAGGGAAGCCTGGCTTGCTGTAGTTCATGGGGTCACAAAGAGTTGGACACAACTTAGCAACTGAACATCAACAATGAAGGAGTTAGTGAGTAATGATAAATGAAATCCACAGAAATTAAACAAAAGAGAAAGTAAATTCTGAGAGAAAAAAATAAGCAATAGTAAAGACAGTGTTTATTTACAGTATATATGAGAAGTAGAAAGAGCTAGAAGCAGTTGTTTTTCTATAACCTCAAAGCTTAATATGCTTAATATAATCCCAAAGCTAGACTTAAAGTCTCACTTCAAATGAAACCAGTTTTTGATTGAAAGAAAATACAAGATGATATAGGTCAAGTCAGAAAAGAATACTAAGTTACTATAGATTCCTGCTTAGTGAATCAGGTTTTGCAACACAGGAATATGCTCAATGATGTGATTTCATTAACTACATAATTTATTTAGTGTTTTTCAATTAGCAAGTCTTTCAACAAGCATGAACTATGAGCTGATTTGAAGAGGCTTTCTATGTGATTACATGAAAATAAATAAAATAGTTCCAGTCATGAGTTATTGCATAAGTCTAGTGGAGAAAAAAAGACACTCAAATAGTAATAATACAATGTCTAGGGCAACGAGTCAGATGAGCATAGAGGAACAAAGAGGCACGAGCCCACCCTTGTGGATCAGAGATGGTTCCGAGACGAGACGATGCTGGGGATGAGTCACTGTCCTCCCAACAGACAAGGTCTGTTTTAAGCTGACCTGACTTGTCTACCTGCACAGGTTCATACCTAAATATCTTCAGTTCTCCATTAGGGACCCTGTTCACAAAAAATTGCAACCCCTTTAGCACTTCCTCGTCCTTCTGTTGGAGCACGTTCAAATCTATAATTCTCATAACCACCTTACAAGTGTGCATGCACTGGAGGAAGCGGAGACGGGAATGTACTACAGATTAGTACTTGAAAACAAAGAAAAACAAATGCATAAAGTTAGTTTCTTTCTTTAAGCTTGAACATCCGTTAATCCAAAAGAATTCACTTCTCTTAAAAATTGGTGCATATAAATTTCTATATGATGTTAGGCCATTTTTTTTTCAAACTAATATGTGAAAGTCTAGGTTATGAGTTTGAAAAGTCAACGCTGAGAATAATGAGTGGAGAGACTCAGTGAAAACCCTGGCTTCCTCATCATCTCTGACCTAAGCTGTCTCTCCTTTCATCTGTTCTCTATATTGGCTTATGTTTTAAGATTTCATAAAAATATATATCAATTATACCATAGCTTAAAATCTATGTTAGTCTATACAGAGGAACTTCCTCTATTATCACACATTCCTGAAAAATCTTTTCACCCTAATGTTTTTCCTGATCTGAGCACAGAATATGGATTTTCCATAAACTTTGCTAACTAACTTTGAATAATTAAGTAGTAACCACAGTAAAACCTCAAATATGAGTGTGTGTATACAATGCTATGATACCTCCATGTTGTTTCTGTCATATTCAAATTCACCAATAATGCCACTGTATCTTTCCACATGATACACACCAGTTTTAATACAAAGCAGATCAAATTCAATTCAACTCATTTAATTCAATTCTGACCATGTGGTACAGACTAAAACTTGGTTTATGAATAATGAAATATACAACACAAATTTTTAACTGGAAAAATCTCAGAGAAATAGCGAGTCATATTCACTTGAAGAAGAAAAGTATTGTTTCCTCACTTCTATTCAACCTTATATAATTAATGTGTCTTTAATTTTTACTTAATAAAATTGATTACCAAAAATGTATAACAAAAGAGGAAAAATCCTGCACCATTTAGTTTTCAGTATAGTTTAGTCACAGGTAAAAGAACTAGATACAACAAAGTATAGAACTAAAGTTACTTTTATTTCATGGAACACAGTTTAGGTTGAAACTTTAACTTTCCTATTCCTAGTTGGCATGCAGTATGATACTCTTTTGAGAATCACAAGATTTCTTCTTAGTGGAATGGATTAAAATCTTCTCTTTAGTATGAAAGAACAAAATTCTTTTGAATAAAGAAATGCAGGATGGCCTACAAGCAATAAATAAATAAATTTCCAGAATATACAAGTAGCTTATACAACTCAATAACAGAAAAACAAACAACCCAATCAAAAAGTGGGAAAGGGACCTGAAGAGACACTTATCCAAAGAAGAAATACAGATGGCTAACAAGCACATGAAAAGATGCACAACATCATTCATTATTCAGTTCAGTTCAATTCAGTTCAGTCGCTAAGTCATGTCCGACTCTTTGCGACCCCAAGGCCTGCAGCGTGCAAGGCCTCCCTGTCCATCACCAACTCCCAGAGTATACTCAAACACATGTCCATTGAGTTGGTGATGCCATTCATCCATCTCATCCTCTGTCGTCCCCTTCTCCTCCCGCCTTCAATCTCTCCCAGCATTAGGGTCTATTCCAATGAGTCAGTGCTTCGCATCAGGTGGCCAAAGTATTGGAGTTTGAACCACAGCATCAGTCCCTCCAATGAATATTCAGGACTGATTTCCTTTAGGATGGACTGGTTGGATCTCCTTGCAGTCCAAGGGACTCTCAAGAGTCTTCTTCAACACCACAGTTCAAAAGCATAAATCATACAGCACTCAGCTTTCTTTATAGTCCAGCTCTCACATCCATACATGACTACTGGAAAAACAATAGCCTTGACTAGACCGACCTTTGTTGGCAAAGTAATATCTCTGCTTTTGAAGATACCATCTAGGTTGGTCATAACTTTTCTTCCAAGGAGTATGTGTTATTTAATTTCATGGCTTCAATCACCAACTGCAGTGATTTTGGAGCCCCCCAAAATAAGTCTGTCACTGTTTCCACTGTTTCCCCATTTATTTACCATGAAGGGATGGGACCAGATACCATGATCTTAGTTTTCTGAATGTTGAGCTTTAAGCCAATTTTTCACTCTCCTCTTTCAATTTCATTGAGGGACTCTTTAGTTCTTTGGTGCTTTATGGTGATGGTGGTATTATCTGCATACCTAAGGTTATTGATATTTCTCCTGGCAATCTTGATTCCAGCTTGTGTTTCATCCAGCCCAGAGTTTCTCATGATGTACTCTGCATATAAGTTAAATAAGCACAGTGACAATATACAGCCTTAATGTACTCCTTTCCCTATTTGGAACCAGTCTGTGGTTCCATGTCCAGTTCTTACCGTTGCTTCCTGACCTGCATACAGATTTCTCAAGAGGCAGGTCAGGTGGTCTGGTATTCCCATCTCTTGAAAAATTTTCCACAGTTTGTGGTGATTAACACAGTCAAAGGTTTTGGCATAGTCAATAAAGCTGAAACAGATATTTTTCTGGGGGCTTTTATGATAATCTAACAGATGTTGGCATTTCATCTCTGGTTCCTATGCCTTTTCTAAAACCAGCTTGACCTGGAAATTCATAGTTCACTTACTGTTGAAGCCTGGCATGGAGAATTTTGAGCATTATTTTACTAGCATGTGAGATGAGTGCAATTGTGCGGCAGTTTGAGCATTCTCTGGAATTGACTTTCCTTGGGATTGGAATGAAAAATGACATTTTCCAGTCCTATGGCCACTGCTGAGTTTTCCAAATTTGCTGGCATATTGAGTGCAGCACTTTCACAAGATGATCTGTTAGGATTTGAAAGAGCTCAACTGGAATTCCATCACCTTCACTAGCTTTGTTTGTAGGTATGCTTCCTAAGACCCACTTGACTTCATATTCCAGGATATCTGGCTCTAGGTGAGTGATCATACCATCGTGATTATCTGGGTCGTGAAGATCTTTTTTTGTATAGTTCTTCTGTGTATCCTTGCCTCTTCTTAATATTCTGCTTCTGTTAGGTACATATCATTTTTGTCCTTTATTGAGCCCATCTTTGCATGAAATGTTCCCTAGGTATCTCTAATTTTCTTGAAGAGATCTCTCGTCTTTCCCATTCTATTGTTTTCCTCTATTTCTTTGCACTGATCACTGAGGAAGGCTTTCTTATCTCTCCTTGTTATTCTTTGGAACTCTGCATTCAAATGGGTGTATTTTTCCTTTTCTCCTTTGTTTTTTGCTTCTCTTCTTTACAAAGCTATTTGTAAGGCCTCCTCAGATGGCCATTTTGCTTTTTTGCATTTCTTTTTCTTGGGGATGGTCTTGATCCCTGTCTCCTGTCCAATGTCATGAGTATCCATCCATAGTTCATCAGGCACTCTGTCTACCAGATCTAATCTCTTGAATCTATTTGTCACTTCCACTGTATAATCATAAAGGATATGATTTAGGTCATACCTAAATGGCCCAGTGGTTTTCCCTACTTTCTTCAATTTAAGTTTGAATTTGGCAACAAGGAGGTAATGATCTGAGCCACAGTCAGCTCCCAGTCTTGTTTTGCTGACAAAACAAATGAGATAGAGCTTCTCCATTTTAGCTGCAAAGAATATAATCAATCTGATTTCGGTGCTGACTATCTGGTGATGTACATGTGTAGAGTCTTTTGTGTTGTTGGAAGAGGGTGTTTGGTATTACCAGTGTGTTTTCTTGGAAAAACTCTATTAGCCTTTGACCTGCTTCATTCTGGTTTTACTCCAAGGCCAAATTTGCCTGTTACTCCAAGTGTTTCTTGACTTCCTACTTTTGTACTCCAGTCCCCCATAATGAAAAGGACATCTTTTTTGGGTGTTAGTTCTAGGTCTTGTAGGTCTTCATAGAGTCATTTAACTTCAGCTTCTTCAGCATTATCAATTGGGGCATAGACTTGGATTACTGTGATATTGAATGGTTTGCCTTGGAAATGAACAGAGATCATTCTGTTGTTTTTGAGATTGCATCCAAGTACTGCATTTTGGGCCCTTTTGTTGACTATGATGGCTTCTCCATGTCTTCTGAGGGATTTTTGTCCACAGTAGTAGATATAATGGTCAACTGAGTTAAGCTTACCCGTTCCAGTCCATTTTAGTTCACTGATTCTTGAAATGTCAACATTCACGCTTGCCATCTCCTGTTTGACCACTCTCAATTTAATTTCAAGGCAAGAATACTGAAGTGGTTTGCCATTCCCTTCTCCAGTGGACCACATTTAGTCAGAACTCTCCACCACGACCCGTCTGTCTTGGGAGGCCCTACATGGCATGGCTCATAGTTTTACTGAGTTAGACAAGGCTGTGGTCCATGTGATCAGATTGGTTAGTTTTCTGTGATTGTGGTTTTCACTCTGTCTGCCCTCTGATGGAGACGCATGAGGCTTAAGGAAGCTTCCTGATGGGAGAGACCTACTGAGGGGGAAACTGGGTCTTGTTCTGATGGGCAGAGCCATGCTCAGTAAATCTTTAATCCAATTTTCTGTTGATGGGTGGAGTTGTGTTCCCTCCCTGCTATTTACCTGGGGCCAAACTATGGTGGAGGAAATGAAGATAATGGCAACCTCCTTCAAAAGGTCCCATGCATGTATTGCTACAGTCCATGCCCCCAACCCTGCAGCAGGCCACCACCGACCCTCGCCTCCACTGGAGACCCCTGGACACTCCCAGGCAAGTCTGGGTCAGTCTCTTGTGGGGCCATTGCTCCCTTCTCCTGAGTCCTGGTACACACAAGGTTCTGTTTGTGCCCTTCAAGAGTCTGTTTCCCGAAGTCTAGTTTACTCATTATTAGAGAAATGGAAATCAAAACTACAATGAGATATCACCTCATGCCAGTTAGAATGGCCATCATCAAAATGTCTACAAACAATAAATGCTGGAGAGGATGTGGGGAAAAGGCAACACTCGTGCATTGCTGATGGGAATGTAAACTAATACAGTCATTATGGAAGATGGCATGGAGACACCTTAAAAACCTAGGATTAAATCACCTGATGACCCAGCAATCTCACTCCTAGGCATATACCCTGAGGAACTCAAAACTGAAAAAGACTCATGCACCCCAATGTTTAGCAGCACTATTTACAATAGTTAGAGCATGGAAGCAACCTAGATGTCCATCAACAGATGAATGGATAAAGAAGCAGTGGTACATATATGCAATGGAATACTACTCAGCCATAAAAGGAATGCATTTGAATCTGTTTTTAATGAGGTGGATGAAAATAGAGCCCATTATACAAAGTGAAATAAGTCAGAAAGAGAAATATAAATATCATATACTGACACATATATATGGAATCTGAAGAGATGGCCCTGATGAATTTATTTCCAGGGCACCAATGGAGAAACAGACATAAAGGACAGGTCTATGGTACCAGTTGGAGGAGGGCAGGGAGAAGGGGAGATGTATGGAGAAAGTAACGTATAAATTTATAATACCATATGTAAAATAGATAGCCAATGGGAATTCGCTCTATGACTCAGGGAACTCAGGGGCTCTGTGATAGGCTGAAGGGCGGGGTGAGGAGGGAGATGGGAGGGAGGTTGGGAAGGGAGGGGACGTGTGTGTACCTCTGGCTGATTCTTGTTGATGTATGACAGAAAACCACAAAATTCTATAAAGCAATTAGCCTTCAGTTAAAAAATTTTAAAAAAGAGACATGCATATTGGATAGATTGAGAAAATGTATCTTTTCTAAGATGGACCCACTGAAAATATTTGAAAGGCTATGTGTATTTTTTATCTGGGGGAGAATAGAAAAATAATGTATATTTATTCACAGACATCTGTTTTGTTATTCATGTACATCTTGCTTTATAAAAGAAACTGACTATTTTAAATATCAAGAGGTTTATGTTTCAGAGACAATATCATAGTAAATGTTACAATTCTTTGAAATACTGTATACAACTCTAACATGTTAATGATTCCTCACAGAGTCAGTCTAAGAAGACTGACAAATCTTTTTGACTTTCCTCCAAAACTGTTGCATTAAAACTATGGGAGTACCATTTATTTATTTAATAAATAGTATTTAACAAACACTATTCATTAAAAAATAGTAAAAAAGAATTAGGGTTTTAATCACTTATCATTTATTCACAATAAAAATTTTCCAGATAATTACTAAATTTTTAAACAATTTTTAAATGTAATATTACATTTTATCTGAGTTAAAGCTGTTTTTGCATTTTAATTTTGGATTTCTAGCTGTTCAGCTTTAGGATAACATTCAAAGCGCTTCAAAGCCAATATCTTCCATTTCTTTACTTCTTTCTAGGCAAATTGATCAGTGGTGTTTTGAGGACTGGCTGTGTGCCCAGTTTCCACAAATGCCAGAGACTTCTGTGCACCAAGTTAATTAAAATTGACTGCTTGTTTTAGGCAGAAGAAACAGGCAGAATGCCGGATGGTTCTAAAGAGTGATTGAACAATTTAAGCAAACAGAATAACCTGCCTTCAAGCAAAAGAATAAAAATAGTTTATTACGTTGCCTTTGCTCAAAAAAAGAAGCTTAAAAAGTACCGGTTTTAATTGAAAAATATGAAATATATACCTGAATCAAATAGTTCTATATTTGTCATAGAAAAACAATAAAAAATATGCAAACCATCACTTCTCACAAAATCTGTAAATTAGACTTTTTGATGACCAATGTTTTAAGAAAAGGTTTACATTCCAAAAAGATTACAAATATGTACAAAATTTCATTTACTACTATCTGTGGCAAAGGTACATTTTCCAGTTAGGCACATATATGTCATCAATTAAATCTAGTTCTGAAGCTCAGGAAAACTAGAGCAGAAAATTTTTAATACAGTAAGTTGATATTTGAAGCTGAATTAACTTTTAAATAACACTCTGTCTAAACGCTTGTGGAAATCCTTTAGATTCTATTGCATTAAAGAAAGTTACCAGCTTAAATATTTAATGTGTGATGTAAACACAGCTTAATGAGCTGAGACTTGACTCCATAACTACAGCTTGGTCACTTTTTAGGCAGAAAATAGAAAGCAGTTAGCATGTACTGGGGGTGTACTAAGCAGCAGAAACACCACAAGATACGGTTTATTTAATATATTATTTTTAATTCTCACCATAACATTATTAAATGGTTATGTATATACTTATTTTACAGAAAAAGAAATTGAAAAAAGAAACTTTCTTACTTTCTTAATGTAAGAAGACCATTGTTGTCCAGTCACTCAGTTGTGTCCAACTCTTTGTGACCCCCATGGACTGCAACACACCAACCTTCCCTGTCCATCACCATCTTCCAGAGTTTGTTCAAATTCACATTCATTGAGTCGGTGATGCCGTCCAACCATCTCATCCTCTGTCATCCCCTTCTCTTCCTATCTTCTATCTTTCCCAGCATCAGGGTCTTTTCCAATGAGTCAGCTCTTCGCATCAAGTGGCCAGAGCATTCGAGCTTCAACTTTAGCATCAGTCCTTCAATGAATATTCAGCACTGGTTTCCTTTAGGATTGACTAGTTGGATCTCCTTGCCATCCAAGGGACTCTCAAGACTCTTCTCCAGCGCCACACTTCAAAAGCATCAGTTCTTTGGTGCTCAGTCTTATTTATGGTCCAACTCTCTCATACATACGTAACTACTGGAAAGACCACAGCTTTGACTATATGGACCTTTGTTGGCAAAGTAATGTCTCTGCTTTTTAATACACCATCTAGGTTTGTCACAGCTTTTCTTCCAAGGAATGTCTTTTAATTTCATGGCTGCAGTCACCATCTGCAGTGATTTTGGTGACCAAAAAATTAAAGTCAGCCAGTGTTTCCACTGTTTCCCCATCTATTTGCCATGAAGTGATGGGACCGGATGCCATGATCTTAGTTTTCTGAATGTTGAGCTTTAAGCCAACTTTTTCACTCTTCTCTTTCACTTTCATCAAGAGGCATTTTAGTTCCTCTTTGCTTTCTGCCATAAGGGTGGTGTTGTCTGCATATCTGAAGTTATTGATATTTCTCCCTGCAATCTTGATTCCAGCTTGTAGTTCATCCAGCCTAGCATTTCGCATAATGTATTCTGCATATTTAGTTTAAATAAGTAGGGTGACAATATATAGCCCTGATGTACTCCTTTCCTGATTTGGAACCAGTCCATTGTTCCATGTCCGGTTCTAACTGTTGCTTCTTGACCTGCACACAAGTTTTTCAGGAGACAGGCAAGGTGGTCTGATGTTCCTACATCTTTAAGTATTTTCCATAGCTTGTTTTGATCCACACAGTCAAAGGCTTTCGTGTAGTCAATGAAGCAGAAGTAGATGTTTTTCTGGAATTATCTTGATTTTCCTGTAATCCATTATGATTAATTAATTTCAATTTAATAATTTCATTTATTGTGAGTTTTGATGAGCCCCTGAAGTTAACTCAATCTGTCCTTTTCAAACTGTTTAACTGTTAGACATGTAGAATAAATTCTTATTTGGAACTCTGTAAAGATCCAGGAAATTTTAAAACCCTGTAAAAAACTGCTGCAAACTTCCCCTTACTGAGGAATCCCCACATTTCCTTGAATTAAGTTCTATCTTATTGCAGCAGGTTAATTAAAACTGAATTTATTTCACTACAGTTGTTTTTCTAAAGATTTTGACTAGTGAACATCAATATTATCATAATTACTATCATAATCATCATTATTCAGCAATATATACCCTTTACCTAACATCATACTTTGCATCAGAAAGTGCTCCAAAATATTTGATGAATAAGTGACAAAAACAAGTAATGGCCAATTAGAAAACACTTGGCTTCAAGTAGGGTAGTCTCAGTAGAAAGGCAAATTGAACTTGCAGTATGTGGAAACATTTTCAGAAGAGAAAAAGAAAAAGATAGTGAGGATTGGAGGTCCATGACCACCCATCTGCTAACCACACTCACCCTCCCTCAATTATTTGGTTGTGTGGGGTAAGAATATAATACAGAAATATTAGAGATTGTTAGTTTAGGTATGTCCTGTTGAGAATATTAGACAATTAACTTTCAATTAAAAGGACCTCAACATCACATGACTTTAGAGATTATTGACCTCTTTTTTCAGATATTACTTTTAAGGAATTGGAAGCCTGGATTAGATCTGTTAAGAAGCAGGATCAATTTGAATATTTAATTTCTTGATTATTATCCAGGAGATGGGAGAACTAAAAAGGGACTAGAGTTATCTTTAATAAACAAGAGGTAATCACTGATTTTGGTTAGAAGAAGGCTTGTTATTTTTATAGACATGAAGGGCCTTGTCCTCGTCTTGTTCCTATCAGGGTTACGGAGTGAACTTGTCTCCGTCTTGTTCTGAGAAGGGTTTATGTTCTCAAGGTATCACTTGACAATTTCACAATAACAATTAATGTATTTTTTAACCATTTGCTGTATGCCTGGCATTATTCTGAGCACTTTACCTGTGTTAGCCAATTTTGAACTTCATAAAAACTTCTAAAATAAATATAGCTATTTTTATGGTTTGAAAATAGGAAAGGTAAGATAGGGAAAGAAGAAGCAGTTTGCCCAAAGTCACACAGCAAGTAAGTGACAGAACTAGACCTGCAGCCTTAATTTCTGAATGCTATCAACATCAGGACTGCCATGTAAAAGCATCATGACTTGTCATATTACACTCTTTAAAGAAGTTGACTTTGCTCACTAAAGCAAAGTCACTCACTTTTGGAAATTCCTTTCCCTGGCTATTGTGATCTCCTCTGGTTCTTCCTCCATACCATAACACTCCTGTTTAAGCTCCTTGGCTGGTGTTTCTTTTACAGACTGGTCATTTTCTTTTTCTTTTTTTAAATAAATCCAACTATGATCAATTTCTTGGTTTTTGTTGTCTATTCTCCACAAGCAGAAGTATACACACAGAATTTCAACTACTCTATAAATACCAGTGACATTCAACATTACACCTTCACTTATGTTGTCTCTGTAAATTCCAACTCATAATTTTAATTATCTAGATATTTCATAAGCATTTCAACATGTTGAGATTAAAATCAATTTATCTCTACTTCTGCTACTACAAATGTAACAGAGGCCATAATAATTTCTTAGAGTATTACAAGATTCTTGTTATTGATCTTCCCACTTGTAGTGTTTCTCATTTCCTTCTTGTCTTTCCCCTTATGTCTCCTTTACATTGTATACAGTAGAAGCTATCTAAAATGTAAAGTCAAAAATATTCCATTCACATATATATGAAGTCATTTATAATAACTTCAAAGCAAATGAAAAATGTGAAAAATCCACCCAAACATATACAGACAGATTCTGTATGCTAGAAGCTATAAAATACTATGAAAGAAATTCAAGAAGATTAAATAGACATATGCTATACATATATCGGAAAATGCAATGCACTAAAGATATCAACTCTCCCCAAGTTGATTTATATGTTTAATGCAACTCCCATAAAAGTCTTCAGCAAGGTTTTTTGGAGAGAGAGAAAAATTTATTCTAAAATTTATATGGAAAGTCTTAGGGCTTCAAATAGCTAAAACAATTTTGAAAAAGAAGAGTAAAGTGGGAGGAATCATTCTTACTGACGTTAAGGTTTACTATATAGTCAATCGAGGAGGTGTGATATTGGCAAAGGGACAGACATAGATCACTGAAACTGATTAAAGAACCTAGAAACAGACCCACAGAAATATGCTCCACTTATTTTGATAAAATTCCAGAAGCAATTCAATGAAGGAAGGGTGGCCTTTTCAACAAATGATGATGATGGAACAGACAGACATATATATACACTTGGAAAAATAGAGTATCAGGCTAAATGCCACATCTTTTACAATAAATAATCCAATATGTATCACAGATTTTAATATAAAATGTAAAGTTATCAGGCTTTAGAAACAAAAATAGAAGATAATTTTTGGGACATGGTGCTCAATAAAGAGGTATTAGACATGACATTCAAAACATTATTCACAAAAGCAAAAAAAAAACACTGATAAATTGAAATTCACTAAAAATGAAAAACCTTTTTTTTCTGTCAAAGCTTATGTTGGAGGATTAAAAGAAAAGCTATAGATGGAAAATATATTTGAAACCATGTATATGAAAAAATGCCTAATATTTTAAATAAAAGATTCTCAAACATCGACAGTGAATATTAATAGAAAACATATCAACTAGAAAATGGGCAAAATACATGAACAGATATTTTACCAAAAATATATATAAATAGAATATAAGCACATTTAAAGAAATTCAGCATCATTAACCATTAAAAAATGCTAATTAAAATCATACTGATATATCAGTACACACCTATAAGAAACTTTTAAATCTTCTCAGTTTATGAGCAAATACAGTTCCAGTTTTAGAACTGGGAATAACCATACCATTGGTGTGGTCAACATTCTATCTCAGTATCTCACTGTTCAAATGAAGAGTGTTTCAGTATTATGTTTTTGAGGGAAATATTTTGTCCAAACACTGAAGAAAAAAAAGTGAATATTTCTCACAAAGTCTATGAGATGGATTGGAATTTTGCAGTCTTCATAAACAAATTCTTTATTCTAACATGAGAATATGAGTTTGGAGACAAGATGGCACAGTAGGAGGACACCTCCTCTCATAAAAACACCGAAATCACAACAAGATGACAGGAGGAGCGCAGTTATGATCAAATCAAATCCCATCCATACCCACTGGGTGGGTGATTCACAAACTGGAAAATAATTATATCACAGAGTTCTCCCACAGGGATGAAAATTCTAAGCAAGCATCAATATGCCCCTCAGAACCCACACTGTCAAGCATCTAAGTCCTTAATCTCTTTTTGAATGTTTCTTTCACTTCCTCATTTTTATTGAAATTTTGGCTTTGATGAAATTGCATCTCTTGCAGCTCTCTTTGGAGTGGCTCTCCCATCTCTCAACTCCCAACGACTTTGAATCACATGCCTTTGTATTTTATCATCTTCTGTTTCTCCTTGCTTCAGTCCCCTATTCATCTTTATGGAACATAGTTATGATAACTCCTTTAAAATCCCTTTGTATTAGTTTCATAATTTTTCTCCTGATGATGGGTCATAATTTCCTGTTTTTGTACTCTGTAGAGAGTAACTTAAGCATAGTTCTTAAGTGCCTTAGGGTTTTCATGATGGTACATGAGCAACAAAGTCACCAGCTGCATTAGCCCTTCCCATCCTTGAGATTTTGAAGTCAGGCATTAGCTTCTCCACTCCAGCTATGAAAGTCCTAGATGGCATCTTCTTCCAATATAAAGCTGTTTTATCTACACTGAAAATCTGTTATTTCATGTATCCACTTTCATTATCTTAGCTAAATTTTCTGAATAACTTGCTGCAGTTTCTACATAAACATTTGCTGCTTCACCTTGCAGTTTTATGGAGATGGTTTCTTTCCTTAAACCTCATGACCAACCTCTGATAGCTTTGAACTATCCTTCTCTAGATTCCCAGCTAGTTTCAGCCTTCAGATGATTGAAGAGAGTTTTGGCTTTATTCTGGATAAGGTTTTTGCTTAAGGGAATATTGTGGCTGGTTTGATATTCTATCAAGAACACTAAAACTTTCTTTAACGCTGTTTTGCTTTATCATCATTCATGTGTTCACTGGAATGAAACTCTTAATTTCCTTCAAGAACTTGCTTTGCATCCACAACTTTGCTGTTTGGTGCAAGATGCAAGGTTTGGCCTATTTTGGCTTTCAATATGTCTTCCTCAATAAACATAATCATGTCTAGTTTTTTATTTAAAGTGAGAGATGTCCTTTCACTTGAACTGAGACCAGTCAATCCAATCAGTGCTGAATATTCATTGGAAGGACTGATGCTGAAGCTGAAACTCCAATATTTTGGCCATGTGATGTGAAGAACTAACTCATTGGAAAAGACCCTGATCCTGGAAAAGACTGAAGGCAGGATGAGAAAGGGATAACAGAGGATGAGATGACTGGATGGCACACCAACATGAGTTTGAGGAGTTGGTGAAGGACGGGGAAGCCTGGCGTGCTGCAGTCCATGCAGTCACAGAGAGTCAGACACGACTGAGCAACCGAACTGAACTGAGGCCAGTGTAGAATTATTAATCAGCCTCATTTTAATGCTGCTGTGTCTCAGGAAGAAAGGAAGACCAAAGGAAGTCCAAGGAGCAAGAGAACAAGAGACAGGGTCAGCGGAGCAGTCAGAACACACACATTAAGGTTGCCATCCTATATTGGCATGGTTTGTGGCATTCCAAAACAATGACAATCAAAGATGATGACATCAAAGATTATCAATCAGAGATGAAAAAACCAAAATGCTTAAAAGGGTTAGAGTTGCATTTAGGATAAATAATATATCTAACTATTCTCTACATTTTCTCTAGGAATATAAACTTATAGTATTTGATTTTCCTCCCTCAGAATACATTAAGAGGTCTACAGTCTTTTTTCTCACGTAGGCTAAAATTTAACTTTGTTCTGGACAAGCCAGAGAAGTATCCTTACACTTCAGGGTACTATTTTAAAAGAAAACACTCAGCAAAGAATGTGATATTGGCTTCCTTTAGAACACCACTGCTTTCTATCCATACCAACAAGTAGAACTCTATACTCCCCAAGTCTATAATATCAGAAAGAAGGTGAGGAATGAATAGGGGTGACGTTTAATTATGCCTAGTTACTTTATTTTCTCATGTGGTCCATTCAGAGAAAGAATAAACTTGTTATTTGCCTCTACTACTCTGTTTTGATTTTTTTAAAAAAATTGCATGGTGTATATGTACCACAGCTTCCTTATCCATTCATCTACTGATGGGCATCTAGATTGCTTCCATGGGCCTAATGCACTGGGAAGACCCAGAGGGATCGGGTAGAGAGGGAGGTGGGAGGGGGGATCGGGATGGGGAATACATGTAAATCCATGGCTGATTCATGTCAATGTATGACAAAAACCACTACAATATTGTAAAGTGATTAGCCTCCAACTAATAAAAATAAATGAAAAAAAAAAAAGAAAAATAACATAAAAAAATAAATAAAATAAAATAAAAAGCTATACAAAAAGAAAAAAAAATTGCAATGCTAAGAAACAAAAGTGGTGCTTTATCCAGGTGTCTTAAGGATTAGCAAGCTGTTGTTCACCTTCTCATAACTATACACCCTTTTATTCTGTAACATTTCCTGTTCTATGCAAGTGTATAGTACCATCAATAATACCATCTGAAGCCTTTTCCACAGCAGGATGATGCAGTTCCTGTTATCAATGAGACTTGACCATAAAGCATGCTTTAAGAAGACTCACAACATCTGCCCATGTGCATATGCAGTCACACATCTCATCATTCAGTATCTCGGTGACTGCCCAGAACAGGGGTTCCACCCATTTCTGTTGGGATTTTCTTCAGTGAAACCCTCCTCAAACACAACCACATCCTTCCTGCTGCTTTGCTGGTGGGTAGTCTTCTTCCCTGCCATCATCTGCCAGTGTCTCATTGGCTTTCTCATTATTTTTCAGAGTTATGAGACGTGTCAGTTCTCAGAGGTCAGGTGCTGCAATTCCGCCTTCCTCTTTTCTTATTTATCTCTAGCAAAATCCCAAATCAGTCAACTCCATGAGTCTGGTACCCCATGGAGCAAAACAGGAAAATCTCAGAGACATGCATCTCTGTAACTGTAGGATGTAGTGTCTCAGAGTCTAATCATTATACCCTAATTCCCCTTACAGCGCTTTGGGATTTTTTTTCCTTACAGCGGAATAGGAGTATAGTTCAGTGACAGGAAATTCAAAGTGATAGATACATACATTATTTTATGTAATGCTTGTCTTTTTGAATTATTTTGACATTCATTTAACTGATTTGTTTAACTGTTCAGTATGCCTATTTTTAGATCCTATAATTTAGTTTCAAATATCTGGATATCAATATAAAGAAAAATTTAACTAGTACTAGCTTTTGTCTTTTTGACATGTTTTTACGTATATATCTTTTTAATAAAAGTGCTCTTTTTAAAATTAAGTTATATTTGACATACAACATTGTATAAGTTGGGTTTCCCTGGTGGCTTAATCTGTAAAGAATTTGCCTGCAATGCAGGACACCTGAGTTCGATCCCTAAGTCAGAAAGATCCCCTGGAGAAGGGATTGGCTACCCACTCCAGTACTCTTGCCTGAAGAATTCCATGGACAGAGGAGCCTGGTGGGCTATAGACCACGGGGCCACTAAGAATCGAACATGACTGAGTGACTTTCACTTCACTTCACTATTGTGTAGTTTGAGGTGTACAACATAATAATTTGATATATTTATATTGCAATATGATTGCCACAATAATGCTGGCTAACACGTCTATCACACCACATGATTACCATTTCTTTTAGTGCTGGGAACACTTAGAATCTAGCCTATAATCAAGTTTAATGTTTCTAATACAGTGTTACTGCTTATAATCACTGTACTGTATATTAGATCTCCAGGACTTATTTATCTACTAGTTGCAAGCATGTACCCCTAAATATCATCTCTCCTATTCCACCAACCACCCTCTTTTCTTTTATGATTCCAGTTTCTATAGCTTCTGTCTTTTAAAGAATCCTATCACCATTGAAATTAAGCTAAATAAAAATTACTTGGGGAATTGAAGGTTTTCAGAGGCTTAAATTCTAATCTAGTAGGTGGTTGGTGGTTTAGTCGCTAAGTCATGCCCAACTCTTGTGATTCCATGGACTAATAGCCTGCCAGGCACCTCTGTCCATGGGATTCTCCAGGCAAGAATACTGCAGTGGGTTGCTATTTCCTTTTCCAGGAGATCTTCCTGACCCAGGATTTGAACCCAGGTCTCCTGCATTGCAGGCATTCTTTACCAACTGAGCTACAAGGGAAGCCCCTAGTCTAGTTGACTCCTTTAGAAATATTTTTTTCATGTTATCACACTATACAATGTCTGCTGTATAGTATAATGAGTTTACAGGTGTTCACAAAGAAAATTTAAAAAGAAATCAATTCTGGCACGAGGCTGGCCTGTTATTTTAGGGCTATGCGTTGCAGGAAGATTCTTTACCATCTGAGCCGCCAGGGAAGCCCACCCAAATAAACCCATCCTTTACTAAATCTTAAGATTATTTCTTTCATGTAACACTGACTAATGGCAGGTTTATAGAATCAAAACAGCGATAGAGTACAAGAACATTTTAAATTTGAAATAACTTATAGGTTAACTAATCAGAGCAAAATTAGTCAACACAAGCAGATAAAAGTCAGTATTAAATATGAACATATGCTAATTAAGCCCTCTATTAGCCTAAATTTTTTATTGAAATATGTTTGTAGTATGCTGAATTATCACCACCCTAGGACATAAAGAAGGCCACCCATACATTAAGATTCCGAACCCCCATCCAAATTAGCAAGAAAAGTTTTCCCAGAACCACCTCCCTTGACATTTCCCTAAATCTCAGGGTGCTTGCTGATAACGCAGCTACCAGCCCTGGTTCCTCTCAGTGTTTGATAGCATAGGAGGAACACAGACATATCTTTGGAGCTGGAAAACTACTGAGCTCGATGACAGCTGTGCCGAAAAATCTCATGACATAACATCCATCGCCACTGTTATTGTTCCCACTTTCACCACTGCTGTTACAGTCAGTGTACCCCAAAACTGTGAAATGATGGGAGGCATGAACACCACTACTGCACACGGGTACACAATGCATGCCCCCATTACACAGAGAGAAGAAGACACTGCCTCTGTAATATACTCCTTTAAAAAGAAGAGGATAGGTACCATCTCACGCCCATCGGAATGGCCGCTATCCAAAAGTCTACAAACAATAAGTGCTGGAGAGGGTGTGGAGAAAAGGGAAGCCTCTTACACTGTTGGTGGGAATGCAAACTAGTACAGCCACAATGGAGAACAGTGTGGAGACTCCTTATAAAAATCTGGGAATAGAACAGCTGTACAATGCAGCAATCTCACTGCTGGGCATACACACCAAGGAAACCAGAATTGAAAGAGACACGTGCACCCCAATGTTCATTGCAGCACTGTTTACAATAGCTAAGACATGGACACAACCTAGATGTTCATTGGCAGATGAATGGATAAGGAAGTTGTGGTACATAAACACAATGGAACATTCAATTCAGTCGCTCAGTAGTGTCTGACTTTTTGTGACCTCATGGACTACCGCACACCAGGCTTCCTTGTCCATCACAAACTCCTAGAGCTTGCTCAAACTCATGTCCATTGAGTAGGTGATGCCATCCAATCATCTCATCCTGTATTGTCCCCTTTCTCCTCCTGCCTTCAATCCTTCCCAGCATCAGGACTTTTTCCGAGGAGTCAGTTCTTCACATAGGTGGCCAAAGTATTGGAATTTCAGCTTCAGCATCAATCCTTCCAATGAATATTCAATAATGATTTTCTTTAGGATAGACTGGTTGGATCTCCTTGCTGTCCAAGGGACTCTCAAGAGTTTTCTGCAACACCACAGTTCAAATGCATCAATTCTTCACACTCAGCTTTCTTTCTTGTCCAACTCTCACATCCATACATGACTACTAGGAAAACCATAGCTTTGACTAGACAGACCTTGGTCAGCAAAGCGATGTCTCTGCTTTTTAATATGCTGTCTAGGTTGGTCATAGCTTTTCTTCCAAGGAGCAAGCGTCTTTTAATTTCATGGCTGCAGTCACCATCTGCAGGGAATTTGGAGCCCCGAAAAATAAAGTCTCTCACTGTTTTCATTGTTTTCCTATCTATTTGTCATGAATGGAACATTACTCAGCTATAAAAAGGAACAGATTTGAGTCAGTTCTAATGAGGTGGATGACACCAGATCCTATTATGCAGAGTGAAATAAGTCAGAAAGTGAAACACCCATAACATTGCATATATATGGAATCTGAAAAGATGGTAAAGACAATCCTATATGCAAGTCAGCAAAAGAGATGCAGATTTAAGAACAGAAGTTTGGACTCTGGGAGAAGGCGAGGGTGGGATGATTTGCGAGAATAGCATTGAAACATGTATATTACCTTATGGAAAACAGATGACCAGAGCAAGTTCAGTGCATGAAGCAGAGCACGAAAACCTGGTGCTCTGGGATAACCCAGAGGGATGGGGTGGGGAGGGAGACGGGAGGGGTTTCTGGATCGGGGGACACACGGGCACTTGTGGCTGATTCATGTCGATGTATGGCAAAAACCACCACAACATTGTAAAGTGATTATCCTCCAAAAAATTAATTAAAAAAACTTTAAAATGAAAAAAGTAGTTTATTTCCCTTCAAACTAATTACATATATTTAATAAATAACCATTTCCACTTTAAAAAAAGAAGAGGCTAAATTATTTGAAGAAGTTGGTGGCCCCAAAGTACCTGGAACTTAAAAGGTATGATCTTACATGCAGGGCTTACCCTCACCATTGTGGCTACCCTTGGCCAAATGGCTGGGTTTCCCAAGAGATTTGAGGCTCTGACAAACTCACTTATTCTTGATATTTTTGGAACCTCTATCAGTGAAGCACGGGGGTCACTCTGTTGAAGGCTGATGGACCAACTTAATTAAGATGACTGGCCCTGACAGCCATCACTGTCCCTCGTGCACATGGTGGAACCATCAGGATGTCAACAGTATAGTAAATAAATGGTGGACAAGTGAATTTCCTGTAATTCAAGTTAAAATGGTGCTTTCTTCAGGGGTGTATATGCTTAATCATCAATATTACATGTGTTTGGACTCCACAATTCACCAAGTTTCAGATTCATTCTTACTGTCAGTTGTCTGTGGCATAAGTTGCCATGAGGATTGCTGGGTCCAAAATTTTTCTAGCATCAGCCACCATGGACTTGAACGAATGCTCCACTTATATACACCATAGCACCTAGCCTATAAACTCTCTACCTTCTTGGTGAACAGACTCAAGAAACAACCTAGCTCTTGTTGGGATCAATATTATTAAATCAAGAGGTTTATAGAGACAAGATCAGCAGTTACCAAGGGTTAGAAACAGTAGAAGGAGGGATGGTGTGGAAGGAAGCTATAGTTTTATGAAAAGGCCATACAAGGGATCTTTGTGGTGACAAAGATATTTAGTATCTTAACTGTGATGGTGGATAACCAACCTACAGATGAACCTGTGTAAGAAACTGAACACACACGCATGCACAAATGGGGAACTCGAAATAAAACTGGTGTATGTATCAATGCCAATATCCTGGCTGCCATATTCTATTGTAGCTTTTGCAAATGTTCCACTGAAGGGACCTGGGTAAAGTATACATACATTCTCTGTATTCTTTATTAAAGCTACATATCTAATTATCTCAATAATGATATTAATTAAAAATTAGTCCTCAAATAAAGGAGGGCCAAATTCTACCTCTTTTACATAGGCTTTCCCCTCCCAGGTAAATTCTTTTATGCAAACATATAAAACACATAGCCAAATTCATTAGTGACATCAAATCTCTAAAGGTTAAAGGGTATGTTGGAGAAAGGATATGAATCTAATTACTATGTATAAACACAGCTCTTGGCTCAGATAAAATATTCTATTCTATATATTGGATAAAAATATACTATGAAATATCTTTATGCAAGCACATACTATGAAACATCTTTAGACAAAATTAAGGGAGGAAAGGAAGGGAAGGGGAGGAGGAGGAAGAAAGAGAGGACACCCATAAGAAAAGAGTGGAATGGTTATAAAAGATGGAACAAATCATATCGCTTTATACTTATTATTATTTTTTTTGCTATGGTTTTTCCAGTAGTCATATACAGATGTGAGAGTTAGATCATAAAGAAGACTGAGTGATGAAGAATTGGTGATTTTAAATTGTGGTGCTGAAGAAGACTTTTGAGAGTCCCTTGGACAGCAAGGAGATCAAACCAATCAATTCTAAAGGAAATTCGTCCTGAATATTCATTGGAAAGACTGATGCTGAAGCTGAAACGCCAATACTTTGGCCACCTGATGTGAAGAGTCGACTCCTTGGAAATGCCACTGATGTTGGAAAAGATTGCGTGCAGAGGAGAAGCCAGTGACACAGAATGAGATGGCTGGAAGGCATTACCGACTCAATGGACATGAGTTTGAGCAAACTCCAGGAGATAGTGAAAGACATCATGAAGCCTGGCATGCCGCAGTTCATGGGGCCACAAAGAGTCGAACATGACCTAGCGACTGAACAGAACACCAACAATACTTATATTACCTTTATAAATTTAATCGCCTTCTAACTGTGAAATCCATTACAACTTAAATAAATCACTACACATACATATATAACACATACACCCCACATACATACATATGTATACTACATAAATCACTATAAAAATGTACTGTAAAGCAAATTCAAGTAATTGAATTTCATTTCATTCCTGGAAAGGATAGAGAAAATTGGAATAATCTGATATGCATTATTCAAGAAAAGAAATTTGGGGATATCTGAGGTAAACAAACAATGAAGCAAAATATTATAAATCATAAATATTTATAAATATGGACCCTTTGTTTAAAACAAAAACTTTTGTTTAGTCTTTGTCATTTGATAAAATACAGCATTATTTTATGTCCTTACTTTCAGAAAAGTTCAGAAGAGCACCCAAACACTGCCTAGGAGAAAGAATCTAGGTTTCTAGTTATATGGTCCATTAATCAGGTGCTCCTTGCAGAGAAATCAAAGATCATACCTGGTCTGAGCATAAGACAGGAGTTCTTTTATCTTTTGAGATTTAGAGTAAGACTTTATAGAAGAGCTGATATTTGAGCTGGATTTAGATTCCAAATACTATGAAAGGGGAACTTCTGTGAACAAATATGAAGGGTTTATGATATTTTTGGAGAAATCATTAATAGTACTCTGTGGGAGCAGCCCAGCTTATGTAGTCAGAAGAAAAGGCTAAAAAACAGTTTGGTTCCAGATACTGGAAAACCTTAAAAACTATTAAAAAAATTTAAAGCAGTTTAGTGACAATAGATCTGTGTTTCACAAACAAATTTTTTTATTTGCTATGTGGAATAAAGATTGAGGATGGCAGACAAAAATTAGAGACACCGGTTAAGGGAGTATTGTGATTATAGAGGTAATTAAGAGAGAAAGCTGATTCAAGAAATTGTGTTTCTTTTTAACTGACAGACTTCCAAGAACTGTTAATCAATTAAAAAGAAGGAGGGAAATGAGGGAGACAGAGAGCTCTCTAACGTGCTTTTAACTGCAGATAGCTACATCATCATGAGGGTAACAGTACCAATGAAAGCAGAAGCTAGAGATGAGACCCGCCGGCGTGCACAGCGAGCTCTACCCAACGCTCTGCTGCTGCTGTCTAGCTGCCTCAGTCGTGAGCGCCTCTTTGTGACCCTATGAGCTGCAGCCTGTCCGCCTCCTCTGTCCATGGGATCCTCTGGGCAAGAGCACTGGAGTGGGTTGCCATGCCCTCCTCCAGGGGATCTTCCAGACCCAGGGATCCAATCCAAGTCTCCCGCATTGCAGGCAGATTCTTGACTGCTGAGTCACGGGGGAAGTCCACTCAATACTCTCTGGTGACCCAAATGGGAAGCGAATCTAAAAAGGAGTAAATCAGCTACTCATACACATGTAGCTTATTTACTTTGCTATAGAGCAGAAAACAACACAACATCGTAAAGCAACTATACTCCAATTTTTTAAAAAGTAGCAATTAGTACTAGTGATGGTAACAGTAATTAAATACTGCATCACAAAGACTAAGCTAAATGATGTCACCATCTAGTAAGTGACACAGTACATTATGTAACTTCTATACTGTTTAATCTCTTTATCTGCAATCGGACTAAGTCTACTTGCATATAAGTTAAATGAAATAAAATATCTCCATTTTAGAAATTCAGTTCAAGGCCACTTATTTGATAAGTATAGACTGAGGATACAATTTCCAATGATCATATAATTATCTATCAAATGAGAAGAGCAGTGAGTGGGGAAGAATCAGAGAGATAGCTGGATAGAACAAGGACCACCATGTTGGGATTGTGGTGGTGATGATGATGATAACAGCAACAACAAACACTTTGAAAGTCCTTGTTATGAACAAGACATTGTTCTGAGTATTTTACATGATTACTTTATTAAGACGTTTTATAAGTTAAACACTGTTATAATCCCCAAAAGACGTTTTATAAGTTAAACACTGTTATAATCCCCAACAGAAGGCTAGTTGGTGGCTCACATGTAGGTAGGTCCTAACCCCAGGAACCTGCAAAGAGACATGACTGTATTTGTAAAGGGATCTTTTCAGAAGTAGATAAGTTAAATATTTTGAGATGAACCCATCCTGGGCTGCACAGGTTATCCCTAAGTGTGTCCACATGAGAGCTGGCAGAAGACGAAGCGATGGGAAGACAGAGGCGGAGACTGCAGTAATGCAGTCACGGGGGGTGACCGCCACCAGAAGCTGAAAGAGGCAAGGAATGATTCTCTTCTCGAGATTCCAGAGGGAGGACAGCCCTGCCAACACACTGATTTCAGACTTCAAGCCCCAGGCGATAAGAGAATAATTCTGGTGTTCCGAGCCACCCAGATTGTGGTCATGTGTTATGAATATCCTTGGAAACTAACACACTATCAATTTATTGCTCTTTACTTCCATGTCAACCTTCCTTGTCTGTTCTGTGAAAATTGAGTAGGTGCATTAAATATTTCTCCTTTGCAGCTGGCTCCCTGTTTAAGCTTTGATGGTAGACAGCACTGGGGGGACACTGAAGGAGGGACATCTCTTCAAAGTCCTGGTGTTTTAAATTGTGTTTTATTCTCTTCTTTTCTTGCTTTGACTGCATGCTCGCCAGTGTTCTTGTGGAGGTTCAGTGGCTCTCCCATACTGAGTTTCGGCCGCACCCCCATGGAACTATCCCTAATGAGACTCCGAGATACCTCTCAGGGCCGATTTCCTGGTCTCAAGTTGACAGCTCACCAGAGAGTTAATTCCTGTTTGCTGGGCCTGACTGTCACTCTCCACCCACCAGAATCCCTTCTGACCTGGAATCACCCAGAGAACCTCTCTATAATCTATTTAATTATAACTAATGAGAACTGAATCACATTATAGCTAATGAGATCTGAATCAAACCCTTGGAGATTACTTATAAAAGGTGAAGAGAGTTCTCAAAAAATAATTTAGGGCTGAGGGGTGTATTTCTCAGGTACACTCCTTAGCACTACAGTATTTTTCGAGAACTCTTTTTACCCATTGTAAGTAATCCCTGTTATAGTTCACAACTTACAGTTTAGGGCTCTTTTTCAAATTACCATGTGGTTCCTGCTTGGACTGTGATTGAAATATCCATTTTACATAGGAGGACACTGATGCACAGGAATGTTAGTTGACTTGCCTACGTTTCACACAGTAATTGGAGAATCACTATTCAAAATAAAAAAGTAAGGTTCTAGCATGTGTAGCCACTGGATCATAAAACAAACAAATAAAAAACTGACAGGAATGAACTAGATGTTTGGCATATTAAGTCAGAAATAACTACAAAGTCACTAGATGAAAGGAAAATACTCACCGTTCTTCTATTTCCTCTATTCACCGCTCTACACTACACTCTACACCACTCTACACGCAATACCTCACTAGACACCAAGTGAAAGGAAATCCCTTGTTTTTCTGTCTAATGTTCGCAGCATCCTTTTTACTCCAGATGTGTAATGGTTCCACACCAAACACTTCTTGCAGTTCTTTATGGACACAGGATACATGTCCTAAACTTAACTCTGATGATACCTGTCTGGAGGCAACATCAGATCTCACAGGTTAAGGGTTCATTCCACAAGACCCCTCCTCCCCATCTCTGATGCAAGTTTCAAGTACAGTTTGTTACTTGTACTTCTGACTGAAGGGCATGCATGCTCAGTTGTATTTGACTCTTTACGGCCCCATGGACTGTAGCTCACCAGGCTCCTCTGTCCATGGAATTTTCTGACTAATCAAGTATAAATGAGAAGCTTCCTCTTTAAGCTCAATAATTTGCTTGAAAAGCTCTCAGAAATCAGGCAAAACAATTTATTTACTGGATCTTCACTTGATTAACAGCCAAATAAAAGAGATCCAAGTGTGGGGAATATGAAAGAGAAGCATCCTTTCCTGGCCCACCCCTATCTTAGCACGTCCATGTGTTACCCAAGCTAGAAGCTCTCAAAAACCCATATTTTAGGAATTTTTAGGGAGGTGTGATTGACTAAATCACTCACCATTGATTATCTTAAAGGAAAAGAAGAATAAAACAATAAATGACTGTTATCAGCCAAGAGAGGGCTTCCCTGATAGCTCAGCTGGTAAAGAATTTGCAATGCAGGAGACCCCCGTTCTATTCCTGGGTCAGGAAGATCCACTGGAGAAGGGCATAGGCTACCCACTCCAGTATTCTTTGGGCTTCTCTATTAGCTCAGCTGGTAAAGAACCACCTACAATGTGGGAGACCTGGGTTAGATCCCTGGGTTAGGAAAATCCCCTGGAGAAGGCAATGGCTACCCACTCCAGTATTCTGGCCTGGAGAATTCCATGGACTGTATAGTCATGGGGTCGTGAAGGGCTGGGCACAGTGAAGGAAATTAAGGAACAAATGACTCTTATCTGGCAAGAGAAGTAACAATAGCAAAGACAATGAGCCAGTTTTAAAGGCTGTCTCGGTTCTATCTTAATGGTAAGGATTAGCCTGAAGGATTTTCTTGAGTTGTTTTGCAGAATTCAAAGCCCTCTCTAGCCTCAACCACTACCTGGGAAGCCCTGTGCTAAAGCAGGAGACACAGAAGCCACAGGTTTGATCCCTGAATCAGGAAGATCCCCTGGAGAAGGGCGTGGCAACCCACTCCAGTATTCTTGCCTGGAGAACCCCAAGGACAGAGGAGCCTGGTGGGCTACAGTCCATGATGGCAAGAGTCAGACATAACAGAGTATGCACGCAATGCAGCCTCAACTATCAGACCAACTGGAACATGAGAAATGATGATTCTGACCTTTCCTGACCCTCATGACTTCACTCAACTAAAACCTAGACTCAACTTTTGTCCTGAATCTGTGCTGAACTCTCTGTTCAAGCCCCTGCATGAATATGCATACACCACCCAAATCTTTTCTTGAATATGCATGTGTATCCTTAGTTTGAAACTTCTTCAATTTTGCTGTTCAGGAACACACTTTTATGGGAAAGATCCCTGGTGTTCTCCTTACTTGCTGCGACTAAGAACTTCTTCCTTCTCCCCGTCGTTGGCTTGGCCGTGTCTTTTGGCTGAATACACAGCCAAAAGGCAGATCAGCTTTCAGATAACAGTACTACATTTGGCCTATAAAGTAACAGCCTACAAAAGCTTTGGAAACTCTCTAGCTAGTCCCCAGCATTTAAAAACCAGGATGCTTCACATAATAACATATTTTTTTAGCTTCTCTGAAAAAAAAAATTAGAATATTGCAACTTTCTTTCTCTCTCTATATATATATAGATTAAAACCAAGGGAGTGAAGGAAGTGAATGGAGATTACTGCAGACAATGAAAAATCTTTTACTTTAATGGAAAAATAACCAAAAATTGTGTTACAAATTTATATATGTATGAATTATGATATATAAGCAATTTTAATATTTCAGAAAGTTAATTCACATTAACACATATAGAATGAGAAGTAATGAACATGAACTCTTGACTTTTAATACATGTCTTGGGAGAGTATCAGAGATTTGAAGTAAATACGAGATTCTGGTCATGATTATTAATATATTACCAAAAAAAAAACTTTGGAAAAATACAAATATTCTGAACAAACAGTCCATTTTTGGTTAATGTTCTACACAAATTTAGTCACACATGCACACACCAACAACAAAACTCATTCTTACCTTTTTTTTTTTTTTTTTTTGTGCTGTACAGTTTGCGTGATCCTAATTTCCCAACCAGTGCCCTCAACAGTGAACGCGCAGCCCTAACCACTAAATTGCCAATTCCCAATAAAACACATTTTAAAGTCATTAAAATCATTTTCAAAATGTAAGTTGAACTTTAAATTTTAAAGAAAAAAGCAAAGGAAAAAAGAAGCAAGTGTTCATTAGTGCTAAAGTACATTTTTAAAAAGTTTCAACTCTGTTTTATTCCTGGAAAATGTGACATGACCAAGTCCTAATAACTTTCTAAGTCTGCATAACATATCAGGACAATTCCAACTCTCCCATTTTAATAATTTTACACTGTGGATCATATCACTCATTTAAATCTTATCATCTCTCTTCATTAAAACCTTTTTGCTCTGCTTTCAAGGTAATATCTTCAAAATACAAGATTATGCCATATGCTTATTCTTAAAAAATTATGTGTTTTGAAATTTTAAGTCTTAATTTAATCCTCTCTTAATCTGTACTGCCCTACCCTGATTTATTCCCTCTGGCTTATTTATTTTATATACTTCACTTTATCCTCCCATCCTTGCTTAGATATTCAACCTATATTGACCTCTTTAAAATCTAGACTCACCTATTAATAACATCTACGTCTTGGGGAACAGGTGTCCCCGGTGCAGTAACTATCTCAATTCTTCCTTTTGTTTTACTTCTTTTCTCACCTGCTGCATAAAGGCTGTTTCACCCTATGTTTAGGAGGAAACTACAGTTATGAGCTACAAATATAAAAGGCCTTAACTTCAAACAGATCCTCATGTTTTTAATTCATTTTGAACATCATTGTTTGAATAATGGACTTTAATAATTTAATAACATAATTATCTTTTCAGCTTAACTCTATCGTAACCACAGAGATGCTGGGTGTGCTTCCAGTTCTTATTCTCCTTTTCATTATTAAGACAGATTTATAAATACTATACCTAATCTTTCTCGTGTTGTATAAACATGTAAAACTATAGACTATTGGTAGTGTGTAGCTAGATATACACAAATGTCTATAGTATATAACTGAATGTGTGTAAATCCTTATGATGTATGGTTAAATGCCTAACAATGTATATAATACAGTAAAATGTGTATAATTATGGAGCTAATATTAGAAACCTTCCAGAGCATTTAAAGTTAGTCTTGTTTTAAATGCTTAACATGTGTCTAGAAATTTAATTCTAGTAAAAATTCTATGAGGTAAGTACTCTTACTATCATACTTGAATGAAAATTGAGGAAAGGTAAGAATAGGGCAATTAATTAAAACTGACCAAGGCCCCTCAGCAAATATCAAATGGTGCTGAGACTCAAAATTCAGGCAATCTACCTCCAGTATTTGTTCTCTTTAATACACTATGCTATACCATGATGCAATTCAGAAAACATAGTTTGATTTCACTGACCATTGGAGAAAGAATCTCAGGTATAAAGAACAACTATAAAAATAATGAGTTGGCCAAAAAGTTTGTTCTAGTTTTTCTGTAAGATGTTACTGAAAACTCCAAACAAACTTTTTGGCCTACTCAATACTAATATTTACACTGAGGAGCTACATAAAGTTTCATACAAGTTTTGTGTTCATCATCCCTAATGAACTTCAAATCCAAGGTAAACAAATATTGTTGAGTAAGTTGAAGTTATGACGATACCAAAAATATATTACAACTTATGAGATGCTTCACTTTTATTGAATAACTCAGAAAAAAATAGTTTATTGCCATGCAGAGAGTACTGAATACAACTCCAAATTGGGGAAATTTTTTTGTACTCCTTGCCATGGGAAAGGCCACTGCTGAGTTTCACGCAACTTCTTTTTTATGTTCTTGCAAAAGGATGAATGAGATGCAAGTCAAAGTTACTTTCATTCATAGTTGAAAGGCAGAGATCAGTTGACCTGTTTGCTCCATCAGAGAGAAGAGACGAGAATTGCGATAGAATACGTGTCTTGCAGAGAGTCTTAAGAGCCATACTTCAAAAAAAGCTATTCTTTAGAATAGAAAGCACTGTAGATTATGAGGTAAGGTAACATTCAACCTATTCCAATTCATTGCAAATATATCTTATTTCTTTACATTGGGCTCTGTTGTAAAGTATGGTATCCAGACTGTATGTGAGGTGTTAGAAAACAAATGGGCAGAAGAAGAATACTACGTAAACTTTCATTCTTTAGTTTTATACCTTTGTTGTTTGACTTTCATAGGAAACAAATTCTAAATATGAGTAATTGACTCTTCAATTTCCCAGCCTTGGCTTCAAATCTATTTTATAAGCTTCAAAATTGTTTTAGTTTGAACAATCAAAACAGATGTCATAGATACTTAAAGATCTCTTTAAGTCACTTATAAAATCAGACAGGGCAGGTCAGGTACGTTTTTAGTATGTGTATTAAGTACACATTTAAATGATTATATAACATTGCCATAGTAGGCCTCTCTCCCATCCTGCCATCTTCATGTTCCAATACAACATTTATAAACCCTTTTTGCTATGCCTTTCATAAAGCAGCAGTGGTATCTGTTTTTTTTTTTAATATGCAATGTACTGAAAGTTAAAATTTATATACGTACTGATAAAACTATTTTTTCTTAAATCAAAAGAATGGTGAATGTGTTTATAAAGTAAATATTACTCAACCTTTAAGAGAAGCTGTGTTTTCATTCTTGCAGCATTCATTATATAACAGCAAGGTAATAATCTCCTTCAGCTTGATGGAAAGAAACCTGTGCCTAATTCTGAGAATCTCTCTGTATTTAGGATTTGTATTTTTTTCTCATAATAACCCTCACTTATCTGTACAGAAATTATAAATGTAACATGCAGTGACTCTGAGTCAGAATTCCTGATCTACCACTTATTAGTCATGGTAACATTGAGAAAATTAACTTTTCTGAGGATTTCCTTCCTCTTCTTTTAATGAGGTTTATACTACTTACCCAACAGAATTGTTGTGAAAATAAAGCAAGTTAGAACACTTAAAATATTTAGCAGAGTACTCACACATACTGTGCTCACTGGACGGAGCAGTAGGTGCTACGGTCGCTTTGGGCTTGTCTTGCGACTCAGACAGTGAAGAATCTGCCAGCAATGCAGCACACCCCTTGGAGGCTGGAGCCCTGGGTTGGGAAGATCCTCTGGAGAAAGGAAGGACAGCCCATTCTATCCACGCCTGGAGAATTCCACCGACAGAGGAGCCTGGTGGGCTACAATCCATGGGGTCACAAAGAGGTGGACGTGCGGAGTGACTAACACTTTCACTTTTTCACTGCTGTTTGTGATATTTTAAGATCTCAAATGATTTTAATAGTAGCTAGCCCAATCTTAGGCCAAAAAAAAAAAAAACAAAATAAAAAAACCACACAACTCTTACTTTACAACAACCATAGTTATTCTGATTTGGTTAGCTAAGATCCTGAGGGATAAAACCAGGAAGGTACTTCCTTTTCAAAATAAGACAATTAAAGGAGTCATTTATAACTACAATAGTCCTAAAGTAGAGGAACCATCTCCTGTAGCATATTCTCTCCCAGATCCAGAGCTGCCTGAGGCATTTGTTGGAACACCAATTACAAAGGCATCACAAAGAATTTCTAGGTAAGAATTTATTTAATCAAGAATTTATTTAATCACTTTTAAAAGACAGTGTTAGACAAGAATTACACTGATGATATTTGTCTCAATTTCACTTAGTAATGTATTCTCTAGGTTCATCCATGTTGCTTACAAATGGCAACATTTCATTCCTTTTTTTGACTAATTCCATTATCTGCATATCTAAGTATATTATATATATGTCCATTATATATATATTTAAGGAAGCTCCATTCTGTTCTCCATGGTGATTATACCAATTTACATTCCCACCAGCAGTGTAAGAGGGTTCCCTCTTCCCCATACCCTCTTTAGCTTTTATTATTTGAAGACTTCTTCAGATAGTCAGTCTGACCAGTGTGAGATGATACTTAACAATTACACTATAATTTTAAAATTATCTTTAAAGTCTTCATAAATACTGTTTTAAATTCTTGAAGGATTTTTTAATGCTTCCTTTAAAAAAATAATTTGGGCAGTTTTATAGTAATTTTAAGGAATTTTACATCAGCTGATAATCTTAGAATTTTTGCTTAACGATTTCAGAATGCTTAAAGAAAAGCAAACTTTCTTATATCAAAATCACAAGCAAAATAAATTATTAATTTGGTTTCTTTAATCTCTCTGATTCAGACCCATGAATGAAGGTTATTTTTTGTAAATCCCAGCTAATCTTGGTTGGCTTCTTAAAACTTGCTCCTATTTAACTGAGCCTACTAAAATGTCTTAAGTGGCTTTAGTACAATAATACTTTTATTTCTTAAACCTATGAGTATTAGAAAAGTAAATACTTAAATTGAAATTTTGCATCCAAGATGGAACTGTGGTTGTTTATTTTCTTTAAGAGCATTGGAGAGTGGAGAAGTGTTCATAACCATCAACAGCAGAGTGCAAAAAGCATCTCTTAATGTAATGATTCTTTCTCTTTAATAATGTGAACATAACTGTTGAAAATTTTTGACTTTTTACAATTTATCTGTGACAAAATGACATAATTCTGTGGAAATAGTTATGATACTAAGAATAAAGGTACTCAGAATAAATTAATAACTTAAAAACAATTGGGCTCAACCCATTTGTAATGTACGTAATGGACATCTTTTCAAATCATGAAAGGATTTTCCCTTTTGGGGGTTAGATTTTATTAAATTGAGGTTCTTTTCCTTTATTACCATAAGGAGATGGTGAGAAGGTTGCTTCAAATAGAAGTCATCATCACTGACATGTTTTTTTTTACCAATAGTTTTGGTATTTTTCCCACAAGTCACTTTTTCTCAGTTCCTTTGTACTTGAATAAGTCTGCAATTCAAGAAGGGAGTGGTAATGAGTGTTCAGGCCTACTAATTGCCTAAGGACTATTATGAGAATCCTTTAAAGCCAGTTTTAATGCATATGGAATAGAGCTGATAGAGGTGTGAATATTTACCTTTTATAAAATTAATTCCATTTCTTGCTTCCATATTTTTCAAATTGGGTGTGCGTTAGTGTAACTAAAATTTAATGGATTGTGACTTAGCATAGGTAATATCAATGGGCTCTGAATATAGTAAGGCTAAATGCCATTTTATGTAATTCATGTTTTGTATATGTGTATAATCTAAAATGCATTACTTACTTGGGTCATGGTCAAAAAAGTTGTTGAGGAAATAAAAGACCTAATGTGATATTTAACACTTTCTTCAGAAAACAATCAAAAATTTTTTTTCTTGATATCTTTTGTAAGTATAACTTAAACACATCAAGTCTTGTTAGTATAAGAATTTTGCTTTTACTCAGTAGGTATACCATTTGTTGCACAGACCTTGCTTTTGAGAAATAATCTTTCCTAAATAGGTACCTTAAACATAAATTTCAGCCCAATGCAAGGCATTTAACAAAATACCTCTTTGGGATAGCTCAATAAAAAATGTGAGCAAAAGTTTACAAATATATAATTTGAATGCAAATGAAATAGGGAAGGAAAGAAGAATCAGAAGACAATAGAGAAAGAAATGTCTAGCAACCTGAGTGAATATTCTTGGTTTGCTAGAAATCTCAGAGCTGTGCTTAGTACAGAATAACAAATGCAAAGATGCTGTATTTAGAGGAAGAAAAGACTTTCTGTAAATATTTCCCCACTGCATAATAAGTTGTCTTGAATCACCTATGATTTCTGTTGGTCTGCCATCTCTGTAGCAAAAATCTTGAACTTAAAGGATAGAAGGGCAAAGAAGGCATAGCTGCAAGAAATTATTATTTCTGGGCACCAAATGTACTTTTCTGGTTATTCTTAGCTGAATCACATAGGCATCTTGGGGTAGTGTTTTTGTTGCTAGGACTGTAGCCATAAAATAAACTATTAGGAAATTGGGAAAGGAATGTTCATAAATGGTCCACAAAAATTGTAATCTGAAAATTTCACCTTCAAGTTTATTTATTTGTAAATTAGGTTTTTAAGCTGTTTGGACTATGCATACTTAATACAAGTCATCAATGAGATCATTTTTATCATTTGATATGATAAGAATGTCCAGGACACTATAGGAAAAAAAAAACAAAAAAACATTGAGTATAGTCCTGGGATTCTCTTTTGCTACTAACCTTATTAATTTGAGAAAATTAACATTTCCTTTGGTTGCTAAGTGTAGTGATCAGAACCATAAAGGTAAATAAATCAGTATTCATTATGTACATTACATGTAGGTGAAAGGAATTTCTACGTTGATGAAAGTGAATTGCAGTGAATGGCTTGATAGGGAAGCATTACCTTGTTTTCTTGAGTGTTTGAATCATTAACAGTTTGTCTTCATTTGAAAATAAATGCTTGGCACATAGAGGGGCTCAGTAAATATTGGTTAAGGGAGGGAGGAGAGCTATAACTCCTTTTGGGGGGTGGGGAGCATGATCCGAGAAGGAAATGGCAATCCACTCCAGTACTCTCGCCTGGAAAATCCCATGGACGGAGGAGCCTGGTAGGCTGCAGTCCATGGGGTCGCGAAGAGTCGGACACGACTGAGTGACTTCACTTTCACTTTTCACTTTTATAAATATGAAATCAAGGATAGTTGTAAAATTTAAAGCTAATCTATAATAATTTTTCCTATTTTCAAACATAACAACTGGGGGAGGGAGTTACTAATTATAAAAAAAAAGTATATTCTAAAATAAATGTCATTCATATAAGTAGTACATAATTCTTTAATGACTAGACATATTATTAAAGCCTAGTACCGTAGGTGACCTATGCACACGGATAAAATGACTAAGCACAGAAGTTAACTCCAGATTCTAACAATGCAGTTTCCACATTAAAATATATATTTTTAAAGTTTGATATTATGAGGCCATGCATTCTTATTTATATACTTATCATTTTCACTAGGTATTATCAAATATGAAATGACCACCCCTTCAAAAAATTAAAGAAAATCAGAATTTGGTATCCTGTCATTTTGCCTAGAGGAAGCTTCAATAACATGGTGAAAATCCATTTAACACATATCAATTACTAGAAAAGAAAACACACACACACATTAGTTTCAGAGTGTCTGAAGAACTTGATTTTCAGTGGAATCCATTTACAATCCTCAAAGTGACACTGACTCTATTAGAGACCAAGTGTTAGTAAACGATCCAGCTTAACAGAAGTGCTTCAAGAGCTGTAAGTCAGGAAGAGTCTGAAAGTGAGGGCATTATTAAGGTTAACTGTTGTGAGATAAGAGGGTGAGAAGCCTTGACAGAGCAACAAGATAGTTATCACTGCTTTAAGGTAAAAATCATTACTTTAGAAGGGCAATTTAATTTGTTCCTAAATAAAAGAAGATTGATTTTTGTTTTCATTTTGTAGGTTTTATTTTCTTATTGAAATTCCAAGCTGGGGATGGAGGGTGGTGGAAAGGACAGAAATAGTGATGCATTAAAAAAAACTTTGTTATGAGAAATTCATAAGCAAAAGTTTCTTTTTGTGACATTACAAAATGAAAAATAAAAGTCCCCAAACAATTTAGTTCAACATTATATTTACAACACTAGAAATTTTCATGAAATAAAGGTAATTTATAGAAGAGAGATAAGCCTAGGGAATTGTCAACCTTTTGTATACAAGTTTACCTTAACTCAGTGATTTTACTAATGTGAAGTAATTACTGACAATAGCAAAATGATAGTAATAAGATCTTCAGATGTATTTTATATCTATCTCTAAAAGCAATTATGAGACAATTTTCAAGGTGGGGATCAGGACTCAAATAGCTCTTTCCTAATTAAGTGAGAACAGTTCTCAATTGCCTTTGGTAGACTCTAATCTTCAAAGAATAATGAAACTAAATTGACAGAAAAACACATACAGAGAAAAATATAAATACAATGGATAAATATTGAGTCAGCAAAGTCTATGGTGAAAACAACTTTTCTTTTTCTCTCTCCCTCTACCTTTTGAAGTGATGACTGTAACCTTGGGAAAGTTTTAGTTAAATACCTTGTTTCTTAAATTGTGCAATAAACATAATATCCCTTCCTCCACCTACTATGGGCTAGGTGCTATGTTAGACACTGGAAGTTCAAATACAAATTAAATGGATGTTCTGCTCTCAAGAAAATCAAAGTTTACAAATATATCAGATAACAAAGAACATTCTATAGAATGAGTGTTATAACTGAGATTGAATACTTGAATTATCCTTTAAAAATGGACATAAGTAGGCAATTTCTTTTCATTTCTTCACTACCACCTGCACTATCAGAAAGTTAAATATTGTAGAAGATAGTAAGGAACTAAGCTCAATGGAAGTCAATAGCTTTACAAAATTTCTGCAACTGTTTTAAACCTGCATACGGTAGAATCACCAAATCTTTCAGCTTTCATAGTTGGATTACCATTCCTTTCTTATATTCGTGCCCCTTTACCGAACATCTGGGCTTCCCTCGTGGCACAGTGGGTGAAGAGTCCACCTACAATGCAGGGGACACAGGTTGATATGGGTTTGATCCCTGGGTCAGGAAAATTCCCTGGAGGAAGGAAGGGCAATCCACTCCAGTATTCTTGCCTGAAAAATCCCATGGAGAGAGGAGCATGCTGGGTTACAATCAAAAGGGTCACAGAGAGTTGGACACGACTGATGACTAAGCAGGTACGCATGCACCCAACATCCACTGTGTAGAGTACACTGTTCTAGTAACTTTCATATTCATTTCAAAGAGTATTATGATACACTAACTTAACCACTGCTGCAGAAATGCTAGTCACTTTCACCATCAAACTGTATATGGCATTTTCATTTAAATCAGGAGCTATTAGGGCTTTTGCATTCACTACCAAGTTGAACTTCAGAATACTCTACCCAGGGTTTTATCTAAACCCACAATGGGTTGAAAATTAGAGTCATAGCCTATCCTCAGTGGACTGGGAGATGCTGAAATTAATTTTTCTTGTTTAATTTGTAGTCAGTTAAATCTGATTTTGGAGAAGGCAATGGCACCCCACTCTAGTACTCTTGCCTGGAAAATCCCATGGACGGAGGAGCCTGGAAGGCTGTAGTCCACGGAGTTGCTAAGAGTCGGACACGACTGGGCGACTTCACTCACTCACTCAGTCCATCATCATACTCTACCTTGCTCCTTTCTTCATCCAATCCTATCAGGCATGTTATCTGAAAACTCCATTATATGAATAACAATTTTACATAAATCTTCAGTTCTCCATTCTTGTTTTTAATTGAGGAAATGTCTTGTTGATGAGGGAACGACTTTACATAAACTCTTTTCAAGTCCTAAGTCTGGTGAACACAAGTCCTAAGTCTGGTGAACACTAAAATTGTGACCTAGAGTTCCTCTAGTCTGACTACTTTCCAGGCTATTTCTCTTATTCACTCATGAGTAGGGATCAGTTAGATGTTGTTTCTTTGACACTTTATTTACTTGACTAAAATATTCTTTCCACATCTTGAACTCATCTCTTCTAATACAATACAGATTTCAGAATTTAACTTATGGTCTTTCTTTCCACATGATGTCAATTGCCAGCATGACTTAACAATTCCTTTTCCAATAACCTCCAAATATTATTCAAAGAATAATTTGAAATAATATGTTCAGACTTCTATCCTTTTAATTATCCAACTGCATTATGATCCAACTCCAATATTCCTATACTTCTTTCCTACCTAACAGATCCTTCACTTTCTTTCATTTCTAGATCAAATTTCATATTCCAACAGCTTACCTAATCTCTCATCAAGGTTCTTAACTCACTTTTTCAATATCCTGTCAGTGTCTGCTAGTGTCAATATCTGTTAGTGTCCACATGGGGCTCATGGCGTATTGTAAAAAATGGACCATTGTGGAGATCTGACAAACAAGGGATGAAGTCACAGGGGCCACATTGCCCTGGTGACATCCTGCTTTTTCCTTAAGGTGATATCCGGCTTTTACCTGCTGGTGCCAGTTTCTCAAGACTACGTGACCACAAGACCCCAGCTGCGGCTAAAGATAAACTAAGGCCTGCTCCCTTTGGGGCACAATTGCCTACCAACAGGATAAAAGAAGGGTTAGCTGTAAATGGAGAGCACTGGTTTCTCTCTAAAACCAGTCACTTTCTTTCTTCCTATAATAAATCTTTCTCTGCCTGACTGCCTGGCTCGCCTTACACTGTCCATCTGATAAAATCACCCATTTGTGAATTTGGCCACATTCTCTTTTCCTGCCTCGAGATTCCAGTGGCGGCCAGTCTCAAACTGGCCTTTAGTGATTCATGGCTCTGGGTATGCAGCCTCCTCCCACATTGTACCAAGATTATTTAGCATGAAAAATAGAATATGGCAAAAGTGATAGTATGGAACTGCCAAGATTAGGTCCTAAAAGGCACTGTACCTTCAGATTCTTTCTGGCTCTGTCTTATCAATTGCTGTAGGGAAACCATGTTATGATCAGCTATATGAAACCTCTTAACAGCCATCTGAGTGAGCTTGGAAGTGAATCCTTTGGTCCTCATCAAGTCTTTAGAAACTATAGCTCATACAAATCAATATCGCAACATAAACAACCCAAATAAACAATGGTGGCTCAGACAGTAAAGAATCTGCTGCAATGTGGGAGACCTGGGTTCGATCCCTGGGTTGGAGAGGTCCTCTGAAGGAGGCCATAGCAACCTACTCTAGTATTCTTGCCTGGAAAATCCCCAGGGGCAGAGGAGCCTGGTGGGCTACAGTCAGTGGGGTCACAAAGAGTTGGACACAACTGAGGGACTAGGCGCATACATACATAGGAGCCTTGATAAGAGCATTTGCTTCAGAAAACTTGCAATGTAGTGTCTTTCTCTTCCCCTTTGAGGTGTAAATCTCCCAGGTATTTTTGCCAGTTTTATAACCTAGAAATATCTTTCTCAAGTACCTGGAAGCCATCCCTTTGAAATGTAACCATCAAGAAACACAGTGTCCTTATTTTCTAGTCTCTGTTGGGGCGGATGAGCCTAACAATATTATGCGCTAATTTAGAAAACCCAGATGACCTCACTACTTTGACCAGCTTTTAATGTCCTTCAGTACTTTTCCACTAGCTTATCTCAACATTTAAAAACTCTCCTGCCTTTTGGTTAATAGTTCACTTCAGCCTCTTTTCCCTGTTGCAATAGTATTGAATAAAATCTTCCTTACCTGTTTAACGTATTGGGTACAACTTTTTTGACAGCACCCCTGTGTATTTGCTGTGATTACCTAGGGGAGCACCTAAGTGTACCTTTGGGAAACTATCATTCTATGCTTGCTTTAATTCCATGGATCTAAGATGTAAAAAGGGGGAATAGTAAAACAAATAAAAACAAAACAAAAGCAACATTATTTATAGAATGCCTCTCCCTGGGAAAGATTGAAGGCAGGAGAAGGGAACGAACGACAGAGGATGAGATGGTTGGATGGCATCACCTACTCAATGTACATGAGTTTGTGTAGGCTCTGGGAGTTGGTGATGGACAGGGAGGCCTGGCATGCTGCAGTTCATGGGGTCGCAAAGAGTTGGACATGACTGAGCGACTGAACTGAACTGAACTGAACTCCCTCTTTTCCCCACCCCTTCTCTGTTCCTCCTCCCAATTTCTACCCTATTTAACCTCAGTTTCAAAATCAACTGAGGAAAAGTTTCAAAATAAACTAGAGAAAAGTTAGCTAATATGATTGGGACTTTGTAATACTAATGAAAGCAAAGGAAAATTTTTCTTCTACTCATTTCTTAAATTGCACTGTGCCTAAGGATTCTCCGCAACTCCTTTCTAATCCAACAAAATCTCTATAAACAATTTCATCTACTGCCAGACCTTCAATTACTATCAATCATTTATCTTAAATTGGGTAGAAACATGCAACTTCCACTGGGAACGGGAAAGCTAATATCAAGTCCATCATGGGGAATTTCAAAATTACATGCCCCTTTCCACCACTCAATATCCAACATAATCCAAGAGAATATATCCAATATATATATATATATGATTGGATATAAAATATATAATCCAATATCCAAGGGAATTCTTGCCTTCTGTTTCCGTATCATTTTTAATGTGAGTTACTGCCATAAAAAGGGCTATTATATAAAGACTACTAGTAACTGTTGAATGCTGTTGATCTTCATCAGAATTCAATGTATTTTTATGCCTAAAAGGTCTTTCCTGAGATGAGAACATCTATTTCAAATGGCCTGTGGACAGCTGATACACACTGCAAAAGAAACAAACCAGAAGTGAAATTATTCTTTCTTTATCCAAATTAATTCTGCAATAAACAATACGAGTCAAACTGATTCTACCCCCTTATAAAACTGAACATGGAATATGATTACCCTTCTTCATGTACCCTACTGCTATTCAAGATCAGGTTACCAGGTTTTCTCACTTGGATTTTTTAGAAGTCTTATCACTGTTATACAGGCTTTTAATATTACACTATATTCAGTGTGGTTAATAGAAATAACATTCCACACAAACTCCTGCATACAAGCTTTATTCACAATTTTCAAAACTTGGAAACAACGAAGATGACCTCCAGTAGGTGAGTGGATATATAAATTGTGGTGCATCCAGACCATGGAATTCCTTTCAGCACAAACATCAATGAGTTATCCAGACATGGAAGAACCTTAAATGCCTATTAGTAAGTGAAAAAAGCCAATCTGAAAAGGCTCCATATCGTATGATTCCAATTATATGACATTCATGAAAAGGCAAAACTATGGTAGCATTCTTGCCTTGAGAACCCCATGAACAGTATGAAAAGGCAAAATGATAAGATACTGAAAGAGGAACTCCCCAGGTCGGTAGGTGCCCAATATGCTATTAGATATCAGAGGAGAAATGACTCCAGAAAGAATGAAGGGATGGAGCCAAAGCAAAAACAACACCCAGTTTTGGATGTGGCAGATGATAGAAGCAAGTTCTGATGCTGTAAAGAGCAATATTGCATAGGAACCTGGAATGTTAGGTCCATGAATCAAGGCAAATTGGAAGTGGTCAAACAGGAGATGGCAAGAGTGAACATCAACATTCTAGGAATCAGCGAACTAAAATGGACTGGAAGGGGTGAATTTAACTCAGATGACCATTATATCTACTACTGTGGGCAGGAATCCCTTAGAAGAAATGGAGTAGCCATCATAATCAACAAGAGAGTCCGAAATGTACTACTTGGATGCAATCTCAAAAATGACAGAATGATCTCTGTTCGTTTCCAAGGCAAACCATTCAATATCACAGTAATCCAAGCCTATGCCCCAACCAGTAACGCTGAAGAAGCTGAAGTTGAACAGTTCTATGAACACCTACAAGACCTTTTAGAACTAACACCCCAAAAAGATGTCCTTTTCATTAATGGGGACTGGAATGCAAACGTAGTAAGTCAAGAAACACCTGGAGTAACAGGCAAATTTGGCCTTGGAGTACGGAATGAAGCAGGGCAAAGGCTAATAGAGTTTTGCCAAGAGAATGCACTGGTCATAGCAAACACCCTCTTCCAACAACACAAGAGAAGACTCTACACATGGACATCACCAGATGGTCAACACCGAAATCTGACTGATTATATTCTTCGCAGCCAAAGAAGGAGAAGCTCTATACAGTCAGCAAAAACAAGACTGGGAGCTGACTGTGGCTCAAATCATGAATTCCTTATTGCCAAATTCAGACTTAAACTGAAGAAGGTAGGGATAACCACTAGACCATTCAGGTATGACCTAAATCAAATCCCTTATGACTATACAGTGGAAGTGAGAAATAGATTTAAGGGACTAGATCTGATAGAAAGCCTGATAAACTATAGACGGAGGTTCGTGACATTGTACAGGAGACAGGGATCAAGACCATTATCATGGAAAAGAAATGCAAAAAGGCAAAATGGTTGTCTGAGGAGGCCTTACAAACAACTGTGAAAAGAAGAGAAGTAAAAAGCAAAGGAGAAAAGGAAAGATATTCCCATTTGAATGCAGAGTTCCAAAGAATAGCCAGGAGAGATAAGAAAGCCTTCCTCAGCGATCAATGCAAAGAAATAGAGGAAAACAACAGAATGGGAAAGACTAGAGATCTCTTCAAGAAAATTAGAGATACTAAGGGAACATTTCATGCAAAAATGGGCTCAATAAAGGACAGAAATGGTATGGATCCAACAGAAGTAGAAGATATTAAGAAGAGGTGGCAAGAATACACAGAAGAACTATACAAAAAAGACCTTCATGACCCTTCATGACCTTCATCATGATAATCATGATGGTGTGATCACTAACCTAGAGCTAGGCATCCTGGAATGTGAAGTCAAGTGGGTCTTAGAAAGCATCACTACGAACAAAGTTAGTGGAGGTGATGGAATTGCAGTTGAGCTATTTCAAATCCTGAAAGATGATGCTGTGAAAGTGCTGCACTCAATATGCAAGCAAATTTGGAAAACTCAGCAGTGGCCACAGGACTGGAAAAGGTCAGTTTTCATTCCAATCCCAAAGAAAGACAATCCCAAAGAATGAGCTACTGCACAATTGCACTCATCTCACATGCTAGTAAAGTAATGCTCAAAATTCTCCAAGCCAGGCTTCAGCAATACGTAAACCAAGAACTTCCAGATGTTCAAGCTGGTTTTAGAAAAGGCAGAGGAACCACAGATCAAATTGCCAACATCTGCTGGATCATCAATAAAGGAAGAGAGTTCCAGAAAAACATCTATTTCTGCTTTATTGACTATGCCAAAACCTTTAACTGTGGAGATCACAATAAACTGTAGAAAATTCTGAAAGAGATGAGAATACCAGGCCACCTGACCTGCCTCTTGAGAAACCCATATGCAGGTCAGGAAGCAACAGTTAGAACTGGACATGGAACAACAGATTGGAGCCAAATAGGAAAAGCAGTACGTCAAGGCTGTAAAATGTCACCCTGTTTATTTAACTTACATGCAGAGTACATCATGAGAAACGCTGGGCTGGAGGAAGCACAAGCTGGATTCAAGATTGCCGGGAGAAATATCAATAACCTCAGATGTGCAAATGACACCACCCTTATGGCAGAAAGTGAAGAGGAACTAAAAAGCCTCTTGATGAAAATGAAAGTGAAAAAGCTGGCTTCAAGCTCAACATTCAGAAAACTAAGATCATGGCATCTGGTCCCATCACTTTATGGGAAATAGATGGGGAAACAGTGGAAACAGTGTCAGACTTTATTTTTTTGGGCTCCAAAATCACTGCATATGGTGATTGCAGCCATGAAATTAAAATATGCTTACTCCTTGGAAGGAAAGTTATGACCAACCTAGATAGTGTATTAAAAAGCAGAGACATTACTTTGCCAACAAAGATCCATCTAGTCAAGGCTATGGTTTTTCCAGTGGTCATGTATGGATGTGAGAGTTGGACTATAAAGAAAGCTGAGCGCTGAAGAATTGATGCTTTTGAACTGTGGTGTTGGAGAAGACTCCTGAGAATCCCGTGGACTGCAAGGAGGTCCAACCAGTCCATCCTAAAGGAGATAAGTCCTGGGTGTTCATTGGAAGGACTGACGTTGAAGCTGAAACTCCAATGCTTTGGCCACCTCCCGCGAAGAGCTGATTCATTGTACAAGACCCTGCTGCTGGGAAAGATTGAAGGCAGGAGGAGAAGGGGACGACAGAGGATGAGATGGCTGGATGGCATCACCGACTCAATGGACATGAGTTTGAGTAAACTCTGGGAGTTGGTGATGGACAGGGAGGCCTGGTGTGCTGTGATACATGGGGTCGAAGAGTCGGACACAACTGAGCGACTGAACTGAACTGAACTGCTGGTGGCAATTAAAAAAAAAAAAATCAGTGGTTTCCAGGAGTTGAGGACAGAGGGCTAAATAGGCAGAGCACACAGGATTTTTATGGCAGTTAAAATATACTGTATGATATTCTAATAATGGATACATGTCCTTATGCATTTGTAGAAATTCATAGAATGTACAACGCCAAAAGTTAACTTTAAAGTACTACATATACAGTTCACTTTTGGGTGATTATGATGTATCAGTGTAAGTTCATCAATTGTAACAAGTATCCCTCTCTGGTGGGGATGCTAATTAATGGAGGAGCCTATGCCTGTGCGGGAACAGGGGGTATATGGAAAATCTCTCTCAATATTGCTGTAAAACTGAAAATGCTCAAAAAATAGTCTTAAACCACATAACATAAACTTCACCATCTTAACCAGCTTTAAGTGTGCAGTTCAGTGGTGTTGCACTTTGCAGCAGACCTCTAGAAAGTTTCATCCTGCAGACCTGAAAGTACTGTCTCCCCCTTAAACATCTCCCCATGTCCCCCTCACCCAGTGTTGGTAACCACCACTCCACTTCCTGTTCTCATGAATTTGACTACTCTAGATACCTCGCACAAGTGAAATCACACAGACGATATCTGTCTTTTTGTGCATACCTTATTTCACTTAATGTCCTCAAGGTTCATCCATATTGTAGCATGTGTCAGGATGTCCTTCTTTAAGGCTAAACAATGGTCCATTTTATGTATATAGAACATCTTGTTTATTCTTTTTAACTTTTCAACAGACATGTAGATAAGTTTTATGAAATGCAAATGTAATGGTATCATTCACTTCCTTAAACACCTTTAGTAACATCCTTTGATATTTGGATAATCTTCAGTATAAGTGATATGCAATTACTAATTTGATCTGCATTTTTATTTAACCTACATAGTCTCATATCTCACCATTCTCCCTGCCTTGCCTTTTCCTGGTAACCTATAATTTGTTTACAGTGAACTTCTTTTAGATTTTCAAGTTCCTCAGGATTATTCTCATTTCTGGACTTTATATTGTCTTTTCTATCATAAACATAGTTTTTGTTCAGCAAATTTCAATTCATCAATTCATCTTTCATATTGTACATTAAATGCTAATATCTTTGTAAGGACAGCAATAGCACCTATATTTTTCATTAAATTATCCCCAAAAGCTAACAAAATAACTGCTTATTGAATGATTAATGAATAAATTGAATAGCAAATAAATAATAAATGAGGATTCATCCCAGTCATTTTTCACAAACTGTATTTTTAAAACAATGAAATAAACTGCATTATACTAATCTATTAAGACATGAGATATCAGAATGAATCTTTGTGACATAATCTAGGAAGCTGTTCAACAATGTTAAAGGGAAGTGTTTGCAATTAAACAGGAACTCCAATCAGCAGAACTCTACACAGCATTGAATTTGATTAAGAATTCATCAGTAATGCAAGGCTGAGATGATACAATAACAAATTATTGATGTCGAGCTCTAAGTCTCTGACTCCACAGACTCTCAGAACAAATATTTCCTTAGCAAGTGAATACAAAGAGTACTGGAACTCAGAAACAAGTACAAATCATGTTTATCTGATTCTGGCTGATGAACTCATTTCACAGCTGAATCCTTGGTAGTTTTCATTAAGTCCAAATATACCTTCATATGCTTTCAACTATTTGAGGTTACTTTTGGAAAATAAAATTCTATCCTAAATTTCAGATCCACTAGTGAAATGGTATTTACCCAGTCTCAGCTACACTGACTTATTCGCTATGTACTGGGATCTTTACATATTCTCTTTCTCTGATAGCTCATTACAGTGATAACCCCACTTGACTTAAATACCATTCGCCCCATACTCACCTGCATCGTTACTCTATTTTCATGTATAAATGTTTGTTTATTTATTTAACAACTCTTTCCTGATTGCTTACAGTGAACAAGGCACACACAGAAAATTGCAATTGTAACATAAAAGAGCATAAGCATGAAGAATAGAGAACTTCAAAGAGTACAGATTCTGGAACTGTATGGTCTAGATTTGAATCCCAGTTTTGCCATTTGTAAGGTGTGTGCAATTGGGCAATTTACTCTTTTATTCTAATTCCTTGTTAGATGTGGTCAGGTCACCAAGGTCACTTACCTAAAATTAAGTAATGCTGAACACTTTAGAAAAATGTGAGCCATTAGCTAAACAAAAATAAATTTTAAATGTTCTTATCAGGTAGAAGGCAGCTAAATATTGCAGGCGTCTCAATGATTTCTTAAGCTAGAGGGAAGATGTGTGCATAAAGAACACCAATTCAAATTTCACAGCTCTAAAAAAAAGGATGTAGAATTGACTGAGTCAGAATATTTAACTTCAATTTTCAATTTTGTTCTAAAATATTCAATGCAAACTAATACTATGTGAGCTGTCTGTTGGGGAAGAAATTAAAGTCCTGAGTTTCACTAATGTATAAGCAGGAAAACACAAGAGAAATACAATATGATTCCCAAGTTTAATTAATTTAGCAAACCAGGAGCTCAGAGCCAGCAGTAACCAAGAAAATGCTAGGGCTAGGAAATATGAAGCTCAGTCTTTGAGAGAGCTTCACATCCTTGTTCTTCTGCAGGGATGTAAAAAGATCCTTTAAATATTAAAGGACAAAAAAACCCTAACTGGCATCTGGCTATAAGTGCAAGGCTTTTTATTTGTCTTACAAGCATTTTCCAAGGTGTTTTAAGGAACTGGGAATTCTCAGATAAAATTAAATAGGGAGTATTAGTTCAACTCCACTCCCAGTAGAATTGGTTTGGGCTTCCCTGGTGGCTCAGAGGGTAAAGCATCTGCCTGCAATGTGGGAGACATGGGTTCGATCCCTGGGTCGGAAAGATCCCCTGGAGAAGGAAATGGCAACCCACTCCAGTATTCTTGCCTGGAAAATCCCATGGACGGAGGAGCCTGCTGTCCACAGCCCACGGGGTCGCAAAGAGTCGGACACAACTGAGCGACTTTGCTTGCTTGCTTATCAGTTCAACTGTCTTTCTGCTTTTTATCCAAAATACTTTTTTTTGTTCAGAATCAGATGTATTTTTAGAAACAGTGTGAAAATAGTCGTGCTGAATATTTTAGAAAATATGAGTCATTAGAAGTTAAAATACTAAACAACTATTTCAGTGGTAAGACTGTAATCTTATTGGAGGAGAATGGTAAGATTGCAGATAATGCTGGGAATGAGGCTCATGAGCCCAAGCCATTGAGTTAGAAAATACCACCTGGGACAGAGCAGTCTTGAAATATTTCCAACTAAATTATTTATTTAAGAGTCACTATGAATTTTAGTGAACTATTCTTCCTGAAAGGAAAAATCCTGCTCTTGGTAGAATAAAGAAACTGACTGAAGAACAGCCCATTGCTTAATTATAACAAGTATTATTATACTATAGTTTGTTGACTAAATTTCTTAAATTTGCACTTGTTTTGCATTTAATAATTGTGGTTGATACAATAGTATATGTTCTCTCAGCTATACATTTACATTTTGGTAACTTCGCTTACATTGATTTCCTGGAGGCAATTTCCTTGTGTTGTGAGTGAAAGTCACTCAGTCATGTCTGACTCTTTGCAACCCCATGGACTATACAGTTCATGGACTTCTCCAGGCCAGAATACTGGAATGGGTAGCCACTGCCTTCTTCAGGGGATCTTCCTAACCCAGAGATGGAACCAGGGTCTCCTGCATTGCAGGTGGGTTCTTTACCAGCTGAACTACCAGGGAAGCCTTTGTTATGCTATCATTGTTTTATTTAGACTGAGACTGTTTATAGGTCATACCCATATTTTCCACAGAACCATGTTCCTTAAATACACTGCATAAGCAGAAGCCCATTCGAAGAAAGGCAGTCTCCCTTTCTCTTAGGCATAGCAACCTCAAGGAACTGATCTCTGGAACATCCTCACCTAACTGAAAGGACTACACAGTCAAAATTCCCTCCTGGTGAAGAAAAAGGAAACAAAACCACAGTCTCTCTTCCTCCATGATTCAAAAAACCTCTTATTTCCCTATCCTAGATTTACGGGAGTCCAAAGAGGGCAGCCTCTTCATGGATCACTGCCCTGAAGTGATGAAGGGGCTTGTGTAACTCAATGAAGCTACGAGCTTCACATCAGATTAGATTCGGTAGACAGAGGGCCTGAAGAACTGTGGATAGAGATCTGTAATACTGTGTAAGAGGCAGTGACTGAAACCATCCCAAAAGAAAACAATGCAAGAAGGCAATAGGGTTGTCTGAGGAGGCTTTACAAACAGCTGAGGAATGGACAGAAGTGAAAGGAAAGGGAGAAAGGGAAAGATATATCCAACTGAATGTAGAGTTCCAGAGAACAGCAAAGAGAGATAAGAAGGGCTTCTTAAATGAACAATGCAAAGAAACAGAGGAAAACAACAGAATGGGAAAACTCAAGATCTCTTCAAGAAAGCTGGAGATATTAAGGGAACATTTGATGCAAGGATGGGCACAATAAAGAAATGGTAGGGACCTAACAGAAGCAGAAGAGATTAAGGAGAGGCGGCAGGAATACACAGAACTATAAAAGGAGGTCTTAATGACCCTTATAACGATGATGGTGTGTGTGGTCATTTGCAAAGAGTCAGACATCCTGGAGTTTGAAGTCAAATGGACCTTAGGAAGCATTACTATAAACAAAGCTAGTGGAGGTGATGGAATTCCAACTGAGCTATTTCAAATCCTAAAAGATGATGCTGTTCAAGTGCTGTACTCAATGTGTCAGCAAATTTGGAAAACTCAGCAGTGGCCACAAGACTGGAAAAGGTCCGTTCTCAATCCAATCCCAAAAAAATCTAGAGCCAAGAAGTGTTCAAATAATCATACAATTGTACTCATTTCACATGCTAGTAAGGTTCTACTCAAAATCATTCAAGCTAGCCTTCAGTAGTCTGTGCACTGAAAGCTTCTATATATACAAGCTGGGTTTAGAAAAGTCAGAGGAACCAGAACTCATATTGTCAACATAAACTGGACCACAGAGAAAGCAAGAGAATTCCACACAAAAATAAACTCAAAATGGATTAAAGATCTAAAGGCAAGACCAGAAACTATAAAACTCCTAGAGGAGAACATAGGCAAAACACTCTCCGACATAAATCACAGCAGGATCCTCTATGACCCACCTCCGAGAATATTGGAAATAAAAGCAAAAATAAACAAATGGGACCTAATGAAACTTAAAAGCTTTTGCACAACAAAGAAAACTATAAGCAAGGTGAAAAGACAGCCCTCAGATTGGGAGAAAATAATAGCAAACAAAGCAACAGACAAAGGATTAATTGCAAAAATATACAAGCAACTCCTGCAGCTCAATTCCAGAAAAATAAATGATCCAATCAAAAAATGGGCCAAAGAACTAAACAGACATTTCTCCAAAGAAGACATATAGATGGCAAAAATACACATGAAAAGATGCTCAACATCACTCATTATCAGAGAAATGCAAAACAAAACTACAATGAGGTACCATTACGCGCCAGTCAGGATGGCTGCTATCCAAAAGTCTACAAGCAATAAATGCTGGAGAGGGTGTGGAGAAGAGGGAACCCTCTTACACTGTTGGTGGGAATGCAAACTAGTATAGCCACTATGGAGAACAGTGTGGAGATTTCTTTAAAAACTGGAAATAGAACTGTCATATGACCCAGCAATCCCACTCCTGGGCATACACACCGAGGAAACCAGATCTGAAAGAGACACATGTACCCCAATGTTCATCACAGCACTGTTTATCATAGCCAGGACATGGAAGCAACCTAGATGCCCATCAGCAGACGAATAGATAAGGAAACTGTGGTACATATCCACCATGGAATATTACTCAGCCATTAAAAAGAATTCATTTGAATCAGTTCTAATGAGATGGATGAAACTGGAGCCCATTATACAGAGTGAAGTAAGCCAGAAAGATAAAGACCATTACAGTATACTAACACACATATATGGAATTTAGAAAGATGGTAATGATAACCCTATATGCAAGACAGAAAAAGAGACACAGATGTATAGAACAGACTTTGGGACTCTGTGGGAGAAGGTGAGAGTAGGATGTTTCGAGAGAACAGCATCGAAACATGTATATTATCTAGGGTGAAACAGATCACCAGGCCAGGTTGGATGCATGAGACAAGTGCTCGGGCCTGGTGCACTGGGAAGACCCAGAGGGATCGGGTAGAGAAGGAGGTGGGAGGGGCAATCGGGATGGGGAATACATGTAACTCCATGGCTGATTCATGTCAATGTATGGCAAAAACCACTACAATACTGTAAAGTAATTAGTCTCCAACTAATAAAAATAAATGGAAAAAAAAGATCTACTTCTGCTTCACTGACTACTCTAAAGCCTTTGACTATGTGGATCACAACAAACTGGAAAATTCTTAAAGAGATGGAAATACCAAACCACTTCAAGTATGTGGGTCAAGAAGCAGCAATTCGAACCGGACATGGAAAAACTAACTAGCTCAAAATTGGGAAAGGAATACAAGACTGTTTATTGTCATTCTGCCTATTTAACTTATATGCAGAGTAAGAACATCATGCAAAATGCTGGGCTGGATGAAGCACAAGCTGGAATCAAGATTGCTGGGAGAAATATCAATAACCTCAGAAATGCAGATGACACCACCCTTATGGCAGAAAGTGAAGAAGAACTAAAGAGCCTCTTGATGAAAGTGAAAGAGGAGAGTGAAAACGTTGGCTTAAAACTCAACATTCAGAAAACGAAGATCATGGCATCTGGTCCCATCACTTCATGGCAAATAGAAGGGGGAAAGTGGAAACAAGAGACAGATTTTATTTTCTTGTGCTCCAAAGTCACTGCAGATGGTGACTGCAGTCATGAAATTAGAAGACAGTTGCTGCTTGGAAGGAAAGTTATGACAAATCTAGACAGCATATTAAAAAGCAGAAACATCACTTTGCTGACAAAGGTCTACATAGTCAAAGCTATAGTTTTCCAATATATCATGTATGGATGTGAGAATTTGACCATAAAGTAGGCTGAATGCTGAAGAATTGATGCTTTTGAGGTGTGGTGTTGGAGAAGATTCTTGAGAGTCCTTTGGACTGCAAGGAGATTCATCTTGTCAATCCTAAAGGAAATCAACCCTTAATATTCACTGGAAGGACTGATGCTGAAGCTGAATTTTCAATACTTTGGCCAACTGATGCAAAGAGCTGACTCACTGGAAAAGACACTAATGCTGGGAAAGATTGAAGGCAGAAGCAGAATATGGTGGTAGAAGGTGAGTGAGATGGTTAGGTAGCATCGGCAATTCAGTGAACATAAATTTGAGCAAACTCTGAGACATAGTGGGCTTTCCTGGTAGCTCAGTTGGTAAAGAATCCACCTGCAATACAGGAGACCCCGGTTCAATTCCTGGGTAGGGAAGACCCCCTGGAGAAGGGAGTGGCTACCCACTTCAGTATTCTGGTCTGTAGAATTCCATGGATGGAGGAGACTGGCAGGCTGCAGTCCAAAGGGTCACAGAGTCAGACACGGATGAGTGACTTTAACTTTCACTCAGAGATGGTGAAGGACACTGAGGAGCCTGGTGTGCTGCAGTCCATGGGGTCACCAAGAGCTGGATACAACTTAGTGATAAAGGAATCTTAAGAATCTCTTAAGACCTTAAGAGATTCTTAAGATTCCTTTATAATGAAGCTTTCTTGACTCCTCCTAACCTTTAATTTGCATTTCCAGTTGCCAAATGCTTGGTAAAAACAATGAAAGTCCACTTAACATCTTATTCCTTGTTCATAGAGGAATTGTAACTTTTTGATAGAAAAAGCTGCAAGTAAGTCCACTGACATTTATTTTAAATACTGCTCATAAATAGAATAATAGGTGAAATTCAATTACTATAAGATATTCATTAAACATATGATACAGTAGATGTTTCAGCATTTTGGAAACTAAAACAATTTTAAAAGAGAATAGCAGAAAAAATAATAGGGGAACCATTGACCAAAACCACCAGCCCTGGCCAGGCAGCATAGTAACCACTTGCATGAGTTATTGCGCGACAGGAGGTACTGGTAAGGAATGCAGAACCAACAACCTGCCACCAGCTGGAAGAATTCAGGAAAAGTCAAAAGGAGAGACGAGTAGCCAGTCCATATTCTGACCCACCACCTAGAATCCTTTCTTGGATCCATCTTGGCTGAGTAGTGCCTGTGCCACCAGGAAGGACTTTGAGTCAGTGATTGGGCAGACACACCCCGAAAACTAGCCCCATGAGCATAAAAGCTGAGACTTCAAGCCATGCGGCAGGGCAATCTGCCCAGGCCCCCTCACGCTGCCCTCTCCACCAGGGCGCCCCTGCCCAGTGAAGTCTCCTTTCATCAGGATGTGTGTCTCCTCAGACAGTTCATTTCCCGGTGTTAGACCAGAGCCCACTCTCGGGCTCTGGAAGGGGCCCTGCTTCCTCCAACAGAAATTCCCTTAGAGCATTCTCTTTCTTCCTTTTTTTTTTTCCTGCTGCCCCCTCCCCCACCCCCCGTGCTAGCCACTCAATTCTTCTCACACACACAGATATACACACTTTAAACTATCCCCCCCCAAAAAAATAAATAAAAAATAAAAAAAATTTAAAAGTAAACTATCCCAAATTCAGGACGCACTGCTGTTTTCTTTTTTTGATATAAAAAAAGAAACTGCTGCCAAAGGACCCAAAGTAAAATATATTGTCAAAGAACTATCTCTGTAAAGATTTATTCCTCCATAGACATATTTCAGTAGCAATTATACTAGAAAGAACACATGTGTATAAAAAAATCACTCTTAAGTTTGGAGATGCACAAAGAGAATATGTACTCAGAAGATACTAAACTTATACAGATTGACTCAGGTTTCCTTATGTCTAAAGTATATGCTTTTTTGACTGGTGTTTCCATGTTTCATTAGCATGGAGACCACTCCAATCTTATGAAGATTAACTTTAGAATAACAGAGCATACTTCCTTTATTATTAAATATATTCAGGAAATTCTTACTGGTACTTCAGATTTCATGTTAAAATATGTTCTCCAATTATATAAAGCTACTAAATCAGAACCAACTGAAATTCACAGTTTTACAGGTTTAACTCAAATTTTACTGACTCTAAATATGATTTAAAAGAAACTATATAGCTTCAACTCTTTTTTGATTTTGTGTAGAGAGATACCATAAACACAACTGACACTTTTTATCTAGCAATCAAAACAACATACTTCAAACTATCCTCATGAAAAAGGACTATGAGTTGAGTAAGTTTTCAGGATAAGGTAACATTAAAAAATCCTACTTATTCATCTCAGAATCTGTACTGCGACATGACTAAAAAATAATTTAACTGCTAGATGATTCATTTTATTTATAAATATCCCCATACACTAGAGCATTATTATGTAGTATTTTCTATAGAGCGAGATACTGCATATATATATATATATTTTTTCCCCCCCTCAGGCATCTCCAATGGGAGTTAAAAATTTTATATATTTAAATTTGTACAGATGTATACTTATACATATGTACATGCATGTGTGCATACATATATATATAGCTGTGTATTTACATATGTGTAAATATGTTTGTATTTATGCGTGTGTGCACATATAATCAGAAACATTCACTGTAAGCTTGCCCAATTCTGACCATATTGAATAATACATGTATGCATTTTAAATCAGATGTTGGTGAACTTTTCCTCTAAAGGGCTATATAATAAATATTTTCAGCTTTTCAGGCCATTTGGTTTCTGTGGCAACTATTAAACTCTGCCATTGTAGCATGAAGTCAGTCATGGAAAGTACATAAATATGTGAATTTGCTGCACTGCAATAAAATGTTATTTAAAAAACAGGTGGTGGGCTGGATATGGCCTTGTACTAGTATCCTAGCACTAAAAACAAATTACTATTTGGTGGCTTAAAACAATAGGTTATGCTCCCACAGTTTGTAGCCTAGAGGTCTGAAATCGAAGTGTCAGTAGGGTTGATTGCTCTGGGCACTCTGAAAGAGAACTGGTTCTAAGCCTCTCTCGTAGCTTCTGGTGGTTGCTGGCAATCCTTTGGGCTTGTTTGTTTGTATTAATATATGTGTCTCTCTAATCCTGGTCTCCGCATCACAGAATTCTCCCCATGTCTCTTCTTACATAGATACCACTCACAGGAGATTAGGGCCCACTCTCATAGAAACCCTATTTCCAAATAAGATCACATTCACAAGTACCCTGGGTTAGGACTCTAACACATCTTTTGGGGGAACATTCTTCAATCCATAACAATTCCCTGGACTATAGTTTCCTGGTGGTGGTGGTTTCATCACTTAGTCATGTCAGAATCTTGAGATGCCATGGACTGTAGCCCACAAAACTCCTCTGTTAACAGAATTTCCCAGGCAAGGATACTGGAGTGGGTGGCCATTTCCTCCTCCACAGGATCTTCCTGACCCAGGGATTGAACCCATGTCTCTGCTATTGCAGGCAGACTCTTTACCGCTGAAGCACCAGAGAAGCTCTAGCCTCTGGTTTCAACGATCTAAGGTTTAGGATGATTGGTCAAAGGTAGGTAACAGCACAGGATAATAAACGTATAAGATGACATGCCAAAATACTTTATCCATGAAAATATTTCATGGTTATTTATTTGTTTATACAAAAATCACCCCAAAATGTAGCAGCTCAAATAATGACCATTTATTTATTCTTATGATTCTGTGGGTTGACCAGGTAGTTCTTAAACTTCTTTTGGTTTTGGGCACCAGGTATTTAAAAATGGATTCACCTAATGGGCATTGGATGCTAGCTGCGGACTGAAAGTTCAACTTAGGCAGCCATACGTTTCAGTTCTCTAACATGTCAGCCTCTTCCTGAGCTGTTTGCGCTTACTCAGAGGGAGATATGTGGGCTCCAAGGAGAATTTAGGATGCAAATGCAGAACTTGTGGTTCTCTTAAAATTCAACCTTGAAAGTTACACAGCATTGCTTCCACAATATACCATCTGTCAAAATATTTCAAAAGGTCAGCTCATATACCCAGAAAGAAGAAATACACTCCTTCATTTGATGGGCCAAGTTACATTTCAAAACAGAATGTGGAGTTGAAAATATGCTGACCAATCTATAATAGATATTCCTCATACTCAGTGTTCATGTATTTTGTAAATATAAAAATACTGTTATAATCTTCCTCCAACTAGATATCTGGTATTTACAAGTGGTTTATTTTAATGGAATTAATAAATATATACACTGTGAGCAATCTGCATACTGTTTGTGTATGTTGTGCAATATTTTAGATGCCTAAGCAAAAATGTATTTTACTCTGTTATTTACTGCTACCTGCCAATCTCTGTCTTCTGCCACACACACTCTTCTTTGCATACACTATGGTGTTAGACTGTTTGATACTTACTACATAATGAAAGGAATGCTACCATAGAAAACGGAAAAAAACTGACTTTTAAGTTTCAAAAGTCTTTGTCCTGAAAGGGAACATGGAACCTTGGAGTCTGAGGCATAGAACAATTATCCCTTCAAAACAACCAATCAATCAGAGGAAGGTTTCCAGCTGTCAAAACTACAAAGACATTTCTAAGGCTGGAAAGTTTAGCTTAGGTGATTGCATTATTTAATGTTTTAATATTACATGGTGCTCAGGGTTATTTCTGGCACTCAATAAATACTTGATAAATTAATTGACTTTCCTCCAGGAAAATCAGAGAAATAAGAAACCTACAGTACAATTTGCAAAATAGAGACTCAAAGAGAGAAATGTAACAATTAGCCCAAAACACCATATGTAACCATTTCAATTCAGTTCAGTTCAGTCGCTCAGTCATGTCTGACTCTTTGTGACCCCATGAACTGCAGTACATCAGGCCTCCCCGTCCATCACCAACTCCCGGAGTTTACCCAAACTCTTGTCCTTTGAGTCGGTGATGCGATCCAACCATCCTCTGTCTTCCCCTTCTCCTCCTGCCCTCAATCTTTCCCAGCATCAGGGTCTTTTCCAATGAGTCAGCTCTTCACATCAGGTGGCCAAAGTATTGGAGTTTCAGTTTTAGCATCAGTCCTTCCAATGAACACCCAGGACTGATCTCCTTTAGGATGGACTGACCGGATCTCCTTGCAGTCCAAGGGACTCTCAAGAGTCTTCAACACGACAGCTCAAAAGCATCAATACTTCGGCGCTCAGCTTTCTTTATAGTCCAACTCTCACATCCATGCATGACGACTGGAAAAACCATAGCCTTGACTAAATGGACCTTTGTTAGCAAAGTAATATCTCTGCTTTTTAATATGCTATCTAGGTTGGTTATAACTTTTCTTCCAAGGAATAAACGTCTTTTAATTTCATGGCTACAGTCACCATCTGCAGTGATGTTGAAGCCCAGAAAAATAAAGTCTGTCACTGTTTCCATTGTTTCCCCATCTATTTCCCATGAAGTGATGGGACCGGATGCCATGATCTTAGTTTTCTGAATGCTGAGTTTTAAGCCAACTTTTTCACTCTCCTCTTTCACTTTCATCAAGAGGCTCTTTAGTTCCTCTTCACTTTCTGCCATAAGGGTGGTGTCATCTGCATATCTGAGGTTATTGGTATTTCTCCAGGCAATCTTGATTCCAGCTTGTGCTTCATCCAGACCAGCACTTCTTATGATGTACTCTGCATGTAAGTTAAATAAGCAGGGTGACAATATACAGCCTTGATGTACTCCTTGTCCTATTTGGAACCAGTCTGTTGTTCCATGTCCAGTTTTAACTGTTGCTTCCTGACCTGCATCCAGGTTTCTCAAGAGGCAGGTCAGGTGTTCTGGTATTCCCGTCTCTTTCAGAATTTCCCACAGTTTATTGTGATCCACACAGTCAAAGGCTTTGGCATAGTCAAAGCAGAAATAGATGTTTTTCTGGAACTCTCTTGCTTTTCAGATCTGGAAATTTTAGGCCAAAGTACAATGCACAGAACAGTTTCTTATGTATGTGTTTTTTTTTACCTCCACATAATCCTTTGGCCTTTTAAATTTATTGATTTTTTATACTATAATGTTAATCTAAAAATTAATATAGCCACATTCTGAATCATCTGGATAATCACCCTAACACTCAATATTCAATTTCATTTTATTGACCAAAATTTTGTGCTTCTGTCAATTGACACCATTTTACTGTGTATCATATAAGTAAAAAATTGCAGATTTTAATAGAGATATCTAAAGGAACAACTGAGAAATCATACTGCAAGTTAGTAAAGATATATCAAATTTAAAAGAACTTGTGTTACTGTACTCTATACTATGCTATGTACATATCTTTCAAGCAGATGTTTTGTAACAGCACAATATTTCTTTGAAGTAAGTTTATTTATAAATGCAACTCTAAATCAGAGAAAGTATTCCAATTTTTTTCAGAATTTATTTATAGCATGTGTTAGTAAATAGATAAAACATAGTGGACTTCATTTTAAAATTATCTTTTAGGAGTAGACACATGTATGTATAGCTGATTGATACTGATGTATGGCAAAAACTATCACAATATTGTAACATAATTATCCTCCAATTAAATAAATAATTTAAAAAATAAAATTATCTTTTAAATTCAAATTAATAGTTTTCTGAATTGTTTATGAATAACTCAGAATTTTTCATATGTCAGGATATTTTCTGTATTATCTATGCTCCATGTCCTAAGAGCAAAAGCACAAGTCTATCAGAGAAACACAAAATACAAAAATTCATTAGTACTGTGTGTTAGTTGCTCAGTCATGTCCAACTTTTTGCGACCCCGTAGACTGTAGGCCGCAAGGCTCCTCTGTCTGTGGGATTCTCCAGAAAGAATACTGGAGTGGTCTGCCATTTCCTTCTCCAGGGGATCTTTCTGATCCAGGGATTGAACCCAGATCTCTTGTATTGCAGGCGGATGCTTTACCATCTGAGCTACAGTCCAATGTAATGCTTAAGCATCTATCCAATTTTAAATTTTATTGAATCTATTAATGTTTTACTTTGAATTGTATTGGTTTGTTAGAGTTTTATGTAAACTGAAAATAATATGGTTTGTGTTAATACAGTAAATATTGAAGTAGAATATACTATTAAATATAGTATAAATGTTTCTATCTTATAATTAAAAAATATTTAATTCAGTAGTGGTAGTCCTCATGATTTTTTTTTTTACAAGAAGATTGAGCTTGAGATAAAGCCATTCAAGACAACTTCAACTATTGACATATTGACATTATTTAGCATTTAAATAGTTTGCTTCTTCCTCTTAACTTGAGGCTCACATATTGATATACACATCTCCCAAATTTGGTAATTAGACAAGAATTGAGCTCTTGTTAAACGTCTTACTACAATTTTGCCAATAACTAAATTGCCACTCAAAGTTGGTAAGCTATATGCAATCAATTGTTAGGATGTTAGCAATTTGTTCTACTTGGGAAACCATATTAACAGATAGGATGTTGTGCGGAGATTAACTGCTTTGATCACATGACTGATGGATGGTTACTTTTGAATGTGTTAAAATATAAATACCTTTGTAAAACAATAAAAATTATTCATTTTATTTAATTGTTTATTTTTATTTTCAGTAATGTTAGTAAGTAAAATATCAGATTTTCTGGCATCTTAGATGAGATACTTGACCTTTACTCATTCATGGCTTTCAAACTTACTAGGTGAAATTACTATCACCTTAAGAATCCAAAGAACTTCACTATCATTACATTGAAATTAAATGCCATATAATTTAAGTACAAATATGCAAAATGAGACAATATCATAAATACTTTTTTCCTAAAAGCAATTTCTGTGAATTAGCAATAGTTAATAGTATTCCATTTGGTTTGCTGATGATCCAAAGATAAGTGAAGTCGCTCAGTCATGTCCGACTCTTAGCGACCCTACGGACTGTAGCCTACTAGGCTCTTCCATCCATGGGATTCTCCAGGCAAGAATACTGGAGTGGGTTGCCATTTCATTCTCCAGATCCAAAGATAATTACTGCTTTAAAAGAAAAAAGAGCGGAAACTACATGTTCTTAAATATTTAATGAAAACCTACCATGTTAGTGATGTTTGCTATTCAAAGCTGACTGATAATTGCATATGGGCTTTAAATGGTGCTTTGGAGGACCATGAACCTTGGTTCTCACTACTATGTATTTTTTCCATAGGATAATAAATCTTTCAACAAAAGAGCAGAAAAAAGGCTAACCATATATTGTGATTTTTAAAAGTCACATAAATTTTAAGTATAATAAGATATCCAAAGTTGTGTGACTAGACACACATTTAACACCTTTTTGAATTAATCTGTACCATCTGTTTGTGTATCTGGCATTATTAAGATTTGTGGTCAATGGAAATCTATAGTAGTTATAATCCACAGTTCCTTATGCTACCAGTTCTCAAACATTTTGTTTTCAGGACCACTTAAAACACTTAAAAGTTGTTGAGGGCCTCAGTGAACTTCAGTTACTTAGGTACAATTTTAACTTTTTCACAAATATTTCACAAATACATTTTCTGTATTAAAGAAAAACTCATAAATTTAAATGTCTTAATATGTATTGAGTTTATTAACAACTCATTTAATAATAGTAAACACAACGTTACTAAAAATTTTTAATCAAGAAAAATAAATGTAGGTATGCAAATCACTTTTTGTATGTCAGGCAATAACTAACATACATAAAGCTGTATATATTTAATGTATGCAACTTAATCAGTTTACAGATAATATACAAATAATATATGAAGCTATCACTGCAATAAATACATATTTTCTTCTAAAATTTTTCTCTTGTCCACTTTATTTACTATTGTTTTTTTTATCCAATAATAATTACTTGACAAAAGATTTACCCTCAGCAATTTTTAAAGTGTGTAATACAATAATTATAAGTACTATGTTGTACAGTATATTTCTACTATGTCTTTTTCTTGCGTTAACTAAAACTTTGTACCATTTGACTAATACCTTCTTATTTCCCTTGTGCCATCTGGGCTCCTAGCAGCTATGGTTCTACATTATACTTTTTGCTTTTATGAGGCTGAGATCTTTAGATTCTTCACGTACATGGTATGAAACAGTATTTGTCATTCTGTTCCTCGTTTATTTCACTTAGTATAATGTTCTCCAGTTTCATCCATGTTGTTGCAAAAGGCAGGATTTCTTTCTTTTTTAATGCTGAATCATATCCTACTACATATATGCATATATATGTATATTTTCTTTATATATTCATTAAGCATGTGCATTTGTTACTTTCATGTCATGACCATTGCGAATAATGCTGCAATGTATATGAGACTGCGAGAGATTTCTTTGAGATACTGATTTCTCAATATCTCGGTATATATATATATATATAAAATTATGTATTTCTTTGGGTATAATATATATTATATATATTCTTTTATTTATATATTCTTATATGTATATTCTTTGGAATAATATGTATATATTATTTATAAGTAGGACTTATATATATATAGATAGATAGACACACACAGACACACGCTTTAGAAGTGAGATGGCTGGATCATACAGTAGTTCTATTTTTAAAGTTTCAAACTAGTGTTAGATGATATCTCATCGTGGTTTTGATTTGCATTTCTTAGGTAACTGATGATGTTGAGCAACTTTTCATATACCTATTGGTCAGCTGTGAATCTTTGCAGAAATGTCTAATCAAGCCCTTGACCATTTTTAAAGTAGGTATTTGGTTTTCGTCTGTTGGGTTGTAGGAATGCCTATATATTTTGGATATTAACTCTTTATCACATATTGGGCTTACAAACATTTTGTCCTGTTCCATAGCTCGGCTTTCATTCATTGCTTCCTCTGCTATACAGAGGTTTTTGTTTTTTCTTTTTTAATTTGATGTTAGTCCTACTTATCTGTTTTTGTTTTTGATGCCTATGCTTTTGGTTCCATATCCAAGAAATCATTACTAAAGAACCTTTCTCCTTCCTATATTTATTCTATAAGTTTTATAGTTTCAGGTCTTGCATTTAAATATTTTGAGTTGATTTTTGTGTATGGTGTCAGATAAGGATCTAAATTCATTTTTTTTTTTTTTGGCAAAGATATGCATTCTTTTGTAGATATCCAGTTTTCCCAAAACCATTTATTGAATAGATCATTCTTTCCTTATTGTGTATTCTTCTACCAATTTTTAAAAATCTCTGTGGGAGATCTGTTGACTATATATGCATGGGTTTATTTCTAGACTGTCTATTCTGTTCCAGTGGTCTATATCTGTTTTTATGCCATTCCCACAGTATTTTGATTACTATAACTTTGTAATATACTTGGAAGCCAGGAAGTGGAATACCTCTAGCTTTGTTCTTTCTCAAGATTGTTTTAGCTTTTAGGGGTCTTCTTTGGTTCCATATAAATTTTAGGACTGTTATTTTCATATCTGTAAAAACTGCCATTGGAATTTTATAGGGACCCCATTGAATCTGTAGGTCACGTTGGCTGGTATGGACGTTTAGTTTTCCATGAACTAAATAGCTACTACAGCTCACAAGCCAAACATACAAATGATTTACTGGATCCAACCATCATTATGGGGCATGAATAATAAGTGTGTTATGGTCTCTTCTCATTTCAGCACTAAGAACATTCTTTCTTGAAGCTGGCAATTATCCTTTGGTTTCATTCTGTGTGGACTTGGCAATGAAGAAAACAACAACAACTAAAAAGTAGAATGCCATCTTTAAATCAATCAGCTTTATAATTCAAGAGAAATAATAATTCTTTAATATATTTAATTATTTTAAAACAGTATTTCTTTCAATGATATTTTACACTTTTGATAGTACAGAGTAAGAAGATATTTTCTAAAATTTATTCTGAAGTAGTTTACAGCTTTTAGTGATATTTAATTGGTATTTCTATGAAATTTCATTTTTTACATACACATATATTTCATCTATACAATATAATACACAAAATCTTATTTTTAAATTGTATGCTTTTTACCTATATTTATCACTTTACTACACTATCTGTAGTAAATAATAATCTGGCCTCCCATGCTACTTGATAAAATTGTTGATAGATATATTTTTATTCTTGAATTCAGGAACAACTATCAATAAATCACATTAACATATTTACTCATTGCTGTTGTTCAGTCGCTCAGTCGTGTCTGATTCTTTGTGACCCCATGGTCTGCAGCACGCCAGGCCTCCCTGTCCATCATCAACTCCCCGAGTTTACTCAAACTCATCTCCACTGAGTCAGTGATGCCGTCCAACCACCTCATCCTCTGTCGTCTCCTTCTCCTCCTGCCTTCAATCTATCCCAGCATCAGGGTCTTTTCCAATGAGTCAGTTCTTCACATCAGGTGGCAAAGTATTGGAGTTTCAGCTTCAACATCAGTCCTTCCAATGAACACCCAGGACTGATCTTCTTTAGGATGGACTGGTTGGATCTCCTTGCAGTCCAAGGGACTCTCAAGAGTCTTCTCCAGCACCACAGTTCAAAAACATTAATTCTTCGGTGCTCAGCTTTCTTTATAGTCCAACTCTCACATCCATATATGACGACTGGAAAAACCATAGCCTTGACTAGATGGACCTTTGTTGGTAAAATAATGTCTCTGCTTTTTAATATGCTATCTAGGTTGGTCATAACTTTTCTCTCAAAGAGCAAATGTCTTTAAATTTCATGGCTGCAGTCACCATCTGCAGTGATTTTGGAGCCCAGAAAAATAAAGTCAGCCACTGTTTCCACTGTTTCCCCATCTATTTGCCATGAAGTGATGGGACTGGATGCCAGGATCTTAGTTTTCTGAATGTTGAGCTTTAAGCCAACTTTTTAACCCTCCTCTTTCACTTTCATCAAGAGGCTCTTTAGTTCTTCTTCACTTTCTGCCATAAAGGTGGTGCCATCTGCATATCTGAAGTTATTGATATTTCTCCCAGAAATCTTGATTCCAGCTTGTGCTTCCTCCAGCCCAGCGTTTCTCATAATGTACTCTGGATATGAGTTAAATAAGTAGGGTGACAGAATACAGCCTTGATGTACTCCTTTGGTTTTGGGAAGCAGAATTTAGAACAAATTAACATAATGTTTATTCAAGTAATGAGTTTTTAAAATGGGTCAACTGAACTCTATTGCAAAATGTATGGAAAGTTTCTAAAGTTTCACAGGAAATGTCAGCTTATTGACAATCACTAAATTAATTTGTCTACTTTATGCCTGGACTTGAATTGTTCAATTAAATAATTTGAATGAATGAGCCAGCATATGGTCAATAATGAGGTACTGAAGGTTAGACGTGATGTTTAGAGGAGTGGCTTTCCTTGACATCCTTTCCAATATTCACTGAAAATGTAGCTCTGTTTAAGTACTAGAAACTGTTTTCTGAAACCAATGGTCTAAGTGTCGAAACTGTCACAAAATTTAAGGGATCCGTAATGATAGCAGAAATAATTATTCCATCTTAATGACTTTTCCTAAGTAACTTCCTCTAGTGAGTGCATTTCAGAGTCATGGAAGAAAAATTATGTTCATATATGCATAATTTTTACTGGTTAATTTGTGTTATTCTATATGAGGAGAAAAATAAAGAGAAGATATAATTATTTTTTTATACATTTAGGTAATTCATAGCAATAAAAACAAATGCAACACCAGTGCTAAGACAAAAAAAGAATCTAAATAAAAATGCATTCTTAAAAATTACAATATTCTGGCCTGGAAAGCTTTTTAAAAAATTTGCTTTACAAACTTTCTCTCTTAAGTAGTTTCACTGTTACCTGTCCCCAAAGGGTATTTGCATTTTAAGTACCTTCTGTAATTACATAAGAATGTGTTTGCATCCTATAATCATCAAGAGGGATATGTAGAAATATAGCTAAAAAGTTGCAAGAGTTTAATAGAACTCTGAGCAACACCAACTGTAACAGGAGTGAGGGGAGCATCTGAGGCTCATATGAGCTCATGTGTATGTAAAAAATGAGTAAAACTTCCAAGATGCTTTAAATATGAACTATTTCAAAACAAAATGTCTGTTAAATATGAACTATATGACTACATCCCCAAAGCTCCACTCCATTATGAGGAAAGTGATAAGAAGTCACAATGCTTAAGAAATGCCCATCATATTCTAGTGTCTAACTTTGCTTCCTAACAGTTATTGACTCTTTCCATTATTATTCAGTAATGAATTAATTTGTCCTCAAAATAAATAACTATTCTAATAAATGCCTGTCTTAACACTAGATCTAGAAAAATAAATTTTAAAAGTATGACAAAGTGTCTGATTTTCTTAAAATCAAAGAGTCTATGGGAGTTCATAAATGAGAAAATATATACATAGTACCATTTTAAATAGTTTTGGATTCAGTAGGAGAATAACAGCAGGATAAGGGGTATGGAACTGTAAATGACAAAGGAGAGTACTTCAGTGATGATGTGGACTGAATATTTATGTTTCCCTCAATCCAGACATTGCAATTCTAACCTCCAGTGTAGTTGTGTTTGGAGATGGGGCCTCAAAGGAAGTAATCAAGGTTAAATGAAGTCATAAGGGGTGGGGTCTTGATTCAAAAGGACTACTGTCCCTAGGACACCAGAGAATCTGGACCCTCTCTGCCCCCATTTCCCAGCAGGACTGAGGAAAGGCCCTGTGAGCACACAGCAAGAAGGCCATCATCTCAAGTCATAGAGAGTTTCCACCCTAGAAATCAAACTTGCCAGCACCTTGAACCTGAATTTCCCAGACTCCAGGGTTGTAAGCAAATAAGTTTCTGTTGTTTAAGCCATCCAAGCTTGTGGTTGTCAACTACAAATTGACATTTGCCAAGAGTATCTGTCAGCAACTCAACTACAAAAACTACAAGGGCGTTTGCCATCTGCCTCCGTGGAGACTGAGCCCTGAGCTGCGGCAGCTGCTGGCTTCCAACCTCCCCGTAGGGGGTCAGGGTGGAGGGAGGCACTCTGGGCTCCAGGGAATCTGGGGGAACAGGTCTTTAGATAGTTAGATATCCTCAGGAACTGAGTTCATGATCCCAATATTTGCACCTATTCATATCCAGACTAGCACTGAAACCCTTCACGATGCCATCAGTTCCTCACGACTAGCAGAAAACCTTTAGTATGGTCTGCTCTTGATTGCCTTGAACTCCCCCTTCCCCAAAATCCTATATACTGACCTTTCTTCACTACCTTTCAGAGCAGTCTCTCAGAACTATCTGAGGTGCTGTTTCCTAGGCTGCAGTCCTTATTTTGCCCCAAATAAAACTTAATTTGCAGCTCTCAAATTGTGCATCTGTTTTAAATCGAGATGGTATTCTGTTTTGCAGTCTGGGCAGACCAAGAGAAGTGCCAACAAAGACTTCTCTCTGAGATAAACAATATATGTATTTCCTACATGAAAAAAGAGATAAATGTGAAAAAAGGAAACAATAATGATAAAGTTTTAAAGCAGTAATCAGATTGGTATGCTTGACAAAGATTAAGAAGTTCCATGTAGCTCATCTGAAATACACCAGGGAAACAGGGTTGGAAATTAGAAAACTTAATTTGAAAAATTGGCAGGGACCAAATTATATAAAACCTACCTTCTAAAACTGTTACAAAGATTTTGAATTTGATTCCAAGGATGATGTGAAGCTCTAGGAATGGTTTGAACAAAATAGAGACATGGCATTACTTATCTTTGTAGAAGACCATGATAACAGTTGTAATTATGTTTAGGCATGGGTGGATTCAAGAAGGTTGATAAGGAGAATTCTGAAATACTTCACGTCATCTTAAATAAATACTCTATTAGGCCAAATGGCAAAAGAAATAATTGCATGTCATCTGAGCAGAATGTTGAGATTTACAGAGAAATAGCAGTGGTGTCTTAAGTTAATAAGAAAACTTTCTGGCACATTTTACAAAATAAAAACCAACACAACACTGTAAGGCAATTTTTCTCCAATTAAAAATAAAAAAGGAAGAAATCTAAGCTATAGGGGTATTTTACATTTCCATATCACCTCCTTAATAAATTGAGCAAATAAACTGATTCACATCTTTATGATAGGAATTCACAATTTTATTTTTTATTTTGCTAAGAAATGTTCAACATCCATTCTCAGTTTACTAAGCCATTTTGCTGTGAATGCTGACCAGTATAAAAGTAAATATCCTTATCTAAAAAAAATAAAAAACCTACTATACCAACTTTAATGAATAATCTGTTCTAAATTCAGTGCTGTGTCCAGTGTTAAAGCAGAGGACAAAAATATATAGAGAGATATTGAATGTATATCTATGTAGTGCTATAAACATATATATATATGCAATTTTATAATTACCTATATATGTATGTATGTGGAGAGAGAAATAAATCACATAATTATGTACTTTTTTATAAGGATATGTCCATATAAATGTCATTATGACTTGGATAACATGACTTTAGGAGATAGAAGATGTTAGATTCCTGTAATATAAGATAAATTTATTCCACAGAAATAAGAGAGAGCGAGATCTTTCATTCTAAACTTTTGAGAAACAGCACCAGGACATAAGAAAGCTATTAGCAGATTTTAAAAAAGAGAGAGAGAGAGAGAGAGGATGAAAACTTTGAGTAACAAAATGTTAAAGTGAATTGCTTTTTTAATATCATGTAATTTTTTGAAATTTAATTTTAATTGGAAGACAATTTCTTTACAATACTGTGTGGGTTTCTGCCATGTATCAATGTGAATCAGCCACAGTTATACATACATCCGCTCCCTGGTGAACATCCCCTCCATCTCCTGCCGCATCCCACCTCTCCAGGCTGTCACAGAGCACCAGGCTGAGCTCCATGCATCATACAGCAAGCTCCCCCTGGCTGTCTACCTTACATACGGCAATGTATATGTTTGGCTCTATTTCTTTGCATTGATCACTGAGGAACGCTTTCTTACCTCTCCTTGCTAATCTTTGGAACTCTGCATTCAAATGGGTGTATCTTTCCTTTTCTCCTTTGCCTTTCACGTCTCTTCTTTTCACAGCTATTTCTAAGGCCTCCTCAGACAACCATTTTGCCTTTTTGCATTTCTTTTTCTTGGGGATGGTCTTGATCCCTGCCTCTTGTACAATGTAATGAATCTCCATCAATAGTTCTTCAGGCACTCTTATCAGATATAATCCCATTGATCTATTTGTCACTTCCACTGTGCAATCATAAGGGATATGATTTAGGTCATACCTGAATGGTCTAGTGGTTTCCCCTACTTTCTTCAATTTAAGTATGAATTTGGCAATAAGGAGTTCATGACCTGAGCCATAGTCAGCTCCCGGTCTTGTTTTTGCTGACTGTATAGAGTTTCTCCATCTTTGGCTGCAAAGAATATAATCAATCAGACTTCGGTATTGACCATTTGGTGATGTTCATGTGTAGAGTCTTCTCTTGTGTTGTTGGAAGAGGGTGTTTGCTGTGACTAGTGTGTTTTCTTGGCAAAGCTCTATTAGCCTTTGCCCTGTTTCATTCTGTACTCCAAGGCCAAATTTGCCTGTTACTCCAGGTGTTTCTTGACTTCCTACTTTTGCATTCCAGTCCCCTGTAATGAAAAGGTCATCTTTTTTGGGTGTCAATTTTAGAAGGTCTTGTAGGTCTTTGTAGAACCATTCAACTTCAGCTTCCTCATTATTACTGGTCAGGGCATTGACTTAGATTACTGTGATACTGAATGGTTTGCTTGGAAACAAACAGAGATCATTCTGTTGTTTATGAGATTTCATCCAAGTACTAAATTTCAGACTCTTTTGTTGACCATGATGGCTATTCCATTTCTTCTAAGGGATTCTTGCCCACAGCAGTGGATATAATGGTTATCTGAGTTAAATTCACTCATTCCAGTCTACTTTAGTTCACTGATTCCTAAAACGTCAATGTTCACTCTTGCCATCTCCTGTTTCAACACTTCCAATTTGCCTTGATTCATGGACCTAATATTCCAGGTTCCTATGCAGTATTGCTCTCTACAGCACCGGAGTTTGTTTCCATCAGCAGTCACATCCACACTGGGTGTTGTTTCTGCTCTGGCTCCATCTACTCCTTCTTCCTGGAGTTTTTTCCCCAGTGATCTCCAGCAGCATACTGGGCACCTACCGACCTGGGGAGCTCCTCTTTCAGTGTCCTGTCTTTTTGCCTTTTCATACTGCTGATGGGGTTCTCAAGGCAAGAATAATGAAGTGGTTTGCCATTCCCTTCTCCAGTGGACCACGTTTAGTCAGAACTCTCCACCACGACCCGTCTGTCTTGGGTGGCCCCACATGGCATGGCTTAGTTTCACGAGTTAGACAAGGCTGTGGTCCATGTAATCAGATTGGTTAGTTTTCTGTGATTGTGGTTTTCAGTCTGTCTGCCCTGTGATGGAGAAGAATAAGAGGCTTCTGAAAGCTTCCTGATGGGAGAGACTGACTGAGCGGGAAAGTGGGTCTTGTTCTAGTGGGCGGGGCCATGCTCTGTAAATCTATAGTCCAATTTTCTGTTGATGGGAGGGGTTGTGTTCCTTTCCTGTTATTTACCTGGGGCCAAACTGTGGTGGAGGAAATGAAGATAGTGGAGACCTCGCTCAAAAGGTCCCATGCATGCACTGCTATACTCAGTGTCCCCACATCTGCAGCAAGCCACCACTGACCCACACCTCCGCCAAAGACTCCTGGACACTCATAGGCAAGTCTGGGTCAGTCTCTTGTGAGGTCACTGCTCCTTTCTCCTGGGTCCTGGTACACACAAGGTTCTGTTTGTGCCCTCCAAGAGTCTGTTTCCCCAGTCCTGGTTAAGTTCTGGCAGCTCTATGGTGGGCTAATGGCGACCTCCTCCAAGAGGGCTTCTGCCATCCCAGCTCTGCTGCACCCAGAGCCCCTGCCCGTGTGGCAGGAAATAGAGGTAAAAAATAAAACGGGAAAGACTAGAGATCTTTTCAAGTAAACTAGAGATACCAAGGGAAGATGTCATGCAAAGATGGGCTCAATAAAGGACAGAAATGGTATGGACCTAAAAGAAGCAGAAGATGTTAAGAAGAGGTGGCAAGAATACACAAAGAACTGTACAAAAAAGATCTTCACGACCCAGATAATCACAATGGTGTGATCACTCACCCAGAAACAGACATCCTGGAATGTGAAGTTAAGTGGGTATTAGGAAGCATCACTATGAACAAAGCTAATGGAGGTGAAGAATTCCACTTGAGCTATTTCAAATCCTAGAAGATGATGCTGTGAGAGTGCTTCACTCAAAATGTCAGCAAATTTGGAAAACTCAGCAGTGGCCATGGGACTGGAAAAGGTCAGTTTTCATTTCAGTCCCAAAGAAAGGCAATGCCAAACAATGTTCAAACTACTGCACACTTGCACTCATTTCACAGGCTAGTAAAGTAATGCTCAAGATTCTCCAAGTCAGGCTTCAACAGTACGTGAACTATGACTTCCAGATGTTCAACTGGATTCAGAAAAGGCAGAGGAACCAGAGATCAAACTGCCAGCATCCACTGGATCATCAAAAAAGCAGGAGTTCCAGAAAAACATCTACTTCTGTTTTATTGACTATGCCAAAGTCTTTGTGTGGATCACAACAAACTGTGGAAAATTCTTCAAGAGATGAGAATACCAAACCACCTGACCTGCCTTTTTAGAAATCTGTATGTAGGTCAGGAATCAACAGTTAGAAATGGACATGGAACAGACTGATTCCAAATCAGGAAAGGAGTACATCAAGGCTGTATATTGTCACTGTGCTTATTTAACTAACATGCAGAGTACATCGTGAGAAACGCTGAGCAGGATGAAGCACAAGCTGTAATCAAGATTGCTGAAAGAAATATCAATAACCTCAGATATGCAGATGACACCACCCTTACGGCAGAAAGTGAAGAAGAACTAAAGAGCCTCTTGATGAAATTGAAAGAGGAGAGTGCAAAAGTTGGCTTAAAGCTCAACATTCAGAAAATTAAGATCATGGCATCTGGTCCCATCACTAATTAGCAAATAGGTGGGGAAACAATGGAAACAGTGAGAGACTTTATTTTGGGGGCCCCAAAATCACTGCAGATGGTGACTGCAGCCATGAAATTGAAAGACACTTGTTCCTTGGAAGAAAAGTTATGACCAACATAGACAGCATACTAAATAGCAGAGACATTATTTTACCAACAAAGGTCCATCTAGTCAAAGCTATGATTTTCCAGTGGTCATGTATGGATGTGAGAGTTGGACTATACAGAAAGCTGAGTGCCGAAAAATTGATGCTTTTGAACTCTGGAGTTGGAGAAGACTTTTGAGAGTCCTTTGGACAGCAACATTATCCAACCAGTCCATCCTAAAGGAAATCAGTCCTGATTTTTCATTCAGGATACTGAAGCTGAAACTATAATACTTTGGCCTCCTGATGCAAAGAACTGACTCATTTGAAAAGACCCTGATGATGGGAAAGATTGAAGGGGAGATGAGAAGGGGACAGCAGAGGATGAGATGGTGGATGGCATCACTGACTCACACTGTACATGAGTTTGAGTAAACTCCGGGAGTTAATGGGCAGGGAGGCCTGATGTGCTGCAGTCCATGGGATCGCAAAGAGTCAGACACTACTAAGTGACTGAACTGAACCGAATGTTTCTGTTCCCATGCTGAACTCTCAGTTCCTCCCTCCCTCTCCTTTCCCCACTGAGGCCACAAGTCTGTTCTGTCTGTCGGTGTCTCCACGGCAGCCCTGCAAATAGGCTGCACTTTTCAAAAGTATCAGTTTATCAGTGAAGGGAAAAGGATAGCCACCAGTTTTCTGAAACTCATTTGAGCATGATGAGCTCACCACAGACCTAAGATAAAAAGATCTATATTCATTTTCAAGTGGATAAGTAACAGGAAAAAGGTAATGACACAGTTAAACAATGAAAAATATCTTTTCTAATTGAGTATAGATTTAATTCTTCAATGGATAAGGAAGACAGATGGCATTGTTAAAACAGCCTCAATAATAAGTAGATTTCTAAAAATAAGGATATAGTTTAGACACAGAAATCAAAACAAAAAGTCCTTTGCAAAAGGAGTCTAGATAAACTTTTTCAGATACTACAAACAGGCATGTGTCACAAAATCTCTTTATATAATATAAAATCTTCAGTGTTTTATAAGGAAGATTGCTTGCACCAGTAGCCATGCTTTTTAGACCCATTTGAGAATAGATACAACTTGTCCTTGAAATATTCACATTTTTCAGAAGAAGCTAGGATATACAGCAGTAACAAATTTACACTCTCATCTCAGTGGCTCACATGACAAACAGTCTCACTCAATGTTCACAGACGTGCAAGGATTCTACATAAGTACTCAGGGATCCAGACTCAGCGAACCTCCACAAACATCAGTGGTACAATTTTAAATGTATACTGTTTTCCACTTAAAGTTTTCTTCTCAGTGTTAAAGACATTGGAAAAGACTCTGATGCTGGGAAGGCTTAGGGCTGGAGGAGAAGCGAGTGACAGAAGATGAGATGGTTCGATGGCATCACGGACTCAATGGATTGAGTTTGAGCAAACTCTTGAGATAGTGAAGGACAGGGAAGTCTGGTATGCTGCAGTTCTCAGGGTCACAGAGTCAGACATGACAGCGATTGAACAAGAACAACAAATACTCATAGAAATGACAAATTAAATGAGAGGTAAGTAAATTATTCATATATCTGATGTTCTCTGACTTCTTATTGTATACAGTTTAGTCTAGCCTTGGTCATAGACCTTTTAGACTGATGGTCTAAAACTCTCAGTTCACCAACCTGATTCTGCCTGTTGTCTTCTTTAGGCTGGTTAGGTAATTGGCTGATAACTTATATTTCTGTTTTATTTTAAAGGCATTTTTGGGACATAGGTCTATTTACAGAGATGAATTAAAACCTCATTAATATGAAGAATAAAAGATGACAATGTCTATCAATATATTTAAAAATTGTTATGAAGACTAGCGTTTTTTTTTTTCTCTATCATTATAAATCACTGCTGCTGTAAAATTTCACCATATTGACCAAAAGCAAATCACACTGTTGATATAGAATAATCAAAACTCACCCTGGATACAGCAGGAAAATTTATAAGTGAATCAATTATAATAGCCAGTATTAAATCAACCTCATATCATTTGTAGGATTGTTATGAGAAGCGACATTTCATAAAATAAGTGAGTAAGATGTTTGCTGACTCTGAAGAAGTTAAAAGAGAGAAACATCCAGATGTTAGACAACTCATTCTCAGCCTTATACCTTGGTTTTAGATGATCCTATTTAGGGGATATAATTATTTATTCAAGGACATTTAAATCCATCTATTTCTTGAGCTGACAGCAGGATTAGCTATAATTCAGGGAAAAAAATCACCTATTTTCTCTAATAAAATTGTATATATTAAGGAAGTATGCTTACATCCAAAAAAGAAACAAATATGCATACATCCAAAGGAAAAATCAGTGCATGTAGTGATTAACCAAAACTTCCATCTCAATGCTTTAAAAATACAAATTCTTAATTTAAAATGTAAATTTTACACAAATATTTGAACTGAATATTACTTTAAGTATATGGGCTATAGGTTATTAATATTATATATCGCTCAGAGTCCTTCATAATTCTTATCACTTTGTGCATATAAATAAAAGTTTATTTATTGGAAGTTATCCATCATCAAGAATTGCTTCTCAGTTGTACCTCATCTGAAAAAGGATAAGATTCTCTCAGTATACTTGGAGATGGCTGGATTCAGAAAGAATCACCCACATTAGCCAAACTTATATAAGACAAATGAATTACACAGAATATCAACTTCCTGAATGTAAATGAGAAACAAAACTATTAAGAACATGGGATCATGTATACCCTTCCTAGGAGTTAAGGGGGTAATGTGATATTTTGCTTTTCAATATTCCCTGGACATAGTATATATCATGTTCATATTCTAGATTGTAATAAAGGCCATTTATCATATCTTCCTAAATTTTAGTTGATTAAAATTAATTGGGATTAATTTGGAGATATAATTTAAAAGCAACTTATACACTAATTAGACAAATGAATATTATAACATTTATTTTGCTTTCTTCCTTGAAATAATTACATATAATTGTGTCATTTCTCTTGATTTTCATCACTTAAAACTGCCTTCTAACTTGCATATTTTCTCATAATATTTGAAAATATATTTAGTATTCATCAGATTTTTTAAGCATAACATCAGCTGAAGCATGTTTATTATTAAGGAATTATGCTACATCCTTACACACACAAAGTAAATATTTATTGAGTAACTACCAGGTAGGTACTGGTCATAATTACTGGCATGAGGTTATAATTTTGAATAATACCACGTGTTTACTTCCAAGTAGTGCAGATTTCACTAGAGAAGATGGACCATAAGAAGAAAGAATATAACATAATTTGACGGCAATGTTAAGTTCTATTCCCTTTATAAAGAAAATAAAGTGAGATAAGCTCACCAGAGAATGACTGATGATTGTGGTAAGGGTTATATTTCTTCATACCAACAATGATCAAGAAATGTCTTTCTAGTAACTTGACATTTAGTGGAGACAAGAAGAAAATGAAAAAATCAGACATGCAGCTATCGAGGGGAAAGGTAAAAGAGAATGATAATACATGATCTACAATGATAGAAAAAGCACACTGTTTTATGGATGTATAATAAATTATTTGACAATTTTTTACACCAAAACATGAATAAAGTGCTTCTATTTTCCCAATAGGAAAGACTGGATAATAACCATCTTTAAAAAACTCATCTATGATTATTTCTTCAAACTACATTTTGAGATGTGGAATATGAAAAGTTATCATTACCTCATCAATGGGGAAAATAATTTTTGTAAAGGGTTTTAAGGAAAATTTTTTAAATGTACACTTTCGCTACATTGTTTGGTTCTCCATTTCACTGAGTTTAACCAGTGTTGATTGCTACTGAACGCTATTTTTTTTCCTGTTTTAAATGGTATAGATATGAAAAGCAAACAAATGTAAAATTCTACATCTTTTCTGGTATGTAATAACTGGTATCTAATAATTACTTCTGCGAGTTGTGTTTCAAAAACTTTCTGAGTTATTATTTATATAGCAAAAATTCAATTAGCACTTGTAGAAAAGTGGCCAAGATGGCAGAAAAGGAACTCTGAACTCACTGCCTACCCTGAACACACTAAAATTAAAACTACTTTAAGAGAAAGCATCTATGAGAATGACCTGAAGACTAGCAGAAAAGATTTTCCATAACATAACTAAATACATAAAAAAGCAACCACATGATTAGAATGAGGAGAGTCACAGTATATTTAGATCTAACATCCCCAGGTCAGCAACCCCAAAATGGGAGGAATATTACAATTTTAGAGGCCCTCCCCATGGAGCCAGGATTCCAAGCCTGAGCACCCCACCTGGGCTCTGGCACCAGGAAGATGAGCAGATAGAATGCCTGGCTTTCAAAATCAGCAAGGTTTACATTTAGGAGATCCAGACAACTGTAGGCAACATAGATTCTCGACTGAAAGGTTGCATCCAAGCTTGCACATGCTCCAAGATTCAGTACAGAGGCAGCGATTTGAAGAGTCTGAGTCAGATCCACTGGCTGGTTTTTGGAGAGCTTTTCGAAAAGGCAAGAGGCAGCTAGAACTCACCCTGGCTGCAGAGATAGAGGCAGGAGCTGATGCTGGAAGCCTGTTATACTGCAAGAACACGGGTGCTGGCACACACCAGTTTGGAATTCTATCTCTGGCCTATTAGCCCCAGAGACCTGGCTCTACCCACTCACAGAGCTCCAGCTAGGAGCCCCTTGAGGCTCCACAGGCAGTGTGTGGGGACACAGCCCCAGTCTCCAGCGGGCTGGCCCTGGCTCGGAGGCACCCAGGCTGTGAAGACAGCGCGTGGGGAACTTGCCTTGCCCAGCGATCGGCTGAGTGGCAGCAGCTCCACACGACTCCTAGGCCACACAGACAGCCGGATGGGGCCCCAGTTCCTACCCTCCAGATGACCAGCGCCAGCCTAGGGCCACCGGGGCCGTGAGCCAACTCTGTAGGAAGCCTAACACACACTTCAGTGACCTCACAGCTACCGCACACTCTTACAGCCAATAGGACCAGGAGCCAGCCCGGCCCACCAGCCCTAAGTAGTCAGCCTGGCCACAAAAGAAGGGTGCCCTCAGTCCGCACGGGGGCATCTAGGAATATAGCTCTGGTGGCCAGAGGGGAGTGTGCTATTGGGCCCCACTGAACATCTACATAAGGCCACTTCTCCAAGACTGGGAAATGTCACCAACCTACTGAACACATGGAAATAAACACAGAACTGGGAAAATGAGGTACAAGAGTATGTTCTAAATGATAAAAAATGATAAACCTCAGAAAAAGAGCTAAATGAAGTAGAGATAAGCAATATATCTCATCAAGAGTTCAAGGTAATGATCAAGATGCTCAACAAACTCAAGGAAGAATGGATGAAGCCAGTGAGAATATCAACAAAGACAGAAGATATAAAGAGTAACCAAATGAACTGAAGAATACAATAAATGAAATTAAAAATGAAAAAAGAAAAGAAAAAAATTCGAAGGAGTCAACAGTACATCATATAATACAGAGGAACAGATCAGTGACCTGGAATACACAGTAGCAGAAATCACACAAGCCGAGTAGAAAAAAGAAAAAAGAATTTTAAAATATGAGGACAGTTTAAGAGATCTCTTAGACTACATCAAGGGTAATAGCATTCATATTATAGGGCTCTCAGAAGGAGTAAAAAAAGGAATAGAGAACCTGTTTAGAGATAAGAGCTGAAAACATTCCTAAACTCGGGAAGGAAGCAGACATCCAAGTCAAAGAAGCTACTGTGATAACAGATAGACCACGGGTGTATTATCCTTAGTGAAATAAGTCAGACAGAGACAAGTACTATATATTCCACTTATAGTGGAATCTAAAAAACAGAACTAATGAACAAACATAAGAAAACAGAAACAGAATCACAGATACAGAGAACAAAGAGGCAGGTGCCAGAGGAAGGGGGGTTGGAGTGGGGAGAGCAGTTGAGGGAGATTAGGAGGTACAAATGTCCAGTTATAATATAAACGAGTCATGGGTATGAAACACACTGTGTGAAGAACGCAGTCAATAACTACGCAATATCTGTCTATAGTGACAAACATTAATATCTCAGGTGGTAAAAAGATCCTCCTGCAATGCAGGAAACCCAGGTTCAATCTGTGGGTCAGGAAGATCCCCTGGAGATGGGGGAACGGCTACCCACTCCAGTGTTCCTGTCTGGAGAATTTCATGGACAGGATCCTGGAGTGCTACAGTCCATGGGGTCGCAGAGTCGGACACAAGAGAGCGACTAACACTTTCACTTTTTTCATCACGGTGAATATTCTGAAATTCATAGATATGGAGAATCACTGTGTTGTGCACCAGGAACTAAAATAGTGTTGTAAGTCAATTATATTTTAAAAAAACCAAACTCATAGAAAAAGAGATCAGATTTCTGGTTACCAGAGGCAGGGGTGGAGGGTACAAACTTCCAGTTCTAAGAGAAGCACTAAGGATATATGTACAACATGATAAATATGATCAACACTACCCTAGGTTACATATGACACTTTTTAAAGGAGTGAATCCTGAGTGTGATGAAAATCACAAGGAAAAAAATTCTGTTTCTTTTATTGTGTATCTGTATGAGATGCTGAATGTTCATTAAACTTACTGTGGTCATCATTTAATGATGCTGCACACCTTAAATTTATATAGTGAGTTATGCCAATTATATCTCAATAAAACTAAAAGAAAAATCTAAAAAAGCTTAATATGGGAGAAGATGAGGTGATTCTCTGATTACTGCTTAAGAAAATGATAGTGATGATGATATTATTATGGAAATATCTTCCATCTGTTCATTCTAGCCAAGCCTGTGTTAAGTTAAACTTGGGATTTTACCCCTATATATATAGGGATGTATATATATATATATATATATATACACTACATAGGTAAAAAGATTAGTTTTAGTCTCCCAGGAATAAGAATAGTGTCAGTTTACCTGTCTGTTCATAGAAGCTAAAGTTTTCAAATAACTAATACACATATTATCTTACAACATCAGCTACCTTGGGTAATAATAAATACAACACTTTTTGAGATGTTCATGCTTTTCTTTTTCTTTTGGTGCTTAAATAAATAAAGAATTTTAATATTTACTTTTGCCGATACATTTCAAAATCTTAATTCAGACTGTGTTTTTCCACTCAAAGAGTTTTAGAACTTGATTTACTTATATCCTTTATTAATTTCATATCCACAAGTACCATCAAAAGTTGCCTTGGTAATTCTCAAACTCTGTTGAACAATTTCTGGTTACTAGGCATTAGATTTAATATGCTTATTTCAATTTGATCAGAACACTGTTTGCCTGAGGAATCATCCATATCTTTTTGCTGTTCACTATAATTAAAATTAACCAGATCTTTCCTTTTCATGGTCTTGAGATTTAATATAAAATATGCTGGAGGCTTTGGATTCTCTATGAGGGAAACTCTCATTATTACATTTCCCCCCCTTTGTGAAGATGAAATATACTTTTTGAAATAACTCAAATTTTTCAATTAATAGAAAGTGCAATAGTAAACATACGGTGTCAATCCTGGGCTTAAGTTCAGTATACCCAGGCAAATATTACAGAAGGAACTGTTTTACATGCTAATAATTTATATATCAATGAAACATACATTCAAATTTACTATATAAAAATATAAAATCTTATTTATTCAAATTATACTGCTTTGATGGATTTTTGGAATTGGAAGCCCTTGTTAAATAGTATAAAATTTAGGATACAGAAACACTTAAAGTCTAATGCTAATCATTTAATGTAACTTAAGAGATTTTGGTCTTTGTGAAAACAACAAACTACTTATCTAAAAAAATTAGCTCAAGCTAGGGAATGCATAACAAGTTTAGAAAGCACAGAATTCCTATATATTACTAGAGTAGTACAGAAAACTATGCAGAGCTCACCTTGGTGTGTCTCAAGCTAGTCATTTCTTATCACCAGAATTCTAAAGAAGCCCTTATAAGCTGAATTCTATCTTCTGTTCCAACCCATCTTGCTGATGCTTTTTCCTTGTTTTACACCTAAACTCTTTACCCCTAAACCCAACCTTTCCTATTTTTGCTATTTGGCTTTGCTCCAGTATTGTCTAAGGCATGTGGAGAAAGTAACAAACCTAAAACACTAATTTGTTCACCATTTGCCAATGAAAGTAATTGAAATCTTTCTGAAGTTATTGTCTGTTCAAACTGAAGGTCATAAGAAAGGTCTTGAATTTGAGACCTTAAAATAGTATCAGTAGGGTTTATGCCATTGTACAGAAATCGTTTCCTTTCAGAATGTCTGCTATATGAACTAAACTTATTCAAAGAAATAACAATGCTAAAACAAAAATTGATATTTACTGAGAATTTCATAAGTGCTGAGCAAAAATACCAACTTTTTCACTTTTTTCCGTCTAGTCAAAGCTATGGTTGTTCCAGTAGTCATGTATGGATGTGAAGTTGGACTATAAAGAAGGCTTTATAGAATTGATATTTTTGAATTGTGATGTTGGAGAAGACTCTTCAGAGTCCCATGGAACTGCAAGGAGATCCAACCAGTCCATCCTAAAGATCAAGTGCTAAGTGTTCATTAGAAGGACTGATGTTGAAGTTGAAACTCTGGTTCTTTGGCCACCTGATGCGAAGAACTGACTCATTTGAAAAGACCCTGATGCTGGGAAAGACTGAAGGCAGGAGAAGAAGGGGACAACAGAGGATGAGATGGTTGGATGGCATCACCGACTCAATGGACATGAGTTTGGGTAAACTCTGGGAGTTAGTGATGGACAGGGAGGCCTGGCATGCTGCAGTCCATGGGGTCGCAAAGAGTCGGACACGACTGAATGATTGAACTGAACTCTGGGAAAAGTGAGATACAGAGAGATTAAGTGGCTGACCCGTGTCTCTCAGATTCATGTCACTGTCTAAAGCCTGCCCAAACGGTCATTATGCCACAATGGTAACTTTAAACAACATCTTAAAATTAGGGATGGAAATTATATACCCTCACTGTTTTGATCATCACATTTCGAAATCTCATCTCAGCACCTGCACCTCTCCTGTCCGATGGATCTCATCCTCTGCCTTGCTTCAACTGCTTACTAGATGCATACACTAGGGAGGGCTTTCCTGGTGGCCCAGACAGTAAAGAATTCATCTGCAATGCAGGAGACCTAGCTTCGATCCCTGGGTTGAGAAGATCTCCTGGAGAAGAGAATGGCAACCCTCTCCAGTATTTTTTCCTGGAGAATTCACTGGATAGAGGAGCCTGGTAGGCTATAGCCCATGGGGTTGCCAAGAATCTGACACAACTGAAGACCTAACACTTTGAACACTTTACACTAGAGAGACCTACACTCATAACCATCCCCATGCTTCCTTTGCAAGCATCCCAGTCTCCAACCAGCACTTCTTCACGTTACAGCTTACTCCTATTAGTCTCCTGACTCCAAAAGTCATTTGACCTTCTACGACTAAAACTACATTGATTATACCAACTTTTCACTACTGCTTATCCGATTCATATCATCACTTCCCTTCTTAACAAGTGAAAATCTCACAGTCCATTGTTAGTCATCCCTTCACTGTATCCTCACCTCATTTGCCACGTCTACTTTCATCACACCTATCCAACAAAAACCTCAAAATCATCTAATTCCTACCTTCTTCCTCTTCTTCACCTGCAGGAATATTGCTGTGGCTGATGTGTCTGAGCAAAACAAAACTCCTACACTAAAAAAAAACGTACTCACAAACATGCCAACTGCCCTCACTGAAAACCAACAAATACTTCAGGCTGTTCTCAGTGCTGCCCAGTAACCATTCTATGTTTTCCCAGCCTACTGATTCACATGACTGTTTCACACCTTCTCATCTATGTTCAGATTCAAACATCTTTCCACTATGAGTTGTGAACTTTGCAATTCCCATGGTCACTGTACTGTTTCTGTTCTCCATTGCTCTGTGACAATAGTTTCTTTCTTTTCCCTCATAGTTGTTTAGTCATTCAGTGGTGTCCAACTCTTGGTGGCCCCAAGGACTGCAGGCTGCCAGGCTCCTCTGTCCATGGGATTTTCCAGACAAGAATACTGGAGTGGGTTGCCATTTCCTTCTCCAGAGGGTCTTCCTGACCCAGGGATGGAACCTGCATCTCCTGCATTAGCAGGTGGATTCTTTACTGCTGAGCCACCAGGGAAGACCTCTTTTTATTGCTCCATAAAAGATGTTCACATTTGCAATCGACATCATCCTTTGTCACTTGAGAATCTCTCCAGCCCATCTATGTATGTGCAATTTTTCTCACCTTAACTCTTTTCTCTGGAGCCAATACTCATCTAGCTACTAACTCAATTTTTCTGTTCCCCTTCCAATTCCTATCTTCCCCCTCTTTCATCAGCTATTTGAAGCAGATTTCTAGCTCACAACCTCACCCAAACCATTCCTGTCAAGGTTACCAGTGATCTCAACATTGTTAAATCTAATTGCCTATTCTCAGTCTTCATCTTACTTGGTGAGCAGCAATCAACATAACTGATGACCTGATTTTTTTTCCTAACTCATAAGGAACATTCCACTCTGATTTTATTCCTACTTCATTAATCATTCCCCTCAATGACTTTTTCTAGTTCCTTCTTATCCCTTGATTTTTAAACACTTGAATTCCCTGGGGCTTTAAATTTTGGACCTCCTATCTTCTCTGACTTCACTCAATTCACTCTTCCATAATGATATTTAGACTTATGGCTTTAAATTTCATTTATACATAGATGACTCCCTCAAGGTAGGTACTGTACTTCTCAGCTTTACTTCTTCCATATATTTTAGATAAATACATCTATGCTTTCAATATCTCCATGTGTATATCTAATTCACATCTTAAACCTAATATACCAAAATTCAGATTTACTCTTTTTATCCAAAGTGATTCTTCCAATTTCTTCCTTCACAGTTAATTGAAATTCTTTGCAGTGGAATAGACAAAAAAAAAATGTTGGAGACTCTCTTGAATCTTCCTATCTCTCACAGTCTACAGCTAACCATTCAAAATAAATTTGCTTTTGAAATAATTTTGTAATATAATAACACCTTATTACTTTCATTGCTTCCACCAGTGTGTTCAAGCTACCGCCATATCCCCATAGTATATACTTTCAAGAAAATGGTCATACTGATATATATTTATATATTTTAATTGAAACATGGTTGATTTACTATATCCATTAGTTTCAGGTATGTAGCATAGTGATCCACTGTTTTTATAGATTATACTCCTTTTCAAGTTATTGCAAAATAATGGCTATATTTCCCTGTACTGTATATCTTTGTTGCTTTACAGTCATGCTGATATTTTTAAACGTAAGTGCAAGCATATCTAACTGCACAATATTCTCTAAGGAGTTTTCATGCTATAAAAAATAAAGATAAAAAGAGTGAGACATGATTTCCTACATAAGCAGGACACTGGCTGTCTGTCAGATATTAATTACTAGCTCTGTCTTCCTGGCAGACTCCTTCCTATCCATACTTCCTTACAATACCTATATGGAAAGGATGTTCCTACCACAGGGTCTTTGAACTTGCCACCCTCTCAGTCTAATGGCTCTTTCTTCTTGTATCAGTGACCCTTTGACTGCCTCATCTTTTCTGGATTTTTGCTTAAATGTGAGCGTATTACCAAAGCCTTTAATACTACCTATATTCTTTGTTGCTCATTTTTTCTTTAAAGGACACATCATTACTTATCATAATGTGTATTTTACTTTTTATTAGTTTACTATCTATCCTCCTTATGAAGATGTGTACTGTGAGGGCAGGTAATTTTTAAACATTTTTACTGCTATATTCTATCACTATAAAAACACTGCCAAAATAGAAAGGTGCAATATACATTGTTGAATTAATTAAGAATAAAATAGACAAGTCTCTTATAAAGTATACACATAAAACAATGCAGTATTGTGATTCCAGAGAATCATCAGTAAATAAAACAAAAATGAACAATCAAAAGCCAATAGGTACTGGGGAAACCTGCACAAATGAAGTGGAGTAAAGAATAAATTAAAAAAATGGTTTAGTTTGCAGATACCCACGACATACCCTCCCCCCAAACCTCAACACATACATAAACTAGGGAGCTACTTAAGAAAAATAGAAAACAAACCAAAAATAGCCAACCAAACAAAAAAGTAGCTACGTATTGGGAGGCATGGTAGGCTGTATTCCTAAAAGATTAAGTACTGAACTGGGGTATAAAATATCATCAAAAAGTCTGTGAAAAATAGTTCAATTCAATGTAGCTTTTCAATTAATTTCAATTAATGTTTCTAATACAGTATTTCAAGTCAAGCCTGGCATATTACTTCTGATGTATCTTTAAAAAACAAAAATAAATAAAACTTACAATAAGCTTTTCACAGTGAGAAAGCCAATTAGGCTGTTAACTACTTCCAGTTGTAATCCACTCCTGATTTATCATAAGATTAAAATTCTGTCCTCCTTTTGGTTGAGTGTAGTTACCACTGCCAGAGAAGGCACTGGCGCCCACTCCAGTCCTCCTGCCTGGACAGTCCCAGGGACGGGGAGCCCGGTAGGCTGCAGTCCACGGGGTCGCGAAGAGTCGGACACGACAGCGCCTTCACTTCCACTTTTCACTTTCATGCACTGGAGAAGGAAATGGCACCCCACTCCAGTCCTCTTGCCTGGACAGTCCCATGGGCGGAGGAGCCTGGTGGGCTGCAGTCCACGGGGTCGCGAAGAGTCAGACACGACAGCGCCTTCACTTCCACTTTTCACTTTCATGCACTGGAGAAGGCAATGGCACCCCACTCCAGTGTTCTTGCCTGGACAATCCCAGGGACGGGGGAGCCTGGTGGGCTGCCGTCTGTGGGGTCGCACAGGGTCGGACACGACTGAAGCGACTCAGCAGCAGCAGTTACCACTGCAACTTCTGATCAGTGAGTTGTTAGCAGATATGTGCCCCCTGTGGGCCAAAATATCAATTCCTAGTCTAAGACCCTCCAGAGCTGCTTTCTCTCTGGCACACTGATCAATAACGTGTCAGACTGGTGAGTGTTTCCGTGTGGAGTCTGACTATGGTGAACAGACGTCTCATCCCCAAACTGCACTGATCTGTAATACAAGCAGCATGACAGAGTAGTAAGCTACACATCTACACCTATATCTCTGTATCTCGGTCTCTATCTCAGACTCAAGATCACACACTATGCTGAGTGAAGCAAAGAAGCCAAGGAAGCATCTGTGTCTCTTAATATAGAGTTAGCTATACTTTTTAAAAATATTGCAAGTGATGGCTGTGCTATTTTGAAAGTGAAAGTCAAGTCGGACTTTTTGTGACCTCATAGACTGTAGCCCACCAGGCTCTTTTTGTCCAAGGAATTCTCCAGGCGAGAATACTGGAGTGGGTTGCTATTTCCTTTTCCAGGGCGTCTTCCTGACCTAGGAATCGAACCCAGGTCTCCTGCATTGCAGGCAGATTCTTTACCATCTGAGCCAACAGGGAAGCTCTATTTTACTATATTTATATAGTCAACATTAGGAGAAACTGAGTGAAAGGTTTATGGGTTTTTTCTGTATTATTTTTTATAACTGCATGTGGATGTACACTTATCTGAAAATTAAAAGTTTTTTTAAAATGCAAAAAAAAATTATTGCAGGTGAAATCGCTCCTTTATTACATTTATTTTTTTCACAATCACTCTGAGTATATTTTGAAGTCATCTGGGCTTTTTCTTATTGTAACAGTCATAAATTGCTGCATAATAAAAAGCAGCAGCATAGAACAGCAAAATACATTCTTGTCGAGTGTCTGTGGGTGGGGAATTCAGGATTGGCTTAAATGGGTCCTCTGTCTTTGGGCTACAGTTAAGGGCTCCGGTCATCTCAAGGTTTAACTTGGGGAAAATCCACTTCTAAGATTATTTTTGCAGGCCTCAGGTTCTTGCTGACTGTTGGCAACAGTCATCTGTTCCTTACCTCATGGGCCTCTCTGTAGGATAGCCTGCACCGTGGGAACTGGCTTCCCTTCAGAGCAAGAAAGACAGTAAGAAAAGGGGAAATAAGAGACAGACTCTACAACCTAATCTCTGATGTGACAAACTTTTGTTGTATTTGTTTGATATTAATCATTACGTCCAGTCCACACTCAAGAGGAGGAGACTCACACAAAGGGATAAACATTAGCAAGTGGAAATAGCAGGGGGCCATTTCAGAGGCTGCCCACCGCATCATTATTAGATCCTTCCCTGCCTCTGACCCACTTCTCTGGTCAAACCATGCTTAGTTGCCTTTAAGAAGGTAACTTAAAGCATATTATATATTATCTGGGCTTTTAACCCCCACTGTTGCTTTTTTAAAAACTAAACCTAATATTGACAACTTGAAAAAATGTACTCTCTTGATCTTAAGAAATTTAAAGGAATAAATGTAATAACTTCCTATACCTTAAACATTCCTGATCTATAAGAATTTGCATGGTAGATGGTATTCTTTAAAGACCAATATCTGCAAATCAACCTCTAATTCTTTATTTTTTTCCCTCAAGTCAAGTTATAGAACTTAAAAAAGTTAAAACACTTGTGGATCTACTGTTGTAAGCTCTATGACATGTCATTATGCCTTTTGTTTTACAAGATGTTTTCCTATAATAATTTTAGTATAAAGCACCTCTGTGTAAATTTCAATTATTTAGGGAAAAAACTGAGGAAATTATATAAACTAAACATAGACCCAAGGGAAAGTGCAAAGAGATTGCTTTACGGCAATTAGAACTCTGAGACACAGAGCAATTATTTAAAAGTTGAAAGCCTTGATACACAGCTGTCTGTAAGAATTTTTGTTGTTGCTCAGCGGCTCAGTTGTGTCCGACTCTTCTTGGCTCCATGGACTGCAGCACATCAGGCTTCCCTGTCCTTCACCGTCTCCTGAAACTTGCTCAAACTCATGTCAACTGAGTCAGTGATGCCGTCCAACCACCTCGTCCCCTGCCGTCCCCTTCTTCTCTTGCCTTCTATCTTTTCCAGCATCAAAGTCTTTTCCAATGAGTTGGTTCTTTGCATCATGAGGCCAAAGTGTTGGAGATTCAGCATCAGTCCTTCCAATGAATATTCAGGGTTGATTTTCTTCAGGATTGACTGGTTTGATCTCCCTGCTGTGGAAGGGACTCTCAAGAGTCTTCTGCAATACCACAGTTTGAAAGCATCAATTCTTTGGCACTCAGCCTTTTTTATGGTCCAATTCTTACACCTGTACAGGACGACTGGAAAGACCGTAACTTTAACTATATGAACCTTTGCCAGCAGAGTAATGCCTCTGCTTTTTAATACAATTATACAGGTGAACTGCTCAAATCCCATGCTCTGTGACAACGGAGAGGAGTGGGACGAGGTGGGAAGTGGGAGGGAGGTTCAAAAGGGATGGGACCTATGTACACCTCTGGCTGATTCATGTTGACGTATGGCAGAAACCAATACGATATAGTAAAACGATTATCCTCTAATTAAACATAAATTTTAAAAATTTAAAAAATATAAATAAACTGTGTCTAAACTCAGTTGAGGGATATTCATAATCCTTCAAAGTCTAAGCATAAAAAATTTCAAAATGTTTCAGTAGGTTTTTCAATTGTACTTAAAAAAACAAAAATCCCTAACTGTTAGACAACCTAGAACATTCTGCCAATCTCACCATTTGCCTTTTGCATCAGTGATCTCCCTATTTCTTTCTATGAGGCACACTTGATAAGGCTAGAGTAGGGTGATTATATCACTTAGAAATCCCGCTGGAGGTTTAAAGACAGGGGATTTTAAGGAAGTTTGAGAGACTGTTGTGAGCTACTGACCACCCAAGAAAAGAATCCAGTAACTTAGCAACAATCTAATCTACCTTGAAGGAAGACAGGTGCATCCAAGTGTGAGGCACACTCAAGCCACACACCTTGATAGTTATAACACAAGACAGTAGATCTGGGGACTGAATCTTGTTACCTAAAGTCAGGGAGTTAACAGTTCGTGAAGAGTTGCATTTCTGCATGTTGGCAAGACAGGAATACGTGAAAGGGAAAGGAAACTAGGTGAAAGGGGACATTATACTAAAACCTGAGTTGAATTAGCATATTTTAGTATATGTTATCACCCTTCTGTTAATATACATCTGATTTAAATAGCATCATAACTGGCCCAGTCAGACCTTGTACGTTCAAAGGAGAAACTAACAATGTAAGTCTTCACATCTACCCAAGAATGAGGAAGGAGGTGATGGTCTCCCCTCTCTGTTTTTTCCTATTATTATAAAAATGAACTTTTTTTCTCTAGGCTGTGTTCCCTTGCCTGCCCACCTGTATCTCTCACAACTGACCCGTGCTAATAAACTCACATTTTTCCTGTCACTTTGCCTCTCACTAAGTTCTTTCCACCATGAGACTAAAGAACCTGAATGTCGGTAAGTCCTGGCACCAAGTGAGCAATTTCAATGAAAAGACAATGTGTTTGAGTCCCCTCTTAATTCAGGGATTGTGGATTCAGGTCCAAATCTGAGTTATAGCTAGGTTCGAGTCTCATCCGAGCAGGAATGCAGTTTCATACTGACCTTTGCTTCTGCTCCCATAGTCACTTTTGTATCCTCACAAACATAATTATACTTATTTTGAGAAAAGAGTGAGCAAATAATTTATACATTACATATCCATAAGACAGATGCTACAGAGAGATTGTCTGGTGATATGGAATCTCTTAGCCACATAGTATATATTTCTAAATTGAAAGAGGTTTACAGGATACAGGATATAAGGAAGCTTCTTTTCCTGTTAAGCTTTTTTTTAAAATACATATACACACACACACGTGTGTGTGTGTGTGTGTGTGTGTGTGAAAATGATGAGTAATTGAATTAAAAAATATAAAAATTGAAGGATAATCAGGAAATTAAGCTTCTGTGTATCCTAAAAACATCAACTTGTAGTTGAAGTGAAGAGAAAGTAGAAACGTTTTTCATTTTTGAAGAGAAGTACAGCAAATCCTCTTGGAAATTATATTCATTACAACTGTTCTCTTGTGATAGATTTTCTGCTAATTGGCATTGGGTACTTCACAAGCCAGCTGTCACCTAATTACAGAACCTGAAAATATTTTAGGAAGTTTTACTCTGAATTGAAAACTCCACATAAAAATAAACAAAACTGCTGTTACTTATAAAATCATAAAGCCTAGTTTCATTTCTTACTTGGTTTCACATATAATAGGGTTTAAAATAAGAAGAAAATATAGTGTGACACATGAGAATGAAAAAAAAAAATTCGGTTTTGGCAGGGAAAGAGAAAATGATCCTGAAGTTTTGAGTGAATAAACAATGTTCTTAATGTTAATTTCCCACACAGTGCTCACTAGTTTCATTTAACCACGTGCAACTCTTGAATCTGGCAAGTAAAACAAAACGCTCCAGTCTGCTTGAAAATAAACCACCTGTATTTGTTTATATTTAAATCAGTTATCTCTGGAATAACAAGAATATTTCATTAAACTCTCAGAGTTTTTCATTTGTTGTTCAATAAAAGTAGATTTAGATTTTCCTCCATAATAAAAAACAAACATTTTAAGTCGGACTAGAGTAACTTGAACACTGTATCAAAACTTAGCTGTGTGCAGCATTTACAAATGCAAGCCACCTTATGTTAAATAACAACATAAACTATTACTTACAAAAGGTTAAACTTATAATATTGAAAATTTTAATTGTCATATCAGATATTTCAATATCCATAAAGCAATTATATGGCAAAATAATTTCTCTTCAGTGTTGGTGCATCAAATGGGTTAGCATTGATTTGTGATAACAGAATAAACTATGGCTAATATAGATAAATAAATCCCAGGATAGCATAGATACTGGCTGTATTTCTATCTTTAAATTTGGCTGAAAATTTGAGGGAATGGAAAGTGGTTCTTTACAACACTGGGAAACAAATAATTTAATTAGCTCTGATTTTATGACTTCTGGAAACTCTGCAAGTCTCTCATCCCAATGCTCCTCCATAGGCACCCTTCATCCTCAACTGTCATTTTACAGATTAATCCATGTGTTTATCTCACTCTTAAATTTATCCACATTGTTTTCTGTTATATCCTAAATTCTGTTTTTTTTTTTCCCATATAGAACATTTTAGACATCTATTTGTTAAACTGCTCCCTTGGACGTTGTTCCCTATGAGCTTTGGATTTCATTGTCAAAAACAATTATCAAGATATTTTCAAAAATCAAATGCCATGAATTCTCAAGGTAAATTAAAACACTCTTAAGACAGAAGTGACTGCATTCAAATAAATTATTTAGTAAATCCTCTTGTATTTCTGTGTTTTTATAATTAATATATTTCATATTTTAGTACACTTTTAGATTTACAGGCTAACTGACCAGCTATATAGTGAAATGCAGCATATCCCCCTCCCACTTAGTGTCCTCTACTGATAACATCTGCATTCATGCTGTATACGTCTTACAATCAATATCGATACATCACACACACTCCATAACTTACAGCAGGGCTCGCTCATCTCCGCACAGTTCTACCGGTTTTGACAAAGGCATACTGCCATGCATCCACCATTATAGTTTCACACAGGAGAGTCTTTATCCACCCTAAAAATTCCCTGTGCTTCATCTATTCATCCTTTCTGAAGGGGAGCAAAATACATCAACCCAAGATGTGGCCCTTTGGCATACTATTTTGAGCTGGTTATTTTTAAGAAACAGCAGACATAGGCGAGGCTCTGAAAACTGAGTAGAAGTTACCCTTCTGTAAGAAACATTTACACCGTAAGAGAAATCTCCGTTTCTAAGAGTTTCTCCCTTTCTGTACCAGGAAGAGGACTGAGATAGGCTGGAACCTGGACACTTCGCTGAAGTGCTTGTGCCTGGACGAATGTCTCCCCAGGAAACAAAAGGAACTATAATGGAGTAAAAATAAGTGCATGCATGCACAGCTGGGGGAAATTCTGGACAAAAGATACAAAAAGACCAAATAATAATAATAATAATAACCAAACAAACCCAACTGCCACTTCTGAAGAGCTTTCAAAACACAATGTTGGGAGCAAAAGCAGGCACTGCACATGCCCCCTACAGTAACACCACCAAAGAGGCTGGCAAAACTCCTATGCCACCCCTCTGGCCCAACCTCTAGACACATCCTTCCCTCATCTAAGGAATCAGCTCTCCCCCTTCTTGAGGGGTGAGCAAGGGAACAGGTTACTTGTTTTTGCTCCCTCTTGCGGCTGCAAGAGCCCCAGTAAAACCTTACCTGAATTTCCTGTCTGGCCTCTAGTCCATTTATATTGACTGGGGAAGGCCAAGAACCCTGGTCAGTATCAGGACTGCCTACACAGCTCCAGAAGCTTTTATCAATGGACAAGGCAACAACTTATATCTGCAAAATAACTTACCCCTCTTACTACGCATTTCTTGATATCCTCCTATAACTGACCCCCCTCACCTCCAACATTTTCTTTTGTCTTTAGCTACAGTTGGTATTTAAGGTGGTGACTTGGGCCATTTAGGGAAGTTACTCAGTTTTCCTGGGTAATCCCATGTAGATAGGAGGTATATTTGTTATTAAACTTCTGTTTGTTTTTCTCCTGTTAATCTGTCTTTCATCACAGAGAGCATCTCATCCAAGAATCTAGAAAGGTGTAGAGCAAATTCTTTTTCCTCACCTACACTTCCCTGCCTTCCAAAGAACATCTGACTATCACTCATCCTTTTACTGTCTCTGCAGTTCTGGCTTGTCCATGTTATATAATTAAACACATTCATTACTCAGACTGACTTCTTTCACTCCAGAACATGCATTTCTATACATTTAATTTTCCTCCATGTATAAAATTTGCTTTATACAGGAATAAAAAAAGGTTAAATACTGGAATTTCATTTGGATCAAACTAAATACAATGTGACTAAAATAATGGTCTTTCTTGAAGAGTAGTTTGGGCAACTAACCTCTTCATGATGGAGCATTGTAAAATATAATAATATTATAAATAATAATTATTTATCATTAATTGGGCCCAGATTTTGTCAGTGTTACAACGTTATAAAAGGGAGTGATCTAAAAATAACTCCTACTTTACTGAGCAATTCCACTCCTGGGTATATATGCAAGAATAATAAAAATACTGATTCAAAAAGTGCCTCCCAATGTTCACAGCTGCATTATTTACAACAGCTAAGATATGAAAGCAAGTGCCCATCAACAGATGAATAATAGATAAAGAGGATATGGTAACTTTAGGCCCACACCAGAATGGTACTCAACCATTAAAAAAAGAATGAGATTTTTCCACTTGCAGCAACATGAATGGACTTGGACAGTGTTATGATAAGTGAAATAAGTCAGACAGAGAAAGACAAATACCATCTGAGATCATTTATATGTGAGATATAAACAGCATAACAATCTAATGAATATTTTAATAGCAAAAAAGAAACAGACCCACAGATATAGAGAACAAACTAATGGTTACCAGGAGGGAAGGGAAGAGGGAGGAGCAAGTTAGGGGTAGGAGGTTAAGAAGTACAAACTATTATGTACAAAGTAAATAAGCTACAAGGATGTATTGTACAATTCAGGGAATAGAGCCAATATTTTATAATATCTATAAATGGAGTATAACCTTTAGAAATTGTGAATCACTAATTTAAATCACAAAAAATTAATCACAAAAAAATTAAAAAATAGTATCAAAAAAATAATTCCTACTTTTATCCCTCCCCAAATCTATGAGGATATGTGAAGGTGGTTGTCTCCCAATTAGCATCTAATATACCAGAGGTAAACAGAACAGATGTATGTTCAGCTGAATATTGCACATAAATATGCATTTTAATCATCTGTCACTTACCTCCTTTTGCAATTGTAAATTACGGTCTTTTTAATTTAGAGTACACAACAGGTGGTTAAGAGTTAGTTAAAAGTGACATTTCCTTTAATATGAACCACTGTGCCAAGCGATCTCACAGTACAACAGTTAGTTCATTCAGCACCCCAATTTATACACTGTCTTAAAATATATGGACTTAAATGAGCATTTCAGCCACATCTGCTGTATCATGAGTCTGGCTTTAAACACAATGTTACTGTAGTGTACTCAACCTATCTAAAGGAAAGAAAAAAATGGAAGATGGAAGAAGAGACGCTAGTAAGAAATAACACACTGTGAAATGACAAGATTCAGCATGATAAGAGATTCAATTACTATCCCCACTTTCCTTTATGGGAAAAGAAACTTTACATATCCATGATTATAATAATAATATAATTTTCACGAAAGTGAGTTTCACAATAGAAAACTAATAGCCTGCTGAAGCACTTTAGTTTCTTCCTGTGTATGTCATTATGTTTGTAAATATTAATAATAATAATAATAATTAAAAAGACACACCATATCATATATATAGAAGAGAATGATTATTGAGTGAGGTTTTCATTCATAGGTGGGTACCAATATATTCAATACAGGTCATGTAGTACTTATACATACACACTCACACACACACACACACACACACACACACACATATATATGTATATATATATATATATATACATATGTATTACCTTGTTTGTGCAAGAGTGTTCAGATGTTTTCTGCCAAATAATCTGTTTATTACACTTTAGGACACACTCAATCACCCTCCCCCCAGTATAAATGTTTTAAATTCACTAATGATGCACCCATACATTTTGAATGGGATATTAGTCTTTTTTCTTGTTATAAATATTAATGAAGTTAATTTTATAGGAAATGAACATTAAAACACATTACAACAGCCAAAATAATCTGACCTTTCTACAGTTTTACATATCTAGATTTCTACTGCATTAATATATAGAGGCTAAAGATGTATGATATGTGCAACTGGAGAAATAATTTAAATCCAGTTATTTACCTAGCTTTAGCCATTTAATTATAACTACCCCAGATTATTTTCCAGACCATAAAAATTGTGCCAAGTAAACAGAGGTGTGTGAGAAACCTCCGAATTCATCTTACAGAAATATCAGTGTAGATATATTTACTTCCACTCAAAACACCTTTATGAGTCATTTAGATCAATATCTGGTAAAACCTTTTGGAGTGAGCTGATTTCAGTGAGGGTACACATAGGAAAAGCAGTATGTAATGGGACTATCAGCTTTTCACCAAGTAGCTCTCTTCGTATTTTTCCATAGTCAGACGCTTTCGAGCATCAGATGCCCTCCTTTGGGTCATTTGTGGAGAGCTGATGTGTGCCTCATTCACTGGTCTTGGAGGACCCTCTGAACTACTCAACTTTCACATTCTGTGATGCACTTTCTCAGCTCTTGTCCACCCCCACCCAGCGACTTACTCTATACATTCTTTCTGCTAAAGTTACTTTGCTCCAAGAGATCAAACCACTGGTTGGGTCCCTATCAAATGGCAAATATTCAGCTCCTATTCTGGATATACACATTGTCCACTAGAAATTTCTGGATTTCTGTCATGAAAATTATAGGTTGTACTGACTTTTCTAAAGCTTTCTTCCTTCATTCTGCTTTGACAGAAAGTTCTAGGTGGCCACTACTGTCAGAATTCTCCAGTTTTTTTTTTTTTTTTTAATACAAGACATTCAAATAGGAAAAGGAGTACATCAAGGCTGTATATTGTCATCCTACTTATTTAACTTATATGCAGAGTACATCATGAGAAACACTGGGCTACTGGGCTGGGGGAAGCACAAGCTGGAATCAAGATTGCCGGGAGAAACATAGATAACCTCAGATATGCAGATGACACCACCCTTACGGCAGAAAGTGAAGAAGAACTAAAGAGCCTCTTGATGAAAGTGAAAGAGGAGAGTGAAAAAGTTGGCTTAAAGCTCAACATTCAGAAAACTAAGATCATGGCATCCGGTCCCATCACTTCATGGCAAATAGATGGGGGAACAATGGAAGCAGTGGCTGACTTTATTTTTCTGGGCTCCAAAATCACTGCAGATGGTGATTGCAGCAATGAAATTAAAAGATGCTTACTCCTTGGAAGGAAAGTTATAATCAACCTAGATAGCATATTAAAAAGCAGAGACATTATTTTACCAACAAAGGTCCATTTAGTCAAGGCTATGGTTTTTCCAGTGGTCATGTATAGACGTGAGAGTTGAACTATAAAGAAAGCTGAGAGCCAAAGAATTGATGCTTTTGAACTGTAGTATTAGAGAAGACTCTTGAGAGTCCCTTGAACTGCAAGGAGATCCAACCAGTCCATCCTAAAGGAAATCAGTCTTGGGTGTTCATTGGAAGGACTGATGTTGAAGCTGAAACTCCAATACTTTGGCCACCTGATGCAAAGAACTGACTCATTGGAAAAGACCCTGATGCTGGGAAAGACTGATGGAGGAGGAGAAGGGGACAAGAGAGGATGAGATGGTTGGATGGCATCACCAACTCAATGGACATGGGTTTGGGTAAACTCCGGGAGTTGGTGATGGACATGGAGGCCTGGCATGCTGCTATTCATAGGGTTGCAAAGAGTCAGACACGACTGAGTGACTGAACTGATTCAATTTCAGAAAACAGATGGTGACTTTTCCAAAAAACTCCTCACTACTTCTCTGTCGGATGCACTGAAGTGGTTATACAATTTTCCACTGCTTACTCAGCAAATACCTAGCCACAAAGAAAGATGGTAGTTTTCTCTTTATGAAGAGACCTCATTCTCACAACCAACTTTGTTTAAAGTGGGGCAGAAATATCTCTAAAGAGAAGAAGAGGGATTTGTAGTGACAATCCACTATGCCAACACACCACAGATTCTAGACTCGTCCTTTTTTATTTTCATTTCTTACAAAGGCTGGAAGTGAGTAATCAGTAAGTTACTGTTAGGACCTTTTCAATTTCCTTATTTTTTGAACATCTTTCATGAACTGGCCAAGCACTTCTCTTCAGAAAGTAGAGTTATTTATCACATATTATTCCAAGATAACAAAGACAAAATTTAAAACCAATATCTTGGTGCACAGGCTTTTGCTCTGAATATTTTGGTTACTTAGGGTTACACCACTTTTTAAGCATACCGTTAGGTTGATTTTTAACATAACCAAAATGTGTTAAATTACACTTTTTAAACTTAAGACAGCAATATTTTATATTAATCATTCCAAATCTAAAAGATTACACATTATTTTTTAATGCTGATATACTTGACATTTCCAAGACTCTGCCAATACACGGAGTGGACTGCATTTTTAAAATCTGGATGGAATTTATGGTAAACATGGTTCATAATTACTAGGACAATGAATATATATACATAAGTATTTGAATTCACCTTCTTAAATGTCACTTTTACATATAATTAAGTAAAATATAAATAAGTCACAGTAGAATTTTATGTCTTATAATTTTTTCCACAAACTGAATATTTTTAAAGAAATTATAGATTAGAATACTTAAGATTGTTTTTAAAACATCTGAAAGAGGCTTAAATTATTTGTATGTCTTAGTCTATTCACAGTGCTATAACAAAATCCTATAGGATGGGTGGATTACAAACAATAAACACTACCTCACCTTACTCTGAAAGCAACTAGAGAAAGAAGAAAAAACAAAACCCAAAGTTAGTAGAAGGAAAGAAATCATAAAGATCAGAGAAATAAATGAAATAGAGGCAAAGGAAATGACAGGAAAGATCAGTGAATTTAAAGGCTGGTTCTTGGAAAAGATAAACAGAAATCTTCAGTCAAATCTCTGATAAATCTTTAGTCAAACTCATTTTACAAAAAGGGCTCAAATCAATAAAATTAGAAATGAAAAAGGAGACATTACAACTGACAACACAGAAATCCAAAGGATCATAACAGACTACTACAAGCAACTATAGGCCAATAAAATGGAAAACCTGGAAGAACTATTGTACAAATTCTTAGAAAGGTACAATCTCCCAAGACTCAACCCACAAGAAATAGAAAATATGAAAAGACCAATCACAAGTATTGGTATTGAAAAAATGACTTAAAAAAAATTCAAAGAAACAAAAGTTTAGGACTAGATGGCTTCACAGGAAAATTCTATGAAATATTTGGAGATGAGCTAACACCTATCCTTCTGAAACTATTATAAAAATTTGCAGAGGAAGGAACTCCCTCTATGAGGCCATTATCACCCTGATGCCCAAACCAAAGACACCACAAAAAAAAGAAAATTTCAGACTGATATCACTGATAAACAGACACAAAAAACTCAACAAAACACAAGCAATCCAAAACAAACAATACATTAAAAGGATCACAAAACATGATCATATGGGATCTATCCTAGAGTTGCAAGGATTTTTCAATATCTACAAGTCAGTGTTATACACCACATTAACACATTGAAGGACAAAATCATACAGATTATCTCAATAAATGCAAAAAAACCCCTTTTTACAAAATTCAACACCCATTAATGATAAAATCTCTCCAGAAAGTGGGTATAGAAGGAACATATGTCAACCTAATAAAGGTCTTACATGAAATACCCACAGCTAACATCATACTCAACAGAGAAAAGCTGAAAGCATTTCCTCGAAGATCAGGAATAAGACAAGAATGTTTACTACTGCAACTTTTAATCAACATAGTTTTGAAAGTGAAAGTCCTAGTGAAAACATCAGAGAAGTAAAAGAAAGGAATCCGAATTGGAAAGGAAGTAAAACTGCCACTGTTTGCAGATGGCATGATCCTATACATAGAAAATCCTAAAGATGCTACCAGAAAACTACTAGAGCTCAATCAACAAATTCGGTAAAGTTGCAGGACACAAAATTAATATACAGAAATCTCCTGCATTCCTAAACACAAAAAATGAGATCGGAAATGAAAATTAAGGAAACAATCCCATTCATCATTTCATCAAAAAGAATAAAATACCTAGGAATAAACTGACCTAAGGATACAAAAGACCTTTACTCTGAAAACTGTTAAGAAACTGATGAAAGAAACTGAAGATGACACAAACAGGTGGGGAGATATACCAAGTTCTTGGATTAAGAAAGGCAATATTGTCAAAATAAGTATACTACCCAAGGCATATATAGATTCAATGCAACCCCTGTCAAATTACCTATGGCATTTTTCAAAGAACAAAAAATTTTACAACGTGTATGGAAAAACAAAAGACCATGAATAGCCAAAGCAAGTTTGAGAAAGAAAAACAGATCTGGAAGAATCAGGCTTCCTGAGTTCAGATTATACTACATAAGTACAGTCATTAAAACAGCATGGTACTGGCACACAAAACAGAAATATATACCAATGGAACAGGACAGAAAGCCCAGAAATAAATCCATACGCCTATGGTCAATTAATCTATGACAAAGGATACAAGAATATAAAATAAAGAAAAAAATCTCTTCAATAAGTGGTGCTGGGAAAACTGGACAGCTACATGTAAAAGAAAGAAATTAGAACATTCTTTAACAGTGTACACAAGAATAAAACAAAAATTGATCAAAGGACTAAATGGAAGATCAGATACTCTAAAACTCTCTGAGGAAAACATAGGCAGAACACTCTCTTACATAAATCACAGTAAGATTTTTGGTCCACCTCAAAGAATGATATAAATAAAAACAAAAATAAAATTAAAAAAAACAAGAATAAACAAATTGAACCTAAGTTAAAAGCTTTTGCAGAGCAAAGGAAACCACCAACAAAACAAAAAGTCAACACACAAAACGGGATAAAATATCTGCAAACAAAGCAACCAACAATGTGTTCATCTCCAAAACACACAAACTGCTCAGACAAGCTGAATACCAAAAACCAACAACCCAATCAAAAAATGGACAGAATATTTATAGACATTTCCCCCCAAAAGCATGTAAATGATGGCCAAAAAGCACATAAAAAGGTGTTCAACATTGCTAATTATTAGAGAAATGTAAATCAAAACTATAGTGAAGTATCACCTCACACTGGTCAGAATGGCCATCATCAAAAAATCTACAAACGATAAATGCTGGAGAGAGTGTGGAAGAAAGGAAACCCTCCTACACTGTTGGTGGGAATGTAAATTGGTACAACCCATACTGAAAATAGTATGGAAGTTCCTCAAAAAACTAAGACTAGAACTACTAATACCATATGATCCTGCAGTCCCACTCCTGGGCCTATATTGAGAAAAAAACATACTTCAAGAAGATATATGCACCACAAAATTCACTGCACCACTATTTATAATATCCAAGACATGAAGCAACTTAAGTGTCCATCAACAGAGTAATGGATAAAGATGTGGTACACATACAATGGAATATTAGTCATAAAAAGGAAAGAAATAATGCCATTTGCAGCAACGTGGATAGACCCAGGGATTATCATATTAAGTGAAATCTAAGAAAAGAATAATACAAATGAATATATTCATAAAGAGAAACAGATTCACAGACATAGAAAACTAAATTCTGGTTACCAAAGGGGAAAGGTATAGGGAGGGAGGGATAAATTAGGAGGCTGTGATTAATAGATATACACAGCACTTTATATAAAACAAATAACCAAAAAAAAAAATAAATAAAATAAAATAAAACAAATAACCAACAAGGACCTATGTATAGCATGGGGATGCTACTCAATGGGCTTCCCAGGTGGCTCACTGGTAAAGAATCCACCCATCAATGTAGGCGACACCAAAGACTTGGGTTCAATTTCTGTGTTGGGAAGATCCCCTGGAGAAAGATATGGCAGCCAACATAAGTATTATTGGCTGGAGAATCCCATGGCCAGAGGAGCCTGGTGGGCCACAGTCCATGGGGTCGCAAAGAATTGGACATGACTGAACAATTGAACACTCATGCACTTTCCTCAACATTCTGTAACAACCTCTAAAGGCAAAGAATCTAAAAAAGAGTGAGTGGATGATGTATATGTATAACTGAACCACTTTGCTATACACCTGAAACTAATGCAACACTGAATTAACTATAATATAAAATAAAAATTAAATTGAAAAAATTGTTTTACAAAAGCACTTATCTCTGACTGTTTTGGAAGTTTATAAGTCCAAGATCAAGGGACCAACAGATTCACTGTCTGGTGAAAGCCTGCTTCCTGGTTCTTACCTGGTGGAAAGGGTTAGGAGTCTCTCTGGTACCTCTTACAAAAACACAGATTTCACCCATAAGGACTCCACCCTAAAGAGCTAATAACCGTACCACAGATACCACCTTCTAATCCTGTTACCTTGATGGTTAGGATTTCAACTATGACTTTTGTGGGGACACAGACAATTCAGTCTAAAGCAGTATGGCTGTTTCATCTCTCAGTTTAGTCTAGATTTATTAGTTTTCTCTTAGAAAAAGAATTATAAAACACTTCTTATGCAGACACTTGTCAAATATTGAAGTTGTATGAGTTACTATGCAACATTTATGCAACTTGTATGTGTGTGTGTATATAAAACCACTGGCAAAGGGAATACGCTGTGTATGTTACCAAAAAATTATTGAATATTGTACATTATTCTACCTCTTGATACTGATTTTCACTTGTTTATGATTCCAATGCACAAAACAGCTTTTAAAGTGTTTGTTATAGACCTCTTCAAGATCACACTATATATGATAAAAAGCCCCTTCACTACTAGTGCCGTCAAAATTACACCAGAAGTCCCAATTCACAGTACTTTACCTTAATAAGGAAAATAATAGAAATTAGATATGTTTGCTTTCCTGTAATCAATGTAAGAACAAAAAATATGGAATAACAAAAAAACTTTCTGAGAAAAAGATTTATATACATAATACATACAATGTATGAGATACTTATATAATTGGGAGAAAGGAACTTCCCTGGTGGCTCAGAAGGTAAAGAATCTGCCTGCAAAGAAGGATACCCAGGTTCAATCCCTGGTTTGGAAAGATGCCCTGGAGAAGGGCATGGCAACCCACTCCAGTATTCTTGCCTGGAGAATCCCATGGGCAGATGAGCCTGGCAAACTACAGTCTCTGGGGTTGCAAAGAGTCAGAGACAACTGAGTTACTAATACTACTACTAATGGCGTAAGATAAAAGGTCTAATTAAAATACAAACCATAAAAATAACATCTGCAAACAGCATATTTTATAGTATATTATTAGTAGAAAAATATTTATCAGACATTATTAATTAGCATTTATTTATAAACCATTTTTAAGCTGACCATTTCTAATTTACATTTGAAAATAAATACTTTGACTGTGCACAGTTTTCTTTGCAATGAGAAGCACTAGAGCTTTAATAAGTACTGAAGATTGCTGATTTATATCATGGAGTATATATCCATATAACAGATAACTTGCAATGTAGTAATCATGCATTTTAAGAGTTAACCCAATTTCAGTTAACAGCGAACACTTTAGCAAAAGTCAAAATTTTTATGGTACATTACTTTCAAAACCAACAATGAAAAAGTGATAATAAAAAAGCTAATGTCCCTAATAGGAAATAAGGATCATTTCAGGGATTAAGTCATTATAGCTGAGTGATGATAAATAATAGTTAGCAACTGGATATACAAATATTAACTCCATGACACTATTCTGAGTCCTGCAGTTCAATGATGGTAGAGTTTTGTTATAATTTCTCATTCTATGTCCTGTACCTCTAATGAATATCACTGATTGTGTCATTCTCAGGCAAAGCTAACATCAAGAGCAAAAATTTGAGGAGAATGTTATGCTCTGGAAAGAGAAATTACCCTTGAACAACACACAGGGATAGGTTAAAATCAGAAGTGTGAGTCAGAATGATAAAAACAACTGAGGTTCTTGGATAAGAAAATAAGAAGGGGTCAGTATAAATATAAATAATGTCAGAAAAAAAATAACATCATAAGTTAGACATGAATGAGTCAAAAGTACACAGAACTACAGAAAAGAGTAAGTTGAAACACTTCAAGTTCAGTATCAAGCAACATTTAGCATGGTTCAAGCAATTAACTGATTCAATACGTTGTAATCAATAAAAATTGCATAGAAAATGAGACATTATTATGACATAGACTATAGGAAATGAAGTGATTAGAGAAGAGACTTAAATAGCAGTAAAAGCATGTGTATTAAAAGCTTTGAGGACCATGCTAAAGAAGGTGAAGCTAGATGGTAAGCATTAAGAAGCTACTGGGAGTTTGAAGAGACAGTTAGGAAATCTTAAGGTAAAATTGTCCATAATGTGGGATCTAGTGTTAAAGTACTTAGGTTGAATCCTTGTCTTGTCACTTACTAGTTCTGGGATCTTGGGCCAGGCAGTTAATTTCTCTGTGCCTCAGATTTCTTTTCTGTAAAATAGAGATAACAACTATAAGTACATAATGTTATACAGACTAAACAGACTAAATAATTTAGTATTTATAAAGCTTTTTAAGCAGGGCTTCTAGCACAGCAAGTGATAACTGCATTTTGATAAATAAAACATAAAAGTAAATAAAATGAGCAAAGGGAATGTTATTGGCTTTTAGAAAATGATGAACAGTTACCAACAACGTACTAATTGAAATTTTGTCTAAGAGATGGTGATGACTGGATTGCTAAAGCTTCTTGTGCACTCACTCTGGAACCTCCTGAGACAAATGAGGACGTTTTTATTGTCTGCATTTATTTTAGTAAAGAGAGAGCCTTCCCTTGTCAAGTTTGGGTTTGGCACAGTTACTCAAATATTCCACTCCAGTACTATTGCCTGGAAAACCCCGTGGACGAAGGAGCCCAATAGGCTATAGTCCATGGGGTCGCAAAGAGTCAGACACGACTGAGCGACTTCACTTTCACTCTGGTGGATTACTAATCTGTACAGACTTCTGGCTATGTATGTGACAGTAGTCAAGACATCTGATCATTGATGGGAGAAACTCAATGATAATCAACAGTCTCACGTCATACAGTGATGAGCCTAGGCAGAAGGGGATACCATGCTAGACACAGATATAAAATTGTCAGACTTCATCTCTCTCTCTCCTTCTGTCTTACATGGACACACACACACCATGTTGCTGCTCTTGTTTGCTGACACATAAGAAAACAAATCACAAATATCTTTACATTCCATGCCAAATATTTCAGTTTTAACATAAAGGCAGACAAACAGACCAGTGGAACAGAATAGAGTGCCAGGAAATAAATCCACATATACGTTCAACAAGGGTGCCAAGGCTACACAATAAGAAAAGGATAATCTCTTCAACAGGTAGTACTGGAAAAATTAGATATCTACAAGCAAAGAATGATATGGAGCCCTTATCTCATACTATACACAAAAACTCCTAGAAAACAGAGTAGTATCTTCTTGAGATTGGTCATGGCAGTGATTTCATGGATATGATACAAAAAGCAAAACAACAAAAGCAGAAATAAACAAGTGGGACTATATCAAACTAAAAAGTTTCTGTGATGGTTGATGGTTTAGTTGCTAAGTCATGACAGACTCTTGCAACCCCGTGGACTGTAGCCTGCCAAGTTCCTCTGTCCATGGAATTTCCCAGGCAAGAATACTGGAGTGGGTTGCCATTTCCTTTTCCAGGGCATTTTCCCAACCCAGAGATAGAACCCTTGTCACTGAAGTCTCCTGAATTGGCAGGCAGGTTCTTTAGCTGTACAGAAGCTTTACAGACATGTTTTCTGCATAAGCAAAAAAAAAAAAAAAGAAAAAACAGTCCAATTAAAACACGGGCTAAGGACTTGAACAGACATATTTCTAAAGAATATATACAAATGGCCAATAAGCATACAAAAAGATGCCGAAAACATCTCCAATCATCAAGAAATGCACATTAAAACCACAAAGGTATCATCTCACACCTCTTAAGATGTCTGTTATCAAAATATAAAAGACAAGTGTTGGAAAAGTTATAGAGAGATTAGAACTCTTGTACACTACTGGTAGAATGCAAAATGGTATAGTTACTATGGAAAATAGTATGGAAGTTCATAAAAATGGAATTATAATGTGGTCCAAAAATTCTACTTCTGAGTATTTATCTAAAAGACCTGAAATTAGAATCTCAAAGAAATATTATCACTAGTATATTCAGTGCAACTACTAACAGCCATATCAGATATCAAGAGTAATCAGATATTGAGGATGGAGGGTTTTTGCTAAACTGAGGGCAAGATTCTTGCTACAGTTGAATTTTATAAGGAAGAACACAGATAGACCTAGAAGAGGGTTTGGGAATCTGACTAAAGCTTGAAAGTTTGATCAAGCAGAGTGTTTTTTTCAGTGAAAATTGGACTTTCAATAGTTAATGAAGTCTGAGTTTAAACTGTATCAATACAATTTTGACAACTGGAAGCAAACAAAAAACTAAAGCATGATGAAACAGTCTGTTTCAAGTAGTAAAAATAGGTGATTCAAAACAAGATTACTCAATAAATGTAATTATTAACTAAATAAAAATCCTGAAAAAAGACAAAAAGTCTTTCAGTGTCCATAATACAGGAAACGTAAATTAATTTCCCCAGGACTAAAATAAAACTCAAACTCATTGCAATGGAAAATTTAGTATGGTATGTTTTTCTGTGAGAATAGTTACAACAAATTTATTTGGTTTGTGACCTGTTTCTCTCATATTATTGAATGGCTGGCCTTTATTTTTATTTTTTTAATGTTATTGTTTTTGGCTTCAGGACAGTTTACTTAATTCATAAAAATGAGTTAGAAAGCAGTCCTTTGTAAGCTGGTTTTGACTCTTTGGAAGGTTTCATTAAAACTGATGACATTATTAATCATTTCAAACAATTTATCACTGAACATACATCTCTTTATATAAAAGTTTTAATTTACATTTTAAATTTAATAACTAGAGGACCACACAGTTTTTGCTCTTTTTTGCATTTGTTATGTTTTTCAAGAAATATGCTTATTCATCCAAATGTTTAAATTTATTTTCTTAGACTTGTGCAAGCTGTACAAATCTTATTATTTTTAATATTAAAATATCCATAGTGGTAATCATAGCTTTTGTTTCCAGTACTGGCAGTTTGTACTCCTTTCTTTTATTCATAAGATGTCCAAGAAGTCTAACATTTTTGATTTTCAAATAATTTAATCTTTGGTTTGCTGACCTCTCTGTATATATTTAAATTTTTATTTCTGATTTTGTCTCAATTACTTCCTCCCTTCTACTTGTATTTATGTTTAATCTCTTTCCTAGATTATTAAGAAAAATGAAAGCTCCTTTACAATGGTTATTAATATTTTTCATGTTTCCATTTTTCATTTTGGAATATTTGCAAATTTTATTTTTCATTTAATCCGTGAGTTATTTAGAAGTGTACTGCTAGCTTGCTTAATGACTTCTCTATTATTTTATTCTAGCTTAACCAAACTGTTTTAAAAACATTTTTTTTCAAATTTTAGTCTGGCTTTGAATTTGTGGAGCCATGCTTTTATTAATCAGTTCATGATACATTTTGGTAAATGGTCCAAGTGCATTTGAAAATTCTTTTCATTGTGGAGGTGAGAGTTGATGTGCTTTGTATGCATCAACTCACACCTCCTTTGTTCAAGTTTGTTTTTCACGTTGTTCAGTTTTATATACATACACATATATGTATATATGTTTTTTTTTTTAATCTATGCCTATCTGTTACTAATGGAAGTTTCCTTTAAGCTTCCAAATAGAGACCTTCCTGGTGATCCAGTAGCCAAGATTCTGTGCTTCCACTGCAGGGAGAACAGGTTCCATCTGTCGTCTGGGAAATAAGATTTCGTGTGCTCCATATCTGTACAGCATAACCAAATCAATTAAACAAACAAAAGCAAAAAAAAACCCAAAAACTTCTAAACATGATTCTGAATTTATCTAATAATCCTTTTATTTCTGTCAATTTTGCCTTATATATTTGAAACCATGTTAATGCATACAAAATTGATCTTATTATATATGGAAGTTTCATTGAACTTTAAGTTTAGGATGCTGGAATTACTAAACTGGCTTAGTTATTTTTATAGTTTTCCTAGCTTTTTATTTTTAAAATTTCTATTTTCTAATACTAAAGATAGATCAGAAGGAAACGATGTGCCTGGATGAAATGGGACTTTTTCCCTAATCCTCAACCTTATCCATGTAATATTTATATTATGGTAAATAATATAGGAAAATAACATTTGTTTAATAATATATTTTAGAAGAAGATTGAAACTATTACTGCGTTTTTATGTAATGTTATGAATTTATCCACATCACAGATCACTGTTCAATTAAGCTGTTTCATAATACTGTCAAGAAAAATTTAATCATCCTTCAAACAACATAAAGCTTAAGCAATACACCTTGCCATTTACAGAATTTAAAATAAGTTAATTATTTTTATTTTTAATTCATATTTGAGAAGGATTACCAGTTAACTGGGGGAAAATGCATGATTCAAGTTAATATGAACTTGACAGGTTGATAGGGAAATAATGTAACTGAGCAGTTCAGTGAATATGTAAACTTTTAAGGTGGAATGTTTATAATTTAGACAACTTCAATATGAACATCACTGACAAGCACAATCTTTTGCTAGTTTCCTCTTTGATGCTAAGAATAAAACTTGGCAGAAGCATGCCATGAAAGCTCTCACTACCTCCAATATGATAATGCAGTATTTTATTTGAAAAACTGAAATAAATCAGGAGCTGTTTACTTTGTGGAGAAGAATATGGAAAATATGCTCTTCAAATCTTCACAAATAAAGGTAAACACCTTTTTACAAATAAAGGAAAACACCTTTTTATCATCTCATTATGTCTCAAATGACTTGACATTTAATAGCTTAAAATGCAATCAGCACTAAAAGTTAAGAATTAAAGAAAAATTGTGATCAAATATTTATGTTTCATACTTTAAAGGGAAAAAAATGTTAATAGCACTAGACCAGTGATTTCAATTACCAAGGGAAATGCAGGATTATTGGACTTAAAATGTTTACAAGACAACCTTTGTCTTTTCATCCAGAATCATTTTCTCTACCTGCTTGATGATCAGCAGAGTAAGTTCTTCATAGTGGAATTCTTGTTCAAATATTTGTTATTCAATATCTCACACAGGTGGGAAAAGGAAGACAAATGTAAATCAGAATACTGATTTGCTTAAAATATTTTTTAAAATATTTCTCGTGTTCTTGGTTTCATAATACACTGGTTAAGACTTTGAATTTAAGAGACTCCTAGAATGAAAATCTTAGCTCAGCCAAAAACAAGGTTAGTGAAAATAAAGAGCTTATATAAAATCAGTAATTCTCATGTTTTCTCATATGTAAGTGGAAGTGACAACGCCTACTTTATGAATTGCTTCACTGCAATGTTACTTTTAAGTGTCAGTTTGATTAGAATATCGTCCCAGAAATTTAACCAAACACTGATTTCATGGCTCTTATGGTGGTATTTTATAGATATGGTTAACATTTACAATCAGTTGACATGAAAAAAAAAAAATTTTGTGGTAGTGCCTTTGTCTGGTTTTGGCATCAGTGTCATGGTGGCCTGGTAGAATGACTTTGGAAATGTCCCCTCCTCAATTTTCTGGAATCATTTGAGGAGAATAGGTATTAGCTCTTTTACTATGTTTGCTAGAACGCCCCCCGTGAAATTGCCTGGTCCTGAACTTCTGTTTGCTGGGAGATTTTTTATTAAAAATGCAATGTCACTACTGGTGACAAGTTTGTCCATCTTCTCTATTTCTTCCTGATTCAAACTTGAAAAATTGCATATTTCTAGAAGTGTACCCATTTCTTCTAGGTTATCCAGTTTGTTGCCATATAAATATCTGTAGTATTCTCTTATGAATTTTTTGGTGTCTCTGTGTATCCTTCATTATTTCTCCTCTTTCATTTCTTACTTTGTTTATTTGGGTCCCCTCTTTTCTTCTTCTTGAGTCTAGTTAAGGCTTACCTTTTTGTTTCTCTTCAAAAAATTAGCTCTGGGTTTCACAGTGACCCAACAGGAGCCTGAACCAAAACCGCCTGCTAGTGTTGAAGGGCCTCCTGTGGGAACACGGGTCATCAGGGGCTCACCACAGGGGGAGCACTGGAAGGGCCCCCCTGGTGTAGACCTTGCAGGGGTTCCTCACTGACCCTACTCTGGAGCTCACAGACCCTAGGGCGGGGCTGCCTCAGGCCAAACAACTGCCAGGCAGGGAGTGGGTTAAAGCTTCACTGAGCAGGGCCCTGCCCACCAGAGCAAGACCCAGTTTTTCCCATTGCCAGTCCCTCCCATCAAGAGGCTAACACAAGCCTCTTAGCCTCATCCATCAGAGGGCAGACAGCTGAAGCAAGAATCACATCTCACAGCAGCTAAATCCAAAGCCATATTACAGAAAGTTAATCATGATGAAAAAGCAGGAAGTTAAGTCCCAGATGAAGGGACAAGTCCCAGAAAAACAACCAAATGAAGTCTCCACTTCTAGGCAACTTTCTAGGCAACCTCCAGAAAAAGAATTCAGAATAATGATAGTGAAGATGATCCAGGATCCAGGAAAAGAATGGAAGCAAAGATTGAGAAGATATAAGAAAAGTTTACCAAAGACCTACAAGAACCAAAAAACAAAATGAATAAATACACTAGAAACAATCAAGCAGAATAACTGAGGCAGAAGAACAGATAAATGACCTGGAGAACAGAAGGGTGGAAATCACTGCCACAGAAAAGAATATAGAAAAAAGAATGAAAAGAAATGAAGACAGCCTAAGAGGCCTTTCTGACAACATTAAATGCACTGACATTCACACTAAGGGTCCCAGAAGGAGAAGAAAGAAAGCACCTGAGAAAATATTTGAAGAACAATAGCTGAAAACGTCCTGAACATGGGAAAGAATAGTCAAGAGGAAGCACAGAGGGCCCCAGGAAGGATAAACCCAAGGAGGGATACCCCGAGACACATAGTAAGCAAACAGACAAAAATCAAAGTCAGAGATACAGTATTAAAAGCAACACGGGAAAAATGACAACATACTAGGGAACTCCCACAGGCTGTCAGGTGATTTCTCAACAGAAACTCTACAAACCAGAAGGGAATGACCTATTTAAAGTGATGAAAGGGAAGAACCTACAACCAAGAATACTTTATCCAGCAAGACTCTCCTTCAGATTTGATGGAAAAATAAAAAGCTTGCCAGACAAGCAAAAGTTAAGAGAATTCACCACCACCAAACCAGCTTTACAACAAATGCTAAAGGAACTTCTCCAGACAGGAGGATAAGACAAAGAAAAGACCTACAGAAAGTAAACCCCAAACAATTGAGAAAATGGTAATAGGATCATCCATTCAGGTCAGTTCAGTTCAGTCGCTCAGTCATGTCCAACTCTTTGCGACCCCATGAATCACAGCACACCAGGCCTCCCTGTCCGTCACCAACTCCCAGAGTTTACTCAAATTCATGTCCGTTGAGTCAGTGATGTCATCCAACCATCTCATCCTCTGTCGTCCCCTTCTCCTCCTGCCCTCAATCTTTCCCAGCATCAAGGTCTTTTCCAATGAGTCAGCTCTTTGTATCAGGTAGCCAAAATATTGGGGTTTCAGCTTCAGTATCAGTCCTTCTGATGAACACCCAGGACTGATCTCCTTCAGGATGGACTGGTTGGATCTCCTTGCAGTTCAAGGAACTCTCAAGAGTCTTCTCCAACACCACAGTTCAAAAGCATCAATTCTTCAGCGCTCAGCTTTCTTTATAGTCCAACTCTCACATCCATACAAGACCACTGGAAAAACCATAGCCTTGACTAGACAGACATTTGTTGCCAAAGTAATGTCTCTGCTTTTTAATATGCTGTCTAGGTTGTTCATAACTTTCCTTCCAAGGAGTAAGCGTCTTTTAATTTCATAGCTGCAATAGGATCATACATATTGATAATTACGTTAAATGTAAGTAGATTAAATGCACCAACCAAAAAACACTTACTAGATGGATGACAACAGGTACAGGTATGAACATCCACTTATCACGTCACTCTTCTTGACTTCCCCCCAGTTCTAAGTAACTATTTTATATTGTTAAGTTAATCATGTTCCCATTTGACTTGCAATTGTAATTACCTTTTTTTTGGGTCTGGCTATTGATTGTGAAAACTGATAAACAACCTTTACTATTGTGATTATGTAACTATCACTCACTTAATACCATTGTATCATGATTGGTCAACAGAGAAATAACAGAAATCTATATCACCAAAACTAGGACCTAATAGAAAAACCTGTAATCACTTTTTAAAATTCAGATGCATATCTGAATTATCTTAAAATGCTTTGAAAAATATAAATTCTCAGATGTTGCTTTTTTTTCTCCAGAGCTCCAGATATGTTTCTAATAAGCAGTTATGTTTAAAACCATCTGGATTATATGACAATCTTTTACTTTTGCCTAGTTCTACTTTTTATATTTCATATTCAGTGCTCCCATATCATTTAGTTTATGCTCTCCAATTTCTCCATCTCTCTTTTTCTTTTGTTGTTCTTTCTCAAGTCTTATCAAGTTTAGTAGAAAAGCTTTTGTAAACATATAACTAGTTATAATATGTATGTTTTAGAAACCTTATGAATTTTTGCCTAAAAAGTTATGACATTTTGACTCTGCTTGTTTGACTTAGTATGATAGAATGCTATATTTATAATTAAAAACTAGATATGCAACAAGCAACAAGTGTTTATGTATAACACAGGGGAATATAGTTAATATCTTACAATAACCTATGAAAGAAAATAATTTCAAAAATAATGTTTATTTTTATAACTGAATCAACTTGCTATGCGCCTGAAACTGAATAAGTTGATACTTCAATACAATATATATTTTAAAAAATTAGCTCCTGGTTTCACTTATCTTTTCCAATTTTATTTTTCTGCTTTCTGTTTTATTTCAACTCCAATCTTTATTATTTCCTTCCTTCTGACTTTGAGCTTTGTTCTTTTTGTCCCCAATTCTTTTAGATGTTACATTTGTTTCTGATACAAGTCAATTTTTCTTTTTCTTGTCGTCCTGAAGAAACATGCCAGAGATTTATCAATTTTCCTAGAAGTTCCAAAAAAAATCTTTAGCGTTTTGTTTTTTATTCTTGTCATTGTATTTTATTTCTTCATTAATTTTTACTTCTTCCCTTACCTCATTTTTTCTAATTTCTTTGAGTAGAATGTGCTTTTCTTCCATATTCTTTAGATGGAGACTTTTTCTTGCAACTACTCTCTTCTTCCCTTCTCTTTCTTCCTGTTGTTTATCATTATCTCTTCGATTGTGGGTAACACAGTATTAAATCCATCCACTGAACTTTTAATATTTATTACTATGCACTTCAGCTGTGAAAGTAGCTAGTTCTCTGCCATATGCTTAATTTTTTATACATATTTCTAAATATAAAACATAGTTATTTATATTTAAGTCTGACGACTCCATTATCCAGCACTTCTATTTTCTGTAACTTTCATTGTTTTTGGTCATGTTGCTCTTTCTTTCCTTCTGGCTGGCTGGTTATTTTTTTTTTTTTTTATGAAGCTCCACATATGCATGAAAATTGCAGAAATAATTTGAAGTACAACATATCATATTAATCTTTGAGGAACTTATCTTTGTTTCTGCCCTGTCTTTGGGGCACATTTAGTCTGCAATCACTTAATCCAATTTCAGGAATGGAGATTATGTGAGCAACTGGGTTCATCAGGGTTCCCTCCTGTGTTCTTGACACAACAACCCAACAACAATATTAAAACTTTAGTTCAAGTTCTTAACCTACTCGTTCTCCTCAAGGGGGGAAAGAAATTGATTTAAAAAACAGGGCAAAAGGGATCAATTGCTCAGGATGGAATTCCATCCTGTCCAGATATGGCCTTATTTCTCCACTAAATTGTTAGGTATCTAGTACCCACAAAGCATATCTGTCACATGCTTTTTCAAGGGAATGTGTGGTACAGACTATGTGGTCTACCATCACTCAAAGTCTGTATACTGCCTTTGACTTTCCAAAGAGATCTTTAGTGACCAGAGAACAGAGTTATACTATAACATTTTTGGATAAAGATAAGCACAAAATTCAGCATTTAAGAAACTATGACTAGTGTATCACCATCTTACGGCTACCAAACTTTTTCTCTCCTAGTTATCCTATCTAAATGCCTTCTCCACAGGCTCCTGTGATGGGCTATTTCCTTAAATCACGATTCCCCAGGGCTCTGCCTCTTGACTTCTCGCATATTTATAACCACCTTCTTCCTGACAGTCACATACCTCTACCTGCACGCTATGTTCATGTATATTTTGCATATTTCAAATTTGTATCTCGAGTCAAAATTCTCCTGAGTTCCGAGCAGATTTGTTATTGTTTACTCACTAAGTTGTGACTGACTCTGAGACCCCAGCTACCTACTAGATATTTCCAATCTTATCCAATTTCCTACTTGACAGAAACTCAACATGCCCTGAATTGAATTACTGTTCTTGTTTATCCTTACACTTGCTTTTTGCATAACTTTTCCCTTCTCATTTAAGAAGAACTCCATCCCCAAGTGAAAACCTTAGAATTCAACTCCAATCTTTCTCTTTCACCTTACTTAGTTGTTTGAACACATCCTTTTGCCCCTGTTTTGGAAAAATTAAAATACCCATTCATTTCTTACCACATCCATTGCTATTTGCCAGGTGCAAGTCACCATTGTTTCCAATCTGGATAAGAAATTAGAGGGTTTAAAAGCTAGAGTAGTCTTGTCACAACATAAGCTGGATCTTACCACTTGATCCTGTTGTCAGTGTTATTCGGTCAGTTGGTCATGTCCCACTCTTTGTCCCAGTCGAGACCCCACGGACAGCAGCATGCCAGGCTTCCCTGTCTTTTACCATTTCCCAGAGCTTGCTCAAACTCATGTCTATTGAGTAGGTGATGGTGATGCCATCCAACCATCTCATACTCTGTCATCCCCTTCTCCTCTTGCCTTCAATCTTTCCCAGCATCAAGGCCTTTTCTAATGAGTCAGCTCTTCTGTGAGGTGGCCAAAGTATTGGAGCTTCGGCTTTAGCATCAGTCCTTCCAATGAATATTTAGGATTGATCTCCTTTAGGATTATTCCAAAGGCTTCTTCTGATACTTAGGGTAAATGTCAAAGTCCTTTCAATCAAAGTCCTTTCAATCCCTGATCTCTTCAAGTACTAATTTTCCTATTTTTCAAAGCCCCAGCTTATTTTCATGAAATACTCAAATGGTTCTAATTCAGAAACAATAACTAATGAAAATAACTCATAAGGATTAAATAAAATGTCAGCTTCCCAGGTGGCTCAGAGGTAAAGAATTTGCCTGCCACACAACAGACCTGGGTTTGATCCCTGGGTCACGAAGATCCCCTGGAGGAGGAAATGAAAATCCACTCTAGTATTCTTGTCTGAGAAATACCAAGGACGGAGAAGCCTAGTGAGCTATATATAGTCCATGGGGTCACAAAGAGTCAGACATGACTGAGCCCACACACACACAAATAAAATGACGCATATCTAAATATCTGACACAACTGCTAGTGAGAAACGGACAATCAGCACTTCCCTGGTGGCTCAGTGGTAACAAATCTGCCTGCCAGTGCAGAAGATGTGAGTTTGACCGCTGGGTTGGGAAGATCTCCTGAAGAAAGAAACGGCAACCCACTCCACTATTCTTGCCTGGGAAATCTCATGGACAGAGGAGCCTGGCAGGCTACAGTCCAGGGAGTCACAAAGAATTGGACAGGACTTAGTCATTAAGATAACAACAAATGGATAATCAATTGCTTTTTGTTCTTGCTGTTGACCTTGTATTTATTATATTTAAACAAACCATATTTTGGTCATGGAAGCATATGCTATTTTAAGGGTATATGTTTCCAAATCCTTGAATCTGCCTTCCTAAATGTCTTATCTTGAGTGATTCTACAAAATATTGATTAATTTTCTAAAAGCATATGATCTTTATGATAATTTTTACCTAAATTAGTTTCAAGCAAAAAAAAAAGAAAAAAAAAAAGAAAAGAAAACACTTCCTGTGATTCACAGAATAATAAGCACTTAAACTTGTTTGGCTCTTCACTGTGTCTATTTTTACCTCTTTCCATGTACCTATTATAAAACTAGTAGAGACTTACAGAATTTGTGATTTCCACTAACCACCATTTTTTGAAAATCCATCTGTAAATACCGAGAGACAGTAACTCATCGATTTGTCCTTGTACAAAGTCCATTACCTGACCATGTTCTGACCCTTAAAGAGATTTTCTCCGAAGAAGAACACAAGGTGCCCACTATGATTATCTCGGCAGTATAACAAATCACTGACTCTGTGAACTTTTAGTCATACACAGTGGCCGACCAGATTTTATTGCTTTTACAAGAATTTTACAGGATTATTTGGTCATGTGTTTTACAAAAGAAACCATTGAGAGGCTTTAGGTTAAAATTTATCTAATATTTAATTATTGTGTCATTTGTATTATACAACAGTAGATGAAGTATTTTCTTAATTAGAAAGTGAAGTTGCTCAGTCCTGTCGGACTCTTTGCAACCCCATGGACTATAGCCTACCACACTCCTCTGCCCATGGGATTTTTCAGGCAAGAGTACTGGAGTGGGTTGCCATTTCCTTTTCCAGGGGATCTTCCCAACCCAGGTTTACTCTTAATTAGAGTAAACCTCAATTATATCTCAGAAGGACTATTTTGATCTGTACTTGGTAACATATTAGTAAACATTTTAATACCTACAGTATTTAAAGAGCATATTAGTAAAATACATTTTATCCTATGAATATAATATATTGAAGATCTCAAAGTAAAAAAAGTATATTTTTTTTTACTATAATGATTCCAAGAAAATATAAGTGAAACCACTATGCATCCTGAATTAGTCACATATCAATGGCAACTTTAGGTAAATAATAGTCAAACAGCACTCATTTTCATGGAAAAATAAAGGACTATTTGTAAGATAAAATTCAACTTCAAAACATTATGCCAATTTTCATACTTTTTTCAAGTTCTAGTATCACAGAATAAATCAGAATTTGTTTCTCCTGAAAATTTTGAAACATTCATAGCTATTCCCAGTTCTGAATCTTTTAGCAAGACAATATGGAGTTTTTTGTAATTTTTTTCCTAGCCTCTTTTGGAATATATGGACTTTAATATCCTGCTACCAGTTCTTTTGTGGCTCAATTGGTAAAGAACCTGCCTGCAATGTGGGAGACCTGGGTTCAATCCTTGCATTGGGAAGATCCCCTATAGAAGGGAAAGGCTACCCACTTTAGTATTCGGGCCTGGAGAATTCTATGGACTGTATCATCCATGGGGTTGCAAAGAGTCGGGCATTACTGAGCGACTTTCACTTCACCAGTTCTTTGGGACAAAAATGATCATATTCTTGAAGATCAATTAAACTCTAAACTTGACCATATTTCTACTTTTATTATTCTACAGAAGGTATAGAAGAATGCATTCTGCCATTTTACATGATTAAATACTTCTTCCAGTCACAAATTATAAGTAATTCATTTATTCCTTCTTAAGGAGCTACTAGATGCTATATGGGGGCTTCACTGGAGGCTTAGTGGTAAAGAACCTGTCTGCCAATGCAGGAGATGTGGGTTCGATCCCTGGGTCAGAAAGATCCCCTGGAGAAGGAAATGGCCACCCACTCCAGTATTCTTGCCTGGGAAGTCCCATGGACAGAGGAGCCTGACGGCTACAGTCTATGGGGGTTGCTAAGGAGTCCCTGTAGCTCAAACGGTGAAGAATCTGCCTGTGATGCAGGAGACCAGGGTTCAATCCCTGGGTTGGGGAGTTCCTCTGGAGAAGGGAATGGCAATCCACTTCAGTATACTTGCCTGGAAAATTCCATGAACAGAGAAGCCTGGTGGGCTGCAGTCCATGGAGTCACAAAGAGTCCGACATGACTGAGCGACTAACACACAAAGAGTCACACAGGACTTAGCAACTAAGTAACTAAGTAACTATGATAACAAACGGATGTGTGCGCCCGAGGGTAAATCACACTGCTCATACCTTTAACATCCCCTGGAGTCTAACGGGACAGCTGCCACTCTTACTATTGCTCCTCTTCTGACTTCTGCCACTGCCACTAATTATTCCTTGCATAACACTTTGCATGTACTAGACACAGTTTTAAATTCTTTACATGTTCAATTTTATAGTCATATCTCATGTTATTTATTTATAACAATGTTGTTCCAGCTAAAGTGACTGTGCCAAAGTAGTTAAAAATGCTATTCATGAGTAACAATTATGACTTTTATTTTCTATGTAGAGGAATTAGAATGCATTAATAACATGGATAATCTTCCATAAAAATGCACTGCTGCATATATTTTGGCAATCACTTGTCAGAGAAAATAACTCAAAACTGAATATTCATATTTTAAAATAACTTGTTTCTCACCCTAGACAAAAATGAAAAAATAGCTACTTAATTCTAGGGGAATAATGCAACAAAGAGAGTAGAAATTATTTTAATGGTTTTTCCTATTTATTTATTCTTGGCAAAGTTAAGCTGGAAACTTCTCCCTCTACCAAACTCAATTAACAAATATCTAATTATCTCAGTTGTTTTTTGATGCATGTAAATCTTAAGATATTGTTATTTCAACTATAACAAAGGAAAAAAATTAACTTGTGAGAGGCTGTGTGTCTCATCTAGAGTTACTGAGTTAGTATGCAGTTGAATGAAAACATACGTTAGAAAGTCTAGCTCAAGTTCCTGTGTGCTTAACATTACACTGTCTTGCCTTTACACCAGGTTAATCAATTTTACCTACATGAATTTAAGAGAGGAATTTCAGAGGAATCAATCTATCGATTCTGAATGACCAAGACCAGTAAATGAGTCCACCTAAGAGTATCAGAGACATACAACCACCACACCAATTGGAAAAAAAAAAAAACCCGCTGCTCTACTAAATTATGACGAAGAAGAAAAGACGAGGCGATACTGTACAGTTAAGTAGTGGCCTAATGCTCTCTCTGAAACTTAAAAAGTGTGTGCTGTGCTTAGCCACTCGGTTGTGTCTGACTCTTGGTGACCCCATGGACTGTAGCCCACCAACCTCCTCTGTCCATGGGGATTTTCCAGGCAAGAACACTGTAGTGGGTTGCCATGCCCTCTTCCAGGTGATCTTCCCAACCCAGGGACTGAACACAGGTCTCCCACACTGCAGGAGGATTCTTTACTGTCTGAGCCACTTGGGAAGCCCCCCAATACGGGAGTGGGCAGCCTATCCCTTCTCCAGGGGATACTCCTGACCCAGGATCAGACCACGGTCTCCTGCACTGCAGGTGGGTTCTTTAGCAGCTGAGCTACCAGTCAGTTCAGTTCAGTTCAGTTGCTCAGTTGTGTCCGCCTCTCTGCAACCCCATGGACTGCAGCACGCCAGGCCTCCCTGTCCATCACTAATGCCTGAGGCTACCCAAACTCATGTCCATTGAGTCAGTGATGTCATCCAACCATCTCACCCTCTGTCGTCCCCTTCTCCTCCTGCCCTCAATCTTTCCCAGCATCAGTTCAGTTCAGTTCAGTCGCTCAGACGTGTCCAACTCTTTGCGACCCCATGAATCGCAGCACGCCAGGCCTCCTGGTCCATCACAAACTCCCAGAGTGTACTCAAATCCATATCCATTGAGTCGGTGATGCCATCCAGCCATCTCATCCTCCGTCATCCCCTTATCCTTCTGCCCCCAATACCTACCAGCAACAGGGTCTTTTCCAAAGAGTCAACTCTTCGCATGAGGTGGCCAAAGTACTGGTGTTTCAGCTTCAGCATCACTCTTTCCAATGAACTCCCAGGACTGACCTCCTTTAGATGGACTGGTTGGATCTCCTTGCAGTCCAAGGGACTCTCAAGAGTCTTCTCCAATACCACAGTTGAAAAGCATCAATTCCTCTATGCTCAGCTTTCTTTTTAGTCCAACTCTCACATCCATACCTGACCACTGGAAATGCCATAGCCTTGACTAGATGGACTTTTTCTGGCAAAGTAATGTCTCTGCTTTTTAATATGCTATCTAGGATTGTCATAACTTTCTTTCCAAGGAGCAAGCGTCTTTTAATTTCACGGCTGCAATCAACATCTGCAGTAATTTTGGAGCCCAAAAATATAAAGTCTAACACTGTTTCCACTGTTTCCCCATCTATTTGCCATGAAGTGATGGGACCGGATGCCATGATCTTAGTTTTCTGAATGTTGAGCTTTAAGCCAACTTTTTCACTCTCCTCTTTCACTTTCATCAAGAAGCTCTTTAGTTCATCTTCACTTTCTGCCATAAGGGTGGTGTCATCTGCATATCTGAGGTTATTGATATTTCTCCTGGCAATCTTGATTCCAGCTTGTGCTTCCTCCAGCCCAGCATTTCTCATAATGTGCTCTGCATATAAGTTAAATAAGCAGGGTGATAATATACAGCCTTGACGTACTCCTTTTCCTATTTGGAATCAGTCTGTTGTTCCATGTCCAGTTCTAACTGTTGCTTCCTGACCTGCATGTAGTTTTCTCAAGAAGCAGGTCAGATGGTCTGGTATTCCCATCTCTTTCAGAATTTTCCACAGTTTATTGTGATCCACACAGTCGAAGGCTTTGTCATAGTCAATAAAGCTACCAGGGAAGCCCAAAAAGAAGTGTGACCTTAGCCAAATAACTCAATCTCTCTGAATCTCAGTTTCTACATTTTTAAAAGAGACAATAGTAGCAACTACCTCATAATGTGGTAATAAATAATAACTGAATTAATATATGTAAATTATACAACAGTGCCTGGTATGTAGAGTTATTGGAATTTTAATTAGACATTATTATCACACATTATTGCTCAGCAGATATTACTCAGTGTATAAAGATTCCCTCTGTAAGATGAATATATATATATATATATATATATATAAAATCCTTATGTAATGTACTTTAAAACCTGCCATTTTATTTGTTATAAACAACTACTCGGGTTTGTCACTAAGTTGTATTAAGTCCTTAATAAGAGAGCCAGAAATATTCTCTTTGGTCACAGTACTGAAAGCAATTGTGCATCTCATTAACATTGTAATCTGTTTTAAAAAATGTTTTAACATGGTATGGATATTGATGAACATGTGATAAAAACAGGTACTAATTTGTTAGTGTCCATTGACGGCAAGTTCAGAGCCAGTTTTTATCTATCAGTCAGTGATAATTATTTTTAAACTAACATTTAACCTGTCACAAATGATATTTATCATTTATTTTTCTGCTCATTAGATCTATTTCTTTTTCAATTGCATTGTATTGTGGTCTCCAAAGTTTGCTGATAAGATGCACGACAAAATGCATTCACTAACAACTGCAGATTACTTCCTCTGGAACAGACACTAGGATAAATGCTGTATGTATATTAATGTATTCAAACATGTCAATCATTAGAACTTTTGAAAGAGATTCAATATTATTAGAATAAAACAAGAGAATTGCTCTTTGGGGAGTCAAAACATATCAAATAGTAACTTTTCTGTAGATTCTTTAATATTTAGAAAACCAGACTGCCTGCAAATAATTTTTTTTTAATTCTTCCTTTCCAATTTTTATTTCTTTTATTTCATTTTTTAACATATGGTATTGTTCAAGATTTTCAGTGCAATGTTGAGTAGAAGTCATGAGAGCAGACAACCATGCCTCATTCTCCATGTCAGAGAGAAGATATTTAGTCTTACAATATCAATTATGCTGTTAGCTATGCGCATCACATGAAAGAAGATTGAAGTTTGCCAAATTTTTTTTTATGTTCCTACCAAGGCAATCATATAGCTTTTCTTCTTTAGTCTGTGAGTATAGTGAATAAATTGATTTTTGTGTTACCAGAAAAACCACTACTTGGTCATGATGTATTAATCTTATACTATATTACTGGATTTGACGTGCTAATTTTGTGTTAAGGACTTTTGTGTTTAAGTTCACAGATTTTGTTCTTTCATAGTTTTTTTTTTGTTTTTTGTTTTTTCCTTTGGTGGGGGTTTGTTTGTTAATGGCTTCATTTGAATCAGAGTAACACCAGTCTCAAAAAATACAATTTGCAGTAGTTTTGTCAATTTTTTAGAAATATCTATGTGGAGTTAGTATTAATTATTTCTTAAATATTTTGTCTAATCATCCATGAAGTAATCTAGGGGTAAGGTTATTTTTATGGAAATTTTTTGACATGACACCAATTTCTTAATAGATATAGGACTACTCAGTATATTTAATTCTCCTTGAGTGAGCTTTGGTAATTTTTGTCTTTCAAAGAATTTTTCCATTTTATTTATTTAAACAGGCTTCTTGATGACTGTTAATAACATTCTCTTATTGTTCTCATTGTGTAGGTAAGAGCTGTATTAAGTCACCTCTATCATTCCTGATACTGAAGATTTATATCTTTTCACTTTTCTAAGTTTATTAGTCATTTCAAAGAAATTATTTATTTCATTGTTTTTATCTATTGTGTGCAAATGTTTACAGCAAATATAAAAATCACCTAAAACATCTAAATTTATTCCATCATTTAAAACAGAAAACAACCGAAATGTCTACCAACAGTTGAGTGAATCAACAAACTGTGGACTATCGATACAAGGAAATACTAGTCAGCAATACTATGATACCTGCAAAGCCATGAATGAATCTCAAAATAATTATGCTGAAAGAAAGTCAGACCAAAAAGGTATCTATTGTAATGATGCCATTTGTTAAAATCTAAAAAAGATAAATTATCCAGAGAGACAGAGGGTAACTCAGTGATCTCCTGGAGAGAAAGGTAGGGAAATAAGGATTTAAAAGGGGTACAAGAAAAATTTCTGAGTGACTGCTATGCGTAAATCTGTCTGTGGCAATGGTTTCTTAGCTATTTATGTATTTATGAAAACTCACCAAATTTCACACTTTAAATGTGTGTGCGCGTGTGTGCGCATGCACACTCAGCAGCTCAGACTCTTTGTGACCCCGTGGACTGTAGCCTGCCAAGCTTCTCCGTCCATGGAATTTTCCAGGCAACAATACTAGAATGGGTTGCCATTTCCTTCTCCAGGGGATCTTCCAGACCCAGGGATTGGACCCACATCTTCCACACTGCAGACAGATTCTTTACCATGGGAGCTTGTTGTAAATCAATTACACAGAAACAAAGCTATAAAATAGGATAGCCAAATATATCAGTCTCATATGGTTTAGCCTAATATCTTCTCCATTTCACAGAAAAATATCCAGAAACAGAAATAGAATTGCCGAAAGTCACAAAGCTAGAAAGTTACAGAGACAGGATTCAAAGCCATAGAATATGACTTCAGAGCCTGAATAACATACAGTGCTTCTTTAAGTGTGTATTTTTTAAATTACATTCCCTTTACCATCCTTCTTTCCCTTACCTTTTTGTGTATGACTTGCTAACATTCAAGATATGCATATTTACATTTATTTAAACAATTCAATTTTACTTCTGTTATTAGCAGTACTATTGAAACTATATCACACTATTTTTGTTTTCCTGAAGGTGCAAGATGGATCAAATGGGCTTTTTTTTTTATTAGTTTACTTAAAGGTATTAATCTTTAAATAAGCTCACAAATTAACATATGTTATCTATAGAACAATAATGAATTGCTATTTACAGGTAATGTACCTGAGGGGAAATTGTCATCAGATTGGTAAACACCTATCGTCATGTACTCTTTCTTATATATGTTGTTCATATTTAACAATAATGGGGACTCCTCATTCCTCTTAAGTGCTTTGACAACAATTGGGGTCTATCCTTACTATAATATTTATCCTACTTTATTATAATTAGTGATATAGTAGACAATTTATTTTACTCATTCAACAAAAGTCTTTAAGACAAAAGCTGTTACATTGACGCTTGCTTACCCAGGGCAAAGGCATAAATATTCAGAAAGAATCAGTACAATTAATATAAAAGATGCACATTGTAGATGGAAATCTTGAAGACTCTAAGTAGACAATCTGCTAGAGCTGAAATATGAGAACTGTCAAAAACTGAATTTAATTTCAGTAAATAAAAAGATCAGATTAAGTAGCATGATGGATTTGCATACTGGAGAGAGATCTGTCTAGTCTTTCATGTACAATTACAAAAAATTGTAATATTTTCAAAGAATAATCTTGTGTTGAGTTCACTATGCCACACATATATGACTCTGCATACAGTGGTTCTAGAAAATGTACCTTTAAAATTACACAGAATTTTCAAGCAATAATTTGAAGGTGCACAGACATGTTCATAGCAAAACTTTTACCTACATATGTAACCTGTGAATTATTGCATAACACAACATTACATCACAATTTTTCTCTAATAGAAAACAATTGATCACTGAAGTAATGAAAGTTTTGCATTTCAGAATTCCTCAGGCTAATATATAATTAGATAGCATAAGATTAATAACTCTTAAATGATAGCATTATATGGAATGAGAATTAAAAATCTTGAAAATTTTATGTTTTTAAGTATTATTCCCTGAGATATAGGAAATTCACATTGTTACAATTAACAATCTGCAGTCATTCTCAGCATCTTAACTATTTCTTCCTTTAAATCAACTTAATCTCATTTTCTCCTAATTCTGTGTTTTTTCTTAATAGCCAATACCTACTCAAGAAACACAGGTTAGATCTCTAGGTCAGGAAAGTCCTCTGGAGTAGGAAATGGCAGCCAACTCCAGTATTCTTTCCTGGGAAATCCCATGGACAGAGGAGTCTGGCAGGCTACAAGTCATGGGGTCAAACAGAGCCGGATGTGACTTAGTGACTAAAACATTAACCACAACAAAAACTGGGACACAACTCCCACATGCTCTGCTTATACAGTGGCGCCCCAATCACTCTTCCCAAAGGAAGCTCACAGGACATCTGGAGGGAAGTCCTCGGATGAGAAAACGCCCTGGTCTCCTTGGTCCCATAATGCCCTCCTTTCTGGCCAATACTAATCCCCTAGAGAGAGGCTGCTTCCTCTTTTCCACACCAACCCCCTCAATCTCAGATTTCAACTCACAAGGGCAGAAGCCCCTCGCCCCAGCAGGCCACTTAAGGAGGGTGTAAAGTTTGGGCTGATGCTGAAGCTGAAACTCCAGTACTCTGGCCACCTCATGCGAAGAGTTGACTCATTGGAAAAGACCCTGATGCTGCGAGGGACTGGGGGCAGGAGGAGAAGGGGACGACGGAGGATGAGATGGCTGGATGGCATCACTGACTCGATGGACATGAGTTGAGTAAACTCCAGGAGTTGGCGATGGACAGGGAGGCCTGGCGTGTTGCGATTCATGGGGTCGCGAAGAGTCGGACACGACTGAGCGACTGCACTGAACTGAAAGTTTGGGTGTCACGGTTAAGATTTTTGCTTTTTTCTAATTCCTAAGTAAATAAAACATATTTTTGTGGCGTGGGGGTGTAGGGTGGAGGCCGTAGGTGACCCGCCCTCCAGTATCATACCTCATCACAGTTCTGGTTCAGGAGGAAAATCACAGGCGCCGTCCAGGGCGAGGAGGGGCCGCAGCTCCTGCTTCAGGCTAGTTCAGAGGCAGCGCGGGAGGTGCGCGCACGACGCTGGCGCAGGACCAAACTGCGCATGCTCGGCTTGGAAATCTCTAGCTTTGCAGGTGCCGGAAGCGCCCTGTGTGGCGACGAGGGCTTTCTGCATGGACCACAGCGGCCGCCCAGGTCCAAGCCGCGGGAACCCACAGGCCCTGTGCTTCACAGCCTCTGGGCAAGATGTTCCTCCTGGCGGCTGCGAGGTAGGATACTGTTGCCTGTTCCTTGAACTTTTCCGATAAGAGCAGCTTTGGGCATTAGTCGTTCTCTGACCCAGCTCATCTAGCAACACCACAGCAGGAGGGACCTGACTCCCTAACCTTTTATTTATTTAACTTTTAAAACTTTTCTCCAAAATCTTTGTCAGAGACACATTTCCATACTGGGGTAGAGGGTGGACTTGACCTGCAGAGATGCTCTGACCTTATTGCTTCTGAACCAGGCAGTACAAATTAGACCTCTCCCTTCCCATCAGAAGGATACAGGCTGAAGGTCAGGACCAGACCGTGGAGGGGGGCCTCAGGACTCCAAGTGCTCACCTCAGATGGAAAGATTTGAGTCACTCCAATGGCGGAGCAAAGTCCGGGGCTCTGACTTCCCCTCACCCTGGAAGAGGGGTAGGGAAGTCTCAGGGGTTCTTCGTGGGTAGAGGAAGCAAGAGCCTACTTCGCTGTCAGGCTGCAGGAAGCTGCGACGGTGGCCACCTGGGGCCCATCTGTCACTTCCAGTCCTGTCAGGAGGCTGAGTTGGTTCGAAGAATTGGGGACAGTCATCTGACCTGGGTCCTCTCAGGCTAACTTGGGAATGGGGCCCCTTTAGGAGGGTAGAAAGTCTGGGTGTTATGTGTAAGATTTTTGACTTTTTTCTAATCCCTAAGTAAATAAAATAAAACGTAGATATTTTTGTGGAGTGGGTGTAGGGTGGGAGCTGTGGGTGGCCTGCCCTCCCAGTGTCATCCCTCATCACAGTTCTGGTTCAGGAGGAAATTGCAGCCAAGTTCTCCGGGTTTTTTTGTTTGTTTTTTTCCACAAGTAAAGTGGTTCTGGATGACCAGGTTGTCTGGGAAGCCCCGGGCTTTCACCTTGCCTATGTAGCTTCTTTCTCCTGCATTTTCATTTGGATATAGTTCATCTGCCAGGCTTCCTCTCCTGTGGACCCACCTCATGCTCCACCTCTGAGATACCCACTAGCTCTCCAGGGTCCTCTTTACAGCATCTGGATGATTGGCTCTATTGCTGACTAACTTGCTAAAAAACTGAGTTCTTCTGGTCCACAGTTAAATAAAAGGATGTGCATGGATTTTAACTCACTTTCCACATTTCACAGCAAAAATCAGTTTCATAGGGTAGAGGGTATAAATGAGCAATGTGCATTTCTCAGGCAAGAATTTTTTTTTTATTTGCTCACCTACATTGGTAGGTATAAGATTATCTTTGTGGGTAATATTTTATTTATACATTATAAAAATATTCTGACTGAAACTTTATGTGTAAGGGTTGGATCTAAGCACTGGGGAAGCAGTGATGAACAAGAAAAAAATCAAAAATTCCTCAGTATTGTAAATTAAATGTCAGATGAAGATGGGTGGCACCATGAGAGCAATGAGAACATTTGATTATAGAATATGAACTTAGCTTACTTTAATATTTCTCCATGGATACACAGAATCAAAGAAAGCTATTAGAGGGATCTTCTAAATTACTGAGGGTAGCATTCCCAGTGCTTGTTACAAGGCACCAGAAGAAATCACCAGAAGAGGCTCTGCTGTGATTTCCTTTGTAAGTGTGTCAGTGTTAAAGCATTTTGATGGAAAATGCATTTTACCTCTTTCGCCCTTACGTATTCAGAAGATCAGAGATAACAGTTTTGAGAGCATCACTTATTTTGCAACACTCCACATAGAACAAGAAAGCAAAACAAGTTTCCTCATGAAAAAATAAAAAATCCCTGTCCTCCCTTTATGCTTATATTTAATTGTGAATAAGAAAAAAATTATGGAAAAAGTACTTGGATGTAATTCAATATATATATATGTTTATACATTTACACACACACTTAAATGTACATATATATGTAAAATATTGACAGTTGATCTTTGGGAAAAGAAACTTTAATGTCATTGGGTAGAGAGATAGGTACTGGAAAAATACAGAACACTTATAACAATAATTAACTAAAAAAGTAGATTTTGCTATAATTTAAGATAGATAAAACTATTTAAAATTTTTTAAATTCAAGTATAATTGATCTTCAACACTGTATTAATTCTAGGTGTACCACATAGCGATTTAATAGTTCTGCACATTACAGAGTGATCATTACTATAACTCCAGTAACCATTTGTCACCATATAAATGTATTACCATATTGTTGTCTACATTCCACGTGCTGTACATTTCATTCCTATGACGCATTTTGTAACCGGAAGCTTGTGCCTCTTAATCCCGCTCACCTATTTCAGTCATTCCCTCACCCACCCTCCTCTCTGGCAACCACCAGTTCTATGAGTATCTATGAGTCTGCTTCTGTTATGTTTGTTCATTTGTCTAGTTTTTCATATCTCACCTATAAACGAAATCATGTGGATTTGTCTTTGAATTATTTCACTTAGTATAATTCTCCCTTGCCTCAGGAGACAAATCAAAAGATGTGGTGAAGGCCAATGTAAAACAGCTTACTGACTATGATTTCTTCTAGAACTTTTGTGGTTTCAGGTTTCAGGTCTTACAATTAACTCTTTGATCCATTTTGAGGGTTTTGTTTTTTTTTTTTTATGGTGTGAGAAACTAGTCCAGTGTGCTTCTTTTTTATGTAACTGTCCTGTTTTCCCAACTCCATTTATTAAAGAGGCTGTCTTTTCCTGGTGATAATATCCTTGTCTCCTGTGTCATAGATTAATTAACCATATGAATGTGGATGTATTTCTGGGCTCTCTTTTCTATCCCATTGATCTATGTGTCTATGTGCCAGCTCCATGCTATTTTGATTACTGTCGCTTCATAGTATGATTTGAAATCAAAGAATGTAATACCTCCAAGTTTGTTTTTCTTTCTCAAGCATGCTTTGGGTTTTTTGAGCTATTATGTGTTTCCACACAAATCTTAGAATTACTGTGAAAAACTCCATTTTATTTTGATAGGAATTGCATTGAATCTGTGGGTTACCTTGGGTAGTATGGTTATTTTAACAATATTAATTGTTCCAGTCTGTATCTTTCCATTTGTCTGTGTCATCATCAATTTAGTTCATCATTATCTTATTTTCTAAGTACAGATCTTTTCTTAGACTTCCTTCTTTTTACTGCACTTGTAAATGAGATTATTTTCTTTCCTTTTTTTTTGAGATTATTTTCTTAATTTCCCATTCTGATAGTTCTTTATTAGTGTATAAAAATGCATCTGATTTCTGGGTATTAATTTTGTGTCCTGCAATTTCATTGAATTCATGTCCTAGTTCAAATAACTTTCTGGTAGCATTTTTAGATTTTTTTTATACATACTATCATGTCACTGACTAATAGTGACAGTTTTACTTCTTTATTTTCAATTTGGATGACTTTTATTTCCTTTTTCTACCCTGTCTGATTGATGTGACTAGGATGTCTAATATTATGTTGAATAAAAGTGGTGATGGTGGGCATCCTTGTCTTCTTACTGATCTGCTTAGACTGGAAATATCATTTAATTCATGTACTTTATATGTAGCTGATGTAACTAAATTTATTCTTAGTTATTCCAAAAACTGATAAATACAGTGATCAGAGTCTCAGTCATTTAGCCAGACTGGATATGTAGAGAGGGAATGCATGTTGTAAGCATGTCCAGGACAGAAAAGAGATGCTCCAATTATGTCACACACAAATGTGGCAAACGTTAAGTGATAGGTTCATCAACCTAGAACTGGCTGGGCTAATGGGAGTCAATCCAGAATGGATAAAAGAGCACATGGGCTTGGATTTAAATGTGAGGGTAGTTAACTAAAATGTTTCAAGTTGAAGAAGCCACACAGAAGATTTCCAAGGGTGAAGAATTTGGCATGACCAGTAGGTAAGAAAAAGGAGCATAGCAGAAATAGAGGAGCAAGAGTAGATTCACACACTTCTATACAAAATTTGTTTTGGTGTGTTATTTTTGCAATTGTCCTGCATCTCCAGGTGCTTCACCTGTAAACTCTAAAGATTATTATCAAATCTCTGAAACTCACTATTTCTATGCTTTCCTTGTCTGTAATGTGTTGGCAGAGTGGCACTAATAGTTCTATGTTTATCAACAAGAGCAATCTTAATCCTTCCCCCCATATACTGCAACACTAAAACTTTGAAATGTGTGACTGCATTTCAGTTTGCAAGGAAAACAGTGTCTTTGCAGATTTGTACTTCTTTCATTTTTGTTTTTTATGTAATTTGAGAACATAAGAAAAATGATTATGGAGGAACACCTTAAGTGTTTCTAAGTAGGATAAAATTTTTAAGCAAGCTTGTGACTGTATTTATATGTTTTAATTACTCTCTGGAATATGAAATAGTTCTTTTTTTAATATAATAATATTTCATCAGTTCACTTCAGTTCAGTCACTCACTCGTGTCTAACTCTTTGTGACTTCATGGACTGTACCATGCCAGGCCTCCCTGTCCATCACTAACTCCTGAAGTTTACTCAAACTCATGTCCATTGAGTTGGTGATGCCATTCAACCATCTCATCAGATCAAATCAGGTTACAGGTGTTTTTTTAAATGTGCAGTGACAATTTTATTAAATGATGGCATGACAGAGGATACTGAATGTTTATAAAATAATTAATTTCAAAGATACAAGTACCCAGATCCATGAATACCAATTGATGCTAACATTGATATTAGTTTAATTAACATATATGTAATATTTAAGCCAATCAATCTTCAATCACATTTAAAGGAAGACATTACAAAATATGGGCACATGTGAATATACTGTAGTTGATCAAGAAAATTCTTTTAAATATTTACATAAACAATCATTTTAAAATATAAAAGCATAGACTTGCAATTATTCCATTCGCTTACAAACCATGTCTTGTTTTTTATATGCTTCCCACATGTTTACTATAGTCATTGATAATACTGATTTTAATTAAGTTAAATAGACCATTTCAAAATTCTATGTGTACAGTTACAGTTCCTCTAACAAAAGTGATAAACATATGACTAAATAGTTCATACTTATGAAAAAGATTTTTTAAATGTTATAATAATTTTAAAGCGTATACAATCCACCACTGAAAAAAATAACATTTTTTCAAGCATTCTGAAATCTACCTAAAAGCACAAAGCTTGATATTTACTAATTTTAACAATGCTGAAATGAAAACATGCTTATTCAAATTAGAATAAATAAAAGAAACTCAGCGTGATTATTTTAGGATATACAATTGCTAAGTAATAATTTACAATAGAGATATAATGCATATGAAGCTCTTGGCTCATTATTCTGTCAGGGAATGAAAGGATAATGGCTGTTAAAATTCTTTCTACATGTCATTATATTCTAACTTCAAATATTTCAAACCCTTTATAGACTATTGAATCCATTGGTTCATTCATTAAGTTCTCTAGCTTTTCAGCCCACAGAAATAACTGCTTTGCATGTGCCCATGCCAAGGTTCTAAATCCTTTCATGTGTTGTTCTCTTTGGAGTTTTATTGGCATTGACCACCCCCCCTTCTATCTCAAAATGTGTTATTAAAATAAGTACTACAATAGAAAGAATAAATGGGGAACACAATGTGGATCTTTAGAAAAGCAAATGTCTAGAATAAAAGAAAATAGAAAAGAGTGGGATTGGAAAGTGTCAATGTTATGAGGAAATTGAGTTTCCACTAGTCTGATTTTGCTGGTTTATAGACCGTGGTTTTAAAACAAAATACTTATTAAAGAAACATACTTGGAGAGTAACTCTGTACACTACAGCTAAACCAGTCATCTTTAACCCAGAGTTTTCTGTAGTCATGTTCCAATAAAAATGAAAAGTAAATGCCTCTCTGGAAGATTATTCTTCATTAGCGGAGCCCTGCTGCTCTCTATAATCTTACATTCTTTCACTTCACACATTTTATGTTATTGTCCATTCTCTATTAGGATATTAATTTGAAACCCCTGCAAAATATACCAATCGTTTGAAAAGAACAAGATCATGCATGTGCTGTGAGAAAAGTCATTTTCTTCCCTTGTAATCTTAGAACTTGCTCATAGTTACGATTCAGTAATCTTAGTTACCTTGTAATTAATATTTGGTACTACTTGATTCTCTTATTGCTTCCCTGGTGGTTCAGCGGTAATAATCTGCCTGCAGTGCAGCAGACCTATCCCTGGAACACAAAGATCCTCTGGAGAAGGAAATAGCTACCCACTCCAGTATTCTTGCCTGGGAAACCCCAGGGACAGAGGAACCTGGCGAGTTACAGTTCATTGGGTTGCAAAAGGCCGGGTACGACTTAGTGACTTAATAACAGCAGCACTCCTTTCCAGATTCAGTAGAAAAGGATCAGCAGGATTATATGGCATTTCCAAAGTCACACAACCATATTTTAGGAACTCTGACTTTCTAAGACTGAATAGAGTGAAGAAGCTATACTCTAGGTAAACACTAGATAAGATACAATCTTCCTATAGGTGTATTAAAATTATTCTCTTCTCTGACTATATAATGTATAATTCACTCTTTATGGACAATTTTAATCATTGTCAAGACCCTGTTTTTTGGCCTGGCTCAATCACAAATGTAAGCAGATAACAGCTGTTCAGGCTTCTGATCAAGGCAGCAATTTGAATTTATACTCCAAATATGTAACAATGGAATGTAAAGTATTAAAATGGAAAAGCATTTAAAAAGGTATAAACAAGATTAAAAGTTGCTACATCTCTCAGGGCAATAAACAGATTAGAAAATCACATTCATGAGCAGAATTTAAGCACAGGTTCTAGGTTCAGGATGAATTAGTGCTGACTAGGAATTCATATTTTTATGAGTGCAAGTCCAAAATTCTGTGATATCTCTGAAACAGTTTACCTTAGGGCCTCAAACCCAGCAATAAACATCTGACTCTAGACACAGAGCTGAGAGACAAAATGGAAGACATTACAAAAATCAGAGGAAAGTAGAGGTCAGGTAAGGATATGGGGAACAAGGATAGGGGATCCATAATCAAATGAAGTCATCCAATAAAATACTATAATGTTAGAAAATGGAAAAAAAAAAAAACCTCATTAGAAAAAAACTCACTAATGCAGCCAAAAAGTAATTAGAAAAAGTTGAATTTGCTTCTCATGAAATTAGATTTAAAATCATTTAAAATATATATGCATAGGATCCTCAGATAAAATATCAACCACAAAAAGAGAAAAAAATTTGAGAAGAACAAACAAAATATCACAGGGAGCTTGAATTTTTTTTAAAGGGCCAATAAAAAAAAATCTTGGAAATATAAGGCTTCAAAAAGTAAACAAAAATTGAAGGATTACATTCTAGGTTGGTGCAACAATCTAAGAGTCAGTTAGTGATGAATTTAGAGAAAATGAACAATAGTGAGACCTCAGACCATTATTTATATAACTAAAATGTTTAGCTTTATCAAAAGAGAGAATTTCTTTTGAAATTAACAATTACATAGAAAGCAGTCTTCTTATCAGAAGCAATATAAATAAGAATTATATCATCAAAGTTTGGGGGGAAACTAACTGTAAGTCTAGAATTCTATATTCTGTTAAATTATCTTTTAAGAATTGTAGGAAACTTAGAAAAGAAATGCAAAAAGGCAAAATGGTTGTCTGAGGAGGCCTTAAAAATAGCTGTGAAAGGAAGAGAAGTGAAAAGCAAAGGAGGAAAGGAAAGATATACCCATTGAATGCAGAGTTCAAAGAACAGCCAGGAGAGATAAGAAAGCCTTCCTCAGCGATCAATGCAAAGAAATAGAGGAAAACAACAGAATGGGAAAGACTAAAGATCTTTTCAAGAAAATTAGAGATACCAAGGGAACATTTCATGCAAATGGGCTCAATAAAGGACAGAAGTGGTATGGACCTAACGAAGCAGAAGATATTAAGAAGAGGTGGCAAGAATACACAGAAAAACTATACAAAAAAGATCTTCACGACCCAGATAATCACAATGGTGTGATCACTCACCTAGAGCCAGACATCCTGGAATGTGAAGTCAAGTGGGCCTTAGAAAGCATCACTAAGAACAAAGCTAGTGGATATGATGGAATTGCAGTTGAACTATTTCAAATCCTGAAAGATGATGCTGTGAAAGTGCTGCACTCAATATGCCAGCAAATTTGGAAAAGTCAGCAGTGGCCACAGGACAGGAAAAGGTCAGTTTTCATCCCAATCCCTAAGAAAGGCAATCCCAAAGAATGCTCAAACTACTGCACAATTGCACTCATCTCACATGCTAGTAAGGAAATGCTCAAAATTCTCCAAGCCAGGCTTCAGCATCTGAACCAAGAACTTCCAGATGCTCAAGCTGGTTTTAGAAAAGTCAGAGGAACCAGAGATCAAATTGCCAATATCTGCTGGATCATCAAAAAAGCAAGAGAGTTCCAGATGAACATCGATTTCTGCTTTATTGACTATGCCAAAGCCTTCAACTGTGTGGATCACAATAAACTGTGGAAAATTCTGAAGGAGATGGGAATACCAGACCACCTGACCTGCCCCTTAAGAAACCTGTATGCAGGTCAGGAATCAACAGTTAGAACTGGACATGAAACAACAGACTGGCTCCAAATAGGAAAAGGACTACATCAAGCCTGTATGTTGTCACCCTGCTTATTTAACTTATATGCAGAGCACATCATGAGAAACGCTGGGCTGGAGGAAGCACAAGCTGGAATCAAGATTGCTGGGAGAAATATCAATAACCTCAGATATGCAGATGACACCACCCGTATGGCAGAAAGTGAAGAGGAACTAAAAAGCCTCTTGATGAAAGTGAAAGAGGAGAGTGAAAAAGTTGGCTTAAAGCTTAACATTCAGAAAACTGTGATCATGGCATCTAGTCCCATCACCTCATGGGAAGTAAATGGGGAGACAGTGGAAACAGTGTCAGACTTTATTTTTTGGTCTCCAAAATCACTGCAGTTGGTGATTGAAGCCATGAAATTAAATAACACATACTCCTTGGAAGGACAGTTATGACCAACCTAGATAGCATATTAAAAAGCAGAGACATTACTTTGCCAACAAAGGTCCATCTGGTCAAAGCTATGGTTTTTCCAGTGGTCATGTATGGTTGTGAGAGTTGGACTGTGAAGAAGGCTGAGCACCAAAAAATTGATGCTTTTGAACTATGGTGTTGGAGAAGACTCTTGAGAGTCCCTTGGACTGCAAGGAGATCCAACCAGTCCGTCCTAAAGGAGATCAGTCCTGGATGTTCACTGGAAGGACTGATGCTGAAGCTGAAACTCTAATACTTTGGCCACCTCATGCGAAGTGTTGGAAAAGACCCTGATGCTGGGAGGGATTGAGGGCGGGAGGAGAAGGGGACGGCAGAGGATGAGATGGCTGGATGGCATCACCGACTTGATGGGCATGAGTTTGAGTAAACTTCGGGAGTTTGTGATGAACAGGGAGGCCTGGCGTGCTGCGATTCATGGGGTCGCAAAGAGTCGGACACAACTGAGTGACTGAACTGAACTAGGTCATTTTCAGGAATTGAAAAAAACAAATACTTCTTATACCCAGAAACTTTCAATAGCACTTCTGAAGTTGTATTATATATGTGACAGCACATCAAGAGGGTTGGTGGTGGTGTTTTAATTGGTTTACTCTTTTTCTGTCATTTCATTTAGAGTATAGCCACAACTTTAGAAATAACTCAAAAGCCCATTACTCCTCATTTTTCATCCACCCTCTAAACTTTGAATAATGAAAATTGGATAAGAATATATTCTCTTCATACATATTCTCTTTCTTCTTGTCTCTCTTGCTCTCTGATACAAACACACAGATATATGTAAGTGTTCATTTATTGGCTTTATATAAATGTATTTTAATATATATTTTCCCTGAGTTATCTAAATTTCTTTATTCTTTCTTTGGTAAATTCTTCAATGCTATCATTTGTTCTGTTAATAGTAAATAATTATAAAATGCAAAAATGCAAACAATTCAGGACACAAAGCATTTATAAAGGCAGTTTTTGAAATAGTTTATGTGACACTCTATTAAAAAGTCAAGACTCTGCTCTACTAAATAATTTTTCTGGCCTGTCATGTCCTCTCTCTTGATCCATTATCCTCACTATTCTTGAGAGAAGGGTTCACCAGTGCCTCTAGATATATTCTTAGGTATTAAATTCACTCTTATCAGATCAGTAGATTCAAGAAGATAACAGAAATGGAATTTAAATGATAACCATCACATTCTGTAGCATATGACTTAAATCTGTTTGTGGTAGCAAAGTTCTTCCTTGAAATGGATATTAGGGAAGGGCAGGTTGTATTTAACTGCACTAATTGCACTTTCTTTTCAAAGATCCACTAATTATAAATGTCACTGATGGTACTTTTAAAATAATCCCTCCTAGATATACTTAAGCAGCAGAACAATTTTCTGAGTTTCTTGAAAAAGCTAACAGTAAAATGTTAAATAGAATTAATTGACCATGTAAACTGACAAGATTAATTTTAATGCTAAATAAACCTTATCCTTTGGGAGAACAATACAGCAAGCATACTTTCCTTTTTCTTTCTGCCAAAATAAATAAATAAATAAATGTGTATGCATTGTATCAGTAAATGTATATAGAAAAGCCCCAAGTAAATAAAATTTAATAAAACTAACTGAAGTATACAAACCTGCATACTTTATGTAAAACTAACTGGAGTGTACAAATATGCATACTTTATGTTTAAGCTGATTATAAATTAAGCAATTAAATTTAATGAATTAAAGAGAGGAGACCCCTTTACTTTATTAGCAAATGCTCACCATGTATTACCATAATCTAAAGAATCCAGCTGAGTGATAGAGAAGGTTGGATCATGGGTAGAATAAACCAGAGAAGTTACTAGAACCTCCTTCCAAAGATGAGTGCGGATTGAGTTTCAGAAGGAATTAACTTCTATGGAGATATAGCTTGATGTGGGGAGGCATGAGAGAGAGAATCCTAGAGGAAAGTAATAGTTAAACCCAGGTGGATAGATAGGAATCTGTTTAAGGCCTATTTGTATGGGTTAAAGTTGCTGAGCAGGAAGTTGTTATTGCTAGATACATAGTTATCTATGTCTCCTGATAATCTGGTAAAAAAATTTCAGATACTCCAGATAAAAGAAATCTCAGTGTTCTGATAAATTTAGAACCCACTCATTTTCAGGGTGATGCAAGGCTAAACTCAGATTGGCTGAGCTTCATATATCAGAAACCAAGTTTTTAGGTGGAAAGTACTAGACAAGGGAAACATTGAAATAATATGAGTATAATTTGATTTTATCATTTATAAATCTGAGTTTCCACATTCCTGTAGTTTTCATCACAATTTTCATGTTTTCATCAATAAAAAAATTTATCTGATATATCTTTCCATTAAGTTATGTATTGACTAAGATAAAATAATATGTTCCTGCATTTCTATATGGGCTTCCCTGATGGATCAGGTGGTAAAGAATCTCCCTGCAGTGTGGGAGACCTGGGTTTGATCCCTTGATTGGGAAGATCCCCCTGGAGGAGGGCATTTCTATATGGTTGTCTCATTCTAGGTAAACTAATCAATGAACTGATCATTAAATACTGCCTAGTGATGATTTCAATAATAATGATGATGATGTGCATTCAGGAAGCAGTGAAAAATACAATAAAGTAAGAGCATTTTTAAGGTGTGAACATAACTAGATCAGATATTTATATTTCTTTGAGAGAAGCACATGCACTCTGTTTTCTAAGAAGTTGTAACGCATCGCAGATGAACACCTTAGAAATACAGTCTGTGATCTTAAGTGTATGAGCCACGGTGAATAAAGTTCTACCACTATATGTGTGTGTGTGTGTGTGTGTGTGTGTATTTGTTTAAGGAAAATATATATATTTAGAAGTATTGTTGCTGTTCCGTCGCTCAGTTGTGTCTGACTCTTTGCAACCCCATGGACTGAAGCCTGCCAGTCTCCTCCGTCTATGAGGTATCCCCAGCAAGAATACTTCGTTACCATACAGTACTGGTATGGTAGTACAGTATTACCATAATACTGGGAGTAGGTTGCCTTTTCCTTCTCCCAGGGATCTTCCTGACCTAGGGATCGAACTTGCTTCTCTGCACTGGGAGATGGATTCTTTACAACTGAGACCAGGGAAGCCCATATTTAAATGTATATATTTAAATAAAAACATAATCCATAACTTCCTCCATCATCCCTTTTATAAGTAGGTGAAAAGCATTATTTTCCTAACAGGGATTTAATCAAATACAGTGATCTGCCTTGAGGACAGAAGGAGCACAGTTCACCCCAAAACAAAAGAAAGTAAAAACCACATATGCTGACTTTGAAGATGAGTTATATTTTCAATATTTATAGATTACTATTAATGTTGCATTTAAGGGTGTTAAAATCACCTTATATACCAGAAGCACACACTTAAATAATGGAGAGGAAATATGAACAAGAAACTTGGTTTGTGGTGCTAGAATCCTTCCTGACATTAAACGTACAGCATAAATCATGTCCTTACTGTATAATCAATGAGAAAAATTGACTGGTATCGTACGGAAGTTTAGTAATTAAGACGGACATGTGGAGACAATTATTTGATCCCTAGTTTACCCCTAATATGGCTGAATTCTTAGAATATACAATAATAAAAGCAGTACCATTATAGTATGTTTTTTACTTACCACAAAGCAATGGTAGGCATGCCAGAAATTTGTTTCAGTGTCATTTTGACACCAATCACTTACAGTATCAAAATTCCCTTTCTTTTGGGAAGTACAAGAATCTCATTCAGGCATAAAATAAATAAGATCCATATTCAACAAATTCTTATTAAGATCTGAATGATTAAATTTTAATATGTCTTAAATACTCATATTGGCATTTACAAGAAAAATAATTTAGCATTTTATAGTTAGTACTGAGTTTTAATCATCGAACAAAACCAAAGTGAAGAATTTTACCCTGTGAGTAATGTTTAGAGTATCATGTGGATGGAACATCATTTTATTGCCTCTTAAATCTGTTATATGAAGAGAATTACTCTCTCTGCACATAATGCAAGAGTTGAAGTCATCATATTCCATTTCTCTGTTGTACTAAAGTTATACTGTACTATGCTATTTATTTTTTTCTTTGTTCCTTTAACCCCCATTTAAAAATTTTCCACACTTCAAATGCTATTCATAGAATTAACACCCAATCTCATTATATAGCTTTAATACTTACAATCTAGTGTGATTTCTATCCATTGCACAACGTCAAGTACCTGAAAGAATGCCAAATTGCAACCACTTAATGATAAAGCAGAATCACTATAAGAAAAGCAAACCTACGGTTTTACTTCATCCAGAGGATTTTTGAAATTTTTATTGATCTGTTTCTGAACAAGGCTAAGAAGATTGCATTATTTATCTGGCAGTGATGTTAGCATCCCAGATAAGCAAGAGGCCCATCCATTTTTAACTTTTACAATGAATTCACCTTCGACTTGAATACATTAAATAGCCACTACTAATGTTACATCATTGCATATATATTAATAATAAAATACTGTTGTGGGAGGAAGAATATGTGCAGTTGATGTGTGAAGAATTACGGAACAGAACTAAAACACTCAGAGATATTTTAAACACCACAGAATCTACCAAGTTCATTTAAATGCCAAGAAAGAAAACACACAGTTAAACATCTCTGTAAAGGTATTGTCCACAAATTTTGAAGTTCTTTTCCTCTAATTAAAGTTCATAAAATTGCATCCCACTGTAGCATGGCAAGAAGGGACATTGGTGACAGAAGGAGAAAATGATTTCTTGAGATGACTTTCTCATGTGAATAGGGACTTCAGATTGGTATTCAGTGCTTTGTCAACCTTGCTTCTAGGTAACATACTCTGAGTTATTTCCTAGCTTAACCAGAAAACTAGAACTTCTGGGGGGAAAATAAAGAAAGCGGAGACTTAGAGCAATGATTTCTAGTGAGTGAAATTTACTGATGGTAAAAACTTATTCTAAACCATTTATTTTATTTTATTTTTTTTTTTATTTTTTTTTTAATTTTTTTTTTAAACCCTTTATTTTATAGAAAAGAAAATAAAACAGATCGAAGTGGTTTTTCTCAAATTTGCAGATAGACATTTCCTCTCAGAGCTTGGAAGAGAATCAGTTCTCTGTTCACTAATGAAGGCTCCAGATCTACACTATGATTGAAGCTAAAAGATGGGAGAGGTGCATGGAATTAGAGGTTTGGATACTAGTTACTGACAACAAATGGCCTTCCAGGAACTATAGCTAGTACTGTTATTCAGTAGACTAAGACTACACCCTCATTCTTCCAAACCTCTTATAAGTGATAACATTAAAGAATATAGGGTATTAAGTAGATTCAGTAATTTAAACACAGATGCAAGTTTTCTCTATACTTTCTCTTTTAAAATTGTTGTGTTTCCTAGACAATATTTTGCTTTTTTATTTTGCCCTTTTATTTTCTGTTTGTATTTTACTTTTAATGGCTACTGGAAAACAAGAAATTCCACTTTCTTTAAGGAATTCACAGTTTGTTCTCAGTTGTTTAGTTGTGTCTGACTCTTTACAACCCATGGACTATAGCCCTCCAGGCTCCCCTGTCCATGGAATTTTCCAGGCAGGAATACAGGAGTGGGTTGCCATTTCCTCCTCCAGGGGTTCTTCCCCACCCAGGGATCAAATCCACATCTCCTGTGTCTCCTGCATTGGCAGGCAGATTCTTTCCCACTGTGCCACCTGGGGAGACAGATTTGGAGAATGATAATTCCTCTTGCTGTTTGACTTTTTTTTTTTTCTGTTGTCTTACTTAAGACAAGATTGTAAATTGTAAGATTTGTAAGATTTACAACCTTACAATCAAAATTAAGATTGTAAGTTTCCTCTGGTGCTTCTTGGAAATCCTCAGCATAACTAAGACAAATCAGAGCTGGGTTGAATTACATGGGAGGAGAACAGTAGATAGGTAACAATCCACAGCAGTAAAGAGCTCTTAGTAGAGTAAGAAAACTTTTAGAATGCAGACAATGGTACCTCAGTCTCTCAAAGAACTGAGACATCTTCACAAAGGAAGGGGTTTGTGAGTTGGTATTTGATCATTGAATAGAATCTTGCCAGCGATGGAGAGCAAAATGGGCAGCAGGAGTGATGCTGTTGGCGGAACTCAATGCTAGAATATAATAAACACAACCAGCACATCTGTGCATGCTCAGTCACTTTAGTCATGTCTGACTCTTTGTGACCCTGTGGACCATAGCCCACCAGGCCCATGGGATGGGATTCTCCAGGCAAGAATACTGGAGTGGGTTGCCATGCTCTTTTCCAGGGGATCTTCTCAACCCAGGGATCGACCCTGGGTCTCCTGCATCTCTGCCTTGCAGGGAAATTGTTTGCCACCAAGCCACAGGAGAAGCCCCCCAGCTGGCACAATAGGGGGCTATTCTTTGCTTATGTGCCTTTTGCTGTCACTGGATCATAAGGCACTAGTAGAAGTGTTACTTGTAAGTATGTCAGTGCTAGTCCCTGTCCTTCAATAATGAGAAAGTATCGATTCCTTGAAGCAGAATAGAGGAAACTACACTCTCTTTTATTCAGGATGAGGCAGGTTTCTTTCATCGATGTGTAAAACTTTCCTTAGCAACAGATGTTACAAGAGGAAATGACTTCCATCCTCCATACGGGCAGGAAGCGTGTCCTCATTGTCCTGTGCGGCGCTTAGCACACTGTGGATGTTTAACTAATGAAGGCCCCTCTCTCTACAGTGAGTCATGTTAGACTCCAGCGTCAAAGCTTATGTTTCACCATTTCTACAACGGAAATTTAGAGCTTCTCAAGTGACAAGTTGGTAATTCTTTTCCGTCAAATTCAGAGTCAATAACACTTAACAGAAAGTTCTTACTTTTAATTTATCTTGTTCAGTGACTCCTAACTTCGTGTTTCTCATAGTTATAAATTAAAACCTGATTCATTTATACTAGGCCAACTACAGTCAATGACTAACTGTGGATTTTAAGAATATTAAACATAGGACACTCACTATGTTTGTCACAAGAACATTCATGATTTGGCATTTGCTTTTAGTCAGCATTGGAACATTTTCTACATTTAATAAACTTGCAAAGTTTTCACCTCAAAAGAAAACTGAGGAGTGACTGGTGCCTTTACAGTATGTTACTAGTATAAAATGAGGTCGGTTCTACCTCAATAATGAGCTTATTAGTGTTAGTGTTAAGACTTTAAATAACAATATTTTAAAAAAATTAATTCTATATTATAGAATTTTTCTTAACATATTATTTGTGTAAATTTATGAGAGGTGAATACTAAATAGAAAGTCATAGTAATCCTGGACTATAAAAAGGCCTGGAGATTCCCATTTAGATTTGGAAGATTCACGTATCTTATCTAGAAGCAGATGAAAAACTAGTCCTCGATTCTAGGACTAGTGAAGAGTTATTACCAGATAGTTATCATTAATAACTGCAAACATAGTAAAACACATATGAACACATATACATACATACCAATGAACACACACACTGTATTCTTAAAAATGGCATTATTACCAGCATTAATTTATTACCAATCAGAAAGTTATTTAAAACAAATATGTTTCATCTTTGAATTGCAATTGTGGAATATTTCATAAAGAGAAAAAAGAAACAAACAGAATCAGCAAAAAGCAACAGCAAAGAAAATGAAAACAGAAATTTCCAAGAAATACTGATACTGACTTAACATTTCCTAATATTTTTTAGCAGTATCTAAGCTAGTTATATTAATTGAATGAAATGAAGTCCAAGTTCCAGTTATATTGGATACATTTTTCAGACATTTTGGCTGCCATAACTTACACTCTCTAGGAATAATGCAGGTCTTACTTTTTAACCCTTGATCTGACCAAGGATGAGGGGTGGGATTTAGGAATAAAGTGTTATAAAAATCTTCACTAATGGTAAAAGAAGACAAGATTATTTGACTGTAAATTTTGATTAATTAAAGATGTATAACCTAAATCCTGGAGCAGCCAATCAAATAAATAAATAAATAAGATCAAGGAAATAAAATTAAATCATAGAAAAATTACTCAAAACCAGGTATGACTAATAATGCCATGTAAATTGTGTATTTTTCTAGTTTGACTGGTGTAAATGCCTAGAACTGGTCTATAATTAGCACTCTACCAAATTCTACAGGAACATCCTTTTCAAATTTCTGAAAGAGTTAATAGAGTTTTCCGATATTCACCATATTTTGCCATTTAATGGTTAATGGTGAGCATATAGTATAAGCTATGCAAATGTGATTTTTAAAAATACTTATTGAATCTTAGGTTGGGAGAAATAGTTATAAAATTTTAATTTACTTATTGCTATAACATTATAGGGGAAACGAGTAGTTCAGGCCCAGAGAGCTCTGCAGCTGGGTGCCCGATGGCCCCTGACAGCCTCCTAACCCTGGCAGACACAACAGCACCAAAGGCATAGGTCATGGTGGAGCAGCAAGCCGAGCACAGGCCTGAGCTCCACTGCATGGAGCTGGACTAGCAGATGCCTCATGGAGGGGCGGCGGTGGGGCTCAGCAGGGTTCATGGGGCCACCCACTGCCCTCTCTCTGCCTCCGCACAGTGCTTTTTGTCAGGACAAACTGGCAGAGCTCAACTCAAGCACTAAAGTCCAAAATTACAACTCGCTGCTGAACAACCATCAACCGGAGAATGTTGGATCCCACCAAAAAAGTATACCCCACGTCCAAGGGCAGAGGAGAAGCCCCCAAAAAGTAGAAGGTGGGGCAAAATCGCATTTAGAATTAAACCCCATACCCTCCAGACATCCTTGGAGGGCTCAAACAAAATCTTGTGCTCACCAGGATACTCCACAGAGACTGAGCCAGACCTGCCTTTGAGTCTTTGAGGGTCTCTTGTGGAGGTATGAGTCAGCAGTGGCCTGCCACAGGGGCAGGAGCTCTGGGTGCAACAGACATGGGTATGGCATAAGCCCTCTTGAAGGAGGTTGCCATTAACCCCACCACAGAGCCGCCAGAACTTTCACAGGACTGGGTAAACAGACTCTTGGAGGGCACAAACAAAACCTCGTGTGCACCAGGAGCCAGGAGAAAGGAGCACTGACCCCACAAGAGACTGACCCAGACTTGTCTGTGAGTGTCCAGGAGTCTCTGGCGGAGGTATGGGTCACGGTGGCCTGGTGCAGGGTCGGGGTCACTGAGGGCAACAGTGCATGTCTTTTGAAGAAGGTCGCCATTATCTTCATTATCTCCACCATAGTTTGGCCTTAGGTCAAAAAACAGGAAGGGAACACAGCCCCACCCATAAACAGAAAATTGGATTCAAGATTTACTGAGCATAGCCCCACCCATCGGAAGAAGACACAGTTTCCTTCTCAGTCTCTCCCATTAGGAAACTTCCATAAGTCTCTTATCCTTATCCATCGGAGGGCAGACAGAATGAGAACCACAATCAAGGAAAACTAATCAATCTGATCAAATGGACCACAGCCTTGGTCTAATTAAATGAAACCATGAGCCATGCCATGTAGGGTCTCCCAAGACAGATGGGTCATGGTGGAGAGTTCTGACAAAATGTGGTCCACTGGAGAAGGGAATGGCAAAGCATTTCAGTATTCTCACCTTGAGAATGCCATGAACAGTATGAAAAGGCAAAAAGATACGACACTGAAAGATGAACTCCCCGGGTCAGTAGGTGCCTAATATACTCCTAGAGAGGTGTGGAGAAATAAATCCAGAAAGAATGAAGAGATGGAGTGAAAACAAAAAACACCCAGTTGTGGATGTGACTGGTGATAGAAGCAAGGTCCGATGCTGTAAAGAGAAATATTGCATAGGAACCTGGAATGTTAGGTCCATGAATCAAGGTAAATTGGAAGTGATCAAACAGGAGCTGGCAAGAGTGAACATTGACATTTTAGGAATTGGCAGACTAAACTGGAATGGGTGAATTTAACTCAGATGACCATTATATCTACTACTGTGGGCAAGAATCCCTTAGAAGAAATGGAGTAGCCAACAAGAGTCTGAAATGCAATACTTGGGTGCAGTCTCAAAAATGACAGAATGATCTGTGTTCATTTCCAAGGCAAACCATTCAATAACACAGTAATCCAAGCCTGTGCCCCAACCAGTAATGTGGAAGAAGCTGAAGTTGAACAGATCTATGAAGACCTACAAGACCTTCTAGAACTAACACCCAAAAAAGATGTCCTTTTCATTATAGGGGACTGGAATGCAAAAGTAGGAAGCCAAGAAACACCTGGAGTAACAAGAAAATTTGGCCTTGGAGTACAGAAAGAAGCAGGGCAACAGTTAATAGAGTTTTACCAAGAGAGTGCACTGGTCATAGCAAACATCCTCTTCCAGCAATGCAAGAGAAGACTGCACGTGGACATCACCCAGTGGTCAATACTGAAATCAGATTAATTATATTCTTTGCAGCCAAAGATGGAAAAGCTTTATACAGTCAGCAAAAACAAGACTGGGACCTGACTGGCTCAGATCATGAACTCCTTAGCCTAATTCAGACATAAATTGAAGAAAGTAGGGAAAACCAGTATACCATTCAGGTATGACCTAAATCAAATCCCTTACAATTATACAGTGGAAGTGACAAATAGATTCAAGGAATTAGAGCTGATAGAGTGCCTGAAGAACTGTAGACAGAGATTCATATCCAGAGAACTATGGATAGAGGTTCATGACATTGTACAGGTGGCAGTGATCAAGATCATCCCCAAGAAAAAGAAATGAAAAAAGGCAAAATGGTTGTCTGAGGAGGCCTTACAAATAGCTGAGAAAATAAGAGAAGCTAAAGGCAAAGAAGAAAAGGAAAAATATGCCCATTTGAATGCAGAGTTCTAAAGAATAGTAAGGAGAGATAAGAAAGCCTTCCTCAATGATCAGGGCAAAGAAAGAGAGGAAAACAGTAGAATGGGAAAGACTAGAGATCTCTTCAAGGAAATCAGAGATACCCAGGGAAAATTTCATGCAAAGATGGGCACAATAAAGGACAGAAATGGTATGGACCAAACAAAAGCAGATGATATTAACAAGAAGTGGTAAGAATACACAGAAGAATTATACAAAAAAGATCTTAATGACCCAGATAAACACTATGGTGTGATCACCTAGAGCCAGACATCCTGGAATGTGAAGTCAAGTGGGGATTAGGAATCGTCACAGAAACAAAGTTAGCAGAAGTGATGGAATTCCAGTTGAGCTATTTCAGATCCTAAAAGATGATGCTTTTAAAGTGCTGTACTCAATATGGCAGCAAATCTGGAAACTCAGCAGTGGCCACAGGACTGGAAAAGGTCAGTTTCCATTCCAATCCCAAAGAAAAGCAATGCCAAGGAATGCTCAGACTACCACACAATTGCACTCATCTCACTTGCTAGTAAAATAAAGCTCAAAATTCTCGAAGCCAGGCTTCAACAGTACGTGAAACATGAACTTCCAGATGTTTAAGCTGGATTTAGAAAAGGCAGAGGAACCAGAGGTCAAATTGCCAACATCTGTTGGATCATTGAAAAAGCTGGAGAGCTCAAAAAAAAAATCTACTTTTGCTTTATTGACTACACCAAAGATTTTGACTGTGTGGATCACAACAAACTGTGGAAAATTCCCATCAGGAGATGGGAATACCAGGCCACCTGACCTGCTCTTGAGAAATCTGTATGCAGGTCAGGAAACAACAGTTAGAACTGGACATGGAGCAACAGACTGATTCCAAATCAGGAAAGGAGTACATCAAGGCTCTATATTGTCACTGTGCTTATTTAACTTATATGCAGGGTACATCATGGGAAATGCTGGGCTGGCTGGATGAAGCACAAGCTGGAATCAAGATTGCCAGGCCAAATATCAATAACCTCAGATATGCAGATGATATCACCCTTACAGCAGAAAGTGAAGAACTAAAGAGCTCCTGAGGAAAGTGAAAGAGGAGAGTGAAAAAGTTAGCTTAAAGCTCAACACTCAGAAAACTAAGATCATGGCATCTAGTTGCATCACTTCATGGCAAATAGATGGAGAAACAATGGAAACAGTGAGAAACTTAATTTTGGGGGGTTCCAAAATCACTGCAGATCTTGACTGCCACCATGAATTTTTTTTTTCATTTATTTTTATTAGTTGGAGGCTAATTACTTTACAATATTGTAGTGGGTTTTGTCATACATTGACATGAATTAGCCATGGATTTACATTTGTTCCCCATCCCGATCCCCCCTCCCACCTCCCTCTCCACCCGATCCCTCTGGGTCTTCCAAGTGTACCAGGCCTGAGCCCTTGTCTCATGCATCCAACCTGGGCTGGTGATCTGTTTCACCCTAGATAATATACATGTTTCGATGCTGTTCTCTCGAAACATCTCACCCTCACCTTCTCCCATAAAGTCCAGAAGTCTGTTCTTTACATGTGTGTCTCTTTTTCTGTTTTGCATATAGGGTTATCATTACCATCTTTCAAAATTCCATATATATGTGTTAGTATACTGTAATGTTCTTTATCTTTCTGGCTTACTTCACTCTGTATAATGGGCTCCAATTTCATCCATCTCATTAGAACTGACTCAAATGAATTCTTTTCAATGGCTGAGTAATATTCCATGGTGTATATGTACCACAGCTTCCTCATCCATTTGTCTGCTGATGGGCATCTAGGTTGCTTCCATGTCCTGGCTATTATAAACAGTGCTGCGATGAACACTGGGGTGCACGTGTCTCTTTCAGATCTGGTTTCCTCAGTGTGTATGCCCAGAAGTGGGATTGCTGGGTCATATGACAGTTCTATTTCCAGTTTTTTAAGAAATCTCCACACTGTTCTCCATAGTGGCTGTACTCGTTTGCATTCCCACCAACAGTGTAAGAGGGTTCCCTTTTCTCCACACCCTCTCCAGCATTTATTGCTTGTAGACTTTTGGATAGCAGCCATCCTGACTGGCGTGTAATGGTACCTCATTGTGGTTTTGATTTGCATTTCTTTGATAATGAGTGATATTGAGCATCTTTTCATGTGTTTGTTAGCCATCTGTATGTCTTCTTTGGAGAAATGTCTGTTTAGTTCTTTGGCCCATTTTTTGATTGGGTCATTTATTTTTCTGGAATTGAGCTGGAGGAGTTGCTTGTATATTTTTGAGATTAATCCTTTGTCTGTTGCTTTGTTTGCTATTATTTTCTCCCAATCTGAGGGCTGTCTTTTCACCTTGCTTATAGTTTCCTTTGTTGTGCAAAAGCTTTTAAGTTTCATTAGGTCCCATTTGTTTATTTTTGCTTTTATTTCCAATATTCTGGGAGGTGGGTCATAGAGGATCCTGCTGTGATTTATGTCGGAGAGTGTTTTGCCTATGTTCTCCTCTAGGAGTTTTATAGTTTCTGGTGTTACATTTAGATCTTTAATCCATTTTGAGTTTATTTTTGTGTATGGTGTTAGAAAGTGTTCTAGTTTCATTCTTTTACAAGTGGTTGACCAGTTTTCCCAGCACCACTTGTTAAAGAGGTTGTCTTTTTACCATTGTATATCCTTGCCTCCTTTGTCGAAGATAAGGTGACCATAGGTTTGTGGATTTATCTCTGGGCTTTCTATTCTGTTCCATTGATCTATATTTCTGTCTTTGTGCCAGTACCATACTGTCTTGATGACTGTGGCTTTGTAGTAGAGTCTGAAGTCAGGCAGGTTGATTCCTCCAGTTCCATTCTTCTTTCTCAAGATTACTTTGGCTATTCGAGGCTTTTTGTATTTCCATACAAATTGTGAAATTATTTGTTCTGGTTCTGTGAAAAATACCGTTGGTAGCTTAACAGGGATTGCACTGAATCTATAGATTGCTTTGGGTAGTATAGTCATTTTGACCATATTGATTCTTCCAATCCATGAACACAGTATGTTTCTCCATCTGTTTGTGTCCTCTTTGATTTCTTTCATCTGTGTTTTATAGTTTTCTATGTATAGGTCTTTTATTTCTTTAGGTAGATATACTCCTAAGTATTTTATTCTTTTTGTTGCAATGGTGAATGGTATTGTTTCCTTAATTTCTCTTTCTGTTTTCTCATTGTTAGTGTATAAGAATGCAAGGGATTTCTGTGTGTTAATTCCACCATGAATTTAAAAGACGCTTGTTCCTTGAAAGAAAATCTATGACCAACCTTGACAGCATATTAAAAATCAGACATTAGTTTACCAGCAAACGTCCATCTAGCCAAAGCTATGGTTTTTCCAGTAATCATGTATGTATGTGAGAGTTGGACTATAAAGAAAGCTGAGCACTGAAGAATTGTTGCTTTTGACCTGTGGTGTTGGGGAAGACTCTTAAGAGTCCCTTGTACTGCAAGGATGTCCAACCAGTCCATCCTAAATGAGATCAGTCCTGAATATTCATTGGAAGGACTGATGCTGAATCTGAAGTGCCAATACTTTGGCCATTTGATGGGAAGAATTGACTCATTGGAAAAGACCTTGATGCTGGGAAAGGTTGAAGGTGGGAAGAGAAGGGGATGACAGAGGATGAGATGATTGGATGACATCACTGACTCGATGGACATGAGTTTGAGTAAGCTTTGGGCATTGGTGATGGACAGGGAAGCCTGGTGTTTTGCAGTCCATGGGGTCACAAAGAGTTGGACACGACTGTGTGACTGAACTGAGCTGACAACATTATAGCACCCACTTTTGAAATATGGTCCAGAAAATAATTTTCAAAACATTAATGTGCACTGATGTGGGAAAGAATATATTTCTTAAGGGGACAAATGTTTTTGTAATTTCTCATATCATATTTTTTTCCCCCAGTAGTAACTGACAGTTCTTTACTCCAACCGTGACTCATATTTATTGAGTAAAGGAATGAATATGTAAGTGAATTGCTGACATGGAATAATATGAGTATATAGATGGTTACAGATATTGTTATTATTTATCTGCTTGCTTTACTTTTTCTTTGCCAGCATACCTTTAGAAAGGCTAAGTAAATCGCATTTGTTGTGGCAAGAAAATAATCCCTAATTCAGTGTATTTCAACAATAAAAAGTTATTTTTGACTCAGTATCCCACAGATCAGTTACATTCGTCTCTGTTCAACTTAGCTCTCTTGTGTTATGCTCTGTTCTTCGAGTTACTTCTTCCCTAACCTATATCAAACTGAACCTATATCCTAAAGTGAAAGTGAAAGTCGCTCAGTCGTGTCCGAATTCTCCAGGCCAGAATACTGGAGTGGGTAACCTTTCCCTTCTCTAGGGGATATTCCCAATCCAGGGATCAAACCCAGGTCCCCACATTGCAGGCTCATTCCTTCCAACTGAGCCAGAGGTAGTTCATAACTGGAGCAAGTCGTTCTCATGGAAGAAGAGACGAACAAGAAACCCAGCTAAACTGTGGAAGTACGTTTTCATCTCCTGTTCATATAGAGCATATTCATCCATTTTCTTGTTCAAAGAAAGTCACATGTGCTTAGTTGCTCAGTCGTGTCTGACTCTTTGGACCCTGTGGACTTCAGCCCACCACGCTCCTCTGTCCATGGGATTTCAGGCAAGAATACTGGAGTAGGTTGCCATTTTCTCCTTCATGGGATCTTTCTGACCCAAGGATCGAACCTGCATTTCCTGTGTCTCCTGCATTGACAGGCGGGTTCTTTATTGAGCCACCCGGGAAGCCAGTCAGACGACTAAGCCTCAAAATAAGAAGAGAGAATATATTGCCCCTAAAAGGAAACTTGGCAAGAATGAGGCAGTATGATACTTCTACAAGAGAGTGTGGATCATTGAGGATAATAATACAAAGACCTTGATGCATTTTTATGTTATCTGAACCTAGAAATTCTCTGGGGGTCTATTTACATGAATTTCACCTTCTTCTGTCGTGATTGACATGAAGACCAGAATATTATTTTCCAAAAATTTTCAGAACAATCCTAGTATTGTGTGAACAAATATTTGCTGAATTTGCATATTTTTTGAATTCTAGGGATGCGATTTTAAAAACTTATTTGTCTAATAAATAAGATGCTCCTTTTAGGTACTTCCAATCTTCTTGAGATATAAATATTTATCATTATTTATCCAGGTGACATAGTCAACTGAAGCTCAAAACCACAAAATTTTAGGAACATAAATATAAACCTGTAAAAACGTCCTAAAAATGAAATAAAAGGAGAATGCTTCCAAAATATAAAAAACAGTTTTAATAATAACATGTTCTATTGTTAATGTATATTAAGTGAAATTAATAACAATAAGATATACTGGGAGGTATACTTTAGAAGCAGAACTCAAATACCTTTAAATGTGACCATCTTTGACCATGGGATACCCAGATCCATAAGTTTCTGTGTATCTCATTAAATTTAAAGTATAAAATACAGTAGATAATTTACATCAGGTTGATTAAGAGAAAAGTAAGAATTCTTTATACACACTCCTGGAAAGTGATGGAAATGAAAGAGGTAAATACCTCTATATGACAGTATAAAATTAATTTTTAAATGATCATGGCAGTTTACCTAAATTGAATGGAGATGGGCACAATTCTGCTGCCATGTGAAGAATCACACAAAATTTTAACAAGATGTTTCCAGTTATACAATGGAAACACCCAGTCTTCTACAGTGATTGGCAGTTTAAACTTCTTATAATAATGATGATATAACTACTCAAAACCACTTTTAAGATTTTTTATATAAATCCTAATATTTCTGTTTAATTAAAAATTATTCATGTCAAATTGTATCAGACTGACTATACAGTTCATTAGAATAATTGGCAAGAGCAGATTAAACACTGACAACTTTTGCCCAATTGACAGTATCTTTATTTAGGAAGTAACCTGCTGGGAGCACAATTATTTAATATCATCTGCTGTATCTTAGGAAAGTGAATCTTGGTAAATGATGACTACAATAGCTGTGCTTTATAAATTGCAATATATATGATTTTTTTGTGTGTGTGCATTAAAACTGTTAATGATATAATCCATGTTAAAGGTATGAGAAACTTGGGCAGAATCAGGAGGGATCTTGGAACTAGCAGGGAAAACAAGAGATTGGCGGCAGAATATTGATCAAGGGCAATCAGTTCAGTTCAATCACTCAGTCGTGTCCAACTCTTTGCGACCCCATGAATCGCAGCACACCAGGCCTCCCTGTCCATCACCAACTCCTGGAGTCTACCCAAACCCATGTCCATCGAGTCGGTGATGCCATCCAACTATCTCATCCTCTGTCGTCCCCTTCTCCTCCTGCCCCCAATCCCTCCCAGCATCAGGGTCTTTTCCAATGAGTCAACTGTTCGCATCAGGCGGCCAAAGTATTGAAGTTTCAGCTTCAGCATCAGTTCTTCCAGTGAACACCCAGGACTGATCTCCTTTAGGATGGACTGTTTGGATCTCCTTGCAGTCCAAGGGACTCTCAAGAGTCTTCTCCAACACCACAGTTCAAGGCAATATGAACACCTAAATTAAACCACCACTCCTACTTAGCAGTTAAGAGTTGGGAACTGAGGCATTTATAAAGTTGTATGCTCTGAGATATGTTATATTAAGCCTTTTTTTTGTCTCTTTCACTAAATCTCTAGGTAATTATACTATGTAAAATAATGCTTAGGATATTGATAGTGTTTCCATTTGATGAAAGGATGCTGGCTTCATTACTATGTAATGGTTAATTTTGGATGACAGCATATGATACCGGATGTTAGATGTGGATTCTATCATTCATCTGTCTATCCTGCTATTTATTTAGAAATTGGTTAGTGTGCTTATTCATATAGAAAACAATCATACAAAATACCTGTAATGAGAATAACTAATGTTAATATTTTACTTTAAAATTGCAAAGTATTTTCAGATATTTGGTCCTCGTAATCATCTTATGGAGTTAACATATTATATTGTCTCATTTTTCTAGTGTTATGCATTATAACACTATCCAGGAGATAGAAAAATCAGGACTGAGACATCTCTTTAAAAAAACCAAATTCTTACAACCACTTAAAATAAGGAACAGTATTTGAAAACTATGTAAGCATTGATCACTGTATAAATATTTCCAATAAAGAATATTATACCCAGACATCTGTCATCCTGACCTTTAAAGAGGTACTGGAAATGTCACGTCTAGCCTAAATAACATACCCAATACATGCTGAAGTGTTCAGCAGAATCTAAGCTGGGGACAAACAAGGGCAATCTGTCAAGCCAGCTGTTCCCAGAATCTGATAACACACTCTGCTTCAGGAAAAGAAGCTTGTCTATGATACTGTTCTCCATTTAGTGATGGTAAATGCCAGTATGTCAATTCTTCACACATTAAAAGATTTCCAATCTGACACAACATGTGGGGTCTCCACTCAACAGGGCAAACACAGCACTGCTGAGACATTTGTGCTTATCATGTAATTAGAATCTGAATCTGTAGACTGATTCGTTTGTAATGTCAAGCAGAAAGAAGGACATAAAATGCCACTGAAACTATTTCATATTTATTTTCTTTTCACCATCTCCAAATCATTTATTATTTCTTGTAACATTGTTCTTTTAAGCTGAATGCTCAAAATGCCAACATTATCCATAAAGAAGAAAATACTATTAAGTTAATCTTCATTAAGGCACCTCAAGCCACTTTCTGCCTTTTTATTGGAGAAAAACATTTAACAAAATGAAAATATGAAATGTATGACTCTGATTATTAAATAAAATGTTAGGAGGTAATTAAATCAGAAATTCAGTTAACATTGACTTTGGAAAGTGTGTTTTATCAGATATTAGTACAAAATTAGCCTAAAGAGAAAAGAAAAAAAAAAATAATGCTCAAGAATAGGGCAACACAACATCATTGGTGGGATTTGCTCTTGGTATGCTGCCTTGGAAGGGGGCCAGGTGCTATGGCCCCCTTTCTAAAATGAAGTGCAAAAGGGATATCACATATATTCAGTGTTTGTATTGTTTTTCTGCTTTTGCTTCCATTTTTCTTTGCTGTTATTAAGCCTGTCTGCCTGGAGTTTTAAACCTCTGCCGTACATTACGGGCATTATTACTGTTTTGTGTAGACGGTCAGTTGTCTCAGTACAACACTCAGAATGCTGTGTTTAGCCTTGTATCTCCAGAATTGTGTTTTTTCAGTCTTTTTTTTTTTTTTTTTTTTTGAAGGAAAACTAAATGATTTAGTTGGAAATAAAAAAAAGAATGGGGCATCATTTATTAATAATATCTTTAAAAATCTCAATATTCTTTAAAACAATCATTATAACTGGGTATTGTTCATTTTCTAACATTTGTGGGTATAATCTATAAAAACTAACAAAACAGAATGGGAAGCAAAAGAAGTTCTGTTGGATCAAAGTTGCTGTGTTCCCTGGCTTGAAAAATGTAGTACATGTTGGTGCCGTTTCCTGGTATAAAGAAAAAGCAAAAATAGATTATATATAATATCTGAATTGTGTTTGAAGCATATGAAGATGTATTTGAGACATGCTAACATAGCAGTAAACAGGCAGGGGATTTAAATTTGAGTATTTTTAGCATAAAGATATGATTGATATCTATGGGGAAAAAAAGATGATACTATCGGTTAAAGTCACAGGGTAGAAAGAGAAGAAGTGTTCATCTAAATTAGACAACAGAAATATTTGGGAATCATGCACACACAAAAATCAAACTAAGAAAGTATTTTAATAGCAGTTAAAGTTTATCCATATATATTTCTATGATTTGGACTCTGAAAGGAAATGAAATCTGAGCTGAAAACTGCAAATTGATATTTAATAAAGGAACTTTTTAAAGTAAGTTTGCAGTTTTGAGGTTGGTATTAATAACATAACAAATCCTTTAGTTTTTAAGTATGTACCAGGGATTGTGCTAAGTAATTTGCATGCATCATCTATTTTAACTATGTAACTTTGTGAAATATGAGTTGAAGTATTAAACTATAAGTGACTCAGTGTTTCAAATGAGAAAGCTAAGGTTTCAAAAGTGGTAACTGGGGACGCCATGATGCAGACTCAGACTGATCAACTTTAGAGCCACCTTCATGTTTATAATCTGGTGGGGATGACCCACTAGAGGAGGAAGTTTGATGATGTACAGTGAGGAGTGGAAAAGGAAAAGAGATGCAATCGAAAAAGTGAGAACATAGGTAGAGAGATTGGCCTTTCATTGTAAACTATCATATCTTCTGTGAATGACATGTTAAGATAGATACATGTTTAAGTAGATATGTAGGTTTTACAGTATTGACATATGCTAATGTGTATTTTTCAAAGAGTTTTGAGGCATAATATTGAACTGGAAAAACCTACTAAAAACTTAGATTGATATTTACGCAGAGTTTTCATACATCCAATGAAATTCTTTCAAAGAATGTTTGAAAACTTTATAGCTAGAAAGCGAGATAAAATGCATTTCAAGCATCAAGGACATTTCTGAATCATTTATATAGGAAGATATTTTAATGGATCAATTGGTTGTGTGAAGTTAATACTGAAATCCTAATCAGAAATAGAGAGTTAATGAGACAAAGAGGAGCTAAATGCTCCATATAATGATGTAAAAAATTATCTTTCTGAACTGCAGTCCGGAGTGTTATCACTCAAGCTAGAGGCAGCTGTAAGAGAAAGAAAAACCTCTTTTCCTTATCTCTTTGAACCCTGGAAAGAGTTGAATATCTGATTTGGGAGTGGTAAAAATAGTCATTGGGGATGGCTTGGAAGTGAGAGAAGCAGAAGGTAGGGGACTGAATCCTTTCAACATTTTAGCAGGCTGAGAGACTGGCAAAAAACCAGCCAAGGAAGAGCAAAACCTAGATGACTATGCCAGAGAAAGCAATATCAAAAATTGTCTCATTTTAGGAATTTTTCATTGTATTGTGCTTTTCATGTGCTATGTCCATGCTTTCAGACATATTGCTTCCAACTTTAATAATAATTTTAAAACATTATTACAATAAATATTGACTAAAGGTCACCTTAACAATGATTGGCTGAGGTATGGAAGAATAGTGGGTTTCTGGACCATGTAAGCTCTCCCTTAGTATTCTTAAAAAATAAAACAAAAAAAGAAAGAAATACTTTGGATAGAAAGCCCCGAATCCTGCAGTGGATAAGACCTTGAACTTTCATTTGGGTGTTAGAGGAATGGATTACATTCTGAAAGATGGAAGGTTTGAGAATACTTGTGCTTCATTAGGGCACCCTCTCTGCAGTTGTTTTAAACTCTGGCTCCCCACTTAACTGTATGTTGGACTTAGGTCTGTCTTTAACAGCAAGCAGAGAATACATTTCAGTCTTACCACTATCACTGGGCTTGGGTAAATGAGCCCTGGAGTAAAAACACAGACCTTGATCAGGCATTTCTGAATGTTTGATTACTTCCAGTGAAATACAAGATTAGTTGTTAGAATTTTCCCAGCATTACAATTCTAAGTGAACGTGTTATTTGACAGTGACTTATTTTGACCTTTAGCCTAGGAATTTCAGATTGTATTTTAATATTTTAAGCTTATCTACATTGAGTTTCTGTAAATTAATCCTCAACTAGACTTTCTTTCACCTCTAACATAACCTTTTTACTTTTCTCTGGAAATCTTTATATATGATTCAATTCTACAAATGTTAAGGAGAAGCTGACTGTATTTTGATCTTTACAAAGTACTTTCATGTTTATAAAGCACTATCTTATCTTGTGAATAGTATAAAATTAATCTTGTACATCATAAATGCTTTATTAGCTCAATTTATGTATAAAAATGAAAAATAGAAAATATTTTACTATAAAGAAACTAGGAAATGGTGAGGTTGCTGATAGATAATGAAAAGAATTTTAAGTAATATCCTATCAATAACAATTTGCAAATCCTAGCAAGCAGCTTACTATACTTACCAGAAAGTGGAAATTACACTTTGTCTCTCTCAAAAATTTTACTTCTTTTAGGAGATCATTTTCCTAGTTAATTTGTGAGCATGTCAATGTGATTTTCTTTTTATAAATCACTAAGGTTTTTTTTTTTAATTTTCCTACTGCAGTAGGCAGTTATAAATTAGCCCCAGTTTCCACCACCTACAATTTCCTAGCCTTGAGTGTGTTTTTAACCTAGCTCTTGTTTCTGGCAAATAAAGAAAAACTGATGGAATGTCATTTCCAAGATTGGGTTATAAAAGACTGTGACTTCCATCTTATTCACATTCTCTCTCTCTCTCTTGCTCTTATTACTTGTTCAGTCTGATGAAGCAAGCTGCCATATTGTGTCATGTGGGGAAGCAAATCCCTCAGTCCAGCCTGGGAAAAACTGCAGCCCTGAGCAAAGCTTGGTTGCAACCCTGTGAGATACTCTCAGCCAAAGGATTCAGCAAAGCCTGGTGTAGACTCCTGATCCACATAACTGTGTGACAAATGTTGCTGCTTTAAGCTGCTAAGTTTCCAGGTAACCTTTTATAGGTAGTAGTATATGATTAATGTGCTTCTAATATGCTTTGTTCAGTTATGTATTGGACAATTTAAAATTAACCTTTTTTTAAGCCAGCAAAATTCTCCCTAAAATCAATCCATATTGTCATACATCAGCAAAAATGGCAAATTTCTGAAGTGAAAAAGTGAACAGCAGAAACAATCGTTTCTCCTATTTATATGGTTTATTAACATTAGAGGATAATTTCTTTACATTTATTAGAGGATATTTATTTATTAGATGATATTTATTAGAACATTCATTAGAGGATAATTCAGTATTCTTGCCTTGAGAACCCCATAAAGTGAAGTCGCTCAGTTGTATCCGACTTTTTGCGACCCCATGGACTGTAACCTACCAGGCTCCTCTGCCCATGGGATTTTCCAGGCAAGAGTGCTGGAGTGGGTTCCTGTTTCCTTCTCCAGGGATGTTCCTGACCCAAGGATCCAAGCCGGGTCTCCCACGTTGCAGGCAGATGCTTTACCTTCTGAGCCAGCAGGGAAGCCTGAGAAGCCCGTGAACAGTGTGAAAAGGCAAAGGGTAGGACACTGAAGAATTTACTCCCCAAGTTGGTGGGTGCCCAACAGGCTACAGGAGAAGAGTGGAGAAATAGCTCCAGAAGGAAGGAAGGGACAGAGCCAAAGCAAAAACAACACCCAGCTGTGGGGGTGATGGAAGTAAAGTCCAATGCTGTAAAGAGTAATATTGCATATGAACCTGAAATGTTAGGTCCATGAATCAAGGCAAATTTGAAGGGGTCAAACAGGAGATGGCAAGAGGGAACATCAACATTTTAGGAATCAGTGAACTAAAATGGACTGGAAAGGATGGACTTAACTCAGATGATCATTATATCTATTACTGTGGGCAAGAATCCCTGAGAAGAAATGGAGTAGCTATCATAGTCAACAAAAGAGTCCAAAATACAGCACTTGGATGCAATCTCAAAAATGGCAGAATGATCTCTGTTCATTTCCAAGGCAAACCATTCAATATCACAGTAATCCAAGTCTATGTCCCAACTCGTAACACTGAAGAAGCTGAAGTTGAACATTCTATGAAGACCTACAAGACCTTCTAGAACTAACACCCTCAAAAGATACTGCCTTCATTATAGGAGACTGGAATGCAAAAGTAGGAAGTCAAGAAACACCTGGAGTAACAGGCAAATCTGGCCTTGGAGTACAAAGTAAAGCAGGTCAAAGGCTAACAGAGTTTTGCCAATAGGGGCATTGGTCATAGCAAGCACCCTCTTTCAACAACACAAGAGGACTCCACATGGACGTCACCAGATGGTCAATACTGAAATCAGGTTGATTATATTCTTTGCAGCCAAACATAGAGAAGCTCTATACAGTAGGATTCTTTACCAGCTGAGCTACAAGGGAAGCCCAAAATGACAAAATGATCTCTGTTCCTTTCCAAGGCCAACCATTCAATATCACTGTAATCCAAGCCTATGCCCCAACCAGTAACACTAAAGAAGCCGAAGTTGAACGGTTCTATGAAGACCTACAAGACCTTTTAGAACTAACACCCAAAAAAGATGTCCTTATCATTATAGGGGACTGGAATGCAAAAGTAGGAAGTCAAGAAACACCTGGAGTAACAAGCAAATTTGGCCTTGGAGTATGGAATGAAGCAAGGCAAAGGCTAATAGAGTTTTGACAAGAGAATGCACTGGTCATAGCAAACACCCTCTTCCAACAACACATGCACATCACCAGATGGTCAACACTGAAATCAGACTGATTATATTCTTTGCAGCCAAAGAAGGAGAAGCTCTATACAGTCAGCAAAAACAAGACCAGGAGCTGACTGTGGCTCAGATCATGAACTCCTTATTGCCAAATTCAGCCTTAAAACTGAAGAAGGTAGGGATAACCACTAGACCATTCAGGTATGACCTAAATCAAATCCCTTATGAATATACAGTGGAAGTGAGAAATAGATTTAAGGGACTAGATCTGATATACAGAGTGCCTGATGAACTATGGGCAGAGGTTTGTGACATTATACAGGAGACAGGGATCAAGACCATCCCCAAGAAAAAGAAATGCAAAAAAGCAAAATGGCTGTCTGAGGAGGCCTTACACGTAGCTGAGAAAAGAAGAAAAACAAAAGCAAAGGAGAAAAGGAAAGATATATCCATTTGAAAGCAGAGTTCCAAAGAATAGCAAGGAGAGATAAAAAAGCCTTCCTCAGTGATCAATGCAAAGAAATAGAGGAAAACAACAGAATGGGAAAGACTAGAGATCTCTTCAAGAAAATTAGAGATACCAAGGGAACATTTCATGCAAAAATGGGCTCAATATAGGACAGAAATGGTATGGATCTAACAGAAGCAGAAGATATTAAGAAGAGGTGGCAAGAATACACAGAAGAATTATACAAAAAAATCTTCAAGACCCAGATAGCCATGATGGTGCGATCACTCACCTAGAGCCAGACATCCTGGAATGTGAAGTCAAGTGAGTCTGCATCGCTACAAACAAAGCTAGTAGAAGTGATGGAATTCCAGTTGAGCTATTTCAAATCCTAAAAGATGATGCTTTGAAAGTGTTACACTCAATATGCCAGCTAATTTGGAAAACCCAGCAGTGGCCACAGGACTGGAAAAGGTCAGTTTCCATTCCAATCCCAAACAATGTTCATACTACTTCAGAATTGCACTCATCTCACATGCTAGTAATGTAATGCTCAAAATTCTCCAAGTCAGGCTTTAACAGTACATGAACTGTGAACTTCCAGATGTTCAAGCTGGATTTAGAAAAGGCAGAGGAACCAGAGATCAAATTGCCAAAATTTGTTGGATCATTGAAAAAGCAAGAGAGTTCCAGAAAAACATCTACTTTGCTTTATTGACTAGGCCAAAGCCTTTGACTGTGTGGATCACAACAAACTGGAAAATTCTTCAAGAGATGGGAATACCCTCTCACCTGACCTGCCTCCTGAGAAATCTGTATGCAGGTCAAGAAGCAACAGTTAGAACTGGACATGGAACAACAGACCGGTTTCAAATCAGGAGAGGAGTATGGCAAAGCTGTATATTGTCACCCTGCTTATATATGTAGAGTACATCATGGGAAATGCCGGGCTGGATGAAGCACAAGTTGGACTTAAGATTGCTAGGAGAAATATCAATAACCTCAGCTATGCAGATGACACCACCCTTATGGCGGAAAGTGAAGTAGAACTAAAGAGCCTCTTAAGGAGAGTGAAAAAGTAAGCTTAAAACTCAACATTCAGAAAACTACGACCATAGCATCTGGTTGCATCACTTCATGACAATTAGATGGGGAAATAGTGGAAACACTGAGAGACTTTATTTTTGGGGGCTCCAATATCACTGCAGATCTTGACTGCAGCCATGAAATTAAAAGATGCTTGCTTCTTGCAAGAAAACCTATGACCAAACTAGATAGCATATTGAAAAGCAGAGACATTACTTTGCCAACAAAGGTCTGTCTAGTAAAAGCTATGGTTTTCCAGTAGTCACGTATGCATGTGAGATTTGATCTATAAAGAAAGATGAATGCTAAAAATTGATACTTTTGAACTGTGGTGTTGGAGAAGACTCTTGAGAGTCCCTTGAACTGCAAGAAAATCCAACCAGTTCATCCTAAAGGAAATCAGTCCTGAATATTCATTGGAAGAACTGATGCTGAAGCTGAAACTCCAGTACTTTGGCCACCTGATATGCAAAAAACTGACTCATTGAAAAAGACCTTGATTCTGGGAAGAAATTAAAGTGGGAGTAGAGGGGTCAACAGAGGATGAGATGCTTGGATGGCATCACCGACACAATGGACATGAGTTTGAGTAGGCGCTGGGATTTGGTGATGGACAGGGAAGCCTGGCGTGCTGCAGTCTATGGGGTCACAAAGAGTCGGACACAACTGATCGACTGAACTGAACTGTACTGAATTTCTTCACAGTGTTGAGGTGATATCTGCTATACATCAATGTTAATCCCTCATAATTATGTTTTATATATATCTCCCTTCCCTGTGGAGCCTCCCTCTTCTCATTCTTCCCTTATAATTTGTCATTCATTTTATTTTAAAATAATTTGGGATTTCCACAGGATGATCAAAAGCTTTGCTATTTTTGTGTATATTTTTACTCAGTTAATGGCATGATTTTTTGCCTCATTGTCCAAAGCTACAAGTCATCCTTCCTCTTTCCTCCTCCTCCCCATAGCTAATCAGTCACCAAGTGCTATACATTCCCTGCCCTACACCTTTCTTAAACCTATTTTATTTTGCCCCATTATCATTGCCTTTCATGTGTCCATCATATCTTCCCAGCCACAGTCTCTCTGCCTCTAGTCTTACCATCCCCACAGGGCATCCTCTGTCTTCAAACCCCCTGATGACTTTCCTTCAGGTTCAGGATGGAGCCCATAGTCCTCAACGTGACCAGTTCTCCCTCCCTCTCCACCTCACCTCTCACTCATCTTCTCTCTCTGAGGTCCACCTTGAAGTCATGTTCTCTCTCTCTCCTTCCTCTTCCCTTCTGGAAGAAGCTTAAGGAAGCAGGTTGCTTAACTTTAGCTTAAATTTACCTTCAGAGGGCATTAGAAGGTGTGTGTGATTTTACTTTGTTTGTTTTTAAATGTGTTTGTTTTAATTGGAGGATAATTACTTTACAATCTTGTGATAGTTTTTGCCATACATCAGCGTGAATCCACCAAGGGTATACATGTGTTCCCCCATCCTGAACCCCCTCCCATCTCCCTCCCCACACCATCCCTCTGGGTTGTCCCAGAGCACCAGCTTTGAGTACTCTGCTTCATGCATCGAACTTGCACTGGTCATCTTTTATATGTGTGGTCATGTACATGTTTCAGTGCTATTCTCTGAAATCACCCCACCCTTGAGAAGGAAACGGCAACCCACTCCAGTACTCTTGCCTGGAAAATTCCATGGACAGAGGAGCCTGGTAGGCTACAGTCCATGGGGTCACAAAGAGTCGGACACGACTGAGCGGCTTCACTTTCACTTTCTTTTTTGCCTTCTCCCACTGAGTCGAAAAGTCTGTTCGTTACATCTGTGTCTTCTTTGCTGCCCTGCAGGTAAGACCATCATTACCATCTTTCTGAATTCCATATATAAAAATGTTAGTATACAGTATTTGTCTTTCTCTGACTTGCTTCACTCTGTATGATGGGCTCCAGTTTCACCCACCTCATCAGAGCTGACTCAAAAGTGAATATACAACAGCTGAGCAGTGTTCCGTTGTGTATCTGTGCCACAGCTCCCTTACCCATTCGTCTGCCGCCGGACATCTAGGTTGCTTCCGTGTTGGCTGTTGTAAACAGCGCTGCAGCGAGCTCGGGGTACGTGTTTCTCTCTCAGTTCTGGTTTCCTTCAGGTGTAAGCCCAGCAGTGGGCTCGCTGGGTTCTATGGCAGTTCTCTTACCAGCTTTTTAAGGAATCTCCACACTGTTCACAGTGGCTGTACCAGTGTGCATTCCCACTAACAGTGTGTGAGGGTTCCTTTTCTCCCCACCCGTCCAGCATTTACTGCTTCTCAACTTTTTGTTGATGGCCATTCTGACCAGTATGAGATGATACCTCATTGTGGTTTTGATTTGTGTTTCACTCATTTGATTAATGTGTGATGTTGAAGCATCTTTTCATGTGTCTGTTAGCCATCTGTATGTCTACTTTGGAGAAATATTTTTTTAGGTCTTTTCCCCTCTGTTTGATTGAGTTGTTCATTTTTCTGGTATTGAGCTGCATGAGCTGCTTGTATGTCTTGGAAATTAATTCTTTGTCAGTTGTTTCATTTGCTACTATTTTCTCCCAATTCAAGGACTGTCTTTTCACCTTGCTTATAGTTTCCTTCGTTGTGCGAAAGTTTTTAAGTTTAATTAGGTCCCACTTGTTTCTTTTGGTTTTTATTTCCATTACTCTGGGAGGTGTGTCATAGAGGATCTTCCTGCGATTTATAGAAATATGTATTAAATACTCTATTTGTTGGCATTTTTCTAAATGCCAAGTTTGTGAGATCCATTTATGTTGATGTATATAGCTATAGTTTATTCATTGTCATGTATGGCATAGAATTGCATTGACTAAATATACCACAATTTACATATCCATTTTACAGTTAATGAACACTGAGTTGTTTCTAGTTTGGGGCAGTTATGAAGAGTGCTGGGATCAACATTTTGTTAAGTGTCTTTTGGTATACATTTGTATACATTTTTCTTGGTTCTAGACTTAGAAGTAGAACTTCTGGATCATCAGCATGAAAATGTTTCCTGCTGGTAGATAATGTCAAAAGTCTTCTCAAAGTGGTTACCATTTTATACTCACAGTGTACAAAAGCTTCAGTTGTTCCACATACTAAATAACATATAAACATCTTTTAAATTTTAGTCATGGTGGTAGGGGACATAAGTAATAGTAATTAATTATAATATTGTATCTTTTTCAGATGAAAAATGATGTTGAATATTTTTCATGGTTATTGGCCAGTTCAAAATCCGTATTTGTAAAGTGTCTTTTTCAGTCTTTTGCACATTTTTAATTGTGTCCTTTTTAATAAATTTGTTGAAATTTACTATATGTTTTGAATATGAACAATTTTCTTGTTTTTGTTTTGCCTTGTCTTTAAATGTTTGAAAAAAATTAAACAGTAGCAGCATTAGGCCTGGGATTTCCTATTTAAAAATATTTAATTAAAATATCCCTTTCAAAGATATAGGAATATCCAAATCTTCCGTATCTTTTTGTATATTTTTTGGAGAGTTGAGATTTCGAGAGACAGTCATTTCATCTAAATTGCAGATTTTTAACCAGGGAAGGTAGTCTTTAAAGTATAGAGAAAGTATGGACACTATCGCAATGACTCAGTGTGTATTTTAGAGTTTCAGTGAAATTAAATTGGAGAACAGTAATAAATGAAATATGTTGTGACCAAACCAACCCTAATAAGTAGTAAAAGAGAAACATGTTGAAAGAAATGTTTGTAGCTACAAAGCAAATATACTATGTGTTCAGATTTATAGCGCTCTAGCCTAGGTATACAAGACTGGTTAAGAGCATCATCAAAAAATTCTCAAAATAAATAAAGGCCATCAATCCTCCAACTATCCTTCCCGGAAAATAATACAGAGGTACTCAAATAAGAATTCTAATTGATAGCAGACTCAGTACATGAATTTCAGGACATTTGCTATCCTGAATTTTGGAGGTTGGCTTTTGAAGTATTCTTTCTTATCTCTGTCAGTGGAGACAAAACGTAACAGCATGTCTTCTCTACCAAGACATAAAGAATCCTCCCTTTATATGTAAGTTCCAGAGAGATTTTAGAAATACGAATATTGAGACATAAAAAAGAGCACCAAACTACCCTATGATACAATAAGAAATATATATTTGCATTTTGCACACAGTTCTGGATACAGAACTTTTAAAACCCTTGAGCGGTATATGCCACTTTTATGACAATAAGATGACTGGTTACGGGGGCCCTTGATAGCTTCAAGCACGGGAGTTGGTCAGCCCTGCCCCCTGACTATTAGGGAGGAGAGAGCTGAAATTGAATTTAATCACTGGTGGTCAATGATGTAATTGATTGTGCCTGGTTAATACCTCCTGCCAGGTTTGGGGGAATTTCCAGGTGGCACAGTAGTAAAGAATCTGCCTGCCAATGCAGGAGACACCAGAGTTGCAGGTTTGATCCCTGGGTTGGGACGATCCCCTGGAGTAGGAAATGGCAACCCACTCCAGTATTCTTGCCTGGAAAATTCCATGGACAACGGAGCCTGGAGGGCTGAAGTCCATGTGGTTGCATAGAGTTGGTCATGACTGAGCGACTAAACAACTACCACCAGGTTTGGAGAGGTCTGGGTTGGTGAATGCATCAAAGTCCCGGAAGGGTGGTGCTCCCGAAGATGAGACAGAAGCTCCCTGCTTCGTCCCCACATACCTATCCCTACGCATCTCTTCCGTTTGACTCTTCTGAGCTGCATTCTTTATAATAAACTGGTAATAGTGAGCAAAGTACCTTTCTGAGTTTTGTGAACCATTCTAGCAAATTACCAAATCTGAGGAGCAGGTAGTGGGAACTCCTGGCTTTATAGGTGGTTTGTCAGAAGTATGGGAGACCCAGACTTGTAGTTGGCATCTGAAGTAAAAGTGGTCTTGTGGAACTGAGTTCTTAATCTATGAAATCTGCATGAACTCTTGTTGGTTAGCATCAGAATTATATTGGATTCTAGGGTACCCAACTGGTATCCAGAGAGTTGAAGGATTGGTTGGTGCAAGGAAAAGAAATCCACATATTTGGTGTCAGAAGCACTGTGAGTAAAAATAGTTCACAAATTTAAGGGCAACTTCTCAGAGGAGACAAGTTCCTATGATGATTTTAATGGCTGAATTGAGAGAGGGAAATTCATAGAAGAATTAAATAGGATTTTCCAGGCATACAGAGCAGCAGAGAAAAAAACATGGGACTTTCAGAAAAAATTGAACATTTGGAGAACACCCAAGTTTCAGTACTGAAGAATTAGATTATTTGTAAGGGGAAATTGGCAATATGAATCTTCAATGTTTTGTCCCAGTTCAGTGATTTGTAGAGGAATATAAGTGTCCTTTGCATTTAGAAATGTGTGTGCCACTAGTGATTTCTTGGGCTCCAAAATCACTGCAGATGGTGACTGAAGCCATGAAATTAAAAGACACTTGCTCCTTGGAAGAAAAGCTATGACCAACCTAGACAGCATATTTGAAAGCGGAGACATAACTTTGCCAACAAAGGTCCAGATAGTCAAAGCTATGGTTTTTCCAGTAGTCATATATGGATGTGAGAGTTGGACTGTAAAGACAGTGCCGAAGAGTTGATGCTTTTGAACTGTGGTGTTAGAGAAGATTCTTGAGAGTTTCTTGGACTGTAAGGAGATCAAACCAGTCAGTCTTAAAGGAAACCTTTAGGTTTCCTTGAATAGTCATTGGATGGACTGATGCTGAAGCTCGAATACTTTGGCTACTTGATGTGAACAGCCAACTCATTGGAAAATACCTTGACGTGCTGAAAGATTGAAGGCAAAAGGAGAAGAGGTCAGCAGAGGATGAAATGGTTGGATAGCATCATCGAGTCAATAGATATGAACTTGGGCAAACTCTAGGAGATAGTGAAGAAGAGGGAGGACGGCATGCTGCAGTCCACGGGGTTGCAAAGAGTCAGACACGATTTAGTGGCTAAACGGCAAAGTGACAATCAGAGAAACTGCTCCTAAGCATGAGTGCATCAAAAAAACTGCAATAAATTACCCCCTGAAGTGTTTCATGATAAGGCAGTTTTCAAGTAAAATTGCAAGTATTGCTGTCAGGTTGACTGAGTTAGGTGAGAGCTTAAAGACTTGAGAAAATTCAAATTTTATTATTTTCTCATCACCCTTGAGACTCTTTCAATGTATCAGAGATTTCTAAGGAGAAAAGTAAGCACCATTTTCTAGCTTTGTAATTAAGAGTTGTTTAAAGTTATCAAGATTCTCCAAAAGTTCCTATAGTTCAAGAGTGACTATCATATTTATCTTTTAGTATGTTCTAGGAAATTAAAATATAAGGACATTAGTGGACCCTGTTTGTTTGTTTTTTAACCTTGAGAAATACCCACCTTACTGATACCTGTCATTGACCACACACAGTCTCGCACTGCCCGTGCTAATCTATATCCAATGATGACCTTCTCCACGAGAGGATAGCAGCTTCCTCATCTGAGAATGCTTGCTGAACACTGCTTAACTATGCTCTGAAATTCACAATACCAGTTTTTACATAGGGAATGAACTTTTCCCTGTTGATATGAACCCACAGTTTAATGGATCACTGAGACAATTAAAGACTACTTTGTGATACAGATTGCATAGGGTTGCTTGAGGTTTCTTAAAGGAAAGGCATAATCTTCCACACTTCTTGCACGTATAAGAACATACTTCTTTCAAATATGAAAATACTTCCAACTAAGAAGAAATGGAAGGTGAAATATTTTTCACTATTAACACAATTCTGAAGTTAAGTGGAGGAATACTTTGTTTAGAAAGGATGCTTGATATATGACTAGAAAGTAATAGAACCATATCAATTACTATATATTATATATCTATGACTATTTACAAATGTGGTGGTGGTTTAGTTGCTAAGTCATGTCTGACTCTCACATCCTCATGGATTGTAGCCTGCCAGGCTCCTCTGTCCATGGGATTCTCCAGACAAGAATACTGGAGTGGGTTGCCATTTCCTTCTTCAGGGGATCTTCCTGACCCAGGAATTGAACCCGGGTCTCCTGTATTGCAGGCAGATTCTTAACCATCTGAGTTACAAGGGAAGCCCATTTACAAATGTAACTTCTATTAATATTTACTACAACTTGGATAAACCTCAAAGACATTAAGCTAAGTGAACTAAGATGATAATAGAGGGATAAATACTACATGATTCCACTCATATGAAGAATCTAAAATAAAAGCAGATAGTTGTTAAGAGGTGATGGAAAGGGAAAACAGTGAGGTATTTGTCAAAAGGTACAAAGTTTCATCTATATAAGGTGACCAAGTCATAGAAATCTAATGTACCATATAATGCCTATGATTAATAATACTATATTGTATTCTTTAAAACTTGCTAAAGAGTAGATCTTATGTTGGGTGTTATTGTAACACAACAACAAAAGAAATGGAAGGTTACTGTCCAAGGTGATGGATGTTTATGGCATATATTGTAGTGATAGTCTCAAGGGTATATACTTATCTCCAAACTCATGAGATTGTATGTACTATGTATATATACAGATTTTTTTTCAGTTGTACCTCAGTAAAATGGTTTAAAAATGTAAATTCTTTATGTGGATTTTGGCCTTTTATTAGGGACAGTTAACACTGTACAACATGCACAGTCCTGACTTCAACAAGAACTTATGTGTTAAGTTGATCATTATTTTTAAATTTTCAAATATATCTTTAAATTATTAAACTCCTACATAAAATTTTAGGTCACAAAACTCAGAAAATGCAAACACCTTGTCATTTGCTGGCATTACTAGTGTATTACTTGAAGAATGAGTCAGAATTCCTGTCAAGAAGATCATAAAACACACTTGATATTCTTGACAGTTCTTTTGCTTTTCAAAAAATTTTAATTGTATGAAATTTCACTGGCTTTTGATCCTTAGCTACACAGAATTAATGATTGTGCTGTTTATGTATTTATTTCCTTTTTTCAATTGGAATCTGTATAATTCCAATATTCTAGATGTATAGTTATTTGCTTAGCAATGGGAAAGTATGAAAAGAAAAAAATAAAAAAGACGATTGCCAGATTTGAAAGATGAAAGGGCCTGGCAACTTAAACCACAGCTCACACACAGGTAATGATGCATAAAATTAAATTAATATAACCTGTGTTAATGTTTATAAATGTTAAACTTCAGTTAATTCAGAACGGAAGAAACTATAAATCTATGATGTTTGTTTGCCTGTCTACCTGTCTATCTATCCTGAGAATGACCAGAAATATTAACAGCATATATAGAAATTTTGGGGTCAGGAAAATCCACTGGAGAAGGGATAGGCTACCCACTCCAGTATTCTTGGGCTTCCTTTGAGGCTCAGCTGGTAAAGAATCTGCCAGCAATGCAGGAGACCTGGGTTCAATCCCTGGGTTGGGAAGATCCCCTGTAGAAGGGAAAGGCCACCCGCTCCAATGTTCTGGCCTGGAGAATTCCATGATTCTACAGCCCATTGGGTTACAGAGTCAGACATGACTGAGTGACTTTCACTTTCACTAGGCTATTTCATAGCTTATACAAATACAAATAAAAGGATAACAGAAAATACAAAACCTTCCCTAATGCCACACACATAAAATATTCAATAAATTGTGTCCCACTTCTATAATTAATCCATAAAGCACCTAAAAATGATTATTACATGAAAGGTGCCCAATACATATTTGTTAAAGTATTTCATTTAATCGACAGGCCACAATTTGATTGAAATTATGGTTTGGAACTACAACAAATTTTCCTTCTTCTTCTCTCAAGACTGAATATAACTAGTCGTCTCTTGCATATGGAGTAGAATAGAATCTAATATGCATCTATTGCAATTAAGTATGAGAGGAATTTGTGAAATGATTTTTGGTTGAAAGCAAACAAAGTTTCAATTTAAGAATGGATTTGACTGCTTTTCTTGAAAAATATCATGTTTATATTAATAAGCTTATTCATAATTTGAATGTAAAGCATTCAGATCCCTCTCAATACCGAAAACATTTAGAGAGAAGATTTATAAATGACAGATGTAAGAATTCATATCAAAGTGAAAATTATAATATTGCAAAAATGTTTTGTTGCTTACTTTAACTTAGCATGAGTTACATACTTGCTTTCGTATTTGATATCTTATGACAATCCATTGCTAGTAAAAGCCAAGAATTTTCTTCCTTGGTAAATAGATTTAGTAGCCATGGGCTCATGAATTGATGGGCATTTTTCTCTAATGTCTTTACTGTACTGTGTAAATTCACAAGGGTTTCTCAGAAGTATGAACTAAATTTGTTACAATGTAAATTCATTACATCTGAATTTAAACATTAAATACAATTAGATTTACTCTATGAAATTAGTTACCTCATTCTTATCTTCTTCATGTTTTATAAAATCATTTTTACAATCTACTTTATTCATTATTTTTACTATTTTATTAATATTAAATGTTTTTTATCTTTCCTATGTTTTTAAATAATGTCATTTTTACATTTTTCTTGACACTTCATAATTAATTTGTGGGCTATAGTGACAAAATTGGGCCAGATTTAATACCTGGGGATATATTTTATAAAACACTTTAATGTTAAAATTTAGGATATAATCCATCAGATGCATTTGAAATAAAGTTTGCCATTTATCTTGTTTATATGAGAGGTGGTGTTGTAAATATATTTGATTCAGGGATATGAAGATAGTGGCTTTATTCTTCATAAATTGTGAATTCTTTTCTTTAGCTGTTTCATTACAGTGTTTGTTTACATATGTAATAGGAAGCTACTATATTATCAATGAAATTATTTGCTACAGGCTTCTATAGGTTTTAAGAATAATTTTTGGACTGTCACTAGCATATTGTTTTTAATTGTGGTAACTTCTAAAGAATATATATTATACATATATGACAACATCTATGTTAAGAAAATGTAACTATTTGTGATCTCTGGAATGTCACTTTACATATATATGTACACACATACCTATATATGCATGCATGCGTGCCAAGCTGCTTCAGTCATGTCTGACTCTTTGCAGCCTCTGTCCATGGAATTATTCAGGCAAGGATACTGGAGTGGGTTGCTGTGACCTTCTCCAGGGAATCTTCTTGACCCAGGCATCGAACCCGGGTCTCCTGCGGCTCCTGAGTTGCAGGCAGATTCTTTACTGCTGAGCCACCAGGAAAGCCCATACCTATATATGCATATAAATAATTCACATGCATATATATATTATATGTATATTAAATGTATAGTATATTTTAAAAGCATGCTATGTATGCGATAAATTTAAAGAATGAAGTATATTTGTACATTATAGCATAAAACAAATTACTAATTCTTCTGTCAGTTTCTCATTGACATTAACCACAAAAATATGATTTTTCACAGTTTCAGATTTTCCATTAGGATTTTGTAATTTCTTTTTTTTTTAATCATCCTGTTCTATTCAATTTAGAATTTTCTTGCTTACATAGGATAGTTCTGTTGTCTACTTGAATCTAATTATATGTAATTTGAGGATTCAAGTTTGTCTTTGAGTTGCTGGCACTTGTTTGGGGAGATGATTTAAATCTTTGGAAATGTCAGGTTCCTCCCACTTCAGGCTGTCTAAGGAAGACACTGAGAAGCTTCTTGGAAGCATGAGTTGTGGAGCTCAATATAGATAGTGGTATCTGTTGTGTATGTAGTTATATGTGGTGGTGTGTGTGATTGACACATTGTAACTGAATATGGAACTTCACTGAGTAAATTAGACTAAAAAGTAGAAAAATATCGATATAATGAAAGTAACAAGGAATCACCAAATATGGAGAAAGATTGACAAAAGTAGAATTTGAGAAGCAATATTCATGTGCTAATATAACAAAAATATATGTGAGAGGTGATCATTAGACTCAGTAATTAAAAGTTGATTAGTGATTTTAGTCACCAAAAACCAAACTGTAAGCCAGAGTTTGGTTGATTCTAAAATGAAAGGAATTGATGAACTTAAATAGTAAATTTAATCTATTATTTTTACTTGATCTGCATTGCGTCACAATTCTGTAGTAGTCAAACTGTAAATAACTTAATGTCTTTGTGCTGTAAGTTACATGAAGCTTTTTTAATGTGTTATAATACTGTCAGGTCAGTTTATTTTTCTTCCTCAGTTCTTGTCTCACTGCAACAAAAATTTGAAATGATGGACTAAAGGCTTTAAAACAACAGACAAGTTACAGCTCAGTTCGTCTCAAGAAGACAGATCTTTTATTAGACAGACACTCCCAAGACATGGGAGCAGGCAGAGCCCAAAGGAGTTCTCTTCTCCCTCTTGGCTTCCTTCCCCTTTTTATACTTCCCATTTCCTCCTTTTGGTTGTCCCCTGTGCAAAATAGGGCTTATACCCACAACCGGTCAATGAAAGGGAATGGAAATGGGCATATGCTCAAGGCCAGTTGACAGGTCCAAGCTGTATAACAGCAGGCTCTGTTGTTTATGTCTTCCCATAATTCAGTCTGTTATTATCAAATGTATATATGTGTAGATTGTTTATGAACCCCTAATAGGCTCCATGGGGTCGCTAAGAGTCGGACACGACTGAGCGACTTCACTTTCATTTTTCACTTTCGCTCATTGGAGAAGGAAATGGCAGCCCCCTCCAGTGTTCTTGCCTGGAGAATCCCAGGGACGGGGGACCTGGTGGGCTGCGGTCTATGGGATCGCACAGAGCCGGACACGACTGAAGCGACTTAGCGGCAGTAGGCTCCTAGCTGCCTCAAGTTACTGGGAAAAGCCGCTGTGGTTATTTTGTATCCGCTGTGTTCCCAGGGCCGCGTATAGGCGTTGGAGAAGTCTCTGTGGTTATTTGTAGCTGTCTGTGTGCGCTCCTGGGTGTGGCTGGGATGGGGCACAGAGATCAGCTTGCATTCCTTTCAGCCAGGCCACCTGTCCTTGCTCATGCCCAACTTCCTACCTAACAGTACCTTCACGTATACCTCAAAGGCTAGATTTTGAGGTAAATTTCACTTCATCTGTTTAAAAGCTAAGAGTTTGGGAACTTAAGAATTTATAATGAGGAACAAAGCCTAACTCCAGTGTTTTTGCCTGTTAATACTCAATTCAGCCTTCTCTAGTATACTGAGTCTCCTCCACCGGACTCTCTCCTTTCCTAGAATTCTGAGTTGGAAAAAGTACTGACTCCACCATGGTGTTATTTTTATGAAAATAGCTCCGTATTCGTGTTTTTTCCTAGCAAGTCAGTGTCAGTGGCTTCCTCAGTTAACGGGGTTAATTCTTTACACCCACTGAGTAGGAAGTCCTGAAAGAGTAATTGTGAAAATTCTTCGCTTTTCCTCAGCCGCTCCTCTCTCCGCCAAATACAAATATACTTGACTTCATGTTATTCCGTGTTCTAAGCAGCCTTCAGACTACCTGTTATCTGCTGGGAACCTTCTCGATCTGTGCTTCTCTTTCTTTTGCATGATGCCTTTGTTGTGAAAACAAAGAAAAATAGGTGTTCATTTTTTTTTGTTACGACGCTGGAGCATTTTGAATGCAACTCATTATTTCAAGGTCCCACATTCCTTAAATATGATGCATTGCCTTGAGATATTTTGCTGGTCACCTGTCATTAGTTTTCAGAACAGAAAGTTCTTTGGAGACAGTAACTCTGAGCACCGATTGGTCTCTCCTCACTGTATATTGTAATGTGAACTGAGAACAGGCATGCGGACACCTGTCAGTGACCTTCCTTGTGCTTGTCTGCAGTCATTCTGATGCTTTTGCTCATCTTTCTTCACACAAAGGCACTGAGTTTGTCTATCCATTTACAATTACATCTTTGCTAATGTTATTCAACCTGCTACTCAAGCCACATACCAACCGTTTTACCCAAGATTGAAAAAGGAAAATAGAGTTAAAGTGGATGTAGGCATGTTCCTTGGGGCTTTCCAGGTGGTTCAGTGGTAAAATACTCTGCCTGCCAGTGCAGGAGAGACCGGAGATATGGGTTTGATCCCAGGGTGGGGAAGATCCCCTGGAGCAGGAAACGGAAACCCACTCCAATATTCTTGCCTGGAAAAGTTCATGGACGGAGGAGCTTGGCAGGCTACAATCCAAGGGGCCTCAAGAGTTGGGCACAACTGAGCTACTGAACATGCACGCACAGGCATGTTCCTTATGTATTTATTTTAGATTTTAAGTTATTCTTTTGCATCTTACTCAGCATTAAGGCCTAGAAGTAAGGGCAACATGGGACTTCATGAATGATGTGCAGTTGAACCTCCCATTGAGAGGACAGTTTCCCGAAGTGACCTCTGCATATCGTGAGTAGATGATTGGCCTTAGACCCCACATCTTCAAAACAGAGACAGCACTGTTAAGCTTTATGAGCTAAAGTTCAAAGCTCAATAAATTATAAACCGTTATAAGCCAGTTTGCTTCCTCAATTCTAATCAGTCTTTCTAACTTTTTATCCATAAAATCAGAACCAACTGACACCTTCCCACAGAGCCCTGTGACCAACTAGACAATTATGGTGTTGACACATTTAATGTATGACACATTCCTATGACAGTGGGATATCTTAATGAAAGGTGAAAGCCTGCATATTTTTACATAAAGCAATTATAGGAATTAAGAAGAAAGTGAATTCTAATGAATATATAGAAAAACACAGAAAAGAGATGCTTCTATATACTGTTAATGACTTTCAAGAGCTTGATGACAGCAGTCTGTCAGGTTATTCAGAATTGAAAGTACAACACCCTGAACATAAAAATACCCAGCTGATTCTAGAGTGCTAGTGGTATATGTACACTCCAGAATTTGGATCTGTAAAAACCCAACCTTTCAAAAGGCTTGCCTCATCCAAGATCACAGGAAAGAGAATGACTATAAATGAGAAATAGTCAAGAAATAAGTATGGAAAGTGTGGGTAATGGATATCAGTATATTTGCAGACATGTGGTAGAAGGCCCCAGCAGTGTTGCTCATGGAATTTTTGGGTGTTTGTGGAGGAGCGCTTTCAAGGGAAAGATTAATTTCAGCTAACTGCATAGAAATATGTACAATGAACAAAAAGATCTGCAAAAAAGAAAAGAAAAAAACAAAGCAAAAACAAAAGAAACCATCTGTCTTCAGGATTTTTCCAAGCTCTTTCAAAGAACATCACACTTTACAGAGAAGATTGCATTTGTAATTGGTCATGTCAGAGTGATTAGTTTTCATGACTTTTTACTGTGAAAAAATGTCTTGTTTGATGACTTTCAATTAGTGGAATTTGTTGAGGGTATCTGTTGTTTCTCACACTCTCTTTTCTTATGTATAGTATCATTATTTGTATAAATTTGTATATAAATATGAATAACTATTGATGTTTATATCAACATACAGGTGGATTCCATTTCTTTTTCCAGAACAAAGAAGGTATTAATTTGACACTTTAAAAGCAAGTAATAAAGATCTGTTGTTTATGTGGTGATTTTCTCAATTGAGAAAACAAAAGCCTCTGAAGAAAACTGTGGAAACAGTTTACTCACTTAGTATACTACATTCTAATGAGAAGATACTCATAAATACAGAAATACATATAAATGTATGAGTTTAACAAAAACAAAAACTATTCACAAAGGGCTTAAGAAAAGGAAGATGTAATATCTCAAAGGTGTTGACAACAGAAAGCTGTGCAACCCTCAGCCTAAACTTAGAAGGAGAAGAAGCGGACTTTTAACATGAGACGTGGCTGCATGGATGAGGCAGCCGGCACCCAGAGCTGTGGTTCACCCCGGACAGGTGGAGCCGGTGAGCAGGAGCTCATGAAAGGGCTCTGCTGACAAACACCTTGATCTCATTCGCCCCCTTTTCTTAACTTCTGTTACTGCCTTAACAGGGAAACCAAGTGGAAGACAGAGAGCAAGAATGCCCCCAGGACACAGATCAAAGCTGAGACGTGGGCTTGGGAGAAAAGAAAGGAAATCTAGTACAGAGGGAGAAGGCATTTTCAACAAACGTGGACGCTTCCACACATTACCCAAGTGAGGTTGTATTAAAAATTCTGCAAAGTTCCTCCTCTCAGCTGTTGATAATGCTTACTTATTGCAAGTGAAATTGGGTAGGGAGAGGAAAGCACTTTATGTAACTTTAAGGGAAAGAAGGAGTGAAGCAGGGGGATAAGGGTAATTTTTAGCTTATTTTATCGTTTCAGTGCCTACCAAATTTCCCTTATAAACAAGCATTTAGTTTGAAATAAAAACTGAGATCTAATAAAATGTGAAAATAGTGCTTAAATTGATGTTTTATAAATTCAATTTAGTTCCAACATAGTAGAATAAATGCATCACTATGTTTATCATTTGGCAAATTCAGTTTTTTTTAATTCAGTTTCTTTAATCAAAGATTTTAAAAACCAATCACACATAAATAATTCACATTATACATCACATTCATAGATTTAAGATTTAAGAGAAAAGAAGAGAAAGCCATGTTAGGATCTTCTTATATGCTAAGAAATTTGTTAAATGCTATTACATAAATTATCTTAATGTATAAATCAATCTTGAAAGGTAGGTATTTAACTTTTCTGTTCATATAGATGAATAAATTAGCTTGGAAATAAAATACTAACATAGTGATGGAATTATTACATTCTATTTAACATATATTTTGGGAAATTTACTATTTATCAAGTATGGTTCTAAGCAGAGAGCTTACTTTTGGAATAATAATTCCAAAAGGATTAAGACTACATACAGTGATTTTCATCCATTGTGTGCATTTTTATTTTTAATAAGCAAAATATTTAAATTGAAAAAATGCACAAGAGACAGTAAACTATTGGAATATTATCATTGATATAGATAGATTTTTGGAGAAATAATACTTTTGTAAAATCATGTTAGTCAATTGAATGACTGACAAATTATTTCGAAAAGTAGACATGAAAGTTGTGTTTTGCAAGAGTTCATAGTCTGTAGATATAATGATGATAGGGGAAGAAATTATTTTGAAAACTTTATATGACTGACTTAGAACTTTTCTGCGTAGATACCCTATAGATCATAGTATTAAAAAAGAGCAAAAGCCTTTGATTTTTAAGAATCCATATTATTTTAATAGTTTAATATTTATAATATTTATGTTTTATTTGTGTGATTCATAGACAAGATAAAATTGAGTGTATTTTATAGAAAATTTTTGCATCAATTCTTAATATCAGAGAATCATTAGAGTATTTAAGGATGAATTTTAGGAAGACCATGAGCAGTTCTAAAAAGTACAAAAACCATGTGTGTAATTATGTCTGTTTGTGTATATGTGTGTATATGTAAGATTATATGCTTTTTTTCTAAGATGATGATTCATAATTTTCAAAACATATTTTAGTGTGACAGTTGGTTTTTCTGTTTTTGTAATGCAGGTGCTGACTTAAGCTTTGATTGCCAAGGCATCCAACTTTAAGATGACTGGCCATCTTGAATATAATACTGTCAGTTACAGGACTGGATAAAGAAGTAGTCTCCCTGCCACTCTAGGCCCCTTAGATAACTGACCATTTAGCCCTCTTGTATTCTTTCCTTCTGTACTTTAAATTTCTGCTTTTATGCTTTAAATTCACTAACAAATAATGAGTCTGTCAAACCCTAGACCACCAATCCATGACCCCAATAAAAGCAGAAGCCCAGACCCACATATTTTCAATCTCTCTCCGCCCATGCCCTTGATATATGGCTTCAGGTGTGTCATGTAATTTCCATGACTTATAAGTAATAAACTTTGTATTTTTCAAAATTTCCTGATGGTTATGGCTGAGGGTGTCTTGCAATCATAGTAAGAACTACATGGGCCAGTCCAGCCACACCATTAGCAATAGGATGAGATCGGCACATTCAAATGGTTACAGTATGCATCAGCTTTGAATTTGGGGAATGTTTTTTAGCAACAAATAACTGATTCTGCCATATTTATATTTTAAAATATTCAGAAAAAAAAACAAAGACAAAAATAAATTAGAGCAATATATCATGCTGAAGCTCAAATCGTTAAATATCATTGAAGAGAAGTGAAGTGTCTCAGTTGTGTCCATCTCTTTGCGACCCCATGGACTGTAGCCTACCAGGCTCCTCCGTCCATGGAATTTTCCAGGCAAGAATACTGGAGTGGGTTGCCATTTCCTTCTCCAGGGGATCTTCCCAACCCAGGGATCGAACTCAGGTCTCTTGCATTGTAGACAGAAGCTTTACTGTCTGAGCCCCCAGGAAAGCCATATCATTAAATTACTGTAAGTTTGAAGCTAGAACAATCTAAGCAAACTGGGACCAAATCAACAGTATGAAACACCTTTGGGTATACTACTTAAGCAAAGATACTATCTGGAAAATAAATGATGTCCTAAAACAAAATTAGTGTTTTCTTATCCATAATTAATCTGCTATACATGAATTGCAAAGAGCTAATAGCAGGTTGCAGTTTTGAACTTTAAATCAGTTCATCGTTTACATTTTCCTCCGAAACTTTCAAACTTTAATTAGTGAAATGTAGCCAAAATATAATCTGTTCTTATATTGTTTGGGGTTTCTTCCCTTTTCTAATATCATAAAATATATTGTTATTTTCTTTAATTTTTTCTTTATTTTTTAATATCTCTTTAAATCAGTATTTAGTATATAGGATGTAAGAACCTGTGTCATCAAATTTTTCTTTAATCCATGACAACCCATACACAATCAGCCCACATGAAGATTTTCCATGTTAATATTAGTGTAATTTTTTTCTGCTTTGCTAATGTCTTTCTTTTTTTTTTTTTTTTTGATGGGGAAGGAGGCAGTCTAATGTCTCAAGATAATATTGGGAGGATTAACATACATCAGAACATCTTGCCTAGACCAAGGATTAGCACAGATTTCTCTTATCAAAGAACCATGCATAGAAAAATTGGCCCAGCTTCCTTTGACTTTTGCAAATTATACACTGTGTTATCCTTTAACTAATGCATTAAATTCTTAAAGCTGCCATAACAAATTACTACAAAATTGGTGACTTAAATCAACAGGAATTTATTATCTGACAGTGCTGGAGGCTAGAAATCTGAAATCAAGGTTTCAGCAAAGGTGGTTCATTCTGGAATTTCTGAAGGAGAATCTTTTCCGTGACTTTCTTCTAGCATCTGATGGTTGGAAACAATCTTTGGCATTCCTTTGCTTGAAGCTAGGTCACACTAATCTCTGCCTCCATCATCACATGACTTTCTTTCCTGTGTACATCTTCTTCCCTTTCTACTTAAAAGGGAACCAGTTATTGGAAATTTACAGCCCAGCATGATGCAACTAGTCCTCATGCTAAATGATTAGTTCTGCAAAGACTCTTAATTACAAAGAACTCGAAATCTGAGGTTTCAGGTGGACATGAATTCTGGAAGGACACTATTCAACCCATTGTAACTAGGACTTGTTTAATTTGGTCAGTAACTGAATATTTATTTCTATCATTTGTACAATTTATAGAATAAGGAACAAAAGCCCACTTATTTCCTTCCTTTATCTAACTTTGTAACAGAATTTCAACATATATATTTAACTTGATGCAATTTTTAAATTCCCTTTCAAATGTAAGAGCTGTTTTCTAAACAAGCCAATTATTGTTCTCACACTCATGCTTCAGATAAACCCTGACTCGATGGATAATTGAAATATCCATGTCTGTCTTACCCAGTTAATTGAAAACACAGAAACTCTGAAGTTATTTGGGGGAGAGTAAGACAATAGATTTAGATATAAATTCTTGAGGAATATTTGAACGTGGCTCAACCTCGTCATCTGTTAAAACAGCAGCAGTGTTCTTCCTAGCTCTGTGCTTGGTGGTGGGTTTAGTTACTAAGTCATGTGCGACTCTTGCGACCCCATGGACTGTAGCCTGCCAGGCTCCTTTGTCCATGGGATTATCCAGGCAAGAATACTGGAGTGGGTTTGCCATTTCCTTCTACAGGGGATTTTCCTGACCCAGGAATTAAACCTGGGTCTCCTGCATTACAGGCAGATTCTTTACCAACTGAGCTACAAGGGAAGCCCAGCTCTGTGCTTATTATGTGTGAATTCTTTTTGAATGATATCTTCAATGATTTTACATACTTAAATGAAAGTACCAGCATCATGCCTGACTCCTCATCTCTTCTCAGCCTGAGTCCATGTGTCAATCTAGATGATGTTAATTTTAGTTTCAATACACATAAAATAATAATGTGCAGTTAATTTGTGAGTTTGCCACCCATGGTGGCTGAAATTTCACTTCAGTAGACACATCAGTGCTTTTTAATTTGAGATGCAATTCAACACAGGCTACAAAATCTCCTCACTTCTCCAAAGAATCCCCACTTCTTTCTGAAGTAGATGATTATTCACAAATTCTGAGCATGTAACTGGGAAAATACATGGTTCCAACAGGGAAAGGTGATGGTGTATGTTTCCCCAGCAACAGAGAGCTTCTCACGCTCTTCTTTCCCGGTGTGAAGGAGCAGCATAATGTAGTAAGGCCTCCAGCTGTCCCTCAGGACATCAATTAAGCCACGTACTTCTGACTGTTTCTGTTCCTCAATAGTGTGCATTTTTTGGAAACACATTTATTGTCCTCTAAAGCACATTCCAATTATGCCGAGGAAAATGGTGAGAGCATGAAATTTAAGTCTAAGCCCCCTTGTTGGTTGGAAAATAAATGACTCTCATACTATTCTTATTGATACTTCTATAAATACTGTACTTATTTAACATTGCTCTTCGATACAATTTTGGCAATGACACTTGTCATGTTTCCACTTAAGTGCAATATATTCAAGAGTCCTAATGTGTATTGTACCTAGAGGAAAGGCTTCAATAGCATATTTATAATATAAAGGCAAGATCAAATGTTAAAATGGTAATTAATTCTACACTTCAAACCTAATGAAACTATAATTGCATATTAATAACTACAAGTGGCTTTGGGTCTGATGGAAATAATTTAATTTTTACAATGAAGATTGTTTCCAGAAATAATGTTCCTTTTCACTGGGGTCAAACTAGCATAAGTACCTTAATAGTTATGGTATTTAACCTATCATTCTAGGCAAGTAATGGCAGAGCTCATATCTTCAAATAAAGATTGCATATAAAGTCCCATGAAAACATAGGAATTTATAATTCCAGAAAGTATTCCTTTAACAGTAGATAGCTCTTGTACAAAATATAACTTGTGGGAATTCTCTAGTGACCGAAGGGTTAGGACTTCATGCTTTCTCTGCTAAGGACCCAGGTTCAATCCCTGATGGGGAACTAAGAATCTGCAAGCTGTGCGGTGCAGCCAATGTGTGTATGTGTGTGAATATGTGTGTGAATGTGTGTGTGTGTGTGTGTGTACTTGTGTGTGTAGAAACAGTATTAGCCTGGCTTATATCTACAACTTCATTTTTTAAATTAATGTATTTATTTTAATTGGAGGATAATTTACAATCTTGTGGTAGTTTTTGCCATGCACCAGCATGAATCAGCCACGGGTGCACACGTGTCCCCCATCCTGAACCCCCTCCCATCTCCCTCCCCACCCCCTCCCTCTGAGTTGTCCCGGAGCACCGGCTTTGAGTGTCCCGCTTCATGCATCAAACTTGCACTGGTGATCTGTTTTACATGAGGGAATATGCACGTTTCACTGCTGTTCTCTCAAATCATCCCGCCTTCACCTTTTCCCACGTAGTGCAAACGTTTGTTCTTTATATCAGTCTCTTTTGCTGCCTTGCATGTAGGCTTGTCGTTATCATCTTTCTAAATTCCATATATATGCAGTAATATACTACATTGGTGTTTCTCTTTCTGACTTACTTTACTTTGTATAATAGGCTCCAGTTTCATCCACCTCATTAGACCTGACTCAAATGCATCCATTTTTTTAAGCTGCGTAATATTCCATTGCGCTATATGTACCACACTTCCTTGTCTGTTCATCTGCTGATGGACGTCTAGGTTGCTTCTGTGTTCTAGCTGTTGTAAACAGTGCTGTAGTGAAAATTGGGGTACGTGTGTCTCTTTCAATTCTGGTTTCCTTGGTGTGAACAACTTGATTTTTACTCCGTCAATGACCTGTTAAATCCAAAATGAAGTGTATGAGGAAAGAAAGAGAGAGAGGCAAAGCGGGGAGGAATTGGTTTAAATAAACCAAGACGTACAATTGATAAGCTTTATTCAGACCAATTCAAATAGTTCAAAGATTGAAGCTAAGCCAAAAGAGTAAAGTTATGGTGATAAAGGCTTATTTCACACTTTCTACAACCAAATTAAATCCCATTGTATGTCTTCAGTGGCAGTCACTGTACTGTGGCATATTTATAATCTTCCCGTGGCTCTTGAATCTTATTGGTGCCTAGGAAAACAGCAACTTCCAGAGCTTAGGATCATAACTTTAACTGAGGCTCATTGTCATGAAATTAATAGACATTATCAAACCAAATAATGAAAAAAGTTTAGTTGAGATGTAGTTGATTTACAATATTATATAACTTTTAGTTGTACAGCATAGTTTTAAAATTTTTATAGATTATATACCATTCATAGTTTTTATATGATATTGGCTATATTCCCTGTGTAGTATATTCTATTCTTTCTGCAGTATAAGTAGAAAGTGCATATTCTATGTACTTTATTTATTTTATGCATAGTAGTTTGTTAATACCCTACCCAAATCTTGCCCTTCTCCACTGATAACCACTGGTTTGTTCTCTACACCTGTGTCTGTTTCTTTTTGTTGTATTTACTCAGTTCAGTTGCTCAGTCATGTCTGATTCTTTGTGACCCCATGAATCACAGCATGCCAGGCCTCCCTGTCCATTACCAACTCCTGAGACTACCCAAACTCATGTCCATTCAGTCGGTGATGCCATCCAACCATCTCATCCTCTGGCATCCCCTTCTCTTCCCACCTTCAATCTTTTGCATCAGGGTCTTTTCAAATGAGTCAGCTCTTCACATCAGGTGGCCAAAGTATTGGAGTTTCAGCTTCAGCATCAGTCCTTCCAATGAACACCCAGGACTCATCTCATTTAGGATGGACTGGTTGGACCTCCTTGCAGTCCAAGGGACTCTCAAGAGTCTTCTCCAACACCACAGTTGAAAAGTATCAATTCTTCGGCACTCAGCTTTCTTTATGGTCCAACTCTCACATCCATACATGACCACTGGAAAAACCATAGCCTGGACTAGATGGACCTTTGTTGGCAAAGTAATGTCTCTGCTTTTTAATATGCTGTCTAGGTTGGTCATAACTTTCCTTCCAAGGAGTAAGCGTCTTTTAATTTCATGGCTGCAGTCCCCATCTGCAGTGATTTTGGAGCCCCCCAAAATAAAATCAGCCACTGTTTCCACTATTTCCCCATCTATTTCCCATGAAGTGATGGGACCAGATGCCATGATCTTAGTTTTCTGAATGTTGAGCTTTAAGTAAGCTTTTTCACTCTCCTCTTTCACTTTCATCAAGAGGCTCTTTAGTTCCTCTTCACTTTCTGCTATAAGGGTGGTGTCATCTGCCAATATAAGGTTATAGATGTTTATCCTGGAAATCTTGGTTCCAGCTTGTGCTTCATCCAGCCCAGCATTTCTCATGATGTTCTCTGCATATAAGTTAAATAAGCAGGGTGACAATATACAGCCTTGATGTACTCCTTTTCCTATTTGGAACTAGCCTGTTGTTCCATGACCTGTTGCTTCCTGACCTGCATACAGGTTTCTCAAGAGGCAGGTACTAGTTTGTTTTATTTTCAGATTCCACATATAAGTGTCAACATACAGTATTTGTCTTTTGTGTCTGACTTATTTCACTAAGCACAATACACTCGAGAGCTATCCTGGCTGTTGCAAATGGAAAATTTTATTCTTTTCATGGCTGAGTAATAGTTTGTGTCTTCTTTATCTGTTCGTCTGCTGATAGACTAATTTACTTCCATATCTTGGCTATTTTAAATATTGCTACTATGAACATTGGCATGCATATATCTTTTCAAATTAGTGATTTCCACTTCCTCAGATACATGCCTAGCAGTGGAATTGCAGGATCATAGGTTAGTTCTACTTTTAGTTTTTGAGGAATTTCCATACTGTTTTCCACAGTGACTGCACCTATTTACATTTGCATAAGCCCTTTACAAGGGTTCTTTTACTTAACATCATCACCAACATCTGTTATTTGGGGTCTTTCTGATAACCATTCTGAGTGTGTGAGGTAATACCTCATTACAGTTTTGATTTATATTTCTCTGATAATTAGCAGTGTTGAGCATATTTTCATGTGCCTGTGTGTCTGTATGTTTCCTTTGGAACAATGTTTATTCAGGTTTTGTGCGGGTTTTCAGTAAGGTTGCTTTATTTTTCTTTTGTTTTCTGAATTCAGAATTTATTAGCTGTTTACGTATTTTAGATATTAACCCTTTATTGGTCGTATCATTTGTAAATATTTTCTCCAACTCAGTAATTTGTGTTCTCATTTTATTGAAGGTTTCCTTTGCTGTACAAAAGCTTTTAAATTTGATTAGGTCCCATTTGTTCAGTTTTGTTTTTGTTTCTTTGCCATAAGGGACAGATCCAAAAATACATTGCCATATGTCAGAAAATGTTCTGCATATGTTTTTTTCTAGAAGTGCTATGATCTCAGGTTTATACTTAAATCTTTGATATATTTTTAGTTCATTTTTGTATATGATAGGAGAAAATGTTCTAATTTCATTCTTTTATGTGAGGCCATCCAGTTTCCCAGCACCACTTATTGAAGAGATTGTCTTTTCTCCATTATATGTTCTTGCCTACTTTGTCATAGACTAATTGACTGTAAGTGCCTGGGTTTATTTATGGGCTTTCTATTCTGTTCTATTAACCTATGTATCTATTGTTTTGCCAGTTTCATACTGTTTTCATTACTGTGGCTTTGCAGTATAGTCTGAAGCCTAAGAGCATGATACCTCCAGCTCTGTTATTCTTTCTCAAGATTGTTTTGGCTATTCAGGGTCTTTTGTGTTTCTATACAAATATTAAAATTATTTGTTCTAGTTCTGTGAAAAATGGCGTTGGTGTTTTGATAGTAATTATGTTAAATCTTTACATTGCTTTGGGTAGTATGGGCATTTTAACAATATTAATTCTTCCAGTTTATAAACACCATATATCTTTCTACCTGTTTGTGTCATCATCAATCCCTTTCATCAGTCTAATAGTTTTCTGAGTACAAGTCGTCTACCCCTTTAGGGAGGTTTATTCTTAGGTATTTTATTTTTCTTTATGTGACTGTAAATTGAATCGTTTACTCAGTTTCTCTGATTGTCCATTCTTAGTGTATGGAAATGCAACAGATATATATATGTGTGTGTGTGTGTGTGTGTGTGTGTGTATAGTATTTGCAACTTTATCGACTTTATTGAATAGCTCTAATAGTTTTTTGATGAAGTCTAGAATTTTCTGTGTTTAGTATCATGTTGTCTACAGACAATGGCAATTTTATTTTTTCCTTTTCAATTTGGAGTCCTTTTGTTTTTATTTTCTGATAGTTGTGGATAGAACTTCTAATACTATGCTGAAAAAAGTGGCAAAAGTGAACATCTTTGTCTTATTTCTGATCTTAGAGGAAATGCTTTCAGATTTTCACTATTTAGTAAGAAGTTAGATGTGGGCTTGTCATATATGACCTTTATTATGCCAAAACATGTTCCCCCTATGCCCAGTTTCTGGAGAGTTTTATATTGATGTTGAATTTTGTCAAAAGATTTTTTTTCCCCCGAATCTATTGAGATAATCTATTGAGATGTTTTTCGTTCTTCAGTTTGTTAATGTGGTGTATCGTACTGATTTGTGGATACTGAGAAATCCTTGCACCCCTGGGATAAATCCCACTTGCTCATGGTGTACAATCCTTTTAAGTGTATTACTGAATTTGGTTTGCTAGTATTTTTTTTTTTTTTTGAGGATTTTTGCATCTGTGTTCATCAATGATATTAGGCTGCATTTTTATTTATTTGTCTTATTTATCCTATTTTAGTACAAGGATAACACTGGTCTTATAGAATGAATTTGGAATTATCCCTTCCAATTCAGTATTTTTGGAATAGATTGAAAAGGGTTAAGTGTCAGCTTGTCTAAATGTTTTGTAGAATTTGCCTGTGAAGCCATCTGGTCCTAGACTTTTGTTTGTTGGGAGGTTTTGTTTTGTCTTCTTTAACTACTGATTCAATCTTATTATTGATAATTGGTCCGTTCATGTTATGTATTTCTTCCTGGTTCAGTTGTGAAAGATTGTACATTTCTAGGAACTTATCAGTTTCTTTTAGGTTTTCCATTTTGTTGGTGCATAGTTGCTCTTCACAGTCTCTTAAGATTATTTGTATTTCTATGGTATCATTTGTAACTCTCCTTTCCTTTCTTCATCCTCATTTGGACCCTCCTTTTTTCTTGATGAGTCTAGCTAAAGGTTCATCCACTTTGTTTCTGTCTTCAAATAACCAGTGTTTTGGTCTGTGTTTCATTTATTTCTGCTCTGATCTTTGTGATTTCTTTCCTTCTAACTTTGGGTTGTGTTTGTTCTTTGTCTGGTTCCTTTAGATGTAAGTTTATGTTGTTTATTTGAGATTTTTCTTGTTTCCAATGGTAAGGTTGTATTGCTATAAATGTTCCTCTTAGAACTACTTTTACAACATCCCATAAAGTTTGGATAATTGTGTTTTCACTTTTATGTATCGCCAGGATTTTTTTTAAATTTCTTTGATTTCCTCAGTGAGCCAGTGGTCATTTAGTGGCATCCATTTTTTTATCCATCTAATCTGAGATGTCATTTAAGGTAAATATTTTCTTATTGATTTTTTTGTCTGGATAATCTGTGCATTAACATAAGTGTAGTGTTGAAGTTCCCTAATGTATTGTATGGTTTTTCCCTTTATATCTGTTAATACTTGCTTTATTAGGTGCTCCTGTGTTGGGGTTATATATATACAATTGTTATATCACCTTCTTAGGTCAATTCCATAACCATTATGTAATGTCCTTCTTTGTCTCTTATAACAATTTTTGCTCTAAAGTCTCTTCAGTCTGATACAAGCACTGATACTCAAGTTTCCTTCTGATTTCAATTTGCATGGAATACCTTTTTCCATCCCCTGACTTTAAGTCTGTGTGTGTTTATGTATTTGTTTTTCATGTATTTTATTCTTGATTGTGCTGGGTCTTCATTGCTCCACGTGGGCCTAGCTGTGGAGAGAGAGGCCCGCTCTCTAGTTGTGGTGTGCAGGCTGCTCGTTCTGGTGGCTTTTCCTGTTACGGGGCACAGCTCTGGGCACATGGGTTTCAGACACAGCAGTTGTGCCTTTCTGGCTCCGGAAGCACGGGCTTCAGTGGCCGCAGCGCACGGGTCAAGCGGCTGCGGCTCGGAGGCTCCGCAGCTGCGGCTCCCGGGATCCGCAGTGGGATCGGCAGCCGTGGCGCTCCAGCTTCGCTGCTCCGCAGCATGTGGGATGTTCCCGGGCCAGGGGCCGCACTCGTGTCCCCTGCGTTGCCCAGTGGAATTGACTCTAATCTCTAGCTGATATAAAATAACCTTCTAAGACAACCCAGAAATTTTAAGGTTGAATCACAGCTTACAGCCACTTGAAGTTCAGTCCTCCTAGGCACATAAGGGGATTCCTTGGTGGCTCAGTCAGTAAAGAATCCACTTGCAGTTTAGGAGACCACCTGCAATGCAGGAGACCTGGGTTTGATCCCTGGGTCAGAAAGATCACTTGGAGAAGAAAATGGCAACCCATTCTAGTATCCTTGCCTGGGAAATCCCATGGACAGAGGAGTCTGATGGGTTACAGTCCATGGGGTCACAAGAGTTGGACACAACCAAGCAATTAAAACACCACTAGGCACGTAAAGCTAGAGAAAAAAAGGAAAAAGAAAGAGACCAAGAAAAATGCAATCCTATTAATAAACTGAAAAATCAAGTCAATTTTTATAAATTAACAATTTGAAAAACAGTATAGGTAGGGAAGATTATGGTAAACCAATCCTTACTATCTTAAAATAAGTTTTAAATTTATATTTCTTATTAAAATTAAGTAACTTTTATTGAAAATTTTATTTTAAATAGAGAAAAAGACAATTATTTGCAGTTTACCATAAAATCTTTCCAAGAATATAAAGTTAAAAAAAGACAAAACACCATGCAGTTAGTTTTAATTCACATATTATTTTCACTTGTCTATCCACTAGAAGTACAGAGAATCTTGTGTAGGAAAAGCACTGGCTCCCAACTATTAATCATTCAGAGTGGAAATACAGAAAAGCAATGCCATACCTAATTAAATTAGCTAAATGTTGCTGTCTAGATTTATCTAGCTGTTGTAATTCAATCAAAGCTAAATGACATCATCACTTAATTAAAATTGAAGCTAATTAATTGTTCCAGTCGTTGTTTCTGTGAAAGATGCAATTTCTTAACAAAACCACTTTGATGAAGTGAAGAGATCTTTTGGAACATTGCCTTAGGACTGTTGCTGTGAATTGAAGTCATTCACAATATAATACTTCTTACTTTGAATTAGTATATAGCATTGAAGAGGAAATATTTACTTTAGTATTGGGCCTGCTGACTATTTTTTTAATACATGAAATGTAGTTATTTCTAAGAATAATCTTTTGAGGAAATACAATAGAAACTAAAACAATGACAGGAGTTGGATTTAAAACTTTTATTCACCCCTTCCCTGTTCATTGTCTGACCTAATCAATCTGATTTTCATTTCTAAAATACTGCTTATAGATTTTTCAGCTTTAATTTTACACAGTATTTTAGCATTAGTTGACTTGCTGGATCCTTCTCTCTGACTTACGTGATTTCTGTTGCGTTCCTCTCTCCTGGTTTTTCTTATGCTAAATCTGCTTTGGTTAGACAGTGTTCATCCTAATCCACTGAAAGTGTGAATCCTAATCCACTGAAAGTGTGACATTTCTTTTCATTTCTACTTTTCACTGATGGACCAGAGAGGTGGGTCAGTGTTCAGGTTCATTCTTGACATCTGTGGCAGTTTGAGCAAAGCAATGATGATAGTACTAGCATGTTTAGGAATCTACAAGTACTTCATCTAGAAGAGGCCTAGATTTAGAAAAAGCCAAGTGAAAGTGATAGTTCTGTTTTCTAGTCTTTCTTCCCCATCTCACCTCTTCTGGGTCTGGAAGATCTCCTAGAAGAGGAAATGGTAACCCACTCCAGTATTCTTGCCTGGAGAATCCCATGGACAGAGTAGCCTGGCAGACTACAGTCCATAGGGTCACGAAGAGTCAGACACAACCAAACGATCAAACACGCCATGGCCAGAGAAGGAAACGCATTTCTTATTCTGTTTTTCCTTCCCACTTTTCATTATTACTCTGCTGTTATTTTGCAGTCAGATCTAGTATGCCCTTTCACATCACCAAGGCAAGGTGACAACGCATCACAGCGGCAAGGCAACCAAGACAGACACGCAAAACGGAGTCGCCTCACTCTCCACTGCACACGGCAGTCTAGTCCTGTGTAGCTTAGCTCACCAAGGTGTCAGTGTCCATACTGTGCAGGAGAAAAACAGGGAGCGTGACTCATGAACCCGCAAGGCAGGGTGGGGCTATCTTTTGATAATCACTCTTCCCCTGGCTAAAATCAGGAGTGGTGCAAATTACTTCTGGCTAAGTGTCAGCCTATCCAAGTGAGATAAGTGTTTTCTTTTTTTAAGAAAAATATTCAAACATAGTATAAACTACCAACTTTCCCAAGGTAGAAAATGGTTTAGGATGTAGAAATTTTCTTTTTCCCTTATAATATCTATTCAAGCTGCTAAGTGTATTCATGGCCTAAGGGGAAGCAAGAATATACTGATGTTAGGATCCTAAAAAGGCTTTTGCCCTTAATTTATATGCAGTCTCTGGGCTCTCATAATCCTTTCAGAAACTCAACAACTGTTCTCTCTTGTTCAGGTTGTGACTGCCTGAGGGGTGGAGAAGTTGAAACCAAAGCATATACCTAAAAGTACACTGGATGATGACAAAATTCATAAATTGGCCATGGGAAAACCAGTCTCATCATTTTTTTGATGCCAGTTGGCATTATGCTCTTGGAAAATTAGACTACCTTTTAGAGCATTTCTTCATCTCTGAGTGAAAGAGGTGACTGGGTTGTTTCAAACACACCTTCCATTATTTAATATTACTTGTTTTTTATTCCAGGATGCATGGAAGGTTTGTGTGTGCTCTAACATTGCCCATACTGGGCTAGTAGCTGGAAGTAAAGAGACAAATGCAATTCATCTGGTGCTTCCAAAGAGTCCACATTGTAATGGGAGAAGAAAAATGAATGGATAGGAAACGTCTTCCTAAAAGTTATTTTCTGATTTTTTAATTGGAGGATGTTTGCTTGACAGTGTGTGTTGGTTTCCGCTGTAGGACAATGTGAATCAGCCGTTAAGTATACGTATATATCGTCTCTGTCCTGAGCCACCCCATCCTCCCCCTCTAGGTCTTCACAGAGCGCCAGACTGGGCTCCCTGTGCGGTGCAGCGACTTTCCACTTGCTATCTATTTCACACGTGGTAATGTGTATATTTCAATGCTACTGTCTCAATTTCCCACCATCTTTTTCCCCTGCTCTGTCCATTAAGTCCATTATGGACATTTGTGTTTCTATTTCAGCCCTACAAATAGGTTCCATCTGTACCATTTTTCCAGATTCCATAGAAAACTGTAATTTAAAAAGACACGTGTACCCCGAGTATTCACTGCAGCACTGTTTACAACAACCAGGACATGGAAGCAACCTAGATATCTGTTGACAGATTGATGGATAAAGAAGTCATGTTATATACATACACGATGGAATTTTACTCAGCCATAAAAAGGGATGAATTTGAGTCAGTTTAGTTGGGATGGGCAAACCTACAGCCTGTTAAAAAAGAGTGAAGTAAGTCAGAAAGAGAAAAACAAATATATACTAATGCATACATATGGAATCTAAAAGTACTTTTAAACAGACTTCATATGACTTTTATATGGAAATACATTAGGTGCAAAAAAGTGGGAATACCAAGACAGGTACAGAAAGCGCCTGTCCTCAGGCAGGGTATTACCCGGTGGAGGCCACTGCATGTGAACAGATAAACTCAGCGTGAAATGACACTTTCTAAGGTGCAGGTATATAAAATTTGCAGTAACATTTATGTGAGGGTGATATTCGTCAAACTAGAAGGTCAGGAAAGATGTATGCTGAAGCACTGGCTGGAGACAAAGCATGAATTTGTAATATCAGTTATTTATTAAGGAAAAGTCCTCCAAACAACCAAAGACAACTACCAATATCCAAGATACTGGTTCAACCACTGAGCTCAGTGAACTAGAGCAAAAGAATCCAGGAGAGAGATGTGTGTCTTCTCAATAATCATCTAAATACACAACCGAATATCAGCATGTGCATATGCTTTTTTAACTTAGACACTGAATACTATATTCCGGACACTGGACATAGTTGCACTGGTCCTTATTTAAACTCACAGTTACGGGGAAGATCGACAAAACCCAAGTAAGCAACTAATATGAAATCGCTAGTCGTGATTATTGTCATATAGAAATTAAATAAGATGTTTTGATAGAAAATATAGTCTGGCTATTTATTTTAACTTGGTAACCAGCAAATTCCACCTGATAGGATTACCCTGGAGCCAAGACTTGAAGGAGGAGTGGGAATCTGTAGCTGTACAAAAACTGGTGTCTGTGTGATAGTATATGTGAATATGTTTAATAGGTGAAATAGAAGGGGAGGCAAAATGTGCTATTACTCAACCTGCTAGCCTACATGAGACAGATCAAAGCATTTTATTAAGAAAGCTTTGTTAAAGGGAAAGCAAAACAAACAAAATCAGCTGAGCCTAGTAAAGTGTTTAACTTACATTCAAAAAGCTTAACTGTTTATTGCTCTTTGACATACTATTCGCTGACTAGTAAGCAGCCCATTGGGGAAGGGAATGGCAATCCGCTCCAGTATTCTTGCCTGGAGAATTCCATGGACAGAGGAGCCTGGCGAGCTGTGGTCCATGGGGTCGCAAAAGAGCAAGATATGACAGAGCAACTAACACTCAAGCAGCCCATTCCGCTTGTCTACAGTACACCAGATCTAGAAAATAAAATACGAAAAGGCCCTTCCAAAAATGTTCATGCTTCTTGAATGGACAATGAATCACTGTATCTGGTGTTTAGCAAGATTGCTGGGACAGCTTATGAAATTATGAAGGGATAAGATTTCTCAAGACTTAATCCAATAGATCAAAAAGTCCGGAATTGTTGTTATATATAACCAAAAAGGCACAAATGACTTTTCAGAGGGAAAATATGTATTCCAGTTTATAGTTTTTGGGTATTAAAGAAGTAACAAGGTTTGTTTATACAGGCCTTTCTGTTCAAATTCCCTATCTCCGACAATAAGGGTGTCCTTTTACCTCCATATGCTAGGAGTGCACCTTTTACATGAGACATTTATTTTCTACTTTCATGGGACAGAAAGGAGGGTCAGAACGTACTTTTTACACTCGCCGTTCTTAAGTAAATTGAACTCAAAATAATCAGTTTGACTATTGAGGCACATTTTGGGGTGGCTTACCGTGCACCCCAACACATTTATTCTTTTATTCCTGTTTTATTAAAGTATTAATCTGAATGCTTTTATATTTATGTGTCACATCTTTAGGCATTATTTTAATTTTAAACAGCTTCTTTAACAGTGAAGACATGTTAGAGGAGTGTTAGAGGAATTCAAAGCTTAAAGAATAAGCTCAAAGGGTTTGGGGACAATAGACACTAAGCTTTTCCTTTAAGTGAACTGTCAGGCCTTTAAGGTTGGGCTCCATCGTGCTACCTGTAGATGAGTGCATGCTAAAGGCTCTAGCTAATGAAGACGCGGTTGAATTGCCTTATGATAAAAGAGCTTACGCACATTTTAATAAATTAGAGTATATTTAGAAGTCATATTTTGTTTCTTTCATTAGCAAGCATATTGCACGTTGAATGAGAAGTTGAATTACCTAAAAGTACATCTCAGATTATATAGCAACTGAACACCAGATGACAATGCTACTGTTGCTGAAATGACTGCTAAAGAAATTAATAACAAAAAAGCTCTTAATTGCCACTATGCTTCTGCTAGCCTAACAAAAACAGGAACATTTTTACAAATATATTTATATTTATAAAATATATTTAAATTATATATATTTGTAAAAATGATTATTAAACTGTTTACATATATTATATGTAATTGTAGAAATGTTTTTTGTTATTAATATATTAATAATAGCAAACATCTACTGATGATTAAGAATATGTACACAGAATACAATTACAATGGGCATGGTACTGTCAGTACCCCTAGATATTGAGGGTTTATTATTTTGACCTCTTAGTACGTGTCCTCTTCTTCAAGTATAACATCTCTATGTTAATACGATCTTCTAGTGAAGTTGTAAATTGCTTGTCCCAGGAAGTATCAGTGATCATATTTCTCATTGTCTGGAAAAGAGAAACTGTATTAAGAATAAGGTTAATAAGCAGAAACAGAGATGGAAAACAAATGGCAGATTCTGTTTGATCCACTACTTTCTGTTATCAGGTTTGGTGTTTTGTTTTTTTTTTTGGACACAACTATATTTCTGTATTTCAGAGACTTGGCTGTCTACCTCTTTACCATTAAGCATGTCTTGAGGTGGCTTTTGCTAGCCAGCTGGAGGATAAAGATGTATATTCAGTTAAGTTTGAGTTAAACACACACACAAAATTAAAAAAGCAAACCTTTTGCACCTGCTCTTGTGCAGGTATAATTAATCCCTGCAACTAGCATAGATCTTGAGTATTTTCCACTCAGGTTTATTCACAACATTGGTCAATTTCATTGATCTAGATGACTAAAAATAAACTAATCTTTATAAACTTGTGCCAGAAATAGTTATATATAAAATATGATGTAAGTGCATATCACATAATTATAGTCACATATTAGGAGTAAATTTTGTATTAGGGTAAGGTAGAAAAGAAACCTTCCAGTGTTTATAGCCCACATATAAAAGTTCAAGCAGGCTTCAGCAATATATGAACCGTGAACTTCCAGATGTTCAAGCTGGTTTTAGAAAAGGCAGAGGCACCGGAGATCAAATAGCCAGCATCCGCTGGATCATCGAAAAAGCAAGAGAGTTCCAGAAAAACATCTATTTCTGCTTTATTGACTATGCCAAAGCCTTTGACTTTGTGGATCACAAAAAAACTGTGGAAAATTCTGAAAGAGACGAGAATACCAGACCACCTGACTGACCTGCCTCTTGAGAAACCTGTATGCAGGTCAGGAAGCAACAGTTAGAACTGGACATGGAACAACAGACTCTTTCCAAATAGGAAAAGGAGTACGTCAAGGCTATATATTGTCACCCTGCTTATTTAACTTATCTGCAGAGTACATCATGAGAAATGCTGGGCTGGAGGAAGCACAAGCTGGAATCAAGATTGCCAGGAGAAATATCAATAACCTCAGATATGCAGATGACACCACCCTTATGGCAGAATTGAAGAGGAACTAAAGAGCCTCTTGATGAAAGTGAAGGAGGAGAGTGAAAAAGTTGACTTAAAGCTCAACATTCAGAAAACTAAGATCATGGCATCTGTTCCCATCACTTCATGGCAAATAGATGAGGAAACAATGGAAACAGTGTCTGACTTTATTTTTTTGGGCTCCAGAATCACTGCAGATGATGATTGCAGTCATAAAATTAAAAGATGCTTACTCCTTGGAAGGAAAGTTATGACCAACCTAGATAGCATATTAAAAAGCAGAGACATTACTTTGCCAACAAAGGTCCATCTAGTCAAGGCTGTGGTTTTTTCAGTGGTCATGTATGGATGTGAGAGTTGGACTATAAAGAAAGCGGAGCACTGAAGAATTGATGCTTTTGAGCTGTGGTGTTGGAGAAGACTCTTGAGAGGCCCTTGGACTGCATCCTAAAGGAAATCAGTCCTAAATATTCATTGGAAGGACTGATGTTGAAGCTGAAACTCCAATACTTTGGCCACCTGATGCAAAGAGCTGACTCTTTTGAAAAGACCCTGATTCTGGGAAAGATTGAGGGCAGAAGGAGAAGGGGACAACAGAGGATGAGATGGTTGGATGACATCACCGACTCCATGGAGATGAGTTTGGGTAAACTCCAGGAGTTGGTGATGAACAGGGAGGCCTGGCATGCTGTGGTTCATGGGGTTGCAAAGAGTCGGACACAACTGAGCAACTGAACTGAACTGAATTGAAGATAGAAAAGAAACCTTCCAGTGTTTATAGCCCATATATAAAAGTTCAAACAAAGAAATTGAAAAATAATACCTAGAGGAGTATAGTCTGCCACATTTGTTCTCAAAGGTAATTTCATTATCCTCTAATTTTTTGTTGAAGTGTTTGCATGAGTAATCTCAGAGATATGATAAGAGGAGGAAGCCAGAGCAGGATTTACTTTTGCTTTTTCTGTAAAATCTCTTTCTGAGGATTTTTCAGATAATGCATGTCAAGGGAGAGTTAATCTCTCAAGGAGTATGTCAATTGAATAATTTTAAATAAATATCTAGAGTTAAATAAGCAATTAAATGAGTAAAATGTTCATATGGTCATTGAAGCTATCAAGATAAAGTATTACAAATTTGCTTAGGTTTCCAGGCTACTTGCAAGATTTGGAAGAAATGAACAAAGGATTGGAATGAAAATAAATTGATACCCAGCACTTTATGAAAATGTTTGTCAAAGCATGTAATGCCACTGGACAGTTTACTTATTGAATAAAGAAAGATACATTGTATTTCTATATGTGGACAAAGTTCACTTAAACAAGTAGCTAATTTTAAATAAATGCCTATTAAATGATTTAATTAGTTGGAGATACAAAAGTTACCTGAATCATACACACTCTCAGGTTGAAACTTGTAATAGGATAGGAAGAAAATACTGAAAAGTTGTCTAGATGTAACAACTTAATTGTATCAATATAATAGATTTATTCTGAGATTCAGACAAATGAGTACATCATCCCAGAGTGAAGGCATTATAAAATGAGAGTATTATTTATTTTTCTTGTAACATTTAAATTTACTTAAAATTTTGAACCTCATATTTTTTAATTTATAAAAAAGAAAAAAAATTAACTCAAAGGACTGTTGTAAATATACTGTTTGTGTGTGTACACCCATATGCACACAAGCATCATGTGTGTGTGCATGTATATATATTTATATATATGCACTGATCCTAGAAACTAATTTTTCTAACAAAACTACCACAGTTTAAAATTATAAAACTGTAAATTAGTAAATTTAGGGGTTTCATGGTGGCCTGATAGCTCAGTTGGTAAAACCATCGCCTGCAATGCAGGAGACCCCAGTTGATTCCTGGGTCAGGAAAATCCACTGGAGAAGGGATAGGCTACCCACTCCAGTATTCTTGAGCTTCCCTGGTGGTTCAGCTGGTAAAGAATCTGCCTGCAATGCAGGAGACCTGGGTTCGATGTCTGGGTTGGAAAGATGCCCTGGAGAAGGGAAAGGTTGCTCACTCCAGTATTCTGGACAGGAGAATTCCATGGACTGTGTAGTCCCTGGGGTCTCAAAGAGTTGTACACGACTGAGCGACTTTCACTTCACTTCACTTGGTTGCTCAGTGATAAAGAATCTGCCTCCAAACGGGACAGGCCTGTTTGATTCCTGAGTCTGAAGTTCCTCTGTAGAAGGAAGTATGCTTGCCTGGGAAGTGTTATGGACAGAGGAGCCTGGCAATCTACAGTCCATGGGGGTCACAAAAACTTGCACACAACTTAGCGGCTAAACAACAAAAAAGAATTGATTTTTTGTTGTTGTTTGTTTGTTTGTTTTAATTTAATCAGCATTGCATTTGGCTTGAATCTGAAATTAAGTTATGGCTATAAATCCAGTATTCAAGTTCAACTTCTCTGTTCACACCACGTTTTGAAGCAGAGATTCCTTAACTCCCACTGTGGATAGCCATTTCCAAATAACTACTAGTCTACCCTAGTTAGTGGCGCACTTTCCTGTTTTCAACTATAATTATATTTCTGTTCTGAACGCTAACTCAGTTGATGACGGTTAATTTCCCGTGTACTGATAAGTTCTTAGTCCTGAGGTACCAGATTTTATCTCTATTCACCAGTTTTAGACTAGGTCCCTTCTTTAAAGCAAGATGTCGATGTTTACTGGAAGAGAAATTGATACCGACAGAGATCACTGCTAAAACTGTACTCTAAAATTTTGTCTTCCTCTCTGAACTCTCCCTCCGATAGGAGAGTGAATCTAGATTTTTATTACACAATAATATCATTTCTTGCAATAGAGAACTCTTATACTACCTTGAGAGTGCTGCGTGCTGAATTGCTTCAGCCATGTCCAACTCTTTGCAGTCCCATGGACTATAGCCTGCTGGACTCCTCTGTGCATGAGGGGATTCTTCAGGCAGGAATACTGGAGTGGGTTCCTTCCCCAGGGGATCTTCGCCACACATGGATCAAACCTGTTTCCTGTTTCTCCTGCAAGCAGGCAGATTCTTTTCTGACTGAGCCATGGGGAAAGTCCATCTTGAGGATAATCCTTGTAAATAATTAGATATTTTTACCTAGAATATTTAATAGTATTTAAGGCAACATCAACCAACAGAATTAACTGGATAATAATTGGCTGTTTATTTAATCAACACTTTTACCCAACCTGTAAATAAGTGACCCTTTGATGAAATGACTGATTAGGATCAGGTTAATGTCAGGTTAATACAATGAAAATGGCAAAATCACTTGTATAAATAGGTCTTATCTCAATGCTGAACATTAGATGTTCATTCATACTCTATTTTATGCTGCTACAGAATATGTATTTCTAAATTATTGCTATGTTAAATCAATTATGTACTTATGAGTGTATCTTTAATTTTACACTATTAAAAAATTAAGTTTTGTAGTCTTTGTTCCTTAGATGCAACAATCTTTATTATGACAAAAAGTCTTGACGTTCTCTGGAGATTAAGATTCTAATTTATTTATGCCTGCATCGGTAATGTCTTGCATGACATATAGTTGATAATCCATAAATTCAAGTTTCCTGTGCTATAATACAAATGCATGTCTTATAGGTAATTATTTTTAAGTGTGGGAAACATGGTATAGAAATATTTACTGAGCTTTTACTCAAATGAATAAATTCCTGTGCCTTTCTATCCTGTATCTAGCATAAATTTAAAAATGTATAAAATTTAATTGAGACTGAGATGAAAAAGCTTTATAGCTAAGGTTTCTAAATACTAAGTTTCCTAAATTCTAGATAATTGTCTAGTTAAAGTAATTAAAATTTGGCATTTACAAAATGCAATTTGGTAAGGGATAAAAAGAGATTCATTCCTTTTAATGATCTAGGAATGACATGAGGTTTTTACTGTTTTTAATGTGAAGCAAATTTTCTAGTTGATTATTGAACATGGTAAAATTATATAGAATATAGTGTTTATTAGGAAAATATAAAATTTGTCCAATTTTGGTATTGAGGTAATACTTAACCTCATGAAGTAAGCTGTGAAATGTTTCTTCCTCTTCTGTTGTTATGAGAATTTCTAAAGGTTTAGTGTGACTTATTTTTATGTTTGATAGAATTCACCAGTAAAGGCATCTGCATTTGAGGGTATTTTTTCCCTGTACTTTATGTATTACCAGGAATTTTCTATTCAATCTCAGTTTTCTAAATTGTTGGCATTCAACTGCTCGTAGCATTCCCTCATATTCTTCTTTTATTGCTGAAAGATCAGTAGCAATGCTCCACTATTTCATTTCTTATTTTAATAACGAGGGTTTTTTGTTTTGTTTTTCTTTTTCTTTTGGTCAGTCTACCTAAAATTTGTCAATTCACTCATATTTTCAAAGAACTAATTTTGGGGTTCTTTGGTTTTTCTCTATTTAAGTTTTTCCTTCTATTAGATCATTCATTTATCCACATTCAAGTCCTCGTTATTTCCATTTTTCTTTTTGCTTTGGATTTAGTTGCTCTTCTTTTTCAGTTTCTCATGGTGGAAGTTAGGTTATTGGTGTGATGCTTTTCTCCAAAATTGTTGTAGATATTTATACATTTCCCTCTAAATACTGCTTTAGCTAAATCCCATGAGTTTAGCTTATTGTATCTTTTCATCCATTTCAAATCATTTTATGATATCCATTGTGACTTCCTGATCAGTTATTTAAATGCATATTGTTTAATTTCCACATATTTGAAGTTTCCTAAAGTTCCTTTTGTAATTTATTTATCATTTGACTGCATTGTTTTCAGAAAACATAATGTACTTAATTTTCTTCCTTTTAAATTTATTGAGTCTTGCTTTATGTCCTAACACATCATCTACCCTGGAGAATATTCTATGTATACTTTTAAGTTTGAGGTATATTGTTTTATCAGTACCTGTTAGTCTAGTTGGCTTATTGTTATTCAGTCACTAAGTCATGCCCAACTTTATAGTTATGCATTTTTAGTATAAGCTTGAAGTACAAAGTTGTAGAACTGCTGTAACCTTTTATTCTCCAGAAATATTCTTTTGACCAATCTCTCTTTGAATTTTACTGATTTCTTGTACCCAAGAATATGTTTCATTCCTTTATGCATCTTAACAATCACAGTAAACATATTTCTTAGGTTTAAGGAAATTATTTTATTTTTGTAATTCCCAATTGCTGTTATATAGTACCTCTACTGTAAGATCAATGACCACGATATATACATTAAAATGCAACTAAATTTTTTTTTTATGATAGGGTGGCTGTTTGTTACTAGTTTGAGCATTTATGATAAATGGTTCTGAAGGCCCATTTCCAAGACCCCTTTAACCTTCATGCCTATAGCAGCAAGTATCCTCTCATTCAATAAATTATGTTAGATAATTGAAAATAAATCTGTATTAATGTGCTGTTTAACATAATACAATTTAAATAGTTCATGTATTTTCAGTATATTTCTAAATTAGATAATAGACATATAAAAGGCATTTTCTGATAATTTGGTTGAAACTATGACATTTAGAAGTGTATGTTTATAATCTCTGTTCATTACAATATGAAACTTTAGGACCTAGTTTTTAAAATTAAAATACTTAAGGAACTATAAAATTAAACAAACTACTAGAGACAGCAGAAAGTAAAAGAGCAAGGATAAAAATTGTAGTAAAATAGATTGGCAAGTCCCTGTAAAATTAATGCATGCACAGAACTTTCCAAATTACAAGTCATGGTCTTAGGATAAAACGTCTGCAATAGCTAACTTATTTAAGGGCATTAGTTCAGGGCTTTATGGATATTTATATCTTCTGGGAAAAATTGGAATCAAAAGTCAGTCATTAAAACATAACACAGACATAGTCCTTTGGAAAAGTGAAAACTGGTTATCTAAGACAGAATTCACTACTTTCTTCATTCTGCCTATAAACAAAAGTTATTGTCTCTGTACAAAGTCATTTATTGAGCATATTGGAAATAACTTATATCTGCATGAAAATATCTTTCCTAAAATAACAAAATCTTAGCAAATTAGTTTACTATGGACAGTAAATAAGAATATGTAAGCTTTCACAGTATTTCTGAATGAATAGTTTTTAAAGCTTAAATATCTACTTTATATATATCCCATTTGTTTTGTTTTTCTCTGTTTACTTTTCTTGCCAATTTAAAGGTATATTTATATTTCCATTAGTCTTCTAAATTTTCTTAGAATGACACCTTGTTTTAGAATGGTCTTTAATTACTTCTCATATCATTGTGTCATGAGGTCCTCATCTAATCTGTTATGAACATGTTTATGTCAAGGTAAGATATGCTTTTCTTTGCGAGAGTTAGTTCATTTTTTTGTTTTTTTATCTCAGCAGTACTTAGCTGAGACACAAAAAAAGAATCTTGAACTCACAGGACTGAATGTCTGAAACGAAGTCTCATTGCTTCAGTTGTTTTCTGGTAATGCAGGATTTGAAGACAGGAAGTATTTAGAGCTCTGTACAGTGTGCTGGTAAGTGAGAGGCCTGACCATCACGCTGGTGCTGCTTTTGCTTCTTTCCTTGGAGAGGAAACAGAAATAGAAAGACTACAGAGAGCAATTCTTTAAAATGATACTCATTCTAATATGACTTTGACAAATGCCCTACTATTTCTTTCTCAATGCCTTCATCTAATTCAGTTTGTATAACAACCCTTTTCTAAATGCTTTACCCTAAGCAGTATAACTAACAATGGATCACAAAGATTGTGAATTTAATAGCCATAAATTGCTACGTATGAATACCCCTTAAGATAAGTTTAGATTAAAAAAAAGGATCTACAGTAAAAAAAATAATTTATTTTAATAGATATTTAACTGTAGCACATGTCACCCTTTAAGAAAATCATGCTATCCATTGTCATATTGCTTGAAGCGTCAGCTGGGTAGAGACCACAGGGCTGGCATATTGACTTGACTAAGTGTATGATAACGTGTGTTTTCTAACATCCCTAAAAGCTCATAGCAGGAATAAACTTGAGCTTCTTATTTTGATGCTAGGAGATGTACTAGAGTAAAGCATGCAGTGGGTGGAATAAAAAATACATGGGAAGAAGTATAAGCCACTTCTTGAGTTCACACATGCTGCTGAGGCTGCAGTTTATTGAACCTGAGCATAAGCTCGGGCAAACCGCTCTGGAGGTAAAATAAGGCAGGGATTATAATGTCGCTAATGACTTTTCTCAGTTACTCAGCTATGTCCAGGGCCCTGAATGATCCAGCTGAGTTATTCCACAGTTACCTTGAGCACTCTTTTACAGCTGACAACAATTCGGGGAGGTACATTGTAGATTTAAAAAGAATTTGTATTCTGTAAGGAAGTCTCACAGTTCTCTACAAACTGGAGAGTAAAGAAACTACTGATATTAGCATGGGGTCGGCCAACAAGTTCATTTGTTTTCTCCCATGAGATGGGTCTAGAAGCACTTAGTTGCCTTTAACTTCATTCAAAACAGTTTTTAGATTGTATTGTGACAGCTGTCATATCAGCGTGCATTAAAAAAAAATCAAAATTGGTGAATTTTTGTGTAACCATTTTAATATTGAAGATGGAAGAAAGAAGCAACAGTTTTAGCGTATGGTGCTTTATTATTTAAAGAATGGTAAAAGGACAACTAAAACACATACACACACACACACAATTGTGCAGTGAATGGAAAAGGTACTGTGACTGATCGAACATGTCAAAAGTGGTTTGTGTAGCTTCATGCTGGAGGTTTCTTGCTGAGCAGTGCTGTATGGTCAGGTAGACCAGTTGAAGTCGATAGCAATCAAATTGAAACATTAATTGAGAATAGTCAACATTATATCACGTGGGAGACAGAGGATATGCTCAAAATACCCAAATCAAGCTTTGAAAATCATTTACAACAGCTTGGTTATGTTAATTCCTTTGATGTTTGTGTTCCACTTAAGCAAAAAAAAAAAAGAAAAAAAAACAAAACCTCCTCGCCTGTATCTCTGCATGTGGTTCTCTCGCCTGTATCTCTGCATGTGGTTCTCTACTGTATGTATGCTCGGCCGCTCAGTCATGTCCAGCTTTCTGCAGCCCCATGGACTATAGCCCACCAGGCTCCTCTGCCCATGGAATTTTCCAGGCAAGAGTCCTGGAGTGGGGCCCCATTTTCTACCCCAGGTAATCTCTGCAACCCCAGGGATCTAACCCAGCGTTTCTTGCATCTCCTTCTTGCATCTCCCCTGCATTAGAGGCAAATTCTTTACCACTGATGCCACCTGGGAAGCCCGATTCTCTACTTAAAAGTAATGAAAACCTTGCGTTTTTAAAACAAATTGTGACGGGCTGTGAAAAGTCAATCCTGTACAATAATGTAGAATGGACAAGATTGTGGGGAAATTGAAATGAACCACCACTAACCACACCAAAGACTAGTCTTCATCCAAAGAAGGTGACTTGGTGTGTATGGTGGGATTGGAAAGGGATCCCCTCTTATGAGCTCCTTCCGGAAAACCAAACAATTAATTCCAACAGGTGCTTCTCCCAGTTAGACCAGCTGAAAGCAGTGCTTGACCAAGAGCGTCTGAAATTTGTCAGCAGAAAACACAGAATCTTCCACCGGGGCAGCACGAGACTGCATGTTTCTTTGATGACCAGGCAAAAGCTGTTACAGCTTGGCTGGGGAGTTCTGGTTCACCTATTGTATTCACCAGACATTGTACCTTTGGATTTCCATTTATTTTTGTCCTCAGAAAATTCTATTCATGGTGGTTTTGTCACTAAGTCATGTCTGACTCTTGGGAGCCCGTGGGCTGTGGCCTACCAGGCCCCTCTGCCCATGGCATTTCCCAGGCAAGCATACTGGAGTGGATTGCCATTTTCTTCTCCAGGGGATTCCCATCTAGGCATCCTCTGGACTCGCGTTTCCTACATTGCAGGCAGCCTCCTGCATTGCAGGTGAATTCTTTACTGCTGTCAACTCCCTGGAAGACTGTAAAGGCACTTGAAACAGTTCTTTGCTAAAAAATGATGAAGTTTTGGGAAGATGGAATTATGAAATTGCCTGACAAATAGCAGAAGGTAGTGGGACAAAACAATATGTTGTTCAATAAAGGTCTTGGTGAAAGTGGAAGGTGTGTCTTTTATTTTTATTAAGAAATGGAAGACATTTTTTGGCCATCTCAGCACCTCTCACATTGCTGAGGAAATTTCCGACTGTAATAATATTCACTACTCACACAAACTTTTGCAGAATTCCTATTTCCCAGGTCTTAGAGTACTAAATCTGATATGCAACCAAAGTTTATTTCTCACTGCATACATACCATAATGTGGGTTGCCTGTGGCGGTGGGAAAGTGTCTCTGTCCCATGCAATCATTTGGAATTCAGTTTTTTAAAGTTAATGTTTATTGAAGTGTAGTTGAGTTACAGTGTTTCTTAGTTTCTTCTGTACAGCAAAGTGGATCAGTTGCACATAAACATATATCGAGTCTTTCTTAGGTTCTGTTCCCATATAGTTCACTGCAGAGTGCTGAGTCGTCCCCTCGTGCTGTGTAGTTCTTATTAGTTATTTATTTTGTATACAGTAGTCTGTAGATGTCAACCACCCATTTTATCCCTCCCTCACTTCCCACTTGATAATCATACATTTTCCTTCTACATCTGTGACTCTATTTCTATCCCATAAGTAGGCTCATTTGTCCAACATTTTTTTTTTTGATTCCACATGTAATCAATATCATATAAGCCCTTAAAATGTCCCTTGAGTTATTAAGTGAAGTTAAGGCCAACCTCTATTCAATTTTCACTGGCTAAAAATAGGTCAATTTGCCCCACATATATGAAAGGACCCTGGGTTGTAGTCTGGAAGTTTTTTTTGTTTGTTTTTTAAATACAGAAATGCATTGATATTGGCAAATAACTCTCTACTATAGTAAATATCATTTAATTATTCATAGACACAAATTAGCTCACAAAGAGATTCCATCCCAGCAGACACAACCCTGTATTTCCTTGTATCCCCCATGTAATTCATCACTGAAAACATTCTAAATGCAATTATAATATCTACTATCTATTTTGACTAAAGTTCAGTATTTACACTCCTTTTAAAGCCTGTAAAATCAGTAGCAATTGTGTCGCCTACTAACTAAAACATTTGGTGACACCTTTAATCCACTTCTAGTTCAAATACTATAAGTAGTTACTTTAGATATCTCCGAAGATTCAGTTGAACAACTAGCCTTGATAAGCAGATTTTTAATCAAGGAAATAGGCTTAGTTAATTATGCACATAGACTGTGCCTTAAATGATTCTTATTAACCGGCCTGTTTCACCTCCTAGCACGCAAGGCAGGTGTGATGTGGCCGTTCTACCTTTAACTGGTGCTTGCTGAGATTACAATTAGAGACAGACTTAATCCAATTAGCAAACCCATCCTCACGTGAAAAGTAAAAAATTGACGATTGCAAAGACTCCCACTAGTGATTTCCTATTGCTGTGTTTTCTAATTATATTCTCCCAGTACCACAAAGGTATCACATGAGGCCAGCAAACAGACAATGAAATATATTTGAATATGAAAAAGATACTTCTGATAAAAATAATGTAATCTCATCAGGATCTATGATACAGTGTTAAAGGTAAGTAATCTCTTGAAAATGTTGTTTTATTTAAAAATTTCCCCCCAACTAGCTGCCCTTTTATTTAAGGGTCAACTCTGTTGTGGAGAAAAGAAGTTATAGGAAAAACAAATCAATGGAAAATAAAAATCTGAAATAGCCTGGAGTTTTCTGACTTCTACTTGAATGAATTTCACCATGCATGTAGGATACCTGTGGTGTGAAAGTGAAAGTGAAGTCGCTCAGTCGTGTCCGACTCTTTGCAACCCCATGGACTGTAGCCCACCAGGCTCCTCCGTCCATGGGATTTCCCAGGCAAGAAGACTGGAGTGGGTTGCCATTTCCTTCTCCAGGGGATCTTCCTGACCCAGGGATCGAACCCAGGTATCCCGCATTGCAGGCAGAGGCTTTAACCTCTGAGCCACCAGGGAAGCCCACATGTGATGTAGTGTATTCTTAATAAGATTACTGAGAGAGTCAATTCCTAGGCAGGCTGATGAGAAGTCCAGGGTCCCCAAGGAGGAGAAAAGGATCTGGGGCTCTTGAAGCGGAGATAGGGGTCTGGAATTCTCAAGGAGGAGGAAAGGACAAACATCTTTTTTTCCTCTACATTCCTTAGTCTTAGTTACATAAAAAACGTTTCTTTCTTTAAGCATAGAACTGATGATTACACAACAAACAGCTCAGTTTAAACTCTACTAAGGATTATATAACAGCAATGCATCCTTCTTGAGGACAGTTTCTCCTTCCTGAAATCCTTCTGGCCAGTCCTGTGATCTTAAAATGTGAATTATGGGAGTGGGTCTAGTAAGATCTTTGCAAACTTGAGACCTTCTTTTGATTTATTGTAATAAGTAATTAAAAAGCATATAACTCCTTTGCTAACACTAGCAAGGAGGGCATTCTCCGTCGTGTTCTGATGTCTGTGTCGGAAGCGTTCTCTGTCCTTTTCCACTTTAATAAAACTCTGCTACACAAAGGCTCTTGAATGATCAAGCCTGGTCCCTAGTCCAGAAGTTAAGTCTTCTTTGGAGGTCCCGAATCTGACACCGTTCACTGTAAGCTGTCATCTTGGGGGCTTGTCCAGGATCTTCAGGACACTCAGAGCTCCCTCTGCTTTCTTAGTATGCATGTTTTCTGCTTACTTTACTAGCTCTAAGTGTGTTTGTGAGAATGAATGACACGCCCTGCGCAAAGCAAGTGATGGGCCCTGCTCTGCCTCCAAATGACTGAAGGCAGCCCCAAAAAGGGGAGCTTTGTTGGGGGTTTATACCAATCTACCAATGCCAAGAGACACCCAACGTCCTTGCGAGGGGAGCAGCCAGAAATGGGCAAAGCATGTGGACCGAACTTTGCTCTCTCGGTCATCCTTTCCTGGTCTCTTTGGCCGTTTCACAACTGCGTGGAGAACTGGAACTACTAACCTAATCTATTGGATCATAGACTTTCAATGGACTTGTGATTCATGCTGTTACTATGTACCTTTACTTAAGCTCTAAGCTTGGTAGTCACGGGAGCGCCTAACCTTACTAGGAGCTGAAAGTTACAGGAGTACGTTTGGGAGTGAGGTGGAACTCTAGCTCCAGGAATGTCTCTCAGGCTAGAGGTCCTGCCTGCCTGCCTCAGGGGCCAGCGACCTGAAAGTGAGTCTTTGTCACAGCTGTGTCTCCTGTCCATGCGGATAGAAGCGCTGCTGGTGACCATGAGGTTTCTGAGGACACAGATTGGAAATGCGGGATCCAGTCAGGGGAGGAGCGCAGCGGGCTTCTTCCTTGGGTCGCGCCAGCTCTTAGTGGACCAGGGAGGCCCTGGTGGCTCTGTCTCGACTCCTTAGATATTTCTTTTGTGGAATCTGTGGAAACGAACTGGAAGGATTGGTCCTAGTAGCTTGAGGACAAAAACCACTTTTTCCTCACTGGCCAACCCTCCACCACCCCTTTTGCTATCACATTGACTGGCGTGGTGACACTTGGAAGGGACGTCTTGGTTATTGTTCGCCCCGTTATGGCTCACCATTTCTACAATGGTCAGGACTATACTCAGGAATGTGCCCAGACACATGAGATGGATGCCTCCCCTATTAGTCCCAGCTTGGAAGGCATTCCGAAAGCTACTGTGCTCCACCTCAGCTGACATCAGAGGAAAAGGGCAAATCAAACAAAAGTCTTGGTGGTATAGAACTAAATCAGTCTGGGATGCCATCAGGTCTACCGCTGGTGTATCTCCACCTCACCTCAGTGGTAGAACCGGAAGGGACGAGTAAGGCACCTGCATTGGTAAGGGACAGACTAAGTCCTTAAAGCTCAACATTCAGAAAACTAAGATCATGGCATCCAGTCCCATCACTTCATGGCAAATAGATGGGGAAACAATGGAAACAGTGACTGACTTTATTTCTGGGGGCTCCAAAATCACTGCAGATGGTGATTGCAGCCATAAAATTAAAAGATGCTTACTCCTTAGAAGGAAAGTTATGAGCAAACTAGACAGCATATTAAAAGCAGAGATATTTCTTTGCCAACAAAGGGACATCTTGTCAAGGCTATGGTTTTTCCAGTACTCACGTATGGATGCGAGAGTTGGACTATAAAGAAAGCTGTGCACTGAAGAATTGATGCTTTTGAACTGTGGTGTTGGAGAAGACTCTTGAGATTCCCTTGGACTGCAAGGAGATCCAACCAGTCCATCCTGAAGGAGATCAGTCCTGGGTGTTCATTGGAAGGGCTGATGTTGAAGCTAAAATGCCAAGACTTTGGCCACGTGATGCAAAGAGCTGACGCATATGAAAAGATCCTGGTTCTGGGAAAGATTGAAGGCAGGAGGAGAAGGGGATGACAGAGGATGAAATGTTTGGATGGCATCACCAACTCAATGGAGATGAGTTTGAGTAAACTCCAGAAATTGGTGATGGACAGGGAGGCCTGGCATGCTGCAGTCCATGGGTTCACAGAGAGTCGGACACGACTGAGCAACTGAACTGAACTGAAGTCTGACCAGGAAAGGAGAGCTTCAGCGGAGAGTCTGTCTACACCCACATCTAGAGCAGGGAAGGATGCTGCTGGTGAAAAAAAGCCACGGCTGATGGATGCTGCTTTTTTTCCTCATACTGATGTGAGCCAGCAGTTCCAGAACCACCTTTAAAATGTATTTTAGGGGACAAGTTTGATCCCCAGAGTTTAAAAAAGACATGCCTGTTTTTCTTCTGTGATACTGAATGGCCACGGTATCCTTTGGAAGATGGGGAATGCTGACCTGTTGAAGGATCTCAATTATTATGTTTTACAAGTAGACCGATTCTGTAGAAAACAAGAGAAATGGGTAGAAGAGTTATATGTGTTGCTCTTTATATCTTTGTGAGACATTCCAGACTTATGTCCAAAGGGTGCAGATTTGGGTGTGAAACCCTCAGCTGCCTCCTCTTCTCCTACTTTGCCCCTGTATCTGGGGCTCCTAATTGAACAGGCTGAGAATCAAGGCACCCTTCCAGGAAGGGGTTGCCTCAGTCTTGGTAGAAATTCAAACAGTCCCAATTGCGCTCGAGACTATCTAGAGAATCCAGAAAAGTACATAGAAGCCTTTACGGGACTAACTTTACTTTATGACCTTACTTGGAAAGATGTAACATATGTCTTGGGACAGACGTGACTGCTGACTCAAAACTTAAGTTTGGGGGGAAGCTACTACTTTTGGAGATGAGTGGCTTGAACGTGAAATAAGGGGAAAGAGGGAACACCTAATAGCCCTCCTTCCTACAGGGGGCCAAGCAGTTCCCGTAACGGAGCCACTTTGCTGTATGTGTTCTTGAAGGACTCAAGTGAGCGCACACTAAGACTTTAAATTATGCTGAGTTGGCTGACGTAGAACAGGGAGAGAGGGAAACTCCTGGTAAAGCCCTAGTATAGACTACTGGAGGCTTTCCGCATGTTTACTGACATTGATCCCAAAATTACAGAGGGAGAAATGATCTTAAAGGATAGATTTCTCACTCAGTCAGCTCCAGATATCTGCCATAAGTTATGAAAACAGGCATTTGGACCAAATCAGTCTTTAAAAAAAACTGTTGCAACTGGCTCAGACGGTATCAGTCAGTTCAGTTCGATTGCTCTGTCCTGTCCAACTCTTTGTGACCCCATAGACTGCAGCACAACAGGCCTCTCTGTCCATCACCAACTCCTGGAGTTTACTCAAACATGTCAATTGAGTCGTTAATGCCATCCAACCATCTCATCCTCTGTTGTCCCCTTCTCCTCCTGCAAAGTGAAGAACTAAAGAGCCTCTTGATGAAAGTGAAAGAGGAGAGTGAAAAAGTTGGCTTAAAGCTCAACACTCAGAAAACTAAGATCATGTCATCCGGTCCCCTCACTTCATGGGAAATAAATGGGGAAACAGTGGAAACAGTGTCAAACTTTATTTTGGGGGCTCCAAAATCACTGCAGATGGTGATTGCAGCCATGAAATTAAAAGACGCTTACTCCTTGGAAGGAAAGTTATGACCAACCTAGATAGCATATTAAAAAGCAGAGACCTTACTTTGCCAATAAAAGTCCGTCTAGTCAAGGCTATGGTTTTTCCAGTGGTCGTGTATGGATGTGAGAGTTGGACTAAAGAAAGCTGAGCACAGAAGAATTGATGCTTTTGAACTGTGGTGTTGGAGAAGACTCTTGAGAGGCCCTTGGACTGCAAGGAGATCTAACCAGTCCATCTTAAAGGAGATCAGTCCTGGGTGTTCATTGGAAGGACTGATGCTGAAGCTGCAACTCCAATACTTTAGCCACCTGATGGGAAGAGGTGACTCATCTGAAAAACCCTGATGCTGGGAAAGATTGAAGGTGAGAGAAGGGGACAACAGAGGATGAGATGGTTGGGTGGCATCACTGACTCAATGGAGATGAGTTTGAGTAAACTCTTCGAGCTGGTGATGGACAGGGAGGCCTGGCGTGCTGCAGTCCACGGGGTCGCAGAGAGTCAGACATGACTGAGCGACTGAACTGAACTGAACTGATTGTTGTAGATCCTAAAGCCTTAAAATTAACCATGTGACTCAGCTTTTAGCTTTTCAACAGACATTACCAGGTTAACTCCTCAGCCAGCCTTTGAGTTAAAGAAGCCATATGACCAAGATGGACCTGAGAATCTAGGTGGGGTTGCTTCTGCTGACTCCAAAAGTCCTGAGTCTGCCCTTTGACCCTAAAGACAATGCCTTTAAGTGTTCTGAACACTTTCCTATCTTGCATTCCAGAATCGGTCTTACTGATGGGTCTGCGGAGCACCCCCCACCCCCAATCAATTGAAGGTTTAACATGGTGGGTTTCTCCACTTCAAGGAATAGACTTTCTTCAACTCTGCAAAAACCTTCACCAACAACAATCATATGTGATGCCTTTTCTTAATCTGAGACATCTTACAATCCTAAAAGGGACTGGTGTTACTATGGACATAATGTAACTTTTAATTTTCATTATGTTTTAACTTGGTTTAATGACTATTTTGCCTTACATCTGTAACTGTAACTGGATTTGCTTCTAACTGTTTGAAAGCTTTTAAGTTACAAATGGTTGTCCAGGCTCCTATGAGTGCCACAACCTCCTCCAACTATTACTTGGGGTCCTGGATCAGAGACCCTTAATATGAGGGTTAGAAGAATATGTTCCCCCAACAATTTAGGGACCATGCCCCTCAACAGCAGAAAGTAGTGATGGAGTGGAAATGATGCCCCTTTCTCTTGGCAACATAATTCTCCTGAAAGAAAAGGGAGGGGAGGTAGTGACAGAGTCAATTCCTAGGCATGTTGATAAGAAATCCGGGCTCCCTGAGGAGGAGAAAGGGGTCTGGGGCTCTTGAAGCGCAAATAGGGGTCTGGAATTCTCAAGGAGCAGGAAAGGGCAAACATCTTTTTTTCCTCTACATTCCTTAGTCTTATTCACATAAAAAAAAAAAACATTTATTTCCTGTAAATTATGGGAGTGGGTCTAGTAAGATCTTTACAATCGAGACATTCTTTTAATTTATTGTAATAAGTAATTTAAAAGTATATAACTCCCTTGCTAACACTAACGAGGGGGGCATTGTCCATGTCTGTGTCAGAAGCTTTCTCTGCCTCCTTTCACTTTAATAAAACTCTGCTGTACAAAGACTCTTGAGAGATCAAACCTGGTCTCTGGTCGGGAAGGTAAATCTTCTTCTTTGGAGATCACGAATCCAACACCATTCACTGTAAGCTATCATTACTATAGTACTTTTTTGAGACATGGTACACATGTGATGTCTTATAGCAATAAGTATTATGCCCCATTACTAGTGCAAAAAGAAATTCAAAATGGAATAGTCCTGTTCCCTGCATTGTAGTCTTGTGATGTGTTTCACAGCTATTATCAGCTCAAGACAGGGTGGAAAATGGGAGTGCCTGCTTTGTGTTTACTAACAAATACTGCTTGCTTAACCTGATTCTGTGAGGAGTCCATAAGAAAATGTAATCTATGATGGTATTTTTTTTTAAGATCTAAAAATCTGAGTTTAATATCTGGTAAATGTGTTTGAGAGAGAGACTTCCAAAAAACAGAGTGGAGATCATGACCTCACATTTATTCTCCTATAATGCTACTCTTTTCCTTGACTATCTTTGATGTTAAACAAATTAAAGTTATGACATATATCACCCTCCATTTAAATTTATCTTTTCTCACTCAAAAGTATGATCATCTTGGATATATTCAATATCATGTAAACTGTGTATATTATATTCTTCCTTGTGAACAACTATGAATTCTGCTCAGGGTCTGTTATATTTTCTAAGAAATATCAATACCAGGTTCCAAATAATCAAAATGGTAAAAACATTGGGTGATATTTTGTGAGATGTTAAAGGCAGGTATAATGCACAGATAGTTTTAGATTGATAGATTGTATGTAGATAGATATCATTTGCATGTGAGCATATATAATGATACATATATTTATATAAACTATATAATGCTTATTATACTTAAATATATAATAATCATTCACATATAATGGTATATAATAATATATGATACATAATAATTCATATCTCTCTACATTTCAAAGCTGAAAACTGTGAATAGCAATATCCTTGAACTCTCAATAGATTTATTACAACATTCAAGCTGTTAAATGGGTGAGTTGGACTTGATGAGTGAAGAATTGATAAATAATTGAGATAAAAAAAATTAAAGGTGATGAAATTTTCCAAAAATTTTCTGGGTGGTACAATGCTAAGTATACAAAGAATGTGTCTGAAAGCAGAAAGTTAATTTTAGAAACAAAATTCAGGAAATAAAAGTCTTTCTGGAGCTGATTGATGTGGTTTAATTATTCCCTGAATGTCTAATAAAATGATCCAGAAATTCACCTATGTGATGCAATTAAATGATGAATTATAAGTATATTCATTAAACAGGAACTGAAAATAAATATGAGTTTAGGGTCAAGTGCTTCAAAACCTGAGTCAGTAGTAAAGTTGAATCCATGAAAGTGGTAATAATTATCTTAGCAGTAAAAATTCTCTGAAGTTCAAAATAGGAATCCGCACATCCAATATATTCTCCATTGAGGAGAATGCTACAGAAGGTCTTCTCTCACTCAAAAAGCAAAAACAAAAATAAAAATGCCACTCATCTGTTTCCATGATATTAAATCAGTGTGGTTTCACCTATACATTATTGGCTTCTATAAGAGCTCACACTGTTTATATGGTTGAACTTTCAGTTTTACTACATCTGGCAATTTTTGTTGAGTGAAAAAGTTATGTAAATGGTAAAGCTTTAAATATAGTATAGCTAAGAATGCATGCCTTAATGAATATATTTCATGAGATAAAAGCATGAAACATGAACGTGGGAGGTTTTATTTTACAGCAGTATATTTACTTTACTGCAAAATACCATTGTATTACATGAAATAAAATAAAATAATCAGAAGAAAATCCATCCATAAGTACAAATACTTAATTACATTGAAAGAAAATTGTCTTTTCATGAACAAATGGAGGATCATTTCACACTACAGGAGCTAATTTGAGTAAAGTGATACACAACGAAAGGCTTCTGAGACAGGTCTCAATGTCTGCGAGGACGTATAGGCCCCCACATTGAATAAATCACATACACACATACCCACATATCACACACAATTCTTTTCTATGTATATCAAGAATCATGTTCTTAAAATCATAAACATTTTTAAGGCATTTAGAAATCTTCCAGTGATTCTCAACTTTCTCAACTATCATTTATTTTAACCTAATGTTGGTGTATTTGTTATTTATTAATGTATTTTAAAATTTCAAATTGTATTAAACTATAAAGAAAATTTGAGAAACATTGGGTTATGAAACACTGGAGTAAAAAATGAGATTTCGGTAAAGGGAAATCAATAGAAAAGTTAAAATATCTGAGTACTTGCTTGTGATAAGGTTTTTTAAATATAATTTAAAGGAATATATTCAGTAAGAGGTATTTTAAATAGCTATTTTGAAAGCTAGAGAAATAACTTTCTTTTTTTTTTTTAATTGAGGTATAAAAAAGATTAGTGTGTCTGCTTATCCTAAATATTTTTCCATCCTTAGCTATGTTTATTTGGCTTAATACAGATCAACCCACACATTCCCCGTCTTTGAGGATTTTACAGTGAGCATAATAAAATATAGATGATACGTTATAATGAAAGGTGAGGATACACTGATGCTAAATAAAAAGGTGAACTATGGTGATATCAGAAAAAAAGCACACGTTGGATGGAGGAATGGAGCTACGCTCGGAACTAGAATTTTCACAGTGCGTACCCACTAATCTATGGGTTACCTGCATGCCTAGGTCTCTACTCAGCTTTACGTGCTGGATGGTGATCTTATGCCCCTCCTTCATCTGCTTGCTAAAAGTTATTAATCCTGCCTTTGAAGAGGTACAGAAAATAGCATTTCTCTGTCTCCCCCTGCCCCCAATAATCATTCATCCATTTACTCTAGAGTTTACCTCTCTTTGGGGCTTCCCTGGTGGCTCAGATGGTAAAGCGTCTGCCTGCAGTTCAGGAGACCTGGGTTCGATCCCTGGGTTGGGAAGATCCCCTGGAGAAGGAAATGGCAACCCACTCCAGTACTCTTGCCTGGAAAATCCCTTGGATTGAGGAGACTGGTAGGCTACCATCCATGGGGTCACAAAGAGTCAGACATGACTGAGCAACTTCACTTACCTCTATTTATTTATTTTTTTTTCCATTTATTTTTATTAGTTGGAGGCTAATTACTTTACAATACTGTAGTGGTTTTTGTCATACATTGACATGAATCAGCCATGGATTTACATGTATTCCCCATCCCGATCCCCCCTCCCACCTCCCTCTCCACCCAATTCCTCTGGGTCACTTACCTCTCTTTAATCTGTATTCTCTGCTCTCAGAATTTTGCCTGTTAGTCACAAAGCATTTTATTTCTCTTTTTACTTAACTATAACTATTGTTAACTAGTTAACTTTTTACTGAAATATAACTATTCCAGTTTTTGGAAACAGAATTTGATTCACAACCATAGTCAACATCCTTCTAGCTAACCAACTTTTAAGCTGTCAGAAAAGCAGGATCCACCCACAGGAGTTTATCATTGCCCTGGACCAGTGACATGTTTTTGTTTTTTTTCTTATTTTTTTCTGAATAAAGTGTTTGCTGAAGTTATGGTTCCCCTATGCCACCAATGGGCACTCATATATGTGTGTCTGTAGTGGGGAAAATGGAAACAGGTGAATTTACTTCCCATTTATAGAGCAGATTGTATGCAGATATGCAGATTGTATGCAGCTGCATTTAAACGCAAAGGAGAGTAGTTTACATAATTCAAATTCCTTGATCATTGAGCCGAATAAAACAACCAAATAGGACAGTAGAAGATTTGTCTGGGAAAAAATGTGAGGGTGCTCTGGGTGTGGGAAACGCCTGCACCTTGACTTTTGGCCAGAGTGAGAAAATCCAGAGACAACTGCTCTCTACCAAAAAAGTTACCTCTGTCTTTCATAGTGTTATCTCACTGGGGTGCAACTTCCTAGAAACAGATTACTTTTTTCAGCATTAGTTGTCTCGTGGTTACCTACATGAGTAATGCACTTATTTCTTAAGAAGAGAGAACATATGTGGACAAAAATATTGGTGAAGAGGATGAATGAATTGATGTAATTATTTTGAGCAGATTTAGTTTGAGAGGGCTATTGGATATCAGGGTGGAAATATACAGATATGCAGTTACAGATATTGTTTTAGAGTTTTCTTGGTCATTTTGTTAATATTTACTGAGGCATACCCCTTTGTTGTTTAGTTGCTCAGTTGTGCATGAACTACAGCTTGCCAAGCTTTCCTTTCCTGTCTCCCAGAGTTTGCTAAAACTCATGTCCATTGGATCAGTGATGCCACCCAACCATCTTGTCCTCTATCATCCCCTTCTACTGCTTCCAGTCTTTCCCAGCATCAGGGTTTTTTCTAATGAGCTGGTTCTTCACATCAGGTGGCCATAGTATTGGATCTTCTGCTTCAGCATCAGTCCTTTCAATGAATATTCAGGATTGATTCCCTTTAGGATTGATTAGTTTGATCTCCTTGAAGCCCAAGGGACTCTCAAGAGTCCTCTTCAACACCACGGCTCAAAAGCATCAATTCTTTGGCGTTCAGGCTTCCTTATGGTCCAACTCTCACATCCATACATGACTACTGGAAAAAACATAGCTTTGACTATATGGACCTTTGTCAGAAAAGTAATGTCTCTGCTTTTTAATACACTGTCTAGGTTGGTCATAGCTTTTCTTCCAAAGAGCAAGCATCTTTTAATTTCATGGCTGACTCACCATCTGCAGTGATTTTGGAGCCCAAGAAAATGAAGTCTCTCACGGTTTCCATTGTTTCCCCATCTATACGCCATGAAGTGATAGGACCAGATGCCACGATCTAATCTTGAGTTTTAAGCCAGCTTTTTCACTCTCCTCTTTCACCTTCATCAAGGGCTGTTTATTCCCTCTTTGCTTTCTGCCATAAAGGTGGTGTCATCTGCATATCTGAGGTTATTGATATTTCTCTCAGCAGTCTTGATTCCAGCTTGTGCTTCATCCAGCCCAGCCTTTTGCATGATGCACTCTGCATATAAGTTAAATAAGCAGGGTTGACAATATACAGCCTTGACTTAGCCCTTTCCCAGTTTGCAACCAGTCCTTTGTTCCATGTCCAGTTCTAACTGTTGCTTCTTGACCTATATACAAGTTTCTCAGGAGTCAGGTAAGGTGGTATCTGGTATTCCCATCCCTTTAATAATTTTCCACAGTTTGTTGTGATCCACACAGTCAAAGGCTTTAGCATAGTCAATGAAGCAGAAGCAGACATTTTCCTGGAATTCTTTAGCTTTTTCTATGATCCAACAGATATTCACAATTTGATCTCTGGTTCCTCTGCCTTTTCTAAATCCAGCTTGAACATCTGGAAATCCTTGGTTCACATACTGTTGAAGCCTCGCTTGGAGAATTTTGAGCATTACTTTGCTAGCGTGTGAAATGAGTGCAATTGTGCAGTAGTTTGAACATTCTTTGGCATTGTCCTTCTTTGGGATTGGGATGAAAACGACTTTTCCAATCCTGTGGCCACTGCTTAGTTTTCCATATTTGCTGGTATTTTGAGTACAGCTCTTTAACAGCATCATATCTCTCAGCCTGGTGTTAAAGAAGTGCTTACGAAGGTCATGCTTGGCTTTTTACCTTATTTTTAGAGCTAGTATAAAGTCTCTATCATTCTAGAAACCATTTATTTTGATGGCAAGATCCATATTCCAGAAAAGAAGGAAACATACAAAATAGTGGCTCAGGACAATATAGTGAACATAGCTGGGTTTACATTTTGTTCTCCCAACTTTATAGCTCTATAACAAAGTTGCTTCTACTTTATAAGTTCATGTTTCCTCTTATGTAAAATTACATAAACACTTGTCAGTGTGATGTAAGGACTGAATGAGCTAATATATTAAATATAGAAACCATGGAAAATAAAATATGGTAAAAATAGAATGACAATAATTGTGATACTGATAAATAACCTCTGTCATGCAAAAATTAAGGACTAAATTACATTGCACACTTCTAGGGCAAATGAGTCATGATTTAAGAAATTATAGCTTAATGCTATCATATATTATTACAATAACAAATGTGTTTTCTTTATAATAAAACAATGATATCAAACTCCTAGCTCTGTTATTTAATTTATAAATGATATCTCAAAGTTATAATTTTTAAAAATGGCACAAATTACTTCAGCAAATTCTTTGCCTTACCAAGAAAAGAATAAAACCTGTTATTTTCTACTTATTTACATCCTGTTGTGAAATATTTTTACAGTGTAGGCCTGTTAATTTTGATTAAAGCAATATCAAAAAAATGGAGTTGCTTTAAAAAAAAAAAAAACCTGCCATAAGTCTCTTTGACTTTAATGCAAACTAAAACCTTTTATGTATCGTTATCTTGGCCAATTTTTTGTTTATTCTCAATATCTTTTCACGGTGTGAGAAGTATAATCTGGAATTCTGCCTTAAAACTTAATATAGAGAAAAACACTTGGTTTTAATGAAAGTTGAACTAAAGGAAATTCACACCTGACTTTTCTTGTTTTCTGCTTTAAGATGTTCCTTTTTAATGATGCAGTTCTTTTTCACAACTAGTCAGAGGTTACACTACATTTTGCATGTACTTCAAATAGCATGTCACAAGTTATTAGCCAGTAAGTTTAATTTTCTTACCACTCCAAAATGACTAAATGCTTTCATCTGGCAACCTTGCCTGTAAATGAATTCTGTGTGGCAGAATTCCAGTGATGAGAGATCAAAAAATTATTTTCAGGTGCTATTTGTCTTGCCCAGAGAGTGCCCACCAATATATAAACATCGTGGATGACATATTTAAAGTTAGTTCAAGTTACAAAAATGGATTACAAATGATCCATGTATGAATCATGCTCCTAAAGTGTAGTAAGTGGTGCTATGCACTGGGAACATTTTGATGCTTCAACATTTGGCAAACAGAGGCAACAGATTTTAAATCTACTTGCTCTTAGAAATAACAGTTTTGTATAAACACGAACCCAAAACAACAAAGTAAATGGCAACGGGACCGTACCTATCAATAATTACCTTAAATGTAAATGGGTTGAATGCTCCAACCAAAAGACAAAGCCTGGCTGAATGGATATAAAAACAAGACCCCTATATACACTGTCTACAAGAGACCCACCTCAAAACAAGGGACACATACAGACTAAAAGTGAAGGGCTGGAAAAAAATATTTCACGCAAACGGAGACCAAAAGAAAGCAGGAGTCGCAATACTCATATCAGATAAAGTAGACTTTCAAATAAAGGCTGTGAAAAGAGACAATTTTGCTGATTTTTAACTTGGCTGGATTTTCTAAAGTCACTTAATAAACAAACCATTAAGAATGCATGTCATGCACATAATAAAAGGGCAGCATTCCAGTTCAAACAAACATATTTTATTAGTTGCTTATGTTCCAAACAGGGTAAATTACTGACATTGAAGAAATTTGGTTTAAATATTCTAATTCATATTCTTCCAAAAACTTTTTTAAAAACAACTTTACATTCAAAATTATTGATGACTATATTCACATATTAAAACCACTTTTATAATTGTTTTTAATTAATTACCTTGTATTTTCATTGTCCATTATGTCTTTTCTCTGTTAGGCCCAAAGAAGTGGTAAAGTCCCAACTTTCACTTTTGTTCTTGTTTTAAATTTCCATACCTTTTAGTTTGGCTCTTCGTTTATGTTGTCATTTACTATACACAATATCCTGTTTGAGAATTAAGACAAATTTTTATCTTCACTCATTTTACATATAGGAAGTGACAAACACTGTGAAAAATGAAGTGACACAAGCTAGTTAATGATAGCTCCAATACTGGGATTTAATTGTTCAATTATGCCCCGATTTAATATTTATTATATCACAAAATATTGTTTTGTTCTAGTTTGCTCTCCCTTTTAACCCTTTTCTCTTCTATTATTTGTCTAATTTCTCAAGAAGCCACATTAAGCATGGAGACCATTTTATAGTGGTCTTACTATTTCATTAATATATTTGCAAGCTCCTGTTACATCACAGGATCAAAGTGATAGAAGTTTGAAGTTAAGAGGAAAACAAGTAAAATGAAAATATTTCAAGCAAAATGACTGATATTGAAACAATTGATAAAATGCAATTTCAATAATATTTATGTAACATGCAAAATGCGTGAGTATGTGCTTGCGTGCTAAGTTGCTTCAGTCATGTCTGACTCTTTGTAACTATATCCCCCCAGGTTCCTCTGTCCATGGGATTCTCCAGGCAATAATACTGGTGTGGGTGGCCATGCCCCAAGGGATCTTCCCGACCGAGGGATCAAAACCATGTCTCATGTCTCCTGCATTGGCAGGCATGCTCTTAACCACCAGCACCAAGCTGGGAAGCCCAAAGTGTAGAATAAACATACTTAAAGCTTCTAGAATAAAACAGTTCTCGATATAATTGTGCCTTTAGTAACAAGTCAGCTTTTTTTTTTTTAATCTTCAGAGGATTATTTTGCGACATTTCTTCAAGGACAACCTGTCTCTGTTCATGGACTCAACTGCATCGTGTTTCTTTAACGACTGCTTAACTTTTTAAGAATTGTGACACAGTTCTGTTAAGTTCATGCTGCTGCAGCCTTCTTTCTATACAGCAAGGCAAAGGTTCCAAAGTCAATACACAAAGAACCTCCTTTTAGGCCTTTAATCAATAGTTGCCAATAATAAATAAGCATCAATTATTAACAATGGATGTGGTTTAGGCTGTTTTACTTCTGTCTGCTTCTAAAGCACTTGTAATGGATTGCTACTGTCAGGCACATCCATTAAACAGAGTCCATGCCACTGAAAGCACAGAGAAGGGTCAGAATTGTTGACAAGAGAGCCTTAATAATCCTAGGTTATCTATCTTTGATTCATAAAAAAATAATAATAACTCTGTGATATACTAAGAAAAGCTGGCATATAGAAGAATTTCTGCAATATTATTTTTACAAAATAAATATTAGGATTATTTTATTGAACTTGCAACAAATTTGGTATAAAATCAAAATTTGTCAGAGATTAGACACATGAGTTTTTCCATAAAACACTCCCAAATAAAAGTCAGTTGTCTTTACTGGAATAAGGGAATGAGTTAGAAACTGGGGTGACATAAAGGCATGAGGCAGCACATGGCAGTATTATAATGTGGTGATAAAATGCATTAAATGATTTTTAGAAGATGTTATCCAAAGACCCAGAGGAGATCAGTATGGAGCAAATATTCAGATTAAAACTTACCCAATGGATCAGGGCCAAGTGCGGAAACTTTAAATAGCACTCACTTAAAACTAGAGATCCTGGTAGAATAAAAGGCAGGCAAATGGTAGAAAATCATTCAACATGTTGAATTTATACTGTAAGAGAAAATGAGTCAACTGTGTAAATCTAAACAGAAAAATAAATAGATCTAATTAATTTTCTGGGCTTCCTTGGTGGCTCAGCGGTGAAAGAAACCCACTTGCTAATGCAAGACACTTGGGTTTGATCCCTGGGTTGGGAAGATCTCCTGGAGAAGGAAATGGCAACCCACTTCAGTATTTTTGCCTGGGAAATCCCATGGAGAGAGGAGCCTGACATGCTACAGTCCATGGAGTCACAAAGTCAGACATGACTTAGTGAGTAAAAGACAACAATTAGCTTTTCTACAAAAGAATGACAGGAGGTGAATCTTTCAGAAGGAAAGGAATGTTGACATTATTTATCAGTGAAAAAATTGTGAATCACTACATTGTACACCTGTAGCTTACATAATATTACATATCAACTATACTTCAATAAAAATAAATTAAAAAATTAAAAATGCATTATCACTAATTCATCATCGTTTGTCTGTAATGACTATGTGCCTAGTTTCTACTAGTTTCTCAAGTATAAAGTATTATATTTAATTCCTAAAATAAACTTATAGGGAAGTCATTATGATAATATTTATTTCACATCAAGAACTGAGGTTCAAAGGTGTTTAATAACATGCTCAAGACAATACAGCTAAAAAAATGAACAAAGCACAGTTAATCCTTATCTGATTTATGATCTATCATGGGTGTCTTCTGCAACAGACAGCTAAGACCAAGTGTAGAACTTAAAATACACTGTTTAATATGCCTTATAATTTGCAATTTTCCTGATTTCCTATCTTTTTCATGCACTTAATTGCCTAGAAATATATCAATGCATTAAATTAAGGAGAACAACACTTAGCAGCATGAATTTATGGATTGGTGAGTGGTATCAGAATAATATTTCTTCATTATCAAACTCTTCAGAGTTTCTATTTAAAGGAGAATTTCTACTAACACCAGCAGTTAAAGCTGTAGATTTTTCCTTGACCCGAAGCATACTTTTTTCCAGACTTTTCTGTGACAAACATTAGTTTCTCTGACACATAGTTCTGATTGCTCAAGGCTCAGTAGACATCGGCTGCCCTCATGTGCTTCCTAACTTCCTTTCCCTATTCCAAACCTTACTGAATATAAACAATACCTGGGAATTTCAAAAGTGAGATTTTTATCCTCCTTTCTCACAGAGGATTTTGTCTCTATATTCTGTCAAGGAATTAGTCATTTTAAATTTTGACAAACATCCCTGAAGTCTTCCCACAATACCTTTTCTCTACCAAGGTTTGGCTATTGATTGGTTTAATTGTCTTAAATTGTAGAATCCTCCAAACTCTTGCTAATTTTTCTAAAGTACATAAAGTAAATAATTCACATATGACTGTCAATATAGAATATCAATGAAGTATTGAGACAACTAAGATTAAATATAACTGACAGGTAAGCATGAAATAGACCTTTTTACAATGTCATCACAACTTTTTAAAGAGTTCAGATTTATGATTTAAAATGCTCAATTAAAATATGATTCTCTTTTATATATTTAAGTATTCATAATGTTTTTATTTCATCTTTGTCTCAATGAAAGTGTTGAGTCATCTGAAGATTTTTAAATAGAAATTTACCAGAAAAATCATTATTTCAATGTTAAGTCATTTCCGGCCTCACAAGTCTACATGGGTTTAACTCTTAAGAGAGGGAGCCCATTATTTCCCTTAGATGTTATCAAACCTAGTCCAAAACATGTATCTGGGGAAAGCAGGTTAATTTGAAAACTTAAAAAGCCTAAATTCAGAGTCTGTGATCTGTGACATTCACTTATCTAAGTATGTATGAAATAAAGAATAAAGGCAAATATAAATTTAAAAATCAGTTGATTTATATAGGAGAATCCATTCTTTCAAATGGTTTCACTAATCTTTTTACTTATTTTATTAGCTTTTATATATAACACAATTAACCTCCAAACATTATGATAAGTGAAACCTAATATCTTGATAAAATCACATCAAAGGCATATTTTTTTTTCAAATTCCTAGGTTATATAGAGTTTAGTTTGAAGGTTAAATCATTTCTCCAAGATTAGAGATAATAAATATTTGCTTTCTGAAAATAGTGAAGAAAGTGCTTTACTATTTACCTTTGGGAATACTAGGCATTTAACAGGAGAGAACGAGTATTAAAAAGATTGAGTGTGTTATCTGAACATTTCTTTTGTGGTTAAATGTTTTTTGCCATAAACTAAAGTGGTTCGATGAGACTCAATTTCACATCCCTTTAATAGAATCAAACATGATCAACTTCCCATCTGTTCCATTTCTTAAAATTAAAAGACTTCGAAAACATTCTTTAAATTCATGTAAACATCCTAAATTGTTTTAAATCAAATGAGAACAGAGACTAGTTATCTTGTCTAAGTTATAAAAATTGTGTAACATTTAGGAAAGAAAATTAAATCTACCCAACCATATGATATCCTCTATGATAAATTAAAGTATAAAGAGATTATCATAATATCTTATATCTTATGCTTTTCTAGAATTAATTCATTAAATTGAAACACTGTAAAAAAAAAAAGGCATGGGGAATGAAACCTTATATTTAGAACAAAAGATAGCATTTGTTCTGATGACAAAAATATTTGTCATAATATTTTCAGGCTGCACATTACTAATCCCAGTTATTGTTATTTTAACTGATTAATAATGTCATACATTATAGAAAAAAACATCATTTGTTAATTTTTGTACCAATATATTTCAGTGTCGTTGTTGTTTTCTGGCTAGGAAAACTGCAAGAATTTAAACTGTTTCAAATTATTCATTCTCTCTGTCTGTCTCTTTTCCTCCCTCCCTCCCTCCCTCTCTCCTTCCCTGCCTCTCTCTCTTTTAAAATTGTTTTCCTATCTCTTAGACTAAAGAATCTTTCTCTCCACTTCAATGATATTTATTTCATACCAAATGCTGTGTTGGTATTACAGTGAAATCTTAATTTAAAAAATGCATCAGTACTACTTTTGTTTTACAAGCTATGTAAGTGTACCATAAAAGAAAAAATAATAATTAGAAGCAACATTGAGTATAGATCCATTTCTGTCAAGAGTTAGAATGGAAAACTCTTCAGAAGATAATCTGCATATTAACATGTTGTACATTGACAGAAGTTTTTCAGAAATTGAAAAAATGGGTCCTCTAGAAGGAGATTTCAAAAGAAAGTGATTCTGTGATTGAGAGAAACATTAAAGAGAAAGGTTAGTTCTGCTGGCAACACATTCTCTTAGTTTTCCTTCTGTGACAGTGTTGTGATTTCCTCTTCATGCTGAATATTTTCCTGGATATAGAATTCTGGACTAATAGTTCTTTTCTTTTAGCACTTGAAAAACAGTGTACTAGTTCCTTCTTATTGCAGAGGTTTCTTGTGGGAAAGTTGGTGTCGTTTAAATTGCTTCCCCCTTATGTAAGGTACTGTCTTGCTTCAATACCTTCAAAAAAAAATTTCTTGATCTTTAGTTTTCAGAATTTTGACAAATGGTGTGTCTTGGTGGTTATTCTGATTTTATTCTGTTTGGCATTTGTTCAGCTTCTTGAATCTGTAAGATTGTACTTCCTGCTAAATGTTGGAAGTTTTCAGGTCAAAGCTCAAGTACATGTTCAGCCCCACCCTTCTCTTCTATTTTTCCAGGACTCTGGTGACACAAATGGCAAATATGGAAAGTCCCACATGTTCCTGAGACTCTAGGTTTTGTTTCTTTGTTTCCAGTCTGTCATCTTACTTTTGTTTAGATTGAATAATTTCTGTTTTAGTTTCTTCAGGTTTGCTTTTTCTTTGCTCTGTGCACCTCATTCTGTTGTTGAGCCAATCCATCAATTAAAAAAAAAATCATCTTTTAATTTCTGAAATTTCAGTTTTGTTCTTCCTATCTTCTATTTCTTTGCTAAAACTTTGGGTTTTTTTTAATTTGTTTTTAAGCACTTTATTGATAACTCATTAAAATAGCTTTATGAAAGATACTTTGCATTCTTGAATGATAGTGTTAGTGTACATTGACACATGAATAAAGAAATTGTAGGATATGTATATAATTTAATACTATTTAGCCTTAAAAATAAGGAGATCCTGTCATTCATAACAAAATGGGTGGCCTGGAGGACATTATGCTAATGAAATAAGCCATATACAGAAAAATTTTAAAAACTACATGTCACTTATACAGGGGATTTTAAAATGTCAAATATGTAGTAGAGGTTTGAATGGTGGTGAAGTGAGGACAATGGGAAGATTTCATCCAAGGACACAAAATTGCAGTCATATAGGATGATTAAATCTAGAGATCTAAAGCATGTTAGGGGCTTGCCTGGCGGCTGCGTGGTCAACAATCGGCCTGCCAACAGTGTCGGAGACACTGGTTTGACCCCTGATCCGTGAAGATGCCACAGACAGCTTAGCTGTGAGCCACACCTCCTGAGCCTGTGCTCGCGGTCCAGGAGCTGCACCCACGGCAGCCCGCGTGCTTCCAGAGCCCGGGCGCCGCGAGAGAAGCCGCCGCAGTGGGTGCCCGCACACGGCGGTTAGGGGCGGCCCCGCTCGCCGCGAGAGAAGCCAGTGCACTGGGTGCCTGCACACTGCGGTTAGGGGCGGCCCCGCTCGCCGCAGCCGGAGAACACCTGCGCAGCAACGCAGTGGCAAAGACCCAGCACAGCCAGAAACAAAGGCATCGAATTATTAAAAAATGATGCTCATAGTGAATATACTTAGTGATGCGGTACTGAGCACTAGAAATTTGCTAAGACTTCAGGTAAGGATTGTACATGTGAAAATTGAGAAGGTGTCAGTGGATGATGTCACCCAGAGTAAGAAGAAAATATTGTCCAGAACAGAAGACCTACTGAAAAATTAAATAAAGATAAAATAGGTTTTCTTTTAGTTTAGAAAGAAACTATACTTGAAACAACATAGATGGTAAATGGCAGCTAAACTAAGTTATCTTAGTAAAATATTTCACTGTAGAATCTGTTTAGGTAAATGAACATTGCGGTTGTCTATATTGTCACACATCCACATTGTTATTTTTTTCTTAAAATGAGGAGTTTCTTCAATGTTGTGTTGACTTGTGTATCTTAAAAAAAACTTTTTAATATACAGCTGGTTTACACAGTGCTGTCTTTGAAGAATACCCAGAGCCAGCCCTTATAATTGCAGAGACATGACTCATGACTGATCAGCACAGTTCATCCGTATTTGAACCGACTCGCCAGTGACCCAGAAGCTTGTTAGAGCTCAGTCCGTGTAACAGCATGCTAGCTTTCCCAAAGCTCTTTGGAAATGAAGTGCTGTCCGGTAGTCATTAATTTTCATTATTTCTGATTAAATAGTTCTATTGGGAAGTGCATTAATATTAGGAGCTAAAAATAGACTTTGGAAATTCCTAAAGATTTTCTTTACATGCTTTTCAACATTCTATATTACATAGGTTAATGGAGGCTCATTCTCTTTAGAGATAAAATTATCTTTTGTTTGTTCTCTGTAATTCATGCATGAAGAAAAACCAAAGTGACAATTGCCTGCGTGCAGTCTGAAAGAATGTTGGATGCTTTGTGGCAGACATTTTATCAAAGTGAAAGCCTTTGCCAACAATGGGAGTTCCTGTCATTTTTGGTTGTGACACTGTGTGTTGAACACTTAGAGGTGCAACACCATTAAATATACTCTGATTGTCCTTTAGACATAAAATTTTAAGTTTTAGTAAGATTTGCACCATAATATAGCAGTGCTGCCTTATAACTTTCACTAATAGATGCATAAAACATAGAACAAATTAAAATTTATAATGCACATTATTTGTGTCCTGAGTTTAGTAATCCTATATGTTAATCCCAGATACTGAAATCAGGCAGATAATGTTTTTTGAAAGTGGAAACTGAATATACAATTATGTGTCTAAAAAATTATGAAAAAAAAGCAGCATATACCATGCATGCCATATGTATATTCTCTTGCCTCTTAAAAAGAACTTGCAATAATATTAAATGAACATTTGATTTTTTCATATTTCAATATCAGTAAGTATTGAGCAAAATCTCTCTGAAGAGTTGTGAGTGAATGTATACAAATGTGTATCATTTGCAGGGCATTATTTATTCACTATACCTCATTTGCATGTATTATTAGCTTTAAGTTAAAAATGTCATGGTGTGCATATAGATCAAGATGGTGAAGTAGGAAGATCCTGAGCTCACCTGCTTTCCTGGGCACACCAGTACTACAACTTCATATAGAACCTCTGAGAATGACCTGAAGACTAGCAGAACAGATTTTCTACAACTAAGAGCATAAGGAAGATACCACATCAAGCAGGGGTTGAGGGCAGTGATGTGGTCTAATTATAATCCACACCCCAGTACAGTGACCTACAAATAAGAGGGATGTCAAAACCACAAAGGTCCTCCCATGTTGGGCTCCCAAGCTCAAGGGAACCCCTGTGATATCTGGCATTGAGCATCTGGTACGGTTTATACCCAGGAGAGCCAGAGGACTGTGGGAAACCAAAAGTCTCCTCGTAAGGGACTTATGCACAAACTGACTGTCTCCAGATTCTAGCAACAAGACAGCCCCTTGGAAAGTGTATAGGTCACGCAAGGAGATTCACTGACTGATTTTAGGGCATGTACTGGAGTGGCATGGAACTGGTAGAACTTTCTCCAAGGACAGAGGCAATGGCGGGTACTGTTATTCTTATTATTTTTTATTCTTTGTCCACTTAGCTGACCTGGCACTTGTGGACACCACTTGTGTTTCTCTTCATCAATATAGGTAATGCTATGAGCCCACCCAAGGGGCCCCACTCAGCACCCACCCACTTCAGCTGACCCCTCCTAAGCAGCACCTGCCCCACACCAACTGGTGGGCTGCTCAGTCAGCACTGCCACCCCTCCAAAGGGGCACCAGGGCGCCAGCCCCTCACGCCAGCAAGGACACAGCTGGGCCTCCCAGCCAGCAACCCACAGCACCTGCAGCCTCATCCCATCGGGTGGGTGCAGGCAGCCCACACAGGGGCTGATCTCGGAGAGCCCGGCTTTGTGACCAGGGAGGGTCGTGCTCTGGGCCCCAAAGGACACCTGGTATATAAGGCCACACTCTCAAGACCAGGAGGCATAAATGAAATGCCCAATATATAACAGTATTAGGCAAAATGAGGAGACAAAAAATAGCTTCCAAATGAAAGAACAAGACAAAACCCCAGGAAAAGAACAAAGTGAATTGGAGATGAGCAGTTTACCAGATAAAGAGTTCAAAATAATAATCACCTTTTCACCCACCTGCCAGTGCTGAGTTTCTTTCTTTAAAGACTTCTCTGAGGCAGAAATTAATACAGAGTGTAGCTCTGAGAAATTAATAGTGGCCGTAAGCCTGTATTGAGAAGAATTCTGAGTTCCATCTATATTCAATGCAACAGAATTTTGTAAACTTTTTTCAGTGTTTGCCTCTAATGCCTGAAGGTGAAAAAGCATCACTTGAGGGTACATAGAGACTATATGATTAAAGCTTCAAATGGTATTATGAGAGCTTTGAAATCAGATGATTTCGGTCTCTAAGCCTGTATCTGTGAATTACTAATTCTGTGTCCTAACGCAAGCCAGTTTGACTTTTTGTCTTTCAGTTTCCTCATCCATTAAATCCAGTAATAATGCCTGCTGCAGAGATTTAGTCTAGGCACAAATGAGAGGAGTCAGGTATGAAAAGTATAGTGAAATGCTTTATGTCTTGTAAAGTTAAAATGTACATAAATAGTTGATGTTGTTTTTAAGTCTACTGACAACTTAGCCACTGTCTCTCCTTCCTCTCTGCTCTAAGGGCCCTTGAAACGTAACTCACATGCATTCCGCTCTGCTGTGACTATGTATCAAGGCATGGATTTCTATCCTGGAACTCTGAACTTGCCTATGGTAGAGACTGAATCTTGTTCATTAGTGTATTTCCAGCATCCATCTCAGTGCCAGGAATTTAGAAACACACAATAAATCTTAAATAATTGACTAAATGAAATAACAAAGGAACAACTTACTATATTCTTGGATCAAGCTGAAACCATCGCTCACTCTACATGATTCTCCCCATGGTGTATTTTGTCCAAACGTATCTTTCTTCCATTTAAGTGGCAGCATTTTCACTGCAATAGAAAATTAAAGGTACATGCTTTTTCACATAAAGTCAAAAAGTGAGGGGACAGAAACTTCACATATTTATCTTGGTTCTTGTTTTTGCCTTGCATAAGGCATACACTTAATGAGGAAGAAGACACTGAAAAAGTAAGTATGAGACTAAACAGAGTTACACACGTATTATAATAATAATATAGAAACAAGCAAAGGACTCTTGAATAACAGAAGAAGGACTATTGATTTTTAGGGAAATCTACTTAGGAGATCTTAGGGAAACTATGCTAACTATTCAGCATTTGAAATAATTAAAGCCAGATTACAGTTTTGATAGCAAAAATGAGGAGACATAGTTCATCCTCTCTATTTGTTGAAATATATTATTGTATTTATATTGTTATAATAAAAATGCCTTTATTTTTGAAGACGTGTATTATGATTTTTTCCAAAATATCTCCCTTCCGTAAATACGAGATGATATATAAGGATAAGAAAAGAGAGAGACTACATACTATTTCCTTCTTCTGATATCTTTCACAGAAGTAAATGTTATGGTAGGGACAGTGTAGCATCCCAGAAGACATATTCTTGTGTAGTTTTATAGTCCCTAATAATAGAAATATGGCCATGATTTGAATAGCAATAATTTCCTCAAAACAATGTTAGGTAATTATTTGATTTATGATACTTTATTGAAATACAGGAAAATGTTTACATGAAATGTGTATCAGCTCAGCTCCGTTCATTTGCTCGGTCATGTCCAACTCTGCACCCCATGGACTGCAGCAGCACATCAGGCTTCCTTGTCCATCACCAACTGAAATGTGTATAGTTTCTTTAATTTTCACAATGTGAACACACCCGGGTGAGAACCACTCACATTAAAATATAGAAAAATCAGCATGAAAAGCAGAACAATTTTTATGCTCCTTCCGTGACACTGTGCCCCAAAGAATCATTATTCTGAATTTTATGAGCAAAGATAAATTCTTCTTGGTTTTAAAATTTATGTAAATGATATCACACAGTATGTATTCTTAATTGTGGCTTCTTTCATTGATGTTTATAATTTGAAATTCGTCTATATTGCATGTGATAGTCATCTGTGAGATTTACCCATGCTGTTGCATATAGTGGAAATTTATTTAGATTACTGAACAATATTGTATATGAACATATATCACAGCTTATTTGCACATTCTATTGTTTATGGAATTTAGATGATTTCCAATTTGGTGCTGTTACAAATAATGCTGGTTTACACAATATTATACGTGTCCTTTGATGTAAAACTGTATGCATATACTTTGGATACATATGTAGGAGTGAATTTGCTATGAGATATGCATACATTGAGCTTTACTATGTTTAAAGTGATTGTGCCAATTTACAAATCTACCAACAATAAATGTAATTTCAATCACATCAACACTTTGTATGTATTTATTTGTTTAGTTTAAATAATTTTGGGGGAAGTATTTGTCTTGGGGTCTTTCCACACCATCTTGGGCTTCCCAGGTTGCTCAGTGGTGAAGAATCTGCCTGACAGTGCAAGAGATGCAGGAGACACAGGTTCGATCCCTTGGTAGGGAAGATCCCCTGGAGGAGGAAATGGCAACCGTCTCATGGAAAAATCTGAACAAGCATTTTAGCCAACCCCAGAGTGGTGATTATGAGTATTGTTCAATATCGTTTAGCATGTTTAGATTTAATTTTAATACCTTCTTTTGAAAATAATTTTTTAGTCATTTTCCCATTTTCTTATTACATAGTCTGTCCTTTCTCATTGATCTATAGCAATCTTTTTATGCTAATATATATGAATCTTTGGTCTGAAACATGTATTCTAAACATATTATTTTACTCCCTGTTTTTTCGCTTTCTTAATTTCAGCATTTTATAAGTTCAAATTTTGAATTTAAGTGAGATCCATTTAGTCAATAATTCCTTCATTATTGATTTTTGCTCTTTTATAGTTTTTATCTTAAAGACACAGTCATTTATCCCAAGGTAAGCAGAAGATATTATTCTAGTATTTTTTCTTTAGAAGTTTATTTTTTCATTTAGGCTTGCAATTCAATCAAAACTGATTTTTCATGTATGACATAAGATAGGAGTCAAGGTTCATTTTCCCTGTCAGAATATTCAGCTGATCCAGCATAAACAGTGACCGTTACTGTTTTAAGTGAGGTAACTATAGAAGTGCGTTTGCATCTGCGTGAGTTGGTCGGCCTCTTTATTCTTTCTCATCTGTCTACTCTTTAATTCTTATTTCAACACCTTTAATTATCAAAAATTGGAAATAAATCTCTATAGCGTATAGTGCCACTCCTCCAACTGTGTTGTTCCTCACAATAGTTTCTTCACTGTTTTTGTCATTTGCTTTCACATGTGAATCTTAGATTCATTTTGTCAGTTTTCTCAGGTGAAAGAAAAAAATACTCTAAGAATTTTCTTTTAAATTGCTTTGGATCCATTGATCAGTTTTAAAAGAATGAACATTTTTACACTTGAGTCTTCTATTTCATAAGAATGATAAACCTTTATTTCATTTTGTAATGCTTCTCAGAAATGTATTTTAGTTTTCTGAGTTTTACACATCTTAAATAGCTACTTCCAAACATATTTGATAATTTTAATACTATTACAAAAGTATTCCTTTATTTCTTCTAATAGCTTGTTTCTGATGTATAGAAATACAATTTAATTTTGTATATTGACATTGTAGCCAATGACTATGCTAAATTTACTTAACAGTTCTAATAGTTTACATGTATTCACTTGGGGTTTTGTATGTAAACAGTAATGCCTTTTGTTAAGACAGTTTTTTATCTTCTTCTCTTTCTCTTATCTGTGTTTGTCTTGCCAGAATAACACAAAATATAAATAATTTTAACAAAGACTTATCTAATTTCCTGAGAAATAGTCCACTATTCTACCCTTAAATATGGCACTTGCTATATGTTTGTTAAATGAAGAATGACCCCTGCTATTCTTGGCTACCTAGATTTTTTTGTATGACTTGTTTTTATTTTGTTTTTCTGAACCATGATTGCATTGATCACTGAAGAAGGCTTTCTTATCTCTCCTTATCAATAACCGCAGATGACAGCACCCTTATAACAGAAAGTGAAGAGGAACTAAAAAGCCTCTTGATGAAAGTGAAAGAAGAGAGTGAAAAAGGTGGCTTAAAGCTCAACATTCAGAAAACTAAGATCATGGCATCCGGTCCCATCACTTCATGGCAAATAGATGGGGAAACAGTGGCTGACTTTATTTTTGGGGGGCTCCAAAATCAGATGGTGATTGCAGCAATGAAATTAAAAGATGCTTACTCCTTGGAAGGAAAGTTATGACCAACCTAGATAGCATATTAGAAAGCAGAGACATTACTTTGCTAACAAAGGTCCATCTAGTCAAGGTTATGGTTTTTCCAATGGTCATGTATGGATGTGAGAGTTGGACTGTGAAGAAAGCTGAGTGCCGAAAAATTGATGCTTTTGAACTGTGGTGTTGGAGAAGACTCTTGAGAGGCCCTTGGACTGCAAGGAGATCCAACCAGTCCATTCTAAAGGAGATCAGTCCTGGGTGTTCATTGGAAGGACTGATGTTGAAGCTGAAACTCCAATACTTTGGCCACCTGATGCAAAGAGCTGACTCATCTGAAAAGACCCTGATGCTGGGAAAGATTGGGGGCAGGAGGAGAAGGGGACGATGGAGGATGAGATGGCTGGATAGCGTCATCAACTCGATGGACGTGGGTTTGGGTGGACTCTGGGACTTGGTGATGGACAGGGAGGCCTGGCGTGCTGCGGTTCATGGGGTCACAAAGAGTCGGACATGACTGAGCTACTGAACTGAACTGAATCATGATTGAATGCTGAATTTTGTCAAATATATTTATGCATTAAATATCAGTTTTCTCATTTAGTTTCCTAAGTAGTGAGATGCATGATTGATTTTCAAACATTTAAATAAGCTTGCATCCTTACATCAGCTGTAGTTGACTTTTATTTGAGATGTTCATTCAAGTCCTGGCTGAGTTGGTAACTCAGGGAGATTACTACAGACTCAAAGTTTCTGCTTTCTGATGGCCAAAATTACTAAGAGAAAAAAAATGCCTGCAACTATCCAGGTGACCTCAATATGTTTTGTTTTCAAATCTTGGCCTGAGTACTGATTATATTTCAGTGCCATCAAACACATTTTTGCTTGTTTGTTTGTTTTTCCTACCTCTTTTTTTCTTTCTTAAGAAAAGAAAGTTATCTAGCATTTGTGGTCTGATTATATCTACACTGTCAAAGCTGGAAGCAAAATCTTCAATAATTTATTTTCACTGTGAAAATTGACAAATTCTTAAGATCAGAAAGGTCCCAAATCTAATTTATGATAGGCACAGTGACAATGTAAGATATATTCTGTTCTTATCCATCCCAGAATTTTAAGCTTTCTTGAGGGTCCAATCATATAGAAGCTTGTGGCACAAAAATCTTTATACTCAGACAGAATAAAGGGAAAGAGCAACTTCTCAGAGGCCAGAAACTCTCCATTAAACATGCACTCTATAAAATTACCTCTCTTAGGAATATTTACCATAAAAACAGATCCATAGTTTTGAAGAAAAAATATGTGCTTGTCTTCCTAGAAAGTGTGATTCTGAATCAAGAGAATAGCCAGCCACTGGAGAGTGTCATCATTTCCTGATTTCAGAAACGACAGCGTTTACTTTAACTTACTTTGTGTTGTCCTTTTACACTTGTGTTTTACCAGTTATGATATAAGGCAAAGCACAGGAATCTTTCCTTTGTGATCATGTATAAGTGCAGAATGTAAATACACTATCATATCTGCATAAGAGTTTGAGCACAAACCCAGAATCTGAAACTGATAGAAATTGTATTGATCTTTAGTCCTTCACATTGCATTCATATTAATAATGAATGTGACAGGAGCATCATAAATATGCAAAAGAGTAACACATCAGCCTAAACATCACCCATAATTTGTAGTCTTACACTCACATAGAAAACCACTAATGGAATACAGTGCATTTTCTTTTCTATGAATAGTCAAATGTCATGCATAATGTAACAGCTCAATTGCTAATAGCAGACTCATTTAAATTTGTTATTATGGGCAATATAAACTGATCTTTGAAGTGGCCTATAATAAAATACTTCTCTGCCTTTACCCTGTCCTGATTGTTCAGTTATCCTTTCCCAGTTATCCTTGTATTTATGGGAGGCACAAAAATGATTACTTTGGTATTTGGGAGTACTTATCATCCTCTATCAGAGATAGGAGAAAGGTGACCAATGAATGACTATTAATAACAAATCAAAGTTAAAAGTTGGTGAAGCATCTGCTCAACCATTTTAATGTCAGAGTATTAGAACATTCTTTCAGAACATTCATTATAACATTATATGCTCATTGTATGCATTTTCAAAACTGCCTTTGTTTTTGGAATAGCTCTTACAAAAATAGTAATACTGAATTCACATGCAAATAAGTAGGAACAGAGTCTTAGTTGTAGGAGCTCAGAGGATAATTAACAGCACCTAAAACATTGATGGCTCATTGGTAAAAAATCCACCTGCCAAAGCAGGAGACATGTATTCAATCCTTGTCAGGAAGATCACCTGGAAAAGGAAATGGCAGCCCACTCCAATAATCTTGCTGTCTTCCCTGAGAAATCCCATGGACAGAGGAGCCTGGCAGGCTACTATCCATAGGGTCACAAAGGCAGACATGACTTAGCAACTGAACAACAACAGAACTAGGTTAAGTATTGGAAGCTCCAGGAAAATGTTCACATATAAAGGAATCCTGCTTGCTATAAATATCCTGGGGATTTCTGGTTAGTTGCAGTTTATATTAGGTAACACCATAGTGGATAAACTAAACTATCCTAGTATTTTAGCTCTGTTTGGAAGCCCTAAGAATTCTTGGGTTCTTAGAGTTACAGAGTACCATTCTATACTCTGTTTTCAAGGCTATGAAGAGTATGTCTAGCATCTATTTGATCTTGCCTTGAAAGTACTGTAGAAGAAAACTATTAAATTGTAGAAGTACCCTAGTCTAGGATTTTTTAATACTTTAATAATAATAATACTTTATTATATGGTCTTACAGCACAATACAAAATGTTACCTTTCATAAAGGCAATTAGTGGAAGCTCTTAATGTCTCATATCAGAAATCATTGATGAATTAAAAATTCTATATTTCATACAATAGTTTCATAATACTAATTTCATAATATGAAATACATAATTTTGTAAATACTAATTAAAATATTAAATTCATATTTTTAGTATTTGAAAAGATAAAGCCCCAATGTATTCTTCTTAATTAAGTTATATGAAAACATGCAAAATCCCATCTTTGGATTAGAAACTAAGATATATTCATATAATGCATTGATAGTGAATCAAAAATCCACAGCCCACTCCCAGGGATTGTCCACATGCAATGACTGACAGATGAAGTGGTGAAGTCAAGCCACTGAGTTGTATACTGGGCCTATCGAAAGAGCTGCCTCAGACTGTGAGTTCCTGATCAGTTCTGCCAGCACCACTGTGGATCCTGCCATGCAGCCCCTTTCTTCCTCTGCCCCATTCAGTTCAGTTCCTTTCAGTCACTCAGTCGTGTCTGACTCTTTGTGACCCTGTGGACTGCAGCACGCCAGGCTTCCCTGTCCATCACCAACTCCTGGAGCTAGCTCAAACTCATGCCCAATGAGTCGGTGAGGCCATCCAACCATCTCATCCTCTGTCATCCCCTTATCCTCCTGCCCCCAATCTTTCCCAGTGTCAGGGTCTTTTCCAATGAGTCAGCTCTTCACATCATGTGGCCAAAGTATTGGAGCTTCAACTTCAGCATCAGTCCTTCCAATGAATATTCAGGACTGATTTCCTTTAGGATGGACTGGTTGGATCTCCTTGCAGTCCAAGGGACCCTCAAGAGTCTTCTCCAACACCACAATTCAAAAGCGTCAATTCTTTGGTGCTCAGCTTTTCTTAGAGTCCAACACTCACAATCATACATGACTACTGGAAAAACCATAGCTTTTGACTAGATGGACCTTTTTAGGTAAAGTGATGTCTCTGCTTTTTAATATGCTGTCTAGGTTGGTCATAGCTTTTCTTCCAAGGAGCAAGTGTCTTTTAATATCATGGCTGCAGTCACCATCCGCAATGATTTTAGAGCCCCCAAAAATAAAAAGTCTCTCACTGTTTTCATTGTTTCCCCATCTGTTTGCTATGAAGTGATGGGACAGGATGCCATGACATAATTTTCTGAATGTTGAGTTTCAAGTCAATTTTTCACTCCCCTCTTTCATTTCCTCAAGAGGCTCTTCAGTTCTTCTTCGCTTTCTGCCGTAAGAGTTGTGTCATCTGCACATCTGAGGTTATTGATATTTCTCCCAGCAATAGTGATTCCAGCTTGTGTTTCATCCAGCCTGGCATTTCACATGATGTACTCTGCATATAAGTGAAATAAGCAGGGTGACAATATACAGCCTTGACGTACTCCTTTTCCAATTTGGAACCAGTCTCTTGTTCCATGTCCAGTTCTAACTGTTGTTTCTTGACCTGCATACAGGTTTCTCAGGAGGCAGGTCAGGTAGTCTGGTATTCCCATCTCTTTCAGAATTTTCCACAGTTTGTTGTGATCCACACAGTCAAAGGCTTTGGCATAGTCAATAAAGCATAAGAAGATGTTATTCTGGAACTCTCTTCCTTTTTCTATGATCCAACAGATGTTGGCAATTTGATCTCTGGTTCCCCTGCGTTTTCTAAATCCAGCTCGAACATCTGGAAGTTCACGGTTCATGTACTGTTGAAGCCTGCTTTGGAGGATTTTGAACATTACTTTGCTAGCATGTGAGACGAGTGCAATTGAGCAGTAGTTTGAAGATTCTTTGGCATTGCCTTTCTTTGGAATTGGAATGAAAACTGACCTTTTACAGTCCTGTGGCCACTCCTGAATTTTCCAGATTTACTGGCATATTGAGTGCAGCAATTTCACAGCATCATCCTTTAGGATTTGAAATAGCTCAATTGGAATTCCATCACCTCCACTAACTTTGTTCATAATGAGGCTTCCTAAGGCCCGCTTGACTTTGCATTCCAGGATGTCTGGCACTAGGTGAGTGATCACACTATCATGGTTATCTGGGTCCTGAAGACCTTTTTTGTATACTTCTTCTGTTATTGTTGCCACCTCTTCTTAATATCTTCTGCTTCTGTTAGGTCCATACCATTTCTGTCCTTTATTGTGCGCATTTTTGCATGAAATATTCCCTTGGTATCTCTAATTTTCTTGATGAGATCTCTAGTCTTTCCCATTCTCTTGTTTTCCTCTTTCTTTTCATTGATCACTGAGGAAGGCTATCTTATCTCTGCCCCATTAATGCTCCCTTTATTCGTCTCACAGTTATAGATTTCAAGAATAATACTTAATTAGGTTACTATATGCTAATCTTTATCTCAGAATCTGCTTGCTGGTTGACTCAACTGATAGCAAGTCCTTTGCTCCATGTTCTCTGAGAAGCCAGTATAAGACAATTAAATGTGCAAAGATTTTATTAGGTTCATTGCCCATGAGGACAAATGGAGAGAAATCCTGGAGAAGCTTGGATAGTCACCAGACCTTGGGAAGGAAGTCTGCCTGTAGAGAAGTATAATGTTTGACAAACTCACAGGAAATTGTTAAAGTCAGCGGTCCAAGGAATCCTGTGCCTCTCAAAGATTGGCTGGCTTTAAAATCCCTTCCCTGAGAGGTGTACGGTTTCCCCATCATCCTTGGCCGTTGGTTCAAGGACCTGCCGTGGATGCCAAAATCTATGGATGTTTTCTACATCTGTGACTCTACTTCTGTTTTATAATTAAGTTCATTTGTACCATTCTTTCAGATTCCACATGTAAGTGATACCATATACTTGTCTTTCTCTGTCTGACTTACTTCACTCAGTATGTAAATCTTTAGGTCCATCCATGTTGCTGCAAGTGGCTTTGTTTCGTTTTTATGGCCAAGTAATACTCCACAGTATATATCAATATGCGCCGCATCTTCATTACCCACTTCTCTCTTGGCGGACCTTTAGGTTGCTTACCAGGGGTAGAGATGGGAAAGGGGATGGAGGGGAAAATGGGTAGATCAGGATTGAATACACACAGTGCAATTTATATAAAATAGATAATTAATAAGGACCTATTATAGAGCACAGGGAACTCTACTCAATACTCTCTAATAATGTATATGGGAAAAGAACCTCAGAAAAAGTGTATATATATGCATGTTGTATATATATATGTGTGTGTGTATATATATGTAGATATATATATATATATAAAACTGATTCACTTTGCTCTACAGCAGAAGCTAAAAACATTATATATCAACTATACTCCAATAAATTTTTCAAAAAAACATTGAATAAAATATTTATATGTTCAAGTCCTATAGTTGTTCATCCTTATCTGCAGTTCTGCATCCTCAGCTCCACCTGAGGATCATGTAGCATGGTTTATTGATTAAAAAATCTGTATACATAGACCTGTTCAGTCAAACCCATGATGTTTAGGAGTCAACTGTCTGTTTAACTTGGTTAATTCTCACAACAAACCTGCAAGGTAAATGTTAACACACCTCATTTTACTGACAAGAAACTATTTTGCTGGAATGTTAAGTGCCTAAATTTATCCAACCTGTAAGTTACAGAGCAAGTGTTAGCCAAGACCAATATGTCCCAGGATTTTTACTCCTAAGAACCACACGGTAATCACAGTGAGCCACTCCATAGACTAGGAATTTCTTGAAAGCAATGTGGCTAGGACACCCTAAGCAATACCCCAAGTTCCCCCCAGAATTATATATTGTAAGTCTTTCTTCCTGCCTTCCCATAATGAAGCATAAGATCATTATCAGAATGAGCACAGAGAAAAGGGAAGTTCTAAGGCTTTCTAGATTATTAAACACACACTAAGAATTAATAGATAATAAAATACATTAATATTTCATACTAATTACCATTTTATTTCTGAATGCATAGTTAAAATATACAAACTCAGTAATGGCAGAATTCCAGTTTTAGGTCCCTGAACCATCTCATTAGGAAAATGAATTAGGAAAGATTAAATAGGAGCCCCTGAAACTTCTCTACCTTATCAGAATGAGCAATTAAAAAAAAAAAAGAAAAATATCACTTTGTCCCTGATAGAACTATAATGCTTAATTATATCATTAGAGATTTTAAATATGCTGTATTTAGCAAGAAAAAATAAGTGATTAAGAAGAGAGAAATAACCATGAAAATAAGTTTAAATGTTCAATCAACTGAGCAATTATCCAAAAGATACTGTTTAACCTAAAAGAATGTTTTCTTATTTGCTTTAATGAAAAACTACTGCTATATTTATTTGGAAAACTCAAGTGTTTCATTAACCTTGCTTTGACCTTCTTGATTCCCACCCCTAACCCACAGCAAGCTGAAAACTGTAGCTCCAAACATAAGGAACTGAGATATAGACAAGAAAAACAAATTTGTTGCAACATTTTATTTTTGCTTTAAGCAATCATTCCTCTATACCTCCATATCTATCTCTCCATCTCTATCTCTAGATGTGTTTATATAGAGATATAATAGAACTGTTCTAAGAACTTCTATAATATTTAACTAACTTTATCCTCGTGATATCCCTATCTAGCAGAAAATGTTATTAATCACATTTTCATCTGAGAGGACCTAAGATCAAGAGTTACTAAGTAAATTGCCCCCAAATTCACAGTTCGTAAGTAAAATGAAATAAGATTTTGCACTCAAGGAATTAACTCTAGAGCCTGTGCAGGCACTTGATAGTCAGCTAAGACATGTCTATTTTAAGTCTTATAGAAATATGAGTAAATTAGTCAATTGAATCAGAGCTTAGAGACCTGGTGGGATAAAAAAAAATGTTTTATTAAGAACTGAGGCAGAGTTTAAGGGTTTACCACCTTTTTCTTAGAAATAATAAATCTATATAGCATCAATATGCACAAATTGTATATACATAGATTTAGATACTTTCATATATATTAGTATATTATTCAAAGACATAATTAACTATATTGATAAACAATTTAAGATACTAGCTAGATACCATTGGGCATCAATTACAATTCTACAAGGATCTAGCACAGATTCACAGTCACAATTAATGGCATGTCAAATTGTTGGAAGAAAGTATTGCTGTTCAATAATAAAGCAATCAGATTCTCAGAAGGCCAGATAGTTTGAACATCTTTCAAAAAATGTCATTTATGTAAGATTACATGCAAAATGCTCTCATATTTCAAAAAGAAATGGTGGAAGTATCAAAAATAAGTGTATTTGTCTTTATGGCTGTGTTTTGTGGCACAAGAAAAATACAGAGTAAAGATGAATATTTCAAGTCTATCATCTGAATCTTTGGCTACATGTTGCCAAATATTCAGAAACATTTGGTTTGTTATTATATGGTGATGCAATAATACAGTAATAATTTTCATCCACATGTTGTAGCAACCTCTTTGCACTTCTAAGATGGCCCCCAATGAACCCTGCCTCCTGAGACATTACGCTTGTGTAACCCTCTTCCTGTGACAGTAGGCTGGACTTAGTAACTTAGTTTTATCAATATAATATGACAAAGATGGTGAGATGTCGTTCATTTGATCAGGTTACAGAAGACTGTGAGTGCTGTTTTTCTATCATACTCTCCCGTTCTTTCTGGCTTTGGTGAAGCATTCTGCACGTTGATAAAGCCATGCGGCAAGGGACTGAGACTGGGCACCAGGGAGCAAGGTGTCAAGCTTCTCAATCCAAGAATCCTGAAGTAACCGAACCAGTCAACAACCACCCCATGTGCATCGTGTCCGACTCTGTGATCCCAGGCACTGTAGCCTGTCATGCTCCTCTGTCCATGGGGATTCTCCAGGCAAGAATACTGTAGTGGGAAGATGGTGGAGGAGTAGGTGACGTGGAGTGCATCTCTCTCCATGGATACATCAGGAACACACCTTCAGACACAGACGTGCATGCAGAACACCAGCTGACAGCAGACAGGAGGACCCGACCAGAGGAAGGAATATATAGACGCACACAAAACTCTGTAGGATGAAGGAACTAGGGGGAAACAGGAGTGTTAGTAGGACTGGACCTGCCCTCGGCGGATGAGGGAACTGAAGCAGGGGGTCCGATCCCCACATCAGGGCAACTGTCTGAGCCAGAGGAGAAACATTTAAGGCTGAGAGTGGAACAGCTGACCTGTGGCAGCCTAAATGGAATGAGAATCAGACAGTCCTTGCCGCAGCCATACACACCCCGGACAGACGCACAGGTCCCCTGGAAGGGGCAGTGTCTGGGAGCTGGAGTTTAGGGATTGTGGCACAATCCTCCAGCGAGGGTTGCTATTGACTGTGGAGAGATGGATCGAGGGGAAGTGAGCAAGGAGATTGTGGTGGGAAATGCTTTTGGAGGAAAGCCGGACAACCGTGGAAGCAAGGCAATACTGCTGAGTCACGCACAGCGGGTGGAGCCATCACCATAGCCTCTCCCCACCACATGCCAGCATTGGCAACTGAACAATAGAGAAGCTTGTCCATCAAATGCTTGATGCACTGAACTACAGAGTAGGACCCCAGCCAGGGGGGCCCTCTATGTACCTGATGTGCCCAATCTACAGAGTAGGACCCCAGCCAGGGGGCCCCTCTATGTGCCTGATGCTCCCAATCTACAGAGTAGGACCCCAGCCAGGGGGCCCCTCTATGTGCCTGATGCGCCCAATCTACAGAGTAGGACCCCAGCCAGGGGGCCCCTCTATGTGCCTGATGTGCCCAATCTACAGGGTAGGACCCCAGCCAGGGGGCCCGTCTATGTGCCTGATGCGCCCAATCTACAGAGTAGGATCCCACCCAGGGGGTCCCTCTATGTGCCTGATGCACCCAATCTACAGAGTAGGACCCCAGCCAGGGGGCCCCTCTATGTGCCTGATGCTCCCAATCTACAGGGTAGGACCCCAGCCAGGGGGCCCCTCTATGTGCCTGATGCGCCCAATCTACAGAGTAGGACCCCAGCCAGGGGGCCCCTCTATGTGCCTGATGCTCCCAATCTACAGGGTAGGACCCCAGCCAGGGGGCCCCTCTATGTGCCTGATGCGCCCAATCTACAGAGTAGGACCCCAGCCAGGGGGCCCCTCTATGTGCCTGATGCTCCCAATCTACAGGGTAGGACCCCAGCCAGGGGGCCCCTCTATGTGCCTGACAAACCAAAGAGCAGAGAAGGGCCCCTGGTGAGGGAGCCCTCTAAGTTCCTGAGTGGGCGGAGCAATGGAGAAAGACTGGCCAAAGAGGCCTTCTGATCGCCAGCTACAAGAGGCTCGAAAAGAGACTCTGATCGGGCCATGACTCCTGCGACGGAGGCAGTCCGTGTCCCTGCACACTGGGCACCATCAGGGTCCCCGCAAGCCAAGCAGCTGTGTCACCTTCATGCTCAACCCTCACTGGGGTAGACCGGCCACAGGCAAAAAAGTCTTGCATCTATGAGCGCAGGGTCACTTCAGTGGTGCCTGACTCTTTGCAGCTCTGTAGACTGTGGTCTGCCGGGCTTCCCTGTCAGGGAGGGGAGTTCTCCAGGCTAGAATACTGGAGCCAATATTGGCCAATACTGGCTGCCATACCCTTCTAGAGCACTATATCCCCTGCTGCCTTAGCCGCCAATTCCCTGAGTACCTGGTGCTGCCAGAACCCTGCGACCTAAGCAGCTGCACCAGCTCCACACCTGGCCCTCACGGGGCGAGCCCAAGTCCTCCAGGGCAGCCTCAGGAGCAAACCCCAGTGGACCATCCACATGCAGAGGTGGGAATAAAACCACAATTGAAACCCAGGGGCAGTGTGGCTAAGGAAGAAGACCCCAAACCTTCCCACCACCTGCACAAGCTGCAGATTAAATCCACACGATCAACTAAGCAGACTATCTCTCTGGAATATACTAAAGGTCATTGAGAATGCCCACAAAAGAAAATGCACTCATTCTGATAGCTGTGGACATTGGAGGCAAGAACACAGAGGAGGAGACCAGATTAGAATCAGAGCTGCCCCCACAGCAGGTCCAGAGATCAGCACAGTGCTGGAGGGCATCCTGGGGAGGTGAGGTGGACTGTGACTCTCAGCGAGGGAAAGGACGCTGACAGCACTGACTCAAGAAAAACATTTATTATTCCTATGTTTTGACTTGTTCTGTAGATTCTTTTGGATTTTTGTTATCACCCCCCCCAGAGGGGGGGATGGGGAGGGAAGTTAGAGGGGGGTTCAGGATAAGGAACACATGTAAATCCATGGCTGATTCATATCAATGTAGGCAAAAACCACTACAATATTGTAAAGTAATTAGCCTCCAACTAATATAAATAAATGAAATATATGTGTGTGTGTGTGTGTGTGTGTGTGTGTTTGAATGCTAGAAGCTGCTCTTTGTAAATCCCAACAGGCATTTTAATAATCAGTTAATGAGCATTTAAATTGTATTATAAAATATTTTAGTTGATATCTGTTATAGTATATTATGCATCCATCTTACCTGTGTATAATTTTTATCAGCTGCTATATCTACCATATAACAATATAGTAAATTAAAAAAAACCAAGTGTATACTTTATCTTTCCCATTACTGTGTGTGTGTATGTTCAGTCTCCCAGTTGTGTCTGGCTTTTCCCATGAACTGCAGCATGCCAGGCCGCCCTGTCCCTCACCATCCCTGAATTTTGCCCAAGTTCATGTCCATCGTATTGGTGATGCCATCCAACCATCTCATTCTCTGAGCCCCTCCTCCTCTTCTCCCCTCAGTCTTTCCCAATATCAGAGACTTTTCGAATGAGTCGGCTATTTGCATCAAATGACAAAAAAACTGGAGCTTCAGCTTTGGCATCAGTCCTTCAGAAGAGTACTCAGAGTTTATTCCCTTAAAATTGACTGGTTCATCTCTTTTCTGTCCCAGGGACTCTCAGGAGTCTTCTCCAGCACCACAGTTTAAAGACATCAATTCTTTGACTCTCTGCCTTCTTAACGGCCCGACTCTCACAACCTTACATGACCACTGGGAAGACCATAGCCTTAACTATTCAGATCTTTGTTGGCAGAGTAATGTCTCTGCTTTTCAATACACTGTCTAGGTTTGTCATCTTTTTTCTGCCAAGAAGTAACTGTCTTCTGATTTCATGGTTGCAGTCACTATCCACAGTGATTTTAGAGCCCAGTAAGAGGAAATCTGTCACTACTTCCACCTTTCCCCCTTCTATTTGCCATGAAATAATGAGGCCAGATGCCATGATCTTAGTTTTTTTAAATATTTAACTTTAAGCTGGCTCTTTCACTCTCCTCCTTCACCCTCATCAAGAGACTTTTTAGTTCCTCTTCACTTTTTGCCAATAGAGTGGTATCATCCACATATCTGAGGTTGCCGGTGTTTCCCCGCTGTCTTGATTCTAGCTTGTAACTCAGCCAGTCCAGCGTTTCTCATGATATGCTCTGCCTATTATGGGTTAAACAAACAGGGTGACAGCAGACAACCCTGCTGTACTCCTTCCTCAATATTTAACCAATCAGTTGTTTCATACAGGGTTCTGACTGTTGCTTCTTGACCCACATACACGAGACAGGTAAGGTGGTTATCATGAGACAGGTAAGATGGTCTGGTATTGCCATCTCTTTAGAGCTTTCCACAGTATATTATGATCCATGTAGTCAAAGGCTTTAACATAGTAGATCAAACAGAGGTAGATCTTCTTCAGGAATTCTGTTGCTTTCTCTATGATCCAGCATGTTGGCAATTTGATCTCTGGTTCCTCTGCCTTTTCTAAAGCCCCTTTGGACATCTGGAAGTTCTTGGTTCATATAATGCTGAAGCCTAGCATGCAAGATTTTAAGCATGACCTTACTAAGCATGGAAGGAAAAGAAAGTGAAGTTGCTCGGTTGTGTCCAACTCTTTGTGACCTCATGAATTGTAGTCTACCAGGCTTCTCCATTGATGGGATTTTCCAGACAAGAGTACTGGGAGTGGGTTGTCATTTCCCTCTCCAGGGGATCTTCCCGACCCAGGGATAGAACCCAGGTCTCCCACATTGTAAGCAGATGCCTTTACCGTAAAGATGAGTGCAATTGCACAATGGTTAGAACATTCTTTAGTACTACACTTCTTGGGAATTGGTATGAGGATTGACCTTTTCCAGTTCTGTGGCCACTGCTGGGTCTTCCAGGTTTGCTGACATATTGAATGCAATACCTTGATGGCATCATAATTCAGTGTTTTGAATAGTTCTGCTGGCCTTCCATTGTATCCACTAGCTTTAATAACCGCAGTACTTCCTAAGGCCCACTTGACTTCACACTCCAAAATGTCTGGCTCTGAGTGACTGACCATACCATTGTAGTAATCTGGTTTGTTAAGATCTTTTTTGTACAGTTCTTCCATGTATTCTTTACATCTCTTCTTGATCTCTTCAGAATCTACTGTCTACTCTTTCTGTCCTTTATTGCACCCATCCTTGGGTTAAATGTTCCCTTGATAGTTTAGATTTTCCTGAAGAGATCTCTAGTCTTTCCCCTTCTGTTGTTTTCTTCTAGTTTTATGCACTGTTCATTGAAGAAGGCCCTCTTGTCTCTCCTTGCTATTCTTTGCAACTCTGCGTTTAGTTGGATGTACTTTTCCTTTTCTCCCTTGCTTTCCACTTCTCTTCTTTCTTCAGCTATTTGAAAAGCCTCCTCGGATAACCACTGTGTCTTCTTGCTTTGCTTTTTCTTTGGGATGGTTTTGTTCACTGCCTCCTGTACAATATTACGGACCTTCATCCACAATTCTTCAGGCACACTGTTTATTAGATCTAATCCCTTGAATCTGTTTGTTACCTCCACTGCATATGCATAGGGGGTTTGATTTAAGTCATACCTGGTTGGCCTATTGGATTTCCCCACTTTCTGGTGCAAGTTTGATTTGGGGACATGCTTTAGATCCTCTTCTCAGTCCAGCCACTGAGCTAGTCATCGCCAGTTGTCATATAAAATCTACTTTCATCACACATCACAATCTAACCAAGAAATGATTTGTTGTCGTTGCATAGAGTAAGAAAAAATTATACTTCAAAATGATGATTTTTTTTTTTAAATTTCTGGTCAGCTCATGAGGTACCCACTTATTGAACTTTTTCACATTTCCAGTTTGCTTCAAATGGCCAATGACCATTGAATGGTTGATGTTGAGTTCTTTAGCAATTTCTCGTGTAGTTGTAAGAGGATTCACTTCCGTGATCCTCTCAGTTGTTCACTGTCAACTTCTGATGGCCAACTACTGCGTTTCTCATGTTCAAGGCTCTTGTTTCTTTGGCAAAACTTTTTGAATCAACACTGAACTGTACATTGGTTAGCAGTTCCAGGGTCAAATACATTTGTTGATGTTGCGAGCTGTCTCCACTGCTTTATGACCCATTTTGAACTTGAATAAGAAAATCACTTGAATTTGCTTTTTTATCTAACATCATTTCCCTAGTCTAAAATAAATATAAAATAAACAGCAAGCAATGTTATTAACAAAAAAAGGTAAAGCAAGAAATGTGCATTAAAATAATGTATAACATAAGCTCATTTATTGAAGAATGTATTCCAATATTAAACTGCAAAGTCCAACAATGCAAAACCGCAATTATTTTTGCACCAACCTAATAGATCGCTTATATCATCCACTGAACTCTCAACTATTTCTTCATTGCTATCCCTAATGGGTATGTGGAAGATGAGAGTACTTTGAATTTCTCAAGAAAAAAAATGGGTACATAATAGAAGACTGATTACAAATGTTGCCTTTATTTGAGTGATTCTAGAATCTCATATGTATAATATGTATTACTTTTAGATACACTTTGTCATGTTGGTGATACAGTCATTAAGATCTAATTTGTTATGGAATGTTTAAATAAATAATGTTTTAAAACATTTTCTTCCAAATTTTCCTTTTGGTTGCTTTTATTGCCCTCTGTCTTTTTCATCCTCATTTCTTGAGGTTCAGCATTTCCTCCTTAATGTTTTTCACATCGGAACTTTCTTTTAATCTATCTTCTTAGAACAGGCCTTTTCATTTCTTGATTGTACCATTTTAATGATTTCCTGTGAGATAGATAATTAAATCATGAAAATGGACACTGTGTCTCTCTGGTTCTCCTTTGTATCCTAAATTCTGAGAATAATGCCTAAGTATAGTGAGGAGGCTTTTAAATTATGTCATAAATTGATGAATGATTAATGAAGATGCTTTTTCTAATTCATTTTCCTCTTCTCTTCAATAAGCATCCAATGGATAATCAGACTAACTCCTTGCATGACAACTTTTTTCTGCTAATATATGTATCATATACATATATACATAGTCACAATTTTTCTTAGCATAAATTACATTTCTTCCACTAGTTTGAAAACATTGATTTTTTTTAAAACTCATCTAGGAAATTAATTTCACCTGACATTAAATTTTTCTCTTCATGCGATAGTGGATCACAATATTAAAAAAAAGTAAAGACCCTATGTGCAAAGAATTTAGAAGGTAGCAAAATATGCAGATATTTAGATTAATGGTTATTATTGATATTCAGAAAATTATGTTCAGAATATTGCAGAAATTCTGAAATATACCTATTACTTGCTCTCCTGTGTTTTCAAATTTATCTATATAAAGCTTTTCTATTTTCTTTTCTTTTCCATCATTGTTGAATGCTACATGTCAGAAAAAATGGTGGAGTTCAAGTGTAATTTTAAGGCAGCCAAGTGTAGTAATTAAGAACATACACTTTAGAGTCAGACCATGTGAGCTTGAATTCTAGCTGGGCAACTTTGGTACTTTGCTTAATCTCTGTGTACCTCAGTTATCTCTGTAATATGAATACCACAGAACATATTTTCTGGGGCTGATGTAAGGGTTAAATAGGTTCTGGTCACATGGATGATTCTCACACATTTTTATTATCACTTGTTTTTTCACCTTAACCTTGGTTTTGTCTGCATATGCAGGATGAAATTAGTAACTAAATAAGTAAGCCATAAAATATAGTAAAAATTAAAATGAAAAATTAACCTTTTAAAAATATGTTTCAACAAAAACCTTTTTTTTTTAATATATAAAGTATCCAAATTATCACCTCAGTATGCACTGTTCTTTCTTAGCAATAACTGAACAGAACATAACTCTCTAATTCTAGTGATTCTACTTTCTTTCAATCAACTTACATAAAATAAAACACCATTCAATATAAGTAATATTTAATTAAATTATGGGTTTAATGTAAGTATACAGTTCTCATGTACATACCCCTACATAGATACAGTGCTGAGAGAAATCTTCAAACCATGGCTTTCTAGGTTTCATTAAATGAATTTCAGTGATAGCTTCTTTTTTTACTATAGTGTAGCATCACATTGCGTGACTTGGGCTTTAATGCATCATGCTAATTTGCCTCTGATGGTTCAGAAGGTAGTGTCTGCCCGCAATGCGGGAGACCTGGATTCGATCTCTGGGTCAGGAAGATCCACTGGAGAAGGAAATGGCAACCCACCCCAGCACTCGTGCCTGGAAAATCCCATGGACAGAGAAGCCTGGTAGGCTACAGTCCATGGAGTGGCAAAGAGTTGGACACGACTGAGGGACTTCACTTTCACTTTCACTCTGACTCATAGTTTGATGTTGTATACTGGAGACGATGGGCAGAGAGACCTTGAAAGAGGTTTCTCTCACTGCTTTTGGTCTCTTACCCACTGATCAACAATACTAATCATATTTTGTTTTACATATACAAAGGGAAAGGAAAGAGAGCACATTGAAATTCCAGGACCAGAATATTCCTAACTCTTGATGTCAAAAAATCTATTTGTAGGTAGTCTACAAACAGGAAAATCTCAATAGGCAGCAACTTTATGTTTGCTTACATACTATTCAACTGGAAGTAAGTTCCAGTGAGAAAATTCAAATACCTTGCTTCCTCTATCTATGCATTATTCCTTGTAAATCAACAAACATCTGCCCTCATCTTCCAAATACATGTTCCAGGGCCCCAGTGGACATAATGGACCAGAATTTAGGTATTCACTTTTTCCCAATATTTGATGGAATTCAAGATGACTGGGCTTTGGGCAGTGATCTTTACTTTACAGTGAGTGTACCATGTAATGGCATATTATTATCATTATTTGCTTCCGTGGAAATCAGTTTCTTCTATGTTTCTTGGGACAAAAGTAAAAGTAGATATATTTTTGATAGATTAAAGCAAAATAATATAATTCTTATGGAAGTTTCCTATGCCATTCTACTCGTAGAGGCAGAAAATTTTCTGATTCTATTAAATAAAATTTACATTTTTATATAGTAATTCCTAATAATGACAGTATCATATTGTTCATATCCAATTTTTGTTCACAGATTTTATACAAAATGCAGTGCATACATTTTAATAATAAGAAATTTTATATTCTTAGGAAAAATTTTATAGAATTTCAGTGAACAGACTTAGCTATCAAATTTACTTTTGATGCAAAGTCAAAAGAAAGGCCAGTGAAATTTCTTCAAGTTAATATAAATCACTGTAAAGAAAGTGTCAGGTAAGAGTTTTGCTAGTTTATACTATTTCATCTTAGTTTTGGTAAGATATGTTGATACAGTCAAGGCCTGATTAGGATAGGATAGAAGGATTTCACTGGTGGCTCAGATGATAAAGAATCTGCTTGCCAATGCAGGAGATGCTAATTTAATCCCTGGGTCAGGAAAATACCTTGCAAGAGGAAATGGCAGCCCGCTTCAGTATTCTTGCCTGGGAAGTCCCATGGACAGAGGAGCCTGGCAGCCTGCAAAGAGTCGGGTAAGAGCTTTGCTAGCTTATACTATTTCATTTTAACTTTGGAAACATATTTTAGTATAGTCAAGGACTGATCATATGACATCAGTTCTGTCTGACTGGAGGAAGTCAAAGCTATTATCTTAACAGAATAATAATAATTCAGTTCCTTTTTCTGAAATCCAAAGAACTATTCAAACTTAGTATAAAAATGGAACATAATCTTGAAGTTATGCTAAATAAACCAATAATGTACATTTCATCGAAAAATGAAAACCATAATGTGTCTTAATAAATCACATCACCAGTTGACTACCCCATAGTGGGCTATGCCAAATTGAGATTAAAAGTTTATATTTCTAATTTATACAAGGAAAAACATAAAAATGTGAAGGGAGGATCAGGTAGTTTTTTTTTCCTTAATGCTTTTATCCAACTTAGCAATTAATAATAATATCTATTAATATAATTTGCTATTTGGATTCATATGTGTACATGTTCCTGTGCTCACACAGGCAGTAAATATTTTTTTTTACTTTTAATTAAGTATTGATATATAAAATTGAGTATCCTTAGCTACTATTTATGGTCCAGGAGATGGTATGGTTTCTGAAGTTATGCTGCCTCATTTCAAACTCTGGGTTCAAAATCATGGTAGACAAAATTGCTATGTGTCTATAAATAATTTTGTTGTGGTGATACAGTGAACTTAGGCAAGTAATAAATCTGTTTTTCATCCTCTCATCAAAGAAGTGGGATAATTCTTTAACTACAATCCCACAGTGTCATTGAAATTTTACAGCCTAAGAATGTGACACAATCCTTGATTTATAGTAAAGTGTTCATTATATAATAATGAAAATTATTTATTTTCCTACACTCAATTTCAAAGTAGTAATACTGATCTCTAATTCTCAATCAATGCAAATATCTTGTGTTCTAACAACACCAAAATACTATTTCTCACATACAAGGACATTTTTCAGCTTATGTTTATTCCAATATCATATCTGGAATTGCCTTTCCTACTTTTTTTGCCCAGCTTTCACTTCATTCTTTTAAGTTCTAGATCAAATGTCACTATTATCTCTAGCTTTACCTGAGTTTTCAAGGGAGAATAATTTATTCTGTGTTCTCAAAATTTCTTTTTGCATATCTCTAGTATGCTATTTCGGAGAAGGCAATGGCACCCCACTCCAGTCCTCTTGCCTGGAAAATCCCATGGATGGAGGAGCCTGGTAGGCTGCAGTCCATGGGGTCGCGAAGAGTCGGACAGGACTGAACGACTTCACTTTCACGTTTCACTCTCATGCATTAGAGAAGGAAATGGCAACCCACTCCAGTGTTCTTGCCTGGAGAATCCCAGGGACAGGGGAGCCTGGTGGGCTGCCGTCTATGGGGTCGCACAGAGTCAGACACGACTGAAGTGACTTAGCAGCAGCAGCAGCAGCAGCATGCTATTTATCACATTGAAATTTATTTAATTATTTATAATAATAACTAACATTTGTTGAACACTTACTGTGTGTCAGGTATTATGCTTAAGTACTTTACATGCATTGTTTCAATTTAAGTTTCAAAGTAATCCTGAATAACATCTATTGTTATCCTCATTTCTCAGATTTGTACACTTAATTCAAAGTTTATTTTATGTAACAGAAAGAAGTAAGTTGTTTAAGTACATCTCTTTGTAAGTAGCTGACTTGGTATTTAACTCCAGTTTATAACACCAGAGCAGATCTCTTAATCACTATATGTGAGTAGTAAGTACCACATTTATCCCAAAACCCCAGAGAGGGATCATGTCTTATTTATCATGTTTAAACCTTAGCATCTAGATGATCTTCTGACCAGAGTATAGGCTCAAAAATGTTGTCAGTTCAGTTCAGTTGCTCAGTTGTGTCTGACTCTTTGCAACCCCATGGACTGCAGCACACAAGGCCTCCCTGTCCATCACCAACTTCTGGAGTTTACTCAAACTCATGTCCATTGAGTTGGTGATGTCATCCAACCATCTCATCCTCTGTCGTCCCCTTATCCCCTTCTCCTCCCACCTTCAATCTTTCCCAGCATCAGGGTCTTTTCAAAGAAATGTTTAGTCAATCACTTGATGTGTCGTTAATCACATGATTAACCTGTCTTTAGAGGAGTTGAAAAAGTGAAAGTGTTAGTCGCTAAGTCCTGTCCGACTCTTTGTGACCCCGTGGACTGTAGCCTACCAGGGTCCTCTATCTGTGTAATGCTCCAGGCAAGAATACTGGAGTGGGCAGTCACTCCCTTTTCCAGGACGTCTTCCTGACCCAGGCCTCCTGCATCGCAGGCAGATTCTTTACTGTCTGAGCCACCAGGAAAGCCCATAGAGGAGTTGAGTTACCTGGAAAATGCTAATAAAATTTTTAACATACAAAGGATCTTTAACATCCCTGGAAGAAACTGGCCGGAAAACCAGAGTGCAAGATAAGCAATTGTTAGGAACACCTAAGGATTAGCTCTGAGTAATCGTTGTCTCTAATAGAAATAACTTGGACACCAAAAACAAGATGTCAAGAGAAATAATCACGAGGATATATAGTCAACATAGATGAAATACAGCTAATTTGACTCATTAAAACAAGCAGAGTTTATAAGGCAATCAACTGCTATAGCAATTTATTATTATATAATCAGTCATCACAAAGTATTATGTGTTAAGTCAATAATCTTTTTTTCTCATTTTTTTATAAATTATCTGAATGTTTAGCTAGCCTTGTTGGGAACTGCTGATCTTGATTGGGCTAACTTATGTACATCTGGACAGTTGGTGAACTGGGTGGAAGCTGGCTTAAGATGGCCTTGGCTAAGACAAGGTATGAAGGTACAGAGATCTACCTTCAAAGAACTTACCAAACAGTGGAATATATGCTATGTAAAGAATTACTTCTAAGTTCAAATGGGTTTCCAGGGCAGAAATAGAGATGCATTCCTATGTGTAATAGAGATCCTATCTAAATTTGTCCCACTCTCCAGATGAACAGAGCTTATAAGGCAATGAACTGCTATAGCAGTTGGACATGTGGACCCAGGGGAGCAAGGGGAAAGTGGGATAAACTGGGAGATAAGGATTGACATATATACTTGCCGTGTGTAAACTAGATAGCTAGTGGGAACCTGCTATAGAGCACAAGAAGCTCATCTTGGTGCTCCATGATTATCCAGATGGGTGGGATAGGAGGTTTAGGAGGGAGGCCTAAGGGGGAGGGAATATATGCATACATATAACTGATTCACTTCATTGCACAGCAGAGTTTTCCGGGTAAAGAATCTGCCTACAAGGCAGGAGACCCGTTTTCAATCTCTTGGCAGGAAACAGCCCCTGGAGAACAGAATGGCTAGCCACTCCAGTAATTTTGCCTGGAGAATTCCAGTGGATAGACAGCCTGTAGCCACAAGTCCATGTGGTCACAGAGTCAAACAGGATTGAATGACTAACACTTTCAATTTTTTCACTTTCACAGCAGAGTAGCACAACATTGTAAAGCAATTGTACTCCAATAAAGAAATAAAATAAATTCAATAGACTATGTTATGCATAATTCAAGAGTATGCATGATGCTATTGGAGTAAAAGGAAATATTTTCATTATGAGGATTGGAGATGATTTCATGAAAGTCACATTGTCACCAGCACTTAAAAAAAGGTTAGGCTTTTGGCAAATGGGTGTTTTTAGCAGATGGAATGACAATTGTACCTATACTGAGGGTAAAATGTCCAAGACATAATCAGGTAATGGCAAATTGTCCAAACTGAACAGAACATAACCAAGTAATGGAAAGAGCTCAGCTGGGGGTATAAAGTTGAGGTATAGTTTATCCTGAGTTATTTTGGATATGTTTCATATCTTTTATGTAGTCTCTCTCTCAGATATTTTATATTTAATTGTGGAGGGAAAAAAGTTAAAGGAATGAACCATTACTCATTTGCTAGTAGAGAGTGCTCATTAGCAGAATCATGCATAATAAATGGATAGTAGTTACAATGCCAAATTTTAAAGTAACAATAAAACCTGTCTAAACTTTTCCCCAAAGTTTTGGATAAGAAAGTTTAAACCAAGCAGAGCCAAGAAACTAATAAAAACATCTATGTGCTTTTATTTCATGGTTTTCCCTATTAGGAAACATTGGTGATAATACTATTAAAAAGCCACATAATCCCTCCTGCTCAACTTTTCCTTATTGCTGCAAAGTGATTAGTGTTGGAATGTCAAGAACAATGACTTCTTTGCTGACAGAGTGATTAAAAGATGTGGAACCTGTTTTTACTAACAAAGGTGATACTTGCATGGAGGAGACTGACAAAAGGTTCAATGCACATCCATGGACATCATTAGAACAGAAACATAAGGAACAGGATGCTTTCATAGACACTAGACTCCTATTCATCACTGTCCCATCAAACTTCTGAAATTGATCCCTCTTATCAACTATAATGAAATATAACAACAAAGAACAAAAGTTGTCTGGGAATTTTAGCATAACGGACTCCTTCTATTTTTGCCTTATCTGTTGGCCCTGAAATTACCTGCTTGTTGTTGTTCCACCGCTGAGTCGTGTCCGACTCTTTGTGACCCATGAAGTGCAGCATGCCAGGCTATCTCCTGGAGTTTACTGAAACTCAAGTCCGTTGAGTCGGTAATGCCATCCAACCATCTCATGCTCTGTTGCCTGCTTGAGGTACCATTAAATTCAGCCAAAGTATAAATATTTTTATTCCAAAGATTTTAGTGAGAAGAGAGGTCCTATATTTATTTTATATTTTATGAGGCAGATTCAAACCCACTTCAACAAATGACACAACAAATAGAACTTATGTTTAAAGTAATGCATCTTCAAAAAAAACTTTTAGGCTGACTACACTTAAACTTTTGTTCTTCATTTAAACAAACAAAAGAATATTTAACTTAGTCCCTGGCTATTCATATGTAACTATCCAAAGCAGAAACATTAACTTATCCTTTATCTTTTCTTCCAATTATTTTTAAGTTTTAATTGCAGAAATTAAAGGGATTCCTGTTATCCCATTCTATATATTAAGACACCATTACAATATTTTAAATATTTAACCCATCTGACAGTACTTTGAGACCCATAAGCTTTTGCAGATCATTGGATTATCAACAAGCTTTGTTTGAATGAAAATAAAAAATTCTCAATGTCATCAGAAAGTTTCATTATTTTAGTAATTTTTTCCCTTCCAAGAACCATCACCCAAGTATTACAACCTGTTTCCCACACCAGAGTTTTGTGATTACATTTTCCTAGGCTTTCAACATCATTATAAATGTGCATGTTTAAGTACACATACATTGTTTGAGCTCTGTCATTGTAAATTTGAGTATATTTAATTACTGACTTCAGTACTTTAAAAGATTATTAATCAAAAACTATTATCTTTTAGGTTTATCATCTGTATGCAACATGTGCTACTCAAGCATTTCTCCTATAGTATGCACATTTATCTATTTACATAATCATCTCATAACTATGTGCAAGGGAATCATGAATTCTGTTTAAATATAGTTTGAAGAACCATATAAATCCTGAAATAATCCCACTTATTTAAAACTGTCAGGCGAGTGTATGTTCATCGGTTCTGTCTCGTCACAACAGAGATTTGGAGTGACGGACATTGAAGCCCTCGGCATGTCACAGCTCTCGGGCCTTGGACCGAACATGTTATAGCTCTCAGGTCTCGAACGGACCGTGTTATAGCTCTTAGACAAGTCAGTGTTACAGCTCCATGTTACAGCTCTATTTTATTTAGATAATAGCAGGAAAATCCATCCCCGAGGAGTGAGGGCATGTCAACCCAAAGAGGTGAAGAGAAGAGCGCCCCAGCGCGCGGAGAGAGAGAGAGAGAGAGAGAGAGAGAGACCCCCAGCCCTCTGGCTTCTCTTTTTATATGTTTTTTTCTCCCCCTGGGCCTGCCCTGTGTAAACTGGGCTAGCCAGGAGTGTTGTTTGTTCTACCCGAGGTCTTCACTCCGGTCCTCGGACCTTCCTTTATTCTATTTTCGCGGGCTTTTCCCTTCCTTGTCTTTTAGCCACCACCAATCTGGACTCCTGTTTCCTATTCTAACTACCTAACAAAACTATCTTTTAGGTTTCTGACTGCTGATACCACTAAACATTGTATCCATGTACTTAACTCTTCTGTGTTTGGTTAAAAATAAATTCTGCCTGGTGGAATGATATCATGTTTTCTAAATTTTCACGACTTAAGATGTTTGTCAAATAGCATTGGCAATCTCTCAAGGTCTATTGTGAATGTGTGAATCTAATATGATAAAAATGGTCCAGAACTTTGTGAACGGGCAGCAGCCTGGTTGTTAAAAGCACAGACTCTAGAACCAGATCCCTGGGTTTGCCTCTTGGCTTTGCCACTTTCTGTTCTGTGATTTGGACAAGTTACTCCATCTCTCTGTTCCTCAACATACTGAAGTGTAAAAGAAAATATGTATTGCTGCATTATGAGAATTATGAATATGTATGTCAGTATGTACGTGGTACTTGTGTCTTTCTCTATGTGTGTATTTATAGAGTGATATCTAACTTCTTAAACCATAGTTTGCACTATTATTACTATTGTTTTTGTTATTATTATTATCATCATTCATTATTATTATCATTGTTCTCCTTCTTTCTTGAGTTAACCCAAAGCCCATGGTCAATAAAGAGCAGCTCTATTCCCACAAAGAGTCTACACAAGAGCTTTAGGTAAGCACACCGAAAAATTTAAAAATTTGACACAATTATATAAAAAATTTGCTGTATCTAGAAGTGGGTTAATAATCATTGAAAAATGAAAAAAAAATTTCCTTTGGGGCTTGGTATCTAAGCATTAGGCTTTAAAACAAGACTATTGAGAGGCTTTTCAACTAAGTAATGTGAGAGGAGCTCTTGCTCAAATCTCAGAGGCTTACATTATGTTTTCTGACACATATGGAGAGAGTAGGCTTAGTCTATACTTTATATATGACCAGCACACTGCATTTTTTTTTTTTGGCGATAAAATCACAAAATTGAAACTTAAATTCTCAGCTATCATCTTTCACATTTACAAAAGTTACAGTCATTTCTAGTGTATTTCTTTAGTCAGCTCTGCCTTTCATCTTCACAGTGGTATTTAAAACACTGGATCACCTCTGTCTCAGATTCGGTGGATGGCCCTATATGTACCCTGCCTCACAAGGAAATAGAAAGTGAACAAATAACCCTTACCTTGGCTTTCCAACACCAAACACGAACAGAACAATCCATTTGCTTTTCTTTCTCTTACAACAGATCTTCCTGCACCCAACTTTTCTTATTTACACACTATTTATTTAATTTTCATTCAGAGTTCACTAGAAATATCACTTCTCTTTCCTGGAACATAGACATGTTGTCTAGATTTATTTCTACTCATTAACACTTAAGCATGTTTAAAAATTAAGCAAAACAAAAATTTTTTAAAAGTCAGCACTACCAAAAAATTAACACCCTAACACTAATACTGGATTCCACTATCCTTCCTTCAGTTAGCTTTTATTGTATAATAAAATACTAAGTGGCCTCAAAGCTTAAACATTCATTATTTTCATAATTCTCTAAATTGGCTGAATAGTTCTTATCTGGGTTATCTTCTCTGTGATTGGATGGTCCAGAGTGACCTCACCTAAATGTCTGACAATATGCAGCCTGAATGGTCTCATGGCTGAGTAGTTTGTTACCAGAAATGCAATGGTTTATGCTGCTCTCTCATCATCTGTTAGCTTTGTTTGACTCTTTTGAACTCCTCCTGAATACTAGCCACTCTCTTGGAAGCTTGATTTATGCCTTCTCTGAGATATTTGATGAGAGGTACTGAACCATTTCATGGTTAGGTCAGGGGTTCATAATGCAATTCTGATATTTACACAAATATAATTTAAACAGTCATGCATCATTTTACACCAGACAGCACTCTCAAGAGAAATACTTGACAATCCAAAAGTCACATCTTGAACATTTTTGCAACCTAAGGTAACCTCTTTGAGGTGGAAGAGTTAATGCTAGTTATAAAATGCCTTAAGAACAACTTAGATTTCTGAATCAAATAGAAACACTAGTAATATCTCAGAAATAGTATTCCTGAATGTACGCATAATGTCTAACTCATAAAGTCTAATCCCAAGAATAATTCAGGCATGTGTGCTTAATTCCTCAGTTGTGTCTGACTGCAACCTCATAGACTGTGGCCTGCCAGGCTCCTCTGTCCACGGGATTCTTCAGGCAGGAAGAGTGGAGTGGGTAGCCAATCTCTTCTCCAGAGGATCTTCCTGACCCAGGGATTGTACCTGGGTCCCTTACATTGCAGGTGGATTTTTTTTTTACCATCTTAGCCACCAGGGAAGTCCCATAATTCAGGAAATTCAGTTAATGCATATCCGGTGCTTTGGAAAGTAGAAGTCAATCAATTGTTCCTTTAGTATGCTGGCTAAAGTTCAATGATCCACAGGGAATAAACAGCTTCTTCCCCTGAAAAATTTGCATGAATTTGTAAGCCTCAGGTATATAGAGATATGTAACAAAAGTCATATATTTCTTTTATAATAGAAGTAATACCCAGGGAAAAAGATAGAGTCCCTGAAATAGACATAAATTCTCACTTAACTCGTTTTCAAACATTTCTATTATGACTTCTTCCTGGAGACCCAGATCCACAATGAGTCATTCATCCCCTTTGGTTAGCCTGTCTCTCAAAATGATTTTTGAATTTTAAATCTTGTAATTTGAATCCACCCTTAACGCATCCCTGTCTGAACCTCCCATTTCCTCCTAGCTCAATGTTAAATCAGAAGACATATAATCACATTTAAATCAATTTTAGAATAATCAAAAATACAACATTTTCCACTAGAAAAGGGGCCTAGAGAGTTTGAGTTACCCAAGTCAGAGTTAAGACCAAATAAAGAGTTACAGGCGAGTTCTCTCCATTCGATCACATGTGAACTTTGCTAATGGTAACTGCCAAGATGTGCTTCCCTTCTGGACTGTAGGCTATTTTTATCTTTCAAAGGCCCCCTGGAGTCTAGCGCATTTTTAAGCAGAGTGTTATCTGTATCATACTACATGCATGTTAAGTTGCTTTAGTTGTGTCTGACTCTTTGCAACACTATGAACTGTAGCCCGCCAGGCTTCTCTGTCCATGGGATTCTCCAGGCAGGAATACTGGAAGCGGGTTGCCATTTCCTTCTCCGGGGGATCTTCCCAACCTCGAGATCAAACCTGTATCTTTTGTCTCCTGCAGCGGCAGGCAGGGTTTTTACACTAGCGCCACCTGGGGGCCCTCATACTGCATGAGGCTTTGTTTATTTCAACCACGGGTTATAGTGGTTGCAGCTCCGGGAAGTCCATGAAACTCTCCTCAGATAATCATCTTACATACATAAAATGATGTGTATTTGGCTGTAAGCAAAATAAGTTAAACTGAAATACAGTTATTAAAGCATGAATCTGATATGGTAACATATGCTCTTATATAAACTAAAAATTTACAATTTTGGCAAAATGTGAAGTTGTACTGGTTAGCTTGAATTAGAACATCATACAATAGCGTAGTCTTTGACTTACCTCCTTCCACATGTTAATCAAACAACATCGAAGTTAGTGAACACTACAAAGTGTTAGGTAGTTAGACATTATCAGCAAAGAGGTGACGGTGGCTAAAGACAAGAGGGGACTAGTCCAGTTAGGCCCTAACTATCTGGAGATCCTCCCCAGCCCCCCACCCAGAAATATGAAACTGTGGTCAGGTGGTGGTCTGACCAGAAACTCTGGTCTGGTCAACTTGTCCTGATAAAGAGGGAGCACAATGACAGAGGTGAATTTCTCTGGGCTGTGCATGCCCAGGCTGGACAGGAATAGAACCTCTAGTAAACCCAAATTCATAATCAGTTCAGTTCAGTTCAGCCACTCAGTCATGTCCGACTCTTTGCGACCTCAGGACTGTAGCACATCAGGCTTCCCTGTCCATCACCGGCTCCTGGAGCTTGTTCAAACTCATCTCCATCGAGTCGGTGATGCCATCCAACCATCTCATCCTCTATCGTCCCCTTCTCCTTCTGCCTTCAGTCTTTCCCAGCATCATTATACCAACATCATAATAAAATCTGTCTGTGGTTTTGCTCTCCCCCGGGTGGTTTCTGTTAGTGTATCAAGAGTAAGGGCATAGACAATAATGAACTTGTTACAGAACTCAGAATAGTCACTCAAATAGCAACCACCTGCCACTCACCCATGATCGCACCCACCTCCTTGCAGAACAACTCCATAGAAACACTCTTAAGCTTGTACAGGGCTTCCCCGTTGGCTCAGAGGGTAAAGAATCTGCCTGCGGTGTGGGAGACGTGGATTGGGAAGAGCCCCTGGAGAAGAGAATGGCTACCCACTCCAGTATCTTTTTTTTTTATTTCTTTAATATTCATTTATTTTTAATTTATTGATGATGGCTTTACAATATTGGTTTCATTTCTGTCACACATCAGCATGAATTAACCATTGATGTACATATGTCCCGTCCCTCTTGAATCTCCCTCCCACTACCTGCCTATTCCTACCCCTCTAGGTTATTACAGAGTCCACATATGTAAATAGATAGCCAACGGGAATTTGCTGTATCACTCCACTGTTCTTGCCTGGAGAATTCCATGGACAAAGGAGCCTGGCAAGCTACATTTGTGGGATCACACAGAGTTGGACACAACTGAGCGACCAACACGTTCAAGCCTATATAGGAGGGTAGGTTTCCCTTTGCAGAAACAGTCTGCTCTCCCTCTGTGCGTGCATTCATGCATTAATAAACTTTGCTTTTGGCTTAAACCCAAAGTGGTAGTCTACAAAATTTCACTTACTATCTCAAGAATCAAGATTGCTGGTCCAGGTCTCCTGTTCACCTCCTCAGTTGAAGCCATCTGACACCACAGAAGCCAACCGAAAGCAATAAGAAAATGTGACTTTGTTTAAAATCACTTGAAAACAAAAAACAAAAAGCTGACCAGATGTCTTTGAGTTTTGTTTTTTTTTAATATATTTAGTGGCCCTCAACAGTGTATTTAAGTTTAATTAAATTCCAATTATTTAACCAAACTAAAATTTAACTTGAATCATTCTATCTAATCATCAGTTTGACAAATGACTAATTTTCCTGAAAAGAATACCTTTTAAATGTCTGCAATTTTTTAAAAAAAATCACTCCCTGAGACATCTTTTTTAGAAAAAGTAAAATTTAAGTAATTAAATTTTGACTACAGTATCATACAGATTCACATATATAAATAATGTGATTGAAAGCAAATATAAATGGGAAAAAATAACTCTTATCCTAATATACAAATCTTCTCATTCTTAAGTTGGTTAAAAAAAAAAGTGATACATATAAAAGTTTAAATTATCCTCAAAAAAATTTTTACAAAAGCCCAAACGGTATCTGAATAGATATTAAAACATTAAAAAGTGATTGATTATAGATAAAATGTCACTCGGTATCCTAGTCACACACAGCATCAGAATAAATTGTGATTGAGTTCACTGGTATTAAGTCACCATTTTCTGTCAGCTGACTTTAGGTGATTGTGCTGCAAAAAATTTATGGTTTAGGATACCCTCATTTTTTCACCCAGTCTTACTTCACTTTCTTGATCAGGGACATCTCTTCCATACAGTGGTCCTTGATTCCATCAAGCTAAATAATGACTTTTTTCCTTCTCTGATCATTAGTTTCACTTTAGCTACATACAATTGTCAAATAAATCATGTAGGACAGGAAAATTTGCTACCCCAAAATGTCTCTTTGGCATAAGGTTTAATTTAGGCTCCGTATCTTTATGACCCAAGAGACTGAGGAAGAAACTTTGACTTTCCCCTGTGTGTGTGTCAGTCACGTCCAACTCTTTGCAACCCCACGGACTGTAGCCCACCAGGCTCCTCTGTCCATGGAATTCTCCAGGCAAGAATACTGGAGAGGATTGCCGTTCCCTTCTCCAGAAGAACTTCCCAATCCAGGAATTGAACTCTGGTCTCCTGCCTCTCAGGAAGATTTTTTACCATTTGAGTTACAGGGAAGTCTGACTTTCTCCTAAAGTGCCTAAAAGATGTGTTCTAGGAAGGGAGCTATCACCATGGGTAACTTTGGTATAAACTAGCTGTGCTAGTGTAGCAAATGGCAACCCAGTCCAGTATTCTTCCTGGAAAATTTCATGGACAGAGAAGACTAGCAGGCTCACACACAGACACACAGACACACAGACACACAGACACACACACACACACACACACATGCCTGTTGTAGAAGGGGAAGAACCTAACAAAGTCTTTTAAGCCTGTTTTTCCTCTCTATGTCGAATTGTCTCTGCAAAGCCCAACAAACATTTTATTACCAAACATTTGCTTTTCTATCACCATGTCAATTACTTCCCCCACCCCTGCTTTGAAGTCCCAAACCACTACCCTCCAAACCATGTTTGTCTTTAGCTGAAGATGGTATTTAAGGTGAGGGTTTCAGTCATTTTGGTGAGTTACTCTGTTTTCCCTGTGTCTCTCCAGTGTATATTTTATTAAATGGCTGCTTGATTTTCTCCTGTTAATCTGTCTCATGTCAACGTAATTCCTAGACCAATTAGAAGAACCTAGAGGAGGATAGGAAAGTCTCTTCCTTCCAGACAGTCACATTATATTAATGAGATACCATCTAGTATCAGTTCAGTTCAGTTCGCTCGCTCAGTCATGTCTGACTCTTTGAGACACCATGGACTGCTGCATACCAGGCTTCCCTGTCCGTTTAGTATATGAACGTGTAAATAGTGAATGTCTCTCATTTTATGAACCAACAGACTTTAATCTTTCATAGTGTATCTAATTTGAATTAAGGTATGACACAGCAGGGCTTCCCAGGTAGCAGTAGAGGTAAACAACCCACCTGCCAGCGCAGGAGACTTAAGAGACGTGGGTTCGATCCCTGGGTCGGGAAGATCCGCTGGAGGAGGGCATGGCAACCCACTCCAGGACGCTTGCCTGGAGAATCCCAGGGACAGAAGACCTGGCTACAGTCCATGGGGTCACAAAGAGTCAGACACGAGTGAAACAACTGGGCGTACACACATGCACGACGCAGTTACAAATCATTAACCAGTGCAGGAGGAAGGGGGTGATAATACTCTGAATTCCATTTTGATGCTGTTCTGAATACTTTATTTCAATCCTATTCTGTATCTTTTACATACTGTGCAGGGCATACTGCACTAAAGGACAAAGGCTGCAATAGCGTTCTTTGTGATTATAGGGATTATTGCCATAGGTCAGTTTACCCATTTACCATTCACAGAAAAACTCAACTATATCATTTTAAGCAATTCCTTCTGCTGCTAACACTTACTGTTTATTCAGATGATAAATTCTGCAATATAAATGACTTGGGGACACCTGGATGGCATTGCTAAATGACAATTAGTGCCTAACTTTTAAGCATCTTCCTTCCTTATACATACCAATTGGTTATTAATTTGTCTGGAAATAAAATCGATGTAAATAGCTAGATTTCATCTATAAATAACATTGTTAGCTTGTTTATAACCTTTTGAGGCCTCTCTAATCACATTCTTAAAGTATTCAGTTCAGTTCAGTTCAGTTGCTCAGTCATGTCCGACTCTTTGCGACCCCATGAATCGCAGCACACCAGGCCTCCCTGTCCATCACAGACTCCCAGAGTTTATTCAAACTCATGCCCATCGAGTCGGTGATGCCATCCAGCCATCTCATCCTCTGTTGTCCCCTTCTCCTCCTGCACCCAATCCCTCCCAGCATCAGGATCTTTTCCAATGAGTCAGCTCTTCGCATCAGGTGGCCAAAGTATTGGAGTTTCAGCTTCGGCATCAGTCCTTCCAATGAACACCCAGGACTTATCTCCTTTAGGATGGACTGGCTGGATCTCCTTGCAGTCCAAGGGACTCTCAAGAGTCTTCTCCAACACCACAGTTCAAAAGCATCAATTCTTCAGTGCTCAGCTTTCTTCACAATCCAACTCTCACATCCATACATGACTACTGGAAAAACCATAGCCTTGACCAGACAGACCTTTGTTGGCAAAGTAACGTCTCTGCTTTTTAATATGCTATCTAAGTTGGTCATAACTTTTCTTCCAAGGAGTAAGCGTCTTTTAATTTCATGGCTGCGGTAACCATCCCCAGTGATTTTGGAGCCCCCCAAAATAAAGTCTGACACTCATAAAGCATTAGGAACACCTATTTGTCAAATTTGAAACTTAGTCTACTGTGGTACTTTCATTCAAAGATCAAAGACCAACATTTCTGATCTAATAAATCTTCAATTTATTGGCCCTTTAAGCCATATGAAGAATAAGCCATGTTCTTTTAGAAAGCCCATTCATAAGCCATTCTATTTATTTGCTCAGTGGCTTGTATTTTTGAATTTTCTTGAAATTTGATGGTAGGTATAATTCTAAGATTTTAAGTCTGCCCTGGCCTTTAAATAAAGACTATTGTTTAGTGAATAAATTCCTTTAGCTAAAAATTGCTCAAAAAGGAAGAAGCTTTTTCCATTGTTAAATATGATTGAAAGAAAGACAACTGATGAAAGGACATTGGTTAATTGATTGATTTTAATCTCAACCACAAGTGGAGCAACTATTAAACTTTTGAATGTCTTTTTTTTTTTTTTAATGAGGACATCAGCTCAAATAACCTTTATGCTTCTTGTCAAATTAACATTTTACCAGGACTTTCATAAGACAGAAGTTATGTCTGTAACTAAATCTAACAGAATTTATGAGATCTAAATAAATAATTTTATTCTTGCCTTTACATAAACTTCATTTCTACCTTTTTGTTCTTTGAATATCTCACTTTGCCATTGGCATTAGCAGTCCAAATATCAACATTGTTAATATGTCAGTTACTTTCTGTATGAATGTTGAAGGATCATTGCTTTTTGATCAAATACCTTTTAATTTTATTCTTTTGATTGATGTTCAAAGTGTACCAAATATACATATGTATATATTTATTTTGAAACTGTGATATAAAGTCATGTCTTTTTAAATTTATTTCCTCTCCTTTATTGAGCAATCACTGAACTTTGGCATCTGTAACTTGCTAATAACTGCAGGCCCTAGTTACCTTGCTGTGAAGTACCTGAGAGGAAAAAAAGGTAAATTGGCTCCCAGCAGAGACTCTTGGCAAACCCTCCAGCCGTAGTACACTTTTACTCAGATCTCAACTAAAACAACAATAGTCAGCACTTAATGAATTGATATCACATTTTATGTCTTTCTAGACATTACTTGATGTTTCCTTGTTTGCTGGTGCCTTTAGAGATTTCCCTGGTTGATAATGTGTTTGTGTTGCTACCAAACCTAATTTGCCTTTTAGGGGAACCTTTGAATTTTTTATAATAAAGTCATTTACAGATGCCAGTAGATAAATTAGCACCACAAATGGAGCTAAATTGCATAATCGCACCAATTGATTTTGTGTTAGACTTCAAGATGTATAAATACCTGGTGGCATCTCTGTCAAAAGAAGGCAGTGAAAGCCAAAGCCCTTCAGCTTCCAGAAAACAAAGAAAAGCAAATCAGATGATCAGATAAAAACACCGTTCTCCAAATGAAGTTACTACCTGTTTATAGATGTTCAGTAGAGTGATATCACCTTGCCAAAGGGTTTACACATATGTGAAGCCTAACACACACACACACACACACACACACACACACATTGATTCTTAAGGGAATAACTATATGATTCTATTAGAAATGGACCTTGACTTCTTTTTCTTGGAATTATCAAGTGAAAATTAACTTGCATTTTTGTTACTGATAAATATTTTTAATCTCCCCCAGAGATCTATACTTCTCAGTGTAAGCAAAATTTTAGAGGATTAATGTGATCATTGAAGAATCTCTCCATATTAAGCCAAAGTATGCAATGATTTTTTTTTTCTTCATTTTGTATCTTGATTCCAAACACTTGGAATGTATGCAATATACTCTAAGACTGTAGCTCTGGAATGGATGGCTGGTCATTGGAAATGATCACATTTGAACACTCTTGATTGGAAATGCTCACAGCTGAAATCTCTTAAGAATAAAGAAAAATTGAATCAATGGTCCCGTTACATACAGGAACTCACATTATTAGTACTTCTCATTCTGGCTTATCTTTGGGTCTCAGTAAGTTCAGTTGCTCAGTCACATCCGACTCTTTGCGACCCCATGAACCGCAGCACACCAGGCCTCCCATTCCATCACCAACTCGCAGAGTCCACCCAAACTCATGTCCATTGAGTCAGTGATGCCATCCAGCCATCTCATCCTCTGTCGTCCCCTTCTCCTCCTGCCCTCAATCTTTCCCAGCACCAGAGTCTTTTCCAATGAGTCAGCTCTTCGCATCAGGTGGCCAAAGTATTGGCGTTTCAGTTTCAACATCAGTCCTTCCAATGAACACCCAGGACTCATCTCCTTTAGGATGGACTGGTTGGATCTCCTTGCAGTCCAAGGGACTCTCAAGAGTCTTCTCCAACACCACAGTTCAAAAGCATCAATTCTGCACTCAGCTTTCTTTATAGTCCAACTCTCACATCCATACATGACTACTGGAAAAACCATAGCCTTGACTAGACAGACCTTTGTTGGCAAAGTAATGTCTCTGCTTTTTAACATGCTGTCTATGGTTATGACCAACTGATCATAACTTTCCTTCCAAGAAGTAAGCGTCTTTTAATTTCATGGCTGCAATCACCATCTGCAGTGATTTTGAACCCCCCCAAAATAAAGTCAACCACTATTTCCATTGTTTCCCCATCTATTTGCCATGAAATGATGGGACCAGATGCCATGATCTTAGTTTTCTGAATGTTGAAAGACAACATTTTTCACCCTCCTCATTCACTTTCATCAAGAAGCTCTTTAGTTCTTCTTCACTTTCTACCATAAGGGTGGTGTCATCTGCATATCTGAGGTTATTGATATTTCACCCAATAATCTTGATTCCAGCTTGTGCTTCCTCCAGCTCAGCATTTCTCATAATGTACTCTGCATGTAAGTTAAATAAGCAGGGTGACAACATACAGGCTTGATGTAGTCCTTTTCCTATTTGGAACCAGTCTGTTGTTTCATGTCCAGTTCTAACTGTTGATTCCTGACCTGCATACAGGTTTCTCAAGAGGTAGGTCAGGTGGTCTGGTGTTCTTATCTCTTTCAGAATTTTCCACAGTTTATTGTGATGCAAACAGTCAAAGGCTTTGGCATAGTCAATAAAGCAGAAATAGATGTTTTTCTGGAACCCTCTTGCTTTTTTGATGATTCAGGTGATGTTTGCAATTTGATCTCTAGTTCCTCTGCCTTTTCTAAACCCAGCTTGAACATCTGGAAGTTCACAGTTCACATATTGCTGAAGCCTGGCTTGGAGAATTTTGAGCATTACTTTATTAGCATGTGAGATGAGTGCAATTGTGTGATAGTTTGAGCATTCTTTGGGATTGGAATGAAAACTGACCTTTTCCAGACCCGTGGCCACTGCTGAGTTTTCTAAACTTGCTGGCATAGTGAGTGCAGCACTTTCACAACATCATCTTTTAGGATTTACCTACACCAAATAATCTTAAAGTTCTTTTGAATCTAGCTTCTAGAGTGCTTTTAAGTCATAGAATCACTCTCCTTCAGACTAAAATGAAACTGTTTATGGAATTAAAGTGTCATTTGTTCAGAAAAGGATAACACAGAAAGGTGAAGTAGACGGAAATAAACTAGAAAAGTAGGCTCTATGCTTAACATTTAAATGTGTAATTTGTGCCATGAGATTCCTCTTAAAGTTAATTTAATTTCTAACTGGTCTAGAAATAACATATACAGCAGAAAGATGGAAACCTTGGAGTCCTGTCAACTTAGGTTTTGTTTCCAACTTTCATATTTTCTTGTAGCTTACCTTTCAGATTCTTAATTTTCTCATCAATAAGACTGTGATAAGAATACATATTCATCTTATATGATTATTGTGAAAATTAGAGTCACAGATAATGTTTGGGATAAGTGAATGCATTTAAGTGGCATCATGTTCTATTCCTAAACAAGCAAGGCATGTGTAGTTGAGTGCGCTGTGCTCTTTAAATTCCCCCTCAGGATTGAAGGAGATATTCTCCCAGCTACCAGAAGTGCTTCTGACACCCTTGACTTTAATCTTCAGCTAAGTAAGCCTCTTGACCCAAGGTCAAGCTCCAGTCCAAATGACAGCCCACATTTAGCAATGTGTTGATGGAGATTTATATTTCTTAGCCATGAATGTGTGCCCAGGTGTGTCTGACTCTTGCAACCCCATGGACTGTAGCCTGCCAGGCTCCTTTGTCCATAGGATTTCTCAGGCAAGAATACTGGAGTGGGTTGCCATTTTTTCCTCCAGGGGATCTTCCCCACCCAGGGATTGAACCCATGTGGTCTGCATCGCCTGCATTGGCAGGCAGATTCTTTACCACTGAGCCAGGTAGAAAGCCTTTAATTCTTAGTCATCTCTCTCCAAACCCCGCAACTCTGAGGGACTTTCTTAGTTTCATTCCACATATGGAGTTGCCTGAGTCTCTATTCTAACTGTGGTGGAATCCATCTTGCCCTCTTTACCATACCTGCCTCCTTTATTCTCCCTGCAATTGCTCCTCCTAAGAGTGTTCTTCTTAAAAGCTGCATCTGGTTTCCATCTGAGTTGGTTGTCCAGAGAATGCAAGACCTACAATTTGTTCAAAAGCTGCTTTTGATATTTTATATTAGATTTCTTTTGGTTAGAGATTTCATGGGTGTCTTTCTATAATTTTCCTTTTAACTTTACTAGATTATAGTATTTAAAACATGTGTCTAGTAAAACAGCATATAATTAAATTTTCTTTTTATCTAGTCTGACAATCTTTATTTATCCATTAATGTATTCAGTACATTTATATTTCAGGTAATTACTGATACATTTAGTCTGACAACTGTCTTCTTACCATTTATTTTTTATTTATTGGGTTTTAAAATTTTATTTTTACTATTTTTTGTTTTAGACTGTTTAATTTGTTTAAATAATTAGATTGTTTAGGTTGTTTTGGATTGTTTAATTGTTTATTTGTCCATTCTATGAATTTGCTAATTAAATACAGTTTTCCTGTTTTGACACTCCTGTTCATCAATATAAAATCATCTTTTTGCATCCTATAGAGTGCAAGGGAATCAAAATACTACTTTTTCTAAAGGTTACTCAAGGAGGCTTTACTTTGGAAATTAAAAAATAAAATTATTATAACAGGCTTACACTGTTGTGTTCATTTCAGGTATACAGCAAAGTGGCTCAGTTTTATAATATATATATGTATATATATATCTTATATGATTATGTGTATATATATATATATATGTATATATATATATATAGCTCCTTGTGTCTCCTGTATTGGAAGCAGAGGCACCAGGGAAGCCCATATATATTTAATACTCATATATATATGTATATATATATATATAATATATAAGTATATAAGTATATATAAATATAATATATAAGAATATATATATATTCTTTTTCAGATTCTTTTCCATTATAGGTTATTACAATATATTGAATATAGTTCCTGTGCTATACAGAAGGTCTTAGTGTTTATATATTTTATGTATAGTAGTATGTGTATCTGCTAATCCCAGACTCCTAATTTATCCCTCCCCACCCCCACCATGCCCCTTTAATCACCATAAATTTGTTTTCTATGTCTGTGAGCACTTAAAATACTTTAATTCCAATCCTCTCCCTCTTGACTTTGTGATGTTATTCATATATTTTACTTCTACATGCTTTTAAACCTCAGAAGTAATTACTTTTCTCAATTTATACAGTCAGATGCCCTCTGCATTTATCCACACAGGGGACTGCTCCCTGGGTTCTTCAAATGAAGAACCTGCCTGCGTTTATCTGCTTCCACTTGGATCCATGTTCACCTGCCTGAAGCACTCCTTATTAAATGTCTCCTCTTAACTGATCTTCTTAGTGTTGTGTTTTAGAACGTTCTTTTACAGCTTTTATTTTAGGGGATTTTTTTGAATGTCATTTTTGTTGGGTAAAGAATTAAAAATGGGCAGTTATTTCCTTTTATCTTTAAAAAGCCCATTTTGAGTTCCTTTATTTCTGTTTACAAGTCAGTTACTATTCTTCACCTTGTCTGTCTTTCCCCTCCCTTACTTCTGACTGCATTTAAGATTTTCTCTTCATTATGATTTTCAGTAATTTTACTCTAAGGGGCCTCAACATAGTCTTATTTAAATTTATCTTGATTGGGGTCCATACTTCTTTTTTCCTTCTTAAATTTATGGATTACATGGGTTTTTAAAAACTTCTTATACATTATCTCTTCAAATATTGCTTCTTCCCCATGTATTTTTCTTCACCTGGGAATCTTTTCATATGTGTGTTTGGCCTATTTTCTAGGTATTGTATGTCTCATAATTTTATCTGCTCTTTTCAATCCTCCTTTTTTCTTCTCTGTTAAACCTCTACATTTTAATCTCTTAAAATATAATGATATTTATATTTAAATTATTTTCTGTTAACTCCAAAATAAAGACCTCTTCTGAGTCTAAGATACGTGAATTTTTCTTCTGCTTGTTTAAGTGTTTTCTCTTCCAAATGTGATTAATTTTATTGAGTTCTTGATACTGTAAGCTGTAGAGAAAATTTAAGACTCTGTATATTACCTTTTTTTGCATAGAGAATTTACTTTTGCACTTAATAGAAGGCTAGTGTAAGGAATATCACTTTAATCCATTTAAGACTTAGATAAATTGAAGCTCAGTGTTTGATATTTTTCTATACACTTTCTCTGAAGTGTGGCCTCTAGAAGTGAAATCTTGGGGTGTTTACCGTTGTTGTTTTTAAGCTATAATGTTTTGTTTCCCTGTCCTCTTTATAATGTATATATCTGCTCAATTTCTTTGTTTCTCAGCCACTAATCTATGTCTTGATAAATGCAAATGCCACAAGGAAAAAAGAGGCAAGAATGTCAGGATCATTTCCCTGAATTTCCTTCCTTGCTGGGATTTTGGTCCTATAAGTCGACTAAATTGGTAGTCTTCCAAAGTCTTCAAATTATTTTCTTCTGTTTTGTTTTCATATTTTATTATAATTTTCTAAATGTTCTCAGTAGGAAGAATGAAGTATAAAAGCTGATCTACCATTGACAGAAGTAGAAGTTTCAGACTTAACTCTTTTTTTTTTACCCCAGCACCTAGCAAAATGTTTCGTGTTTCAGTGGTAATTTAATCAGTATTTGTTATATGATTTAAGACAAGAATAGCATTTTGCTTTAAGAGAAAGGATAGTAATTCAGTTTTATTGTTGCTTAAGTGAATAGTGATCAAGTATAAGGCTGGTATAATAATCAGAGGCTAGATTTTAAAGGACTTTCCATGTGTTTGAACATTACCATGGAAGTAATAGAAAAATTGATTTTGTTTCTTCTATACATAGCAGTGGAATAATCAATTATAGAACCTAGGTCAACAAGCATTTAATTTGGGTCCATGACATACTATGCATTGTGTCAAAGTAGAAGTTAGAACCATAAATAGGATGTTAGTTCTACCGTTAGGAATCATAGAGTTTAAACAATGATATAAGGGAAAAGGAGTTTAATTTGTGTACTAAGTTCAGCAATTTTGTGTATTGAAGTTCTTAAAGGCTTGCATTTAGTGATAGTGATACTGAGTGATATAAGATGACTGTGACTTATTAAAGTAATATTGAATAGCTTATAGATCCTGTAATAGATCAGGTAATCAGCCTTTCTAATCAGTAAGAATTATTTTCCATATCATGCTTCCTTACTGATCTGGTAAAGGCTCAAATCTGTCCTGACCTCTTTTTTACAAAGTCATACATGTAATTGCGTTTAGGGCCTACCCAGATAATCCAAGATTATCCATGTATGTATATGTATATGTATATGTATACATATATGGATATGGTAACATTACAGTTTCAAGATTAGTCCGTGATACCATTGATTATTCAGCCTACTGCAAACACTGCCCCATGATGAATGCAGGAGCAGATACCAGAATGCAGCTGTCTTCTATTAAGCCACAAGTTATAGAGATTTTAAAAAATTTAAAACAGCACTCTTTTCACTTTATTTTTATTTGTAAATTATAACTATTTTCTGGTTGAAGTAGTATGTTGAAATTAATGTATTTTATACTTGCTAGTATTATTTTAAGTGAATTAATAAATACATATTTTAAATGGCTTAGTATCCATAGATATAACCTGTATAAACAGAAAAAGATTTCTAGGATAATAATTTAAAAGAGGTTAACTGCCCTCCCCAAAAGTGGTAACTTCTACAATATCAGTACTTAGGTAGGAGTAAACTATGAACAAATGAGCTCCTAAGAGCCAAGTTGTGTGCTTTTCCATTGCTGTCTAATCTGTATGATATTTGAAGTCCAAGATATTAAACCACTACCATTTACTATGAGGCTTTTATTTGTAATGTGATAAACAAGAACACTAAATAGAGTTTAAATATCCTTGAAACAAAACTGCTTGAGTAGCTTTTACAATTTCTCCAAGGATATTATGGATTTTCTTTGAAAGCTTCATGTATTATCTACTGGGTGGCTATTTTCAATCTGAGTTTCTAGTAACATGCTTCTTAATTGCTGCCTGCCTTTTAAATCACAACATCTTTAATTCTCTACCAAGGGAACAAGAAATACCCTCCTGAGGCTATCAATGATATCCTTGAAATTTCTTCTTAAATTCAAGAGTATTGTGTGGGTTTTCGAAAGGAGTTATAAAAATATGTAAGCATGAGAGTTTTCTCTTTCAAACCCATGTCCTTCAGGTGCACACAAGTTCTGAAATTGCCGTGACGTTGTAGAGCTCTCCTTTGTATTATTCAAGATTTTTAGTAGAATTATGTGTGTATATGTCCTTAGTGGACTGTCACTTAAGAAGGTGTGTGCTTAATTTATCTCTGAATAAGACACATTAAACTAAGGCTGTAGTTTCTGGAGTTAAACAGACACTTATGCAATTCCTGTGTTAACCATTTCCCAGCTGTGAGCCCTAGCAAAGTCAGTCAGCTCGGAAGCTTAGCTTCCTCTACTATAAAACAGAGACACGGACTTCCCTGGGGGCCCAGTGGGAAAGAATCCACCTGCCAATGCAGAAGATGTGCCTTTGGTCCCTGGGTCGGGAAGATTCCCTGGAGCGGGAAATGGCAACCCACTCCAGTAAGTATTCTTGCCTGAGAAATCCCATGGACAAAGGAGCCTGGCGGGCTACCGCTCATGGGGTTGCAAAAAGCTGGACATGACTGTGACTAAATAACAACAAAAGCAGAGATGACAGTATCTGTCCAAGATGATTGTACAAAAATTAAGGAAGAGAACGTGAGTGAACCAGTCATTCAATTAGAAGGTCTCTCATTACTATACTAAGAATATTTTTTATTTTTATTTTTCCATTCTCTTCTTCCTGTTTCATTTGTGTCTATTTTTCAGTCCATCAACTCTGGCTCAGTGTCTTAGAGTAAAAAGAAGTTACTTCTCAGTCTTCTTAGAAGTTAGTATTTCTGACCCAATTTATAGCCTGGGTTAAGGTCAAAATAGGAAGGGGATGCACTTGTATTTCCCTGTGAGTAAGTGATATCCTTCCACCTTCTTGATTTTCATGCTCAGCTCTCTCATTAATTGCTTTGCCCATGGCTCCTGGTTTGCTGCTTCGGTTTACTTATCTTTAGATACTGAACACAAAAACCTTAGTTTAAGACACACATCCATCTAAAGATGACATGCATTGGCCAACTCTGCTAAAGAGTGAGGAGTGTTTGCCAACAAATAATATAAAACACATATAACATGCTACTTTACAGAGAGATAGATATAGATATAAATATATAGATATAGATATATGCCCTTAAATATTTGAGGGGCATTTGTGGAATAGGGTGCTTTGATTTTGTTTTTCTGTGCTGTAGATTACTCTTAGCTTTTGGACTGAATAGAGACTTCACCTGAAGCTACCAAGGAGTAGACCAAAAAGCTTCTCTAGCCCACAAATTCATTAAGAGAAGAGAGTAGCCTTCATCATTTCAGTAAACTTCAAGAAGTGATTGTTGGGTAAAAATACAGGCTTGAAAATCCTTATGGGGGCTGTTTAACCCTAAGGATTTCATCCATCAGGAAAATTATTAAAGAATATGGTATAATATTAATAACTAATCAATTAATAAAAATCAGGGCCATCTCATATCATGTATAGATCTTTTCTTTTAAGTAGTGTCCTCAGCATCAGATATTCCTGAACATTTTCCGGATGCAAGCATGGTGATTCTCTGAAACTTCTGGGTTTTGTGAGGTTACTGGATTTGTATTCCAAGCTGTTTCACGCTATCATATATGGATGTTAATGAATACTTTTAACTCCCTCAGGCTATATTCATTTGATAAAAGGATATTTAATATATTAACTGAAAAAAGTGAATTATCCAGAACTTCTAGGTACCCTCTCAAAAACATGGAACTGTAAAGTTAGAAGGATTTTAGAGTCTAAAAACACATCATGTAGAAAATAACCAAATGCTAATATTACTTTTGCTAAAGGGATTCATAAATAAATTTAAATAATGATTAACATTTATTAATTTAAAACATTAAAGCCAAAAATAAAAAGAATATTAACACTAAAAATATAGCTAAATATATCTTTTCCTATCTGTCAACATCTATTAGCCATTCATTTACACATCCTCATATTCAATAAACTTCATTTCATGTGGATAAATGTAGAAATTAGACAGGCCTTTAGCCTCCAGACAGCAAGAAACTGAAGCACTCTGCCTATAGTCTGAAAGCAGTGAAAAAGTATTAGTCACTTAGTCGTGTCCAAGTTAGTGACGCCACTGATTACACGTAGCCCGCCAGGCTCCTCTGTCCATGGAATTCTCTAGGCAAGAATACTGGAGTGGGAATCCATTGCCTTCTCCAGGGATCTTCCCCACACAGGGATCAAACCGATGTCTCCCACATTGCAGGCAAATTCTTTACTGTCTGAGCCGGCAGGGATGTTTACAAGGAGCTAAATGTAGGCAACAGCCATGCAAGCTTGGAAACAAATCCTTCCTCAGCTGAGTCTTTGGATGAGAAGTCAGTCCCGACTTTTCCACCAGGGAACTAGACTAAGCTCTGATTCCTTGACCACAATTATTGTGAGATACTGAAGTATATTGCTTGAAGTGTCTAAGTTCGTGGTAATTTGTTGTACAGTAATGGATAACTCTTAAGATTGTTCATCTATTTCAGTTTTTTTATAGATAGGCACAGTGGCAGTAAATAAGTTTTCCTAGTATTCATTAAATTAAACCCACAAGTTCACATTTTGTGCCAAGTATCTCTTCTTTAGCTCAGGTTGAAATAATTCCGCAGTGGATTATGTGTAACTTAGAGCAACTATAGCCAAAACATTTTAACTGTTAGCCATACAATCAAAGATATCACTAAGTAATTTAATAGGAAATAATGTATTTATGAGAGTATTCCTACCAAATGTCACTGGATTTTGAAAAATAGTTAAAAATATTGTTCTATAGTAGCCATGCACAATATTCCCATGTACCACTGTGCTCCTCATCTTGCTCAATTTATGGAGAATTCTTGTATTATATTCAAGACAAAATGCTCTTTAGTTCCAGCTGAATATTCATTAAATTAGTCTTTCTTTCTCAGGAAATGTTTGACTTGTGTTTAAATCTGTGTTTGGATGCTAGGGAGAATAACAAGAATAGTATGACAGTGTTTTGTAAACAATATATGTTTGACAGCATGCACCATGCTTCATCTAAAATGAAAGTTATTAGATTCTAGAAGTCAGTAATCAAAGTTCAATTGCATTTTCCTTAGGAAAAACTTTCAATAATAATAAAATTCTTTAGAAATAGATATTTCAAAGAAATAAATTTTTTATTTTGACACGTTTTGGAAATGCAGTTCACATAACGATACCACTATTAAACTCTGAACTTTAAGCATTCTATTGTCCAAGCCAGTTAATACTTTCCTCTTGAAGTAATATTGTTACATTATTTTTTTTTTCCAGTTTAGGAATAGGTTATTTAAAAAATACAGCAGTGGAAGGGGAGAGTTCAAGATGACACATCCTAAACTCACCTTCTCCCACAGACACAACAAATCTATTAATACAACTACCTATTAAATAATTTCCTTGGAAAGGGATGAACAGAGCCTCTAAAACAAAGGATAAAAGGAGAGCAATGATTCAGGCAAGAGAGGCAGAGATATAGTCTCACCAAGGAACAAACTATACCCTAGCTGTGGCAATCCACAGTCAAATTCAAGCTACAAGTCCCCAAAACAGCTAATTTTAAAAACCAATGGAGAAAATATAGAATTATAAGAAATGGAAAATTCACTCTTAAATAGCTTTCACACAGGCTCACTTTATCCAAAAGCCAGTGTAGTTACTAATCTCAGACTTTGCCCGATGCAGGAACCAGTTGGGATGCTCCCTGGAAAGTGAGACACTGGTAGAAACCATTTTTGTGACGTCAGCCTACCTTGCTAATGCTGGTGCTGGTAGGCACCATCTTGGAATTCTCCCTTTAACTTATTAATGTCAGTGAGGCATAGTAGGGGACTTTAACATACCATTTACATTGATGGATAGACCATCCAGAAAGAAAATCAGTGAGGTACAGTGAATTAAATGATGCATTACACCAGAGATATAACAGATTATATATATATATATATATATATATATGTGCAGTATATATATGTGTATGCATATATGTGTATGTATATATGTGTATATATATGCAGTATATATATATATATATATATATATATATATGTGCAGTTCTTCACACATTGAAATACATCAGAATACACATTCTTCTCAAGTGCACATGAAACGTTCTCTATGGTAGGTCACATTTAGTTTACAAAGCAAGTATCAATAAATTCAAGAAGATTAGAATCATATCAAGCAGTTTTTACAACCAAAATAGTATGAAACTAGAAACCAATCTCAAGGAAATACTGGAAAAAGTGCAAAAACACGAAGATTAAACAGTATGATACTGAACAGCAAATGGGTCATTGAAGATACCAAAGGAGAAACAAAAATACTAAGAGACAAATGAAAAACAGAAATACAACATAGCCAAATCTTCAGGATGCAGCAAAAGTGGTTCTAAGAGGGAAGTTCGTAGCAATATAGGCCTACCTCAAGAAACAAGAAAAATCCCAAATACAAAGCCAAGCTTTAGTATTAAAGGAATTAGAAAAATAAGAACAAAGCCCAATTTAGTAGATTGAAAGAAATAATAAAGATCAGAGCAGAAATAAATGAAATGGAGACTAAAAAAAAATAGGAAAGATCAATGAAATGAAGAATTTTTTCTTTGAAAGATTTACAAAATTAGCAAAACTATAGTCAGACTAACAAAGAAAAAGAGAAGATTCAAATAAATATAGTGAGAATGAAAGAGAAGTTACAACAGAAACACAAAGGATCATAAGAGACCATTATGAACATTCAAATGCCAACAATTTGGACAACCTATAAAAAATGGATAAATTGCTAGAAACATGCAATCTTCTAAGACTGAATCATGAATAAATAGAAAATCTGAATAGGTTGATTACTAAGTAAGGAGATTGAAAGAGTAATCAAGAAAATCTCCTAAAAAGCAAAATCCTAGGACCAGTTGGCTTCACTGGCAAAATCTATGATGAATTCAATAAAGATTTAGTATCTGCTTTTCTCAAACTGTTTCAAAAAATTGAAAAAGAGGGAAACCTTCCAAATACATTTTATTAATCCAGCATTAATCGGATACCAAATCCAGACAAAAACTCCAACAAAAAAGAAAATTACAGGCCAGTATTACTAATGAACACAGATGCAGACATCTTCAACAAAGTATTAGCAAACCAAATCCAACAATACATTAAAAAAGATCACACACCATAATCAAATGAGTTTTATTCCAGGGATTTAATGATGGTTAAACAATCACAAGTCAATCAATATGTTATATCCCACTAAAAACTGAAGAATAAAAGCTATATGATCATCTCAGTAGATGCAGAAAAAGTTTTTGATAAAGCTTGACAGCAGTTTATGATGAAAACTGTCAGCATAGTGGGTATAGAGGAAACACCTCAACATAATAAAGGTAATAAATGACAGACCCACAATTAACACCGTATATACAGAAATCTGTAGTCTTTCTATACAGTTATACTGGGTTCTAAGAAAGACAAATTAATAAAACAATCTCATATACAACTGTAAAAAAAGAAAAAAATGCCAAGGAATAATTTTAACCACAGAGGGAAAAGAAGTCTACACTGCAAACTATAAGCACAGATGAAGGAAATTAAAGAAGATATGAATAAATGGAATGATAATCTATTTTTATGGATTGGACAAATTAACACTGTTAAGATCGCAATACTGCACAAAACAATCTATAGATTCAATGCAATCCCTATCAAATTTTAATGGCATATTTCACACAGCAAGATCAAATAACCCTAAAATTTGTATGGAACCACAAAAGATCTCAAATAGCCAAATCAGTCTTGAGAAGGAAGAACAAAGCTGGAGGTATCATACTCCCTGATTTCAAACTATACTACAAAGCCACAGCAATCAAAACAGTATGGTACTGGTGTGAGCACACACACACACACACACACACACACACACACACCAGAAATACAGATGAATGGAACAGAACTGAGAGCCCAGAAATAAACCCACACATGTATGGACAATTAACTTACACAAAGTAGCTAAAAACATACAGCTAAGAAAGGATAGTGTTTTCAATAAATGTTGGAAAAACTAGACACCCACATGCAAAAAAATGAAACTAGACCACTACCTTACATCACACACAAAATTAACTCAAACTAGATTAAATACTTGAATATAAGACCTGGTACCATAAAATTCCTAGAAGAAAATTTAGGTAATAACTTCTTGACATCAGTCTTAGCAATGTTTCTGTGGATTTGACTTCAAAGGCAAGGGAAATAAAAGCGAAAATAAACAAATGGGACTATATCAAACCAAAAAGTTTCTGCACAGTGAAACAAACCATCATCACAGTGTAAGGGAAACCTACTGAAAAGGGAAAAGTATTTGCAAAGCATATATCCATTAAGAGGTTAATATCCAAAATATATAAAGAACTCAACAGAGATAAAACAAACAGCCCAATTAATGTGCAGATGGTCTGAACAGATATTTTTCCAAAGACTTATAGATAACCAACAGACATGTGAAAAGATATTCAGCATCACTAATTATTAGGGAAATGCAAGTCAAAATAACAGTGAGATATCACCTTACACCTGTTAGAATGGCTGTTATTAAAAAAGAGAAAAGAAAACCCTTTTGCACTGTTCATGAATCATGAATTGTTGCACATAAAGTATGTAAATTCCTCAAAAAATTAAGAATAGAGCTATCAACTTATCCAGTACTTCTTTATTAGTATTTATTCAAAGAACACAAAAACACAAATGTGAAAAGATATATGCACCCTTATGTTCACTGTAGCATTATTTACAATGATCAAAATATGGAAACAACATAAGTGTCCATCAGTGGATGAATGAATATAGAAGATATGTACACAGTAGAATACTGCCCAGCCATAAAAATAAATAAATCCTGTTATTTGCAACAAGGCATGTGGACCTTGAAGGTAATATGCTAAGTGAAATATTTTAGATGGAGACTGATGTTGTATGATCCCACTGATACGTTAAATTTATAAAAGCAAAACAAAATAAAAACAGATACTCTTGCATTGCTGGTGGGAATGTAACCTGATGCAGCCACTATGGAAGATGGTATGGAGACTCCTTAAAAAGCTGGGAATAAAACCACCGTATGACCCAGCAATCCTACTCCTAGGCATATACCCTGAAGAAATCGAAACTGAAAAAGATATATGTACCCCAGTGTTCACTGAAGCACACAATAGATAGAACATGGAAGCAACCTAGATGTCCACTGATAGATGAATCAATAAAGAAGTTGTGGTACTACTACTCAGTCATAGAAAGGAACACATCTGAATCTGCTCTAATGAGGAGGACAAAACTAGAGCCCATTATACAGAGTCAAGTCAGAAAGAGAAATATATATATTATGTGTGTGTGTGTGTGTGTATATATATATATATATATATGGGATCTGAAGAGATGGCACTGATGAATTTATTTTCAGGGCAGCAAAAGAGAAACAGGCATAGAGAACAGACCCATGGTCAAGCTGGGAGGAGAGGAGGGACAAGGGGACATGTATGGAGAAAGTAACACAGAAATTTACAATACCATGTGTAAAACAGATCACCAGCGGGAATTTCCTGTCTGACTCAAGGAGCCCAAACAGGGGCTCTGCGACAGGCTGATGGGTGGGGTGGGGAGGGAGAAGGGAGTGGGGTCTGGGAGAGAGGGGACATGGGTGTACCTGTGGCTGACTCTTGTTGATGTATGACAGAAAACCACAAAATTCTATAAAGCAATTATCCTTCAGTTAAAAAATTAAAACAAACAAACAAACAACAGCAACAGCAAAAACCTGATACTGAAATCAGCATTGAGGTTACCAGAGGAGAAAGGGTTTGGGGGATCTGCAAAATGGGTGAAGGGGGCCAAGTATTTGGTGATGGATGGTAACTAGGTTTGCGGTGGCGATCACTTGTAATATGTATGGATATCAAGTTTTTAACACAATATAATACAAAGTACACCTGTGATATAAATAAATTTTTAGAAACACAACAAAGCAAGCAGCACATATTCTATTATCACATGTATGTTGGTATGAAGTTAATTTTGATTGTCTCTATAATTGTCAAACAGCCCACCACCCTCTACTTTGGAGGCTTAATTCCAAAAGATCCAGCAAGGTTCTAGTTCATCTTCTTTAAAACTATGTTGTGTTCAAACCCTCAGCAATGCAAAGGTATTTCTTACTGAAATAATGTTTCAACCTGAATACATGCTTTCTAGGTTTTAGATGGTAACAATTTTATATAAATGATCCTCAAAGTTAAATGCCAACTTTTGGTCCAGTATATATTATCTTAATGAAAACATAATGATCTTAAGCCAAGCATTTTTAGGAAAGTCTGAAACTTAGAAACTTATTTTTATAACATGAATAGTCTTGGATATCTTACTTCCTGAACCTCAGCTGAGGTGTGCCCTTCTCTTCGCTGAATGTGATTTCCCCTGTCTAAGTTATTCAATGCCTTCATCTCCTATCCCTATCCCCATTCCACTCTTATTAATAAAACTCTACTCTTAGAAAAAAAGAAAAAAAAGATCTGAGAGTTGTTTTCCCTCTTCTTGGAGAGAAGCTATAAGTCTTATCCTAACTTCTCCAATGTGTTCTCTTTTCTAGCTGTGATGATCTGCAGGACAAAGTTGGTTCTAACATGCTGAAGCACAGAATTATCCTGCCCTGTTTAAGAATCAATGAACACTCCCCAAAGCAAACCTTTTCTTTTCTTTATTCTGACTATACCATCTGAAAACCTTAGGGGTTTTCCATGCACTCTAGTACATTGTTTGGACCAGACTTTATGCACATGTATGTGATAACTGGTTGTATATAGTTTTAGTAAATTTCCCTAAAAATCTTTGATTTCTCTATTAGTTCACCCCTTTGGTCAGGAAGATCCGCTGGAGAAGGGATACCACTACCCACTCCAATATTCTTGGGCTTCTCTTGTGGCTCAGCTGGTAAAGAATCCGCCTGCCATGTGAGAGACCTGGGTTCGATCCCAGGGTTGGGAAGATCCCCTGGAGAAGAGAAAGGCTATCCACTCCAGTATTCTGGCCCGGAGAATTCCATGGACTGTATAGTCCATGGGGTCACAAAGAGTCAGACACGACTGAGCAACTTTCACTCTCTCACTTTGAATGTATAATATATGTACATGCGGTTGTTATTTTAGTTGCTAAGTCATGTCCGACTCTTTTGTAACCTCATGGACTGTAGCCCATCAGACGCCTATGTCCATGGGATTTCCCAGGTAAGAATATTGGGATGGATTGCCCTTTGCTTCTCCACAGGAATCTTTCTGACCCAGGGATCAAGCACACATCTGCATTGTCAGGCAGATTCTTTACCACTGAGCCACCAGGGAAGCCCAATTTATCTCCATAATCCCAACGAACCCCAGCTCTTTTTCCACGCACATGGAGGATTAGTCTTACAGATTATATTTCTAGACATATAAATGTGTTAGCTGTCCATATTAGACTTGTAATAAGGGTTTTTATGTAAAATGTAAAAACATTTTTCTCATAGACAAAAATGGTAACTTTAATATAACATGTAAAAAGTCAAATTTGAATGAAATAATGTTCTGGTTTTTTTTTTTTAATCTACCACCTAAAACTAAATACTGTATTCTAGTACCTTCACCATGTTCTTCTTTCCAAGTGAAGAACAAGCTAAGTGCAAGTGTGTGAGAGTTGGAAGTTTCCACTTCTAAAACTCTAATTTTCTTGACAGAGGTGTCCTATAGTCAGAAATTTGCTTGCAATACATTTAATAAATTGAAATAGCAATTGCTTTTTCTTGATATTCTGCCTGAAGCTCAACATGTAGATATACATAATTCACTCCTAGCAGGAACTAAATTTTGAAACTATAAGAATAAGATGAGCAAACCTCAAATTTCTAACTGTAGTGAACAGGAGGGTTGTTCTGAAGGAAAATGCAGCCAGAAGAAATAAAATTTAAGCAAGTATGCTGCGGAAAATGCATATGCTGGCTAAGTTTTGATGAATTGCCTTTTCCTCTGTGCAGTTTTTATTCTTTCTCTTTGCAAATGAGGCTGTAGCTTTAAATTTTTAAATTTCCTTATTTGCTAAGAAATGAAAGTTTCTTTTCATCTTCCCCCCTCCAATGTCTTTGAAATAGCTTCTCCTTTCATACATGACCTCATACGTCTCTTCTTTACACACATTAAACTTGACATCTCTCCCTTTGGTCATTCTGTTCTTCTCATACATAAATGTGCACATGCACATATGTTCACACATAGAACATACGTGTTCTCTGTTAGAATCTGCCTGCACTGCCGGGACCTGGGTTCATCCCTGGGTCGGGAAGATGCCCTGGAGAAGGGCATGGCAATCCACTCCAGTATTCTTGCCTGGAGAATCCCATGGCCGGAGGAACCTGACAGGCTATAGCTCATGGGATTGCAAACAGTCAGATATAACTGAGCAACTAACACTTTCACAGGGAAAGTTACTAATATAACTTCTGTTAAACATGTTAAATGGTCATGAGAGGGGGATAGACTTTTAGACAGTTTCTAGTCTTGTCCACATATCCTAAGAATATCACCTATTGAATTGGGTAAGTATTCAAATGCCCCTAGACAATGCTACAGATTCACATAAAGGGTCATACCAGAAAGTTTTTGCACTTTTTCTTACTAAATTCTTAATTGAAAAACATAAAAAGATAGTGAGATGTTCCAAGGGGAAACTAGACTAAAATCTTTATGGGAGAAATAGGAAAAAAGAAGAGAACATGTATCCAGAAAGTTGGAAAACTTACTCTTATCAGAAAATTAAGCAAATAGGTCTACACATGGCTCAGCAGAAGTGGAAAGGCCAGTTGCTTCAGTCATGTCCAATTCTTTGTGAGCCCATGGACTGTGTTGGGGCATAGGCTTGGATTACTGTGATATTGAATGGTTTGCCTTGAAAACGAACAGAGATCATTCTGTCATTTTTGAGATTCCATCCAAGTACTGCATTTTGGATTCTTTTGTTGATTATGATGGACACACCATTTTTTCTAAGGGATTTTTGCCCACGGTAGTAGATATAATGGTCATCTGAGTTAAATTCATCCTTTCCAGTCCATTTTAGTTTGCTGATACCTAAAATGTCAGCATTTGCTCTTACCATCTCCTGTTTGACCACTTCCAAATTGCCTTTATTCATGGAACTAACATTCCAGGTTCCTATGCAATATTGCTCTTTTCAGCACTGGACCTTGCTTCCATTACCAGTCACATCCACAACTGTGTGTTGTTTTTGCTTTGTCTCCAGCTCTTCATTCTTTCTGGAGTTGTTTCTCCACTGGTCTCCAGTAGTATATTGGGCACCTACCGACTGGGGGAGTTCCTCTTTCAGCATCCTATCTTTTTGCCTTTTCATACTGTTCATGGGGTTCTCAAGGCAAGAATACTGAAGTGGTTTGCCATTCCCTTCTCCAGTGGACCACATTCTGTCAGACCTCTCCACCACGACCTGTCCATCTTGGGTGGCTGTACACATCATGGCTCATTGTTTCACTGAATTAGACAAGGCAGAATGATTCATTTCTAAGGCAAACCATTCAATATCACAGTAATCCAAGTATATGCCCTGACCAGTAATACTGAAGAAACTGAAATTGAATGGTTCTATGAAGACCTACAAGACCTTCTAGAACTAACACCCCAAAAATATGTCCTTTTCATTATAGGGGACTGGAATGCAAAAGTAGGAAGTCAAGAAACACCTGGAGTAATGGGCAAATTTGGCCTTGGAGTACAGAATGAAGCAAGGCAAAGGCTAATAAAGTTCTGCCAAGAGAACACACTGGTAATAGCAAACACCCACTTCCAACAACACAAGAGAAGACTCTACACATGGACATTACCAGGTGGTCAACACTGAAATCATATTGATTATATTCTTTGCAGTCAAAGATGGAGAAACTGTATACAGTCAGCAAAAACAAGACCAGGAGCTGACTGTGGCTCAGATCATGAACTCCTTATTGCCAAATTCAGACTTAAATTGAAGAAAGTAGGGAAAACCACTAGATCATTCAGGTATGACCTAAATTAAATACCTAATGATTATACAGTGGAAGTGACAAATAGATTTAAGGGACTAGATCTGATAGACAGAGTGCCTGATGAACTATGGGCAGAGGTTTGTGACATGATACAGGAGACAGGGATCAAGACCATCCCCAAGAAAAAGAAATGCAAAAAAGCAAAATGGCTGTCTGAGGAGGCCTTACACATAGCTGAGAAAAGAAGAAAAACAAAAGCAAAGGAGAAAAGGAAAGATATACCCATTTGAAAGCAGAGTTCCAAAGCATAGCAAGGAGAGATAAGAAAGCCTTCCTCAGTGATAAGTGCAAAGAAATAGAGGAAAACAACAGATTGGGAAAGACTAGAGATCTCTTCAAGAAAATTAGAAATACCAAGGGAAAATTTCATGCAAAGATGGGCTCAATAAAGGACAGAAATTTTAGGGACCTAACAGAAGCAGAAGATATTAAGAAGAGGTGACAAGAATACACAGAATAACTGTACAAAAAATATCTTCATGACCCAGATAACCACGATGGTGTGATCACTCACCTAGAGCCAGACATCCTGGAATGCGAGTCAAGTAGGCCCTAGGAGGCATCACTATGAACAAAGCTGGTGGAGGTGATGGAATTCCAGTTGAGCTGTTTCAAAACCTAAAAGATGATGCTGTGAAAGTGCTGCACTCAATATGCCAGCAAGTTTGGAAAACTCAGCAGTGACCACAGGACTGGAAAAGGCCAGTTTTCATTCCAATCCCTAAGAAAGGAAATGCCAAAGAATGTTCAAACTGCCGCACAATTGCACTCATCTCACATGCTAGTAAAGTAATGCTCAAAATTCTCCAACCCAGGCTTCAGCAATATATGAACCGTGAACTTCCAGATGTTCAAGCTGGATTTAGAAAAGACAGAGGAACCAGAGATCAAATGGCCAACATCTGTTGGACCATCAAAAGAACAAGAGAGTTCCAGAAAACCATCTATTTCCGCTTTATTTTCTATGCCAAAGCCTTTGTGTGAAGAAGTGAAGTGAAGTCACTGAGTCGTGTCTGACTCTTTGTGACCCCACGGAGTGCAGTCTCCCAGGCTCCTCTGTCCACGGGACTTTCCGGGCAGGAGTACAGGAGGGGGCTGCCATTTCCCTCTCCAGAGGATCTTCCCGACCCAGGGATCAAACCCATGTCTCCCGCAGTGCAGGCAGACGCTTTACCATCTGAGCCACCAGGGAAGTTTGACTGTGTGGATCACAATAAACTCTGAAAAACTCTGAAAGAGACGGGAATAGCACACCACCTGACCTGCCTCTTGAGAAATCTGTAAGCAGGTGAGAAAGCAACAGTTAGAACTGGACATGGCGCAACAGACTGGTTCCAAATAAGAAAAGGAGTACGTCAAGGTTGTATATTGTCACCCTGCTTATTTAACTTATACACAGAGTACATCATGAGAAACGCTGGGCTGGATAAAGCACAAGCTGGAATCAAGATTGCTGGGAGAAATATCAATAACCTCAGATATGCAGATGACACCACCCTTATAGCAGAAAGTGAAGAGGAACTAAAAAGCCTCTTGATGAAAGTGAAAGAGGAGAGTGAAAGTTGGCTTAAAGCTCAACATTCAGAAAACTAAGATCATGGCATCTGGTCCCATCACTTCATGGGAAATAGGTCGGGAAACAGTGGAAGCAGTGTCAGACTTTATATTTTGGGGCTTCAAAATCACTGCAGATGGTGATTGCAGCAATGAAATTAAAAGATGCTTACTCCTTGGAAGGAAAGTTATGACCAACCTAGATAGCATATTAAAAAGCAGAGACATTACTTTGCCAACAAAGGTCCGTCTAGTCAAGGCTATGGTTTTTCCAGTAGTCATGTATGGTTGTGAGAGTTGGACTATAAAGAAAGCTGAGTGCCAAAGAATTGATGTTTTTGATTCTGTGTTGTTGGAGAAGACTCTCAAGAGTCCCTTGGACTTCATCCTAAAGGAGATCAGTCCTGGGTGTTCATTGGAAGGACTGATGTTGAAGCTGAAACTCCAATACTTTGGCCACCTGATGTGAAGAGTTGACTAATTTGAAAAGACCCTGATGCTGGGAAAGATCAAAGGCAGGAGGAGAAGGGGACAACAGAGGATGAGATGGTTGGATGGCATCAAAGACTCAATGGACATGTTTGAGTAAATTCTGGGAGTTGGTGATGGACAGGAAAGACTGGCATGCTGCACTCCATGGGGTCGCAAATAGTCAGACGCAGCTGAGTGACTGAACTGAACTGATGGACTGTGTAGCCCACCATGCTTCTCAGTCCACAGGCTTCCCCAGACAAGAATAATGGAGTGTGTTGCCATTTCCTCTTCCAGGGAATCTTCCTGACCCAGGGATCGAACCTGCGTCTCTTACATCTCCTGCATTGGCAGGCTGGCTCTTTACCTTAGGGCCACCTGGGAAGCACCCAGAAGCTGGAAAGAAAGTTTAAACTGATCACAGCTATGGGGACATTCTAAAGTTTTATTGCTATGCCCTCTGTGGTCCCTCTGGCCACATGTATATATTTAAATCTAAATTTAATAAAATAAAATAAAACTTAAGATTTTAGTTTTTCAATCATGTAAGACAAATTTCAAGTGCTCATTAATAGTTCATGTTGCCACTGCATCTGGAGGATGCTGATGCAGAGGTTTTCCATCTTTGTATAATGTTCTATTCGTCAGCCTTGTTTTATAGACGTTAACTCTGTGTGACTGGATATGAGTAATGGTGATTTATAAGCACTTACATAGAGGCCAAACTATCTCTCTATGAATATATTAGAAACTATCAGCCGTTCCTAATATTTGTTTTTCCTTTTCACACAAATTTTAGCTCGTTATATAATTGTTCAGAATAAAGGCTATGTCCTCCAACATGATTTATAGCTAGGTCAAAGATAGACATAAATGAAAGTGTTACATGTCAAATTTCTGGGGTGTCCCCTAAAAGACAATACCTTCTTCTCTCTGTTCTGTTTTCCAAGGCCCTTTCTTCCAATCTGCGGCCTGAACTTGGATACTGTGTTCCAAACTTTACTTGCCATATTCAATCATTACAACAACGCTACCCACAAGGGTGGGTGAAGTAATAAGCAGAGAAAGGCCTGAATTCCTAATAACCTCCTGGAGCAGGGCCATTATACTGGCCCAGAACTGCCCACATCCTGACTTTTATATGAAAAAGAAATACATTTAATTTAAGCCATTGTACAGTTCTGTCTCTTGTATACTGTAGCAATATATAGCACACTCTTTATGTAGCCCTTTTATATGATGTATTTCTATCACAGTGCTGTTTGCCTTTAATGTCTCTCTCCTCCTAGCCGGTTGTTAGCTCCAAAAGGATACAACTAATATCTCTTTTGCTAATCTTCTACCATGTTAGCTACTTGCATGTAGGCAGGCAAGAAGGAAGGAAAGAAAGAAGGAATAACTAGGTGGGATGAGAACAGGTCATGGTCTGCCACAAGGAAATTCAATTATGAATAAATAGGCATATAATAACAAAGGTTGTAGAAGTCAGACACTAGCTTAGATGGAAGCTTCATGAAAAATTCTTAAAATAGCCTCATTTTCAGAATCCCAGTTAGCAAGGTCACATATGAGAATTTTTCATCTGGCTAATTCATATAGCTCCTAATAAGAAGATAGTCTTAGAGAAGAGGTTTTTAAATAGCATAATGAATATGCTTAGACCTTTGCAGGTTATGCACAAGTCTCTTTGAATCTTAGTTATATGAGTTCAAAGTAAGTACAATCATATAATTGACAACCTCAAAGGGCTCCCATGAAAACTTGGAACTGGTGTAGGTACAGGTATAAGAAATGATGATGTTAGATAGATAGATAAAAAGATATAGTCATATAGTTATATAATTAGGTATATGATTATATAATTACATTACATGATTAGTTATGTAGCTTTATCATTATAACCCAAACTATAAAATATCCATGAATCCCTGGATAATTTTAAATATTTTTTAAAGTAAAATATTTTGAAAAGTAAGTTTAAATAAACTTTTTTGTGCTATTTTTAAAAAAAAATTTCTTGAGTATAATTGATTTACAGTGTTGTAAAGTAAATCAGTTATATAATCTATATACTTATGTATTCACTCATTTTTTTGTATTCTTTTCCTATATCGGCCATCACAAAGTATTGAGTAGAGTTCCCTGTGCTATACAGCAGGTTTTATTAGTCATCTATTTTATATGTAGCAGTGTTTATATGTCAGTCCCACAGCCACTGTGGAGAACAGTATAGAGATTCCTTAAAAAAACTAAAAATAGAACTATCATATGAACCAGCGGTCCCAGTCCTGGGCATATGCCCAGAAAAAAATTGTAATTTGGAAAGATGCAGGCACCCTAATTTAATTGCAGCACTATTTGCAATAGGTAGGACACTGAAGTGAACTGAATGTTCATCCACAAAGGAATGGATAGAAAGAAGGTGTGGTATATATATATATATATATATACATATGCATATATATATATATATAATGGAATACTGTGTCTTTAGTTGCCAAGTTCTGTGACTCTTTTCAACCCCATGGACTGTACCCTGCCAGACTCCTCTGTCCATGAGATTCTCCAGGCAAGAATACTGGAGTGAATTGCCATTTCCATCTTTAGGGGATCTTCCCAACCCAGGGATTGAACCTGTGTTTCCTGCATTAGCAGGATGGGTTGAGCCACCAGGGAAACCATGATGGAATATTACTCAGCCATAAAAAAAAAGTACAAAGCAATGCCATTTGTAGCAACATGGATAGACACAGAGATTGTCACACTGAGTGAAGTTAACCAGAGAAAGACGTGCCATATAATATTGCTTATGTGGGGAATCTAAAAAGAAAGGTACAAGTGAATTTATTAACAAAACAGTAGAGTTATGGATGTAGAAAATAAACTTATGATTACCAGGGGATAGGTGGGGGTAGGGATAATGTTAAATAAACTTTATTTAAGAACAGTTTTAGATTTATAGAAGATAGTATACAACATTTCCATATACCCACATTCAATTTCTCTTACTATTAACAGATTATATTAGAATAGTGTATTTGTCACAACTAATGAACCAATGTTGGTGAATTATTATTAAGTTCCATAGTTTCTTCAGATTTCATTAGGTTATACCTAAAGCCCTTTTTATTCCAGGATACTATCTAGACTATCACAGATAGGAGTTGTGTCTCTTTATAGCTCCTCTTGGCTGTGGGAAAGTTTTTCAGATTTTCAGGTATTTTGAGGATGAAATTTTATTGGAGTTACTATTATTTTTTTTTCAGGATGGGGATGTTGTTCTGTGTGTGTTGGGGAAGAACACCATTTTCATCCCATAACTGTCGAGGGCACATACTATCAACTCAGCTTGCACACTGTCAATGTTGGTCTTGGTCACATGTCTAAAGTAGTGTTCGTCAGGTTCTCTATTGTAAAACTAATCTTTCCTCCCACTTTCCATACTGTGCTTTGTTGGAAGAAATTCAACACACTTAAGAAGTTTGGACTTATGCTCTTTATCCTTCAGGCAGAGTATCTCCATAAACTGAAATTTTCCTATATTGGAGCTTTTATCTCTTCTCCCCCCCTTTTTTATTATCTAATCATTTATTTATATCACTGTGAACTCATGAATCAAACCCTTATGATTGCACAGTGGAAGTGACAAATATATTCAAGGGATTAGATCTAATAGACAGAGTGTGTGAAAAACTATGGATGGAGGTTCATGACACTGTACAAGAGGCAGTGGTCAAAACTGTCTCCAAGAAAAATAAATGCAAAAAACCCAAATGGTTGTCTGAGGAAGCCTTACAAAAGCTGAGGAAAGAAGAGAAGAAAAGGGCAAAGGAGAAAAGGAAAGATATTCCCATTTGAATGCAGAGTTCCAAAGACTAGCAAGGAGAGATAAGAAAGCCTTCCTCAGTGATCAATGCAAAGAAATAGAGGAAATAACAGAATGGCAAAGACTAGAGATCTCTTCAAGAAAATTAGAGATACCAAGGAACATTTCATGCAAAGATGAGCACAGTAAAGGACAGAAATGGTATGGACCTAACAAAGCAGAAGGTATTAAGAAGAGGTGGCAAGAATACACAGAAGAACTATACAAAAAAGATCTTCGTGACCTGGATAACCACGATGGTGTGATCACTCACCTAGAGCCAGACATCCTGGAATGTGAAGTCAACTGGGCCTTAGGAAGCATCACTATGAACAAAGTTAGTGGAGGTGATGAAATTCCAGTTGAGCTATTTCAAATCCTGAAAGATGATGCTGTGAAAGTGCTGCCCTGAATATGCCGGCAAAGTTGGAAAACTCAGCAGTGGCCACAGGACTGGAAAAGGTCCGTTTTCATTCCAATCACAAAGAAAATCAATGCCAGAGAATGCTCAGACTACTGCACAATTGCACTCATCTACACACTAGCAAAGTAATGCTCAAAATTCTCTAAGCCAGGCTTCAACAGTATGTTAACTGTGAATTCCAGAATAACATTTACTTTTGCTATATTGACTATGCCAAGTCCTTTAACTGTGTGGATTACAACAAACTGTGGAAAATTCTTCAAGAGATGAGAGTACCAGGCCACCTGACCTGCCTCCTGAGAAATCTGTGTGCAGGTCAAGAAGCAACAGTTAGAACTGAACATGTAACAATAGACTGGTTCCAAATCAGGAAAGGAATACGTCAAGGCTGTATATTGTCACCCTGTTTATTAAACTTAAATTCAGAGTACATCATGCACAATTCTGGGCTGGATGAAGCACAAGCTGGAATCAAGATTGCCAGGAGAAATATCAATAACCTCAGATATGCAGATGGCACCACCCTTATAGCAGAAAGTGAAGAAGAATTAAAGAGCCTCTTGATGAAAGTGAAAGAGGAGAGTGAAAAAGTTGACTTAAAACTCAATATTCAGAAAACCAAGATTATGGCATCTGGTTGCATCACTTCATGGCAAATAGATGGGGAAACAATGGAAACAGTGAGAGACTTTGTTTTGGGGCTCCAAAATCACTGCAGATGGTGACTGCAGCCATGAAATTAAAAGACACTTGCTCCTTGGAAGAAAAGTTATGACCAGCCTGGACAGCATATTAAAAAGCAGAGACATTACTTTGCCAACAAAGGTTCATCTAGTCAAAGCTATGTTTTTTTCCAGTGGTCATGTTTGGATGTGAGAGTTGGCCCATAAAGAAAGCTGAGCGACAATGAATCAATGCTTTGAACTGTGGTGCTGGAGAACACTCTTGAGAGTCCCTTGGACTGCAAGATTCGTTTAACATTTGTATCTTGCTTTGATACCAAGAAAATGATATGTGGCTCATTATAGCAGCCTCCCCTTGCTTATCTTTAACCTCCCACTCTAACACTGAAAGCCTGACTCCCACTGTCCACCATCCCATTTCTTTAACTGTTTAAGTCCAGTGTATGTATATAGTAGCATCAGAATTGTTAACCTGTACTTTCTTCGGAAGAAATTTTATTAACTAGAACATAATATGTGTAGTCCCTTTTGCCTCTAGTATTACAGACATGAGTCATTTCCAAAGGTACTACTGCCACCAGCATTTCCCCCATGTCACGCTAATGAGGCTATCTTACATACACTTAACTCTTGGACAGCTGGGGTTTAGCGGTGCTGACCCTCCTTGCAGTCAAAAATCCATGTAAAAAACTTACAGTCAACCCCCTATATCCATGGTTCCTCTGCGTCTCTAGTTCTGCATTCCTAGACTCAGCCCTCCCTGGATCATGTAGCTCTGCGAGTGCGTGCTCAGTCGCTAAGTCGTGTCCAACTCTGCAACCCCATGGACCAGCCCATGCAACCCCATGCAACCCCAAGGCTCCTCTGTCCATGGGATTTTCCAGGCAAGAATATGGAATAGGGCTTGCCATTTCCCACTCCAGCGGATCTTCCCAACCCAGAGATCAAAGCCACATCACCCGTGTCTCCTGCACTGGCAAGCAGATTCTTTACCACTGAGCCACCTGAGACGCCACTGCAGCATTTGTTACTAAAAAAAAATTCTGTGTTTAAAGAGACCCACATAGTTTAAACCCATGTTGTTCAAGGACCAACTGTATTTGTAATACACTTCAATTGTTACATTATTTTTTTTCCTTCTTTGGATCCCCAAACTTCTAATTATTTTTCAAATTTGTATACACTAAAGTTCATTCTATTATGTATTGCAGTTATAGCATCAAGCAGAATAGTTTCTTCACCCTAAAGATTCCCTGTGTTTCAACCTACTCTGTTCAAATTTCCTTCTGATTTCCTGGCAGCCACAAATCAGTTCACTGTAGTTATAATTTTGTCATTTCCAAATGTCCAGTTATTGGAATCATACAGTCTATAGCCTTTTCACACCCACACTTTTCACTTATGGGTATGCATTTAGTATATACTTCTTTTTCTGATTGATAGCTCATTTCCTTTAAATATTGAATAATATTCTGTTTATTTGTGTACCCATTGAAGGACTTCTTTTTGCATCTAGTTTTTAGAGGTTGTGACTAAGTCTGTTTTTAACCTCCATGTGCAAGATTTTATGTGGATTTTCAAATCACTGGGTAAATATTTAGAAGTATGGTTGCTGGATCTCATGATAAAATTACTTTTAGCTTACTGAGAGACTCCCAAACTGTGGTCCAAAAGGGCTATTGCATTTCCATCAGCACACATTTTGAGAAGTTCTATTTTCATTTCAGTTTAAAATATTTTAAAATTTACCTTGGGACGTATTCTTTGATCTTGCGTTACTTTGTTTTTTTTAAATAGCTTTATTTATCTAGTCACTTTTATTTGGCTGTGCTGGGTCTCCATTTCTGGGTGGGCTTTTCCTCTAGTTGAGGTGAGCGGGGGCTCCTCCCTAGTTGCGGTGCTCAGGCTTGTCATTGGGCGGCATCTCTTGTCGCAGAGCCGGGCTCTAGGGCACGTGGGCTTCAGTAGTTGTGGCTCCTGGCCTCTATAGTACAGGCCTAATAGTTGAGGTGCATGGGCTTATTTGTTGTGTGGCATAGGGGATCTTCCCAGATTTTACAGATCAAACCTGTATCTCCTGCAATGACAGGTGGATTCTTTACCACTGAGCCACTATGTGTTACTTTGAAAGATATTGTTCAATCTCCCAACATTAGGATTTTTCCCATGATTTTTCTGTTATTAATTTCTACTTTAATTTCATTGTTGTCTGAAGACATGTTTTCTATTCCTTTAAATTTGTTAAGATATGTCTTTCCATTCAAATCTTAACCATTATTACTTCCAATATTTCTTTTCCTTTATTCTCTTTCCTTCTGTTGGTATCCCAATTCTGCATGTTACATCGATAGTTACCTGGTAACTTTAAATATTTGATGGGTCCAAGGAATATTGTTGACTTTGTTTTATTCTTTCCTTGTGCTAAATATGGGAGTGACTACTTCTGCATGGTTTATACGTCAGAGTTCAAATTGGGAGTCTTCTGAAAGTTTTAGGAATCAATAATATGGAAAGCTGCACCAACCTTCCTACTTCCTTTTATTGCATACCTTTAGGTGTAAAAGACCATAATGGCAGGTAACAAACTACCTCTCTGTCTTTTGAAATTATTTCAGTATGGTCCAGTAATAGGAGATATTTTGGGGCAATGGAGATATGCAATTGATAGCTTACAGTGAAAGATGTCAGATTCGTGATCTCCAAAGAAGATTTAGCTTCAGGACCAGGGACCAGGCTTGATCACTCAAGAGCTTTTGTGTAGCAGAGTTTTATTAAAGTGAAAGGGGACAGAGAAAGCTTCTGACACAGACGTCAGAAGGGGGATGGAGAATGCCCCCCCTCACTAGTGTTAGCAAGGGAATTATATACTTTTTAAACTGGTTATTACAATAAATCAAAAGAATGTCTCAAGGTTGTAAAGATCTTACTAGAACCACTCCCATAATTCACATTTTAAGATGACAGGATTAGAACTAACAATAGAAAGATTTTACCAGACCAATTCCCATAAAATACATTTTAAGATGACAGGATTAGTCAGAAGGTTCTCAAGAAGGAGAAACATGTCCTCAAGCAGGATACATTGTTGTCATCTGTACAGAGTTTCACTAAAGGAAATCATATCCTTGAGCAAGATTAGTTGTTTTGTTGTGCAATCACCAGCTCTGGGCTTGAAGGAAAAAAACCTTTGCCTTTTTCTCCTCCTTGAGAGCTCCAGACCCCTTCCTCCTCCTCAGGAACCCACTTCTTATCAACCTAAGAATTGACTTGACAATTATGAGGAATGACATCCCATGACCTGAACTTGTTTGGAAAATATTTATTGTCATGAAGAACAGTATTTATGAAAGTTGGATTAATCTCAAAAGTTTTTAGATTTTCAAAAACAAAATAATCAAGTACCAGTACATGGGATTTGATATAAAAAACAAAACTGCACAAAACAGACACTGGTTGGAATATTGATTAAGTCAAAAAAACTAAGCACCCTATTTTTTGTTGAAGTAGTTTTTAATAGTAAAAGTGATTTTTGCCATACATTGACATGAATCAGACATGGATTTACATGTATGGCAAAAACCACTACAATAAGCCTCCAACTAATAAAAATAAATGGGAAAAATAGTAAAAGTGAGAAAATAATACAGCTCTTTTTACAGTGATAATGTGCATGGCACATAGAAATCACTCAATATTAGCAGTGATGATGATGATGATATGATGTTGGTATAGCTTCTCTGTCATTTTTCTATGGCATTAAACAAAACTCTTCCCAGGTAGCACTGGTGGTAAAGAACCTGCCTGCCAATGCAGGAGACGTAAGAGATGCAGGTTCGAGCCCTGGCTCCGGAAGATCCCTTGGAGAAGGAAAAGGCAACCCACTCCAGTACTCTTGCCTGGAAAATCCCATGGACAGAGGAGCCCGGTGGAATACAGTCCATTAGATAATAAAGAGTTGAACATGGCTTAGCAAACGAAGCTCAGAGAAATCTTTAGATGCCACAGAGTCCCCTAAAATGCACTATAGCCTATAGTAAGTATTATAAAAAAAATCAGAAGTAACCTTTAGAGAGAAGGACCGACTCTCGCGGGTCTCCTTCGGGAATGGTGAAGTGTAGCGCATCTAATTGTTAATGCAGCGAAAGGGCACAGAAGACTTCAAGCAATTAGGTCTATTTTGTTGACAGAGACTCTTGAAGGTTTTCAGAGAACGTTTGATTACATTTTGTTTCAGTACAAGTGTATGTTAACTTATCTGTGATAAATAATGACCACTGAGTAACTAATCTTTGAAAGGAAATTTTCTAACCATGGTTCATCTAGCTGAGAGATGTTCCTTATTAGACAACTGTGTTTTCTTCAGGGTTAATAGTGGGTAAGATTGAGAATTTATAATTTCAATGATCATTGACGTTTAAGCCTAATCGTCACTTCTTTAGACAAGCCCACATTAAAATTTAAATCAGGACCCTGAGTTATAATCTCCATTATACCTTTCAATTTTCATTTCTATCACTACCACAGCTTGCAATTATGTCCCCAAATTAGTTTTTTAAATCTCTTTTAGGTTAGATACAGTACACATTTTTGCAACTTTAGGACCCACTTTATAAAATCTTAAAAAAAAATAGTTATGCAAGGAGATAAACTGAGATACTAATTATTTTGGTGAGGCTTTAGTGTGCTTATAGCTTTCTTATAAGCATAAAATTGGCAGAAATTATGCTGTGTGACTTCTGAAGCTACTTTAGAATAGGTGATAGAGTCTCCAGCCTTGGTTTATGCAAACACCTACAGAAGGAGCTTTGCGAGTAAGCCAGCCTCATAGTAAAGCCACACATAGGTGCTCCATCACTGTACACAGCTTTTAGCCTCCAAGCCCAGGTGCCAAGCATGAAAATGGATGAGACTTCGGATGCTTCCAGTCCCAAGCTACAAGCCACCCCAGCCTTGGAGTCTTTGTAGCTGAGGCTTCAAATATTGTGGAAGATAGCCAGGCTGTCCCCATGATATCCTTTCTAAATTCCTGACCTTCAGAATTTGTGCATGTAACACAGTTGTTGTTTTAACCCAGTAAGTAATTTCTTACCAGGGCTTCCCTGGTGGCTCAGAGGTTAAAGCGTCTGCCTGTAAGGCGGGAGACCTTGATTTGATCCCTGGGTTGGGAAGATCCCCTGGAGAAGGAAATGGCAACCCACTCCAGTATTCTTGCCTGGAGAATCTCATGGACGGAGGAGCCTAGTGGGCTACAGTCATGGGGTCACAGAGTCAGACATGATTGAGCGACTTAACTAACTAATTTGTTACAAATCAGTAGTAACTCAAACATGGAAAATAATGGAAATATCACAAGGATTTTAGAATTTGGACAAAAAAACCTAACCCTAAATCTAGGACTAAAATGATGGACTCTGAATTCAGACTCTAATTGCATGTGGTAAAACATGTAATAAGTGTTCACTAGATCCTAAGATCATGCTAATGATCATACATGCATAATCATATGAAATTCTTGTAACAATTCTGTATTTATGAACTATAGCTGTCCTTATTTAAAAATAAGAAACAGAAGCTCAGAGAGGTTAAGTAAATTGTTGTGTCACATATACAATAAGGCCTCACAGATGCCAATGGAATGCTCTGAAGTTGGAATTGTTGTTCAAATGCCCAGTCATGTACGAATCTTTGTGACCCTGTGGACTGCAGGATGCCATGCTTCCCTGTTCATCATCTCCCAGAGTTTGCTCAGACTCATGTCCATTGAGTGAATGATGCCATTCAACCATCTCATCCTCTTGTCATCCCAGTCTCCTGTCTTCAATCTTTCCCAGTGTAAGGTCTTTTTCAAAGAGACAGCTCTTCATATCAGGTGGTCAAACTATTAGAGCTTCAGCATCGGTCATTCCAATGAATATTCAAGTTGTCCCAGTTGTTATCAGGGAGATTTCAGCTTTTTACAGCCTGTGTCAACAAATCACAGCATGCAGGTTACACCAGAGAGTCCTCATAAATCATACAGAATTAATAAACAAGGTGATAGACATCAGGAGAGTTTTTAATTGAAGCATTGCCAGGAAGGACAGAAATGTATGTTTCTGGGGATGCTTATATGACTCTGTTTATCAGTCATGTTTTGGTTACAGAAATGTATGTTTCTTTTGAATATTCACTGAGCTACACACTCAGTTCACTTCAGTCACTGAGTTATGTCCAGCTCTCTGTGACCCCATCAAGTGCCGCACACCAGGCTTCACTGTTCATCACCAACTCCCAGAACTTGCTCAAAGTCATGTCCATTGAGTAGGTGATAGCATCTAACCATCTCATCCTCTGTTGTCCTCTTCTCCTCCTGCCTTCAATCTTTCCCAGCATTCGGGTCTTTTCTAATGAGTCAGTTCTTCGCACTAGGGGGCCAAAGTACTGGAGCTTCAGCTTCAGCTGCATATTTAAGTTCAATCCTTCCAACATATATTCAGGACTGATGTCCTTTAGGATTGACTGGTTTCATCTCCCTTCAGTCCAAGGGACTCTCAAGAGTCTTCTCTAACACCACAGTTCAAAAGCATCAATTTTTTGGTACTCACATGTTCCAACTCTCACATCCATACATGGCTACTGGAAAAAACCATAGCTTTGACTAGACAGACATTTGTTGGCAAAGTGATGTGTCTGCTTTTTAATATGCTGTCTAGGTTGGTTGGTCATAGCTATGTTGCAAGGAGCAAGCGTCTTTTCATGTCTGCAATCACCATTGCAGTGATTTTGGAGCCCAAGAAAATAAAATCTCTCACTGTTTCCATTGTGTCCCTATCTATAGATGCTATGAGATGATGGGAACAGATGGCATAATCTTCATTTTTTGAATGTTGAGTTTTAAGCCAGCTTTTTCACTCTTCTCTTTCACCTTCATCAAGAGGCTGTTTAAGTTCCTCTTTGCTTTCTGCCGTAAGGGTGGTGTCATCTGTGTATCTGAGGTTATTGATATTTTGCCCTGCAATCTTGATTCCAATTTGTTCATCCAACCTGGCATTTTGCATGGTGCCCATAAGTTAAATATGCATATAAGTTAAATAAGCAGGGTGACAATACATAGCATGACATAATCCTTTTCCAATTTGGAACCAGCTCATTGTTCCATGCCTGGTTCTAAGTGTTGCTTCTTGACTTGCATACAGATTTCTCAGGGGGCAGGTAAGGTGGTGTCTAGCATTCCCATCTCTTGAAAAATTTTCCAGTTTGTTGTGATTCACACAAAGGCTTTAGCATAGTCAACAAAGCAGAAGTAGATGTTTTCCTGGAATTCTCTTGCTTTTTCTGTGATCCACCTGATGTTGGCAATTTGATCTCTGGTTCTTCTGCCTTTTCTAAATCCAACTTGAACATCAAGAAGTTCTTGGTTCACATACTACTGAAGCCTCGCTTGGAGAATTTTCATTATTACTTTGCTAGTGTGTGCGATGAGTACAATTGTGCAGTAGTTTGAACATTCTTTGGCATTGATTTTCTTTGGGATTTGAATGAAAACTGACTTTTTCTAGCCCTGTGATCACTGATGAATTTTCCAAATTTGCTGACATATTGAGTGCAGCACCTTAATAGCATCATCTTTTAGGATTTGAAATAGCTCAGCTGGAATTCCATGTCCTCCACTAGCTTTGTTCATAGTGATGCTTCCTAGGGCCCACTTAACTTTGCACTCCAGCAAATCTGGCTCTAAGTCACACCATCATGGTTATCTGGGTCATTAAGTTTTTTTTTTTTTTTTTGGTATAGTTCTGTGTATTCTTGCCACCTCTTCTTAATATCTTCTGCTTCTGTTAGGTCCATATCATTTTTGTCTTTATTGAGACCATCTTCACATGAAATGTTCCCTTGGTATCTCTAATTTTCTTGAAGAGATCTCTAGTCTTTTCCATTCTATTATTTTCCTCTATTTCTTTGCATTGAGTGCTGAGGAAAGCTTTCTTATCTTTCCTTGCTATTCTTTGGAACTCTGCATTCAAATGGGAATATCTTTCCTTTTCTCTTTTGCCTTTCACTTCTCTTCTTTTCTCAGCTATTTGTAAGGCCTCCTCAGACAACAATTTTGCCCTTTTGCATTTCTTTTTCTTCAGGCTGGTCTTGATCACTGCCCCCTGTACAATGTTATGAACCTCAGTCTATAGTTCTTCAGGCACTCTGTCTATCAGATCTAATCCCTTGAGTCTACTAGTCACTTCCACTGTGTAATCATAAGGGATTTGATTTAGGTCATACCTGAATGGCCTAGTGGTTTTCCCTACTTTCTTCAATTTAAGTCTGAATTTGGCAATAAGAAGTTCATGATTTGAGCCACAGTCAGCCCCCAGTCTTGTTTTTTGCTGAGTAGATAGAGCTTCTCCATCTTTGGCTGCAAAGACTATAATCAGTCTGATTTTTGCATTTAGCATCTGGTGATGTCCATGTGTAGCATCTTCTCTCGTGTTGTTGGAAGAGGGTGTTTGCTGTGACCAGTGAATTCTCGTGGCAAAACTCTCTTAGCCTTTGTCCTGCTTCATTTTTTACTCCAAGGCCAAGCTTGCCTATTAATACAGATATCTCTTGAATTCCTACTTTTGCATTGCAGTTCCCCATGATGAAAAGAACATCGTTTTTGGGTGTTAGTTCTAGAACCTCTGTGGGTCTTCATAGAACCATTCAACTTCAACTTCTTCAGCATTACTGGTCGGGGCATAGACTTGGATTACTGTGATATTGAATGGTTTATCTTGGAAACAAACAGAGATCATCCTGTCATTTTTGAGGTTGCATACAATACTGCATTTTGGACTCTTTTGTTTACCATGATGGCTACTCCATTTCTTCTAAGGGATTCCTGCCCACAGTAGTAGATATTATGGTCATCTGAGTTAAATTCACCCATTCCAGTCCAGTTTAGTTCACTGATTCCTAAAATGTCAATGTTCACTCTTGCCATCTCCTGTTTGACCACTTCCAATTTACCCTGATTCATGGACCTAACGTTCTAAGTTCCTATGCAGTATTGTTCTTTACAGCATGTGATTTGACTTCCACCAACAGTCACATCTACAACTGGGTGTTGTTTTTGCTTTGGCTCACCCTCTTCATTCTTTGTGAAGCTATTTCTCCACTTTTTCTCCAGCAGCATATTGGAAACCTACAGACGCGGAGAGTTCATCTTTCAGTGTCATATCTTCTTGCCTTTTCATACTGTCATGGGGTTCCCAAGGCAAGAATACTGAAGCGGTTTTCCATTGCCTTCTCCAGGGACCATGTCTTATCAGAGCTACACACGAATAAGTTGTAAACATTTTTGTATGTAGTTTGGACATCAAAATATTTTCAAATCTGTTATTCAAATCCTGATTTCCCATCAAAACAAGGTAGAGTTTATTCTAAGAATGCAAGATTCGTTTAACATTTTAAAATAAATTACTGCCATTCACCAGACTAGCAGAACAGAGGGGTGAAAGATCATCTAACCATTTCAGTAGATGCAGATAAAACAATTGATAAATAGTGTAACTGGAATAGAGAATTTGGTAAGCATTACCTCCTCTCTAACAAGAAAATTTGGGCCATCTCTTATACATGCTCTTGTCTAATTGTCTTTCACTCCTGTTTATCTTCACTCGCGATGCATATTTTGCTGGAGGAAACCTGATTGGCTTTATTTTGGTTGTATCCACGCTCCTCCAACAAGAGTAAGACAGTTACTCTGTGCTGCTGTACAACAGTAGTACGAATCATGAAAAGAAGCAAGAAGAAGAGATACAAAGTTCAATGTTGGTTTTAAGAATTTTTTATTTAAGTGAATCAATTGACTACCAGATTCAAAGGTACAGATACCTACAGCTACATAGATTTCATATATTCTGAGCTATAAATGGTTCGTGGAAATTGGAAAGACAGATATAAGTAAGAAAATTACTCTGTATAAACAGCAGAGGCAGACAAGAAGCAGATCTCAAATGACCTGTTAACCCATGTAAGTGATATGGATTTAATTATAAAGAAACAGAAAGCCACCAAAGCATTTAAAGTAGATGGACATGAGTTGATATGGACTTTAGTTAACAAAGAGCATACTGGCATCTGTGATGGGAACATATATGAGGCGAATGGGCTTTAAGCACAGAGATTAAGTGTAATAATCCAGGTGAGAAATATAAAGGACCTGCATTACTGGGTAATGGGAATGAAGACAAAGAGGTGGGTTTAATTGCAGTTTATAAGGTAGCATCCATAAGGCTGAATATCTAGCTGAAAACACAGAATGAAGAATCAACTTTGAAAGGTGTGGCTAATTACCAGTGCCATATGCTATGCTTAGTCACTCAATCATGTCTGACTCTTTGAGACCCCAAGGACTGTAGCCTGGCAGGCTCCTCTGTCCGTGGGGATTCTCCCGGCAAGAATACTGGAGGGGGTTGCCCTGCCATCCTCCAGGGGATCCTCCCAACATAGGGATTGAACCCAGATCTCTTGCCTTGCAGGTGGATTCTTTACCATCTGAGTCACCAGGGGAGTCCAAGAATACTGGAGTGGGTAAACTATCCCTTCTCCAGGGGATCTTCCTGACCCAGGAATTGAATTGGGGTCTCCTGCATTGCAGGTGGATTCTTTACTAGCTGAGCTACCAGGGAAGCCCCTAATTATCAATAGAGGGTATTAAGAGAAAGATCAGTGAATGGGAAAAGACAGAGATAATGAATCAATTTGATCTATTTTGTCATCATTTTCTATTGCTCATCATGCTGGAGATGTCTAGTAGGCATGCACCTGGACATATAGGTCTGTTTTGAATTTAGGTATAAAGTATCAGAATTTGGTGAACAACTATTTTAAGCTTTTCCTTTAGTTTGAACTTCTTTTTCTAATCCTCTTCTCCTTGAATACACAGTTTCCCTCTTAAAGGATATATCCAAGTGTCACTTCTCAAAAGCTTTACCTGTCAGAATCCACACCATAAAGAGTACTTTCTATTCTTCCCTACTCTGTTTTTCTGAGTGCATCCAGAGCTGTCCATATGTAACTCTAACGTGGAACCTAACTGAATGATCTATATTCATCTAGAGTTTAAACTCTATAGGAGCAAGAATTTGGAATATCTCCTCTAGAATGTATGTTTAAGGCATAGCAGTCTTCTTGGTAGATATTTGGGTGTATGATAAAAATTTGGTGAACCAAATAATGAAACAGTGAATGAATGAATCTGCAAACAGTGAATGAATGAATGAAATAGAGCCTCAATAGTATGTGATCCCATTATCCCACTGCCTGGCACATAATAAGTATACAATAAAGAGTTTTAACTGTGAAAGGCCAAAGAGCTACAAAATTACTTACACTATAATAAATTCATAAATACATGTGAACTGCATGCATTTTCTTATCATTTCCAACATTATCTCTCTTTGGCTAGAAACACTATGTATTTATGTTTTAGCTGGAAGAATACGTTGAGATTTGCACATCATATTTTAATAATATACATCATATTAGGAATGTGCTTTATATATTTCCTGCTTTTATGTGTAATTTGCCAATTACTTCAGGTTATGAGGCCTTTTTGCAACAGTCTTTTGCATTCTGTTGAAACTCTGGCCACTAATAGATACTCTACTCTTTTTCTTCATTACTTTACACTTTAGCTATCAATAATATTGAGAAATAATGACAAGTAAAAAGCTAAAGGACATTCTAATTCACTCGGAAGTGGCTCCTTAGACACTCATTGTCTGGCTGATGCACAGTAAGAGGAAATGCACAGCAGGTATTGTATTTCCTAGTCGTTGGCTAGCCTTCTAATCTTGCTGCATTTACATGCAGGATCCTGATTTTATCTTCCTACATTCTGGTTGTGGTTGAGGACTGTTCACAAATGGGATTATTTGAGAGTATGTGTGTGTTTGTAGGTATAGAATTCTTGAGAAAAATATACTGAGTGTGATGAATTTTCCCAGGAAAAGGAAGCTTAGTTCTATCACTGATACTTTTGAAGTGGTAATTCGTGGTGCTTTTCATCAAATACATTATAAATATAATGGTCTTTAAAAGCAGAAAACACACTGCTCACTTGTTTTTGTTGTTTTGATACCTCAATTTCTGTTTTGATTATCATATTTGATACCATGTGTTTCTTTGTGACATTTTATTTTTAAATCATTCATGTTCTTTCTGTCAATCATTGAAAATTTAACAATAATGATACTTACTTCAAATAGCATTTATACCTTTTCTGCTGCCTTTAATCTGTTGGTGCCTAGTAAAAACTATATCAAAGTTTCTGATGAGTTATACTTAATATAAGAATCAATATAACACAAAATGAAACTATATGAGTAAGAATTCAAGGCTTTAGTTGAGGAGCTTTGCGATAAAAAATTTTATTCCTAAACATTTTTTTCTTTTCATGAATTTTCAGAAGCATGTAATTTTTTTTCTGTGGGATTGATATTCACTGAAATCAAACTGTGTAAAAGTGAGGCATTTCTCTATTGTAAAAACAATTTGCACGAGAGTAATTCCAAGTTATAGTGTGGTTGAAATTATGCTTTTTCTTAAATAGATGATAAAATGATGTAGTGAAATTAGTACCTGCTTTGGAATCAGAAATATGAATTTAAATCATAGAACAGTTAGTTCATTAAATATGTTAAAGAGCTCTATTAACTTGTGAACCTTAATTACTTATCCATAAAGTGGTAGATAATCTCTTATGTCACATGGTAAGAATTCAGGGATATATTACATGAAAAATATTACCATATTGTCTGTTATGTGCCATGGTAGATTTTAAAGCCTTTTCATATATCAATTTATGTAAACCATGTATATATTATACATATATATGGTTCTAGGATAGAATCTGTTATCTGACATACATAATCAGGATAAATTCTATTAGCCTAATAAAACTTCATGGCATTTTGAGCATGCAAATTGCAGGAGAGGAAAAAATCATCAGTGCTGTTTGGAGAATGAAACACCAAATCTAATGGTTCTTTTTCAGTATTATGCGAGTATATAATATTTAATTTTTATTCACAATTTTTCAGTAACATGAAAATCGACAATTACTAATTCCTTGATATAAAACTTATCTAGAGATCCTAAAAACTCCAGAATGGCTCAGAATGCCTCGAATTAGGCAAAAAAGATTAACACAGGATGAAGCCCTCAAGTAATTGCAAAGCAAATCTCCTGAAGACCTATAATATTCACTCTGTACATAGCTGTGAGTTGCTGGGGTATAACTGCAAGAATACAAATAAATAAAACACCTCATCCCTGCTTAGAAGCTTTATGAGTAATGTCCTGAAAAAAAAGTTTCTATCAGCACTTCAGGATGGGACTGGTGAAGATAATGATACAATTGTGAAAAATTCAGAATATTGTAACATTTTTTTGAGAAATAGAGCCAAAGAATATATGTGAAACTTTAAAAATATTGCACCCAAGTATTTTAAAAACAGGCTTAGGTTATCAAAATGTCATAATTGTAGGGATTAGAAATCATCTTTTCTATACCTAAGGAATTTCAAGATCCATCGAAATCAATACAGATTGTTCTAATATTTTAAAGCCTGCACCTTATTATTCATTATTAGGGATTTATATCTACCCTTGGCTCCTGTCTGAGAATTTACTTGAATACTTGCTGAGCAATTGCCTTCTTTAGCAGTGGGGAAGAAATAAAAGGGATGAGTGGTGTAGCTCAAATTAACTATTTTTCTTTTTTTACTAGTTTTAACACTTTCCACAATTCCTGTTGCTAAATGGCTTGAGCTTATTAAAACAGTGCTATCTAGCAGATGTTAACAGAGATGGGAGCAGTTAGACTGATGTAAATACAGTGTTCCCATTTGCCCAGAATCTTACTCCTGAAATAGGCTTTAAAAAACATAAACCAAGGGGACAGTTTTCTCAGTTTATTTCCATTTACAACAGAAGCATAGAATCTCAGAAATAAAGAATAAAGGTCATAGGTCATAATGATATGCCAGAGTTGTAGATTCTGCAGGGAATGTAGGGCCACAGAAGGATGAATTATCCATTCCTCAAATGAGGCAATCAGTGATCATGTGCACTTTATGTGTGCACCAATCTCTTTGCAAAATGTCAGTTATTTCCAAAATAGGAGAGACATGAATTGAGAGGATAAAAGCACTAATCCTGAAAAGTAATGAGAAAAAATAAATTATCCTACGTTGAATCAGAATCAAATTGTTGTCAAGAACTTTTAGATGGAGGAATATGATACAGAGGAAAACAGACTCTATGACTTAGTGGTTATCCAATGGAATTAAATTCTGACTGAGCGTCAGTAAAGAAGAAGGAAAATAACATGCAGATAAGAGGAAATCTGTTACTGCAGAACCTCCCTGAAACTGTGAGGTAGGTAAATGTTTACAGAATACAGAGAGAGCCACACCCGAGTAAACGGAATAATTTGTTTGGACAGATACTATCCCTTTGGTATATGTGTTCTAGCCTTTTGAACCCAAGTTTCCTCATCTGTAAAATAGTGTAGGTAGCAACAAATACTCTTTTCATTTTTGTGTGTGTGATGGACATTGAGCTAATGCATGAGAAATAACATGAAAAAAGAGAAGGCAATAGTTATGAAATCGGCAGCAGATGTATAATGTCCATGTTTTAGTGAGAATGAGGTGATGGAGGAGAACACAAATCCCAATACAATGAGATCAGTAATGGAATGAAATATTTCCCTATGGTTGTATTTAATTTACCTGGATTGTGAACAAAATTTGATCCTTAAATCCCTACTATTTTATTGATCTGTAAGCAAATAGCATGTGTTTGGGGGGAGGTGGGGTGGGAGGATGGTTTAACCACATCACACTGACTCGCAGGATCTTAGTTCCCTGACCAGGAATCCAAGCCATGCCCCCTGCAGTGGAAGTATGGAGTCCTAACCACCGAAATGCAAGGGAAGTCCTAACACCTTGTTTTTATGTATCAATTTTTAACTAAAATATGGTCAGGTTATCACTGTTTATCTATTATTCCCCTTTTATAAAAGTACTAATGGTAAAGCCAGGGTTGATTATTATTAAGGTGTACCACATATTTATTCCAAAAAGCAAACTATTAATAGATTGGATGAATGAACAATTATAAATTACCTGCTAATTAAACATCTAAAATCATCTCAAAATCAGAGACTTTATGCATACCTTTTTTGTCTTTAGTAGACTAGTGTATGTGTCACAGAGAGAGAGAGAGGGAGAATACGCAGGCACGGCCTCCTGATTCAGTTGTGATGGACTGCTTTCCATCTGTCATGCCCCAGATTATATGTTATCAGCTGAATCAATCAATAAATTCATATAACAGAATTTATTGTCTAGTTTAGTTTTACTTCCTTACACACCCTCTTGAAAGGACTATTGTTGCACATCAATAACCCCTTTCCTGAGCAAATATCAAAGTGTACACTGTGGTTTCTTACACTGCAGGGGGAGAAATACTTACATAGCATACACAGCGCACCATTATTTACTTATGTTTGGTGTTTGGTTTGCCACAAAGCAGCAATCATAAACAACAGCCAAGAGAGAACACTCAGCCTTCAATAATACTGTATTGGGAATACATCACCTAGCATTGAAAATGTCATATAAAATTCATATCCATAACTGTTTACAGAGAGAAAAAAAGCCGTTATGCTTTGCAATGCTAGCACAGTTCTCCAGAATATTGAGAGAGATGCCATGTGCTCTGTCTTTTTTCACACTTGTTTTTGGTATCTGGAGCAATGTTTCAGGGTTTTATTGATTTTCATTCTGGCTGTGGTTGATTAATGTTTCAGGAAGGAATCAGGTGCATAGCTGAATAGAAATGTCAGTGCTTTTTCTCAAGTCAAAGTGGGGTGGGGGTGGGACGAAACCAACCCACCTATTGGTTTTATCTGGTGATGTGTACACACAATAAAATGAATCTAAACCTGACAACCAAGTGCGCTGGTTAACAGGAAGCTCCACAGGCTTTTCAACACCGGCTGTTGTTACCAATGGCCTGTTAGCAACTTCTGGCAACCAAAAAAACGTTACTGTTTCATGAGAACATTAGTGATCTTTTTATTTTTCTTCAGATTTAATCTCTAGGTTAAGTGTGTTCACCTCATAAATTTGCTTCCCAGAAGGTACATTCATTAGTAATTGCTTTTCCTTAACAAGAGTTTCTCACTCATTACAGGAAACCCACAAGTGTAATAGTTGAGACGATTCCATTGTAGTAACGTTTTTCATCCTGACCCTATTCCCAAGGTTAAGAAATTGCTCGTCAATTTAATGTTTTCTATTTGCTTCTTTGCCAACTTCATGTTTATATTTTAATAGCTCATTTTCCACTATCCACACTTCCCTTCTTCATATCAGTCTGGCTTTTTCATTATGTTACTATTACATGATTCTCACAGATTTCTCTGAATCTAATAAACATCCAACATATTGTCATCCAGATAAACAATCACACCTAATTAATGTGGCTTGCAAACTCCCATTCATTCCTGAGAAGCAAATACATTTTGTAGAAATAAAAGATGACCATTTAGCCCCACTGGTTATTACTGCATTTGAAATAAATTTTATTTTAATTTATAAATGTTAACAATTACAGTGAAGGAAAACACATTTAATAAAATAGACTCAATAATTCAATTCATTTATAATCAAAGGTTTTATTTTGAATTTTGGAAGAAATCAGCACTTTCCTTATTTTTGGCAGTTGTCACATTTGCTAAAATTATACAGCTTACATGGAACATGACTAAAAATTCAACTTAAATGTATCTTTAATACTGTCAAAGACTAATCAACTTCAGAAAGTCCTGTAACCATATAATGAAGAACAGATTATGAAACTGAATCACTAGAGAATGTCTCCGTATTAAATAGAGAATGTCCCTAACATCAAAGACAAATGCATTCATTTACCATACACTTCAGTTCTATGAAACAACGCCACATTAATTTGCTCCAAATGTGAACCATGTTTTCCCATTTTCTTGAAATTATTGAAAAGCTTTCATTTCTTCATGCTAACCAAAAAAGAAAAGAAAGCATCAAATAGTATAACTTCTTATTCAACTCATGTATATCTAGTCTTAAAATCATATATCCTGTGACATCAGGTCTAACTGGGGCTTCCCAGGTGGCCCAGTGGTGAAGAATTCGCCTTCAGTGCAGGAGACACAGGTTCAATCCTGGGTTGGGGTTCCTTTTCTAGATCTCCTGGAGAAAGAAATGACAACTGGCTCAGTATTCTTGCCTAGATGAAATCCCATGGACAGAGAAGCCTGGCAGGCTCCAGCCCATGGGGTCAACAAAAAGTCGGACACTGCTTAGCAACTGATCACACACATAGGTCCATTTATTTTTCCCTGAAAAAAAATCCTTACTGAAGCCCTGAACTTTTAATCTAGACTAATTGCTTTCTTAATACATTACTATATTCTTCACTTGAATCTTCTGATTACTGGAATCTCAATCTTCTTCAGTGTTGTTTTTGTTTTTTTTCTGTTTTTTGAATTGTTTCATTCTCAGTTATCTTCCTCTGAAAGGAATACAAGCAAGAAAATTGTCTGAAAATATATTTATTTTTACTTCATGCTTGATTGTTCTTTGGAGGTTTGAATGGGGACAAAATGAATAAATAAGTAAAATTATTAAAAAGTAATATAACTTAAGAAGTTTGTATGTTGTCTCTTGTTCCATTTTTTTTAAGGTTTCTGGATATTCTATTACTGTTTTATTCAGATATAGACTCACATGAAGTTGTAAAAGAATAACAAAAAGAATCCCTCCTTTGTACCCCTTACCTGGTTTCCCCAATCGTAATATTTTGCAAAACTGTAATAATCATATCCAGAATATAGGTATCGATATTATACAATGCACCAGTCACATCCAGATTACTCTTATGGATTTACTTACTCGTGTGTGCACACATACGTGCATGTATTAAATTCTATGCAGCTGTGTCACCTATATAGGTTCGGGCTTCCACCACAAAGTCAAGATAAGCCATCCCAATGCCACAAATATCCCTCTATTGTGATCTTATAACCAGAACCACCTTCTTCCTATCTCCTTCTCCCCTTTCCAATTTCTAGACACTGCTAATCAGTCTCCATTTCTAAAATGTTATCATCTCAAGAATGTTGTATAAAGAGAATCATACCCTTTTAGATTGACTTCTCCATTAAGTGCAGTTCCCTGAAGATTCATCCGAGTCATTTGTGAGTCACTACTGCTGAATAGAATTCCAGAGTAAGTATGCAGCACACTTTGTTAAGTGATTCACTAGCTGAGGATATCTGGACTGATTCCTTTTTGCTTTTACAAATAAAGCTGCCTCTAATAGTTGCATACAGACTTTTGTGTGTGAACATAGTGTTTTTTTTTTTTTTTTTCCTGAGATAAATGCCCCTGGATGCAAGTACTGGGTCATATGGTAGATGTATGTTTAGTTTTCTCAGACTCTACTTAACTCTCCCAAGAGTGCCTGTACCATTTTACATTCCCATCAGCAATGTATCAGCAATCTAGTGTCCAAATGCTCACCAAAATTTAGTACTGTCATTATTGGTTACTTCACCCATCCCAGTAGACGTATGATGTCTCATCATAGTTTTAATTTTCATTTCCATAATGAGCTAATGATGTGGAACATTTTTCACATATTGATGGTCATCTGTATATCAACTTAGTGACAATTATGTTTATTTTGTTCATCTTTATATTGTATATTTTATGTTTAATTTGGGGATTTTTATATATTCTAGATACTAGTGCTCTATTGGATAAATGGTTTGCAAATATATTTTCCCAGTCTGGGCTTTTGTTTTCATTCTCTCCACATGGTATTTATATATATATATATATATATATATATATATATATATATAAAAAACATATGCACTTGAAATGAAGTGTATTCTGCTTTTTAATGGACTGGTCCATATATATTAAGTTTAACTGATCTAATGTATCATTTAATGCCATTGTTTTCATATTGATTTTCTGTCTGGATGGTCTATATGTTTATGTGAGTAAGGTGTTATAGTCCCCTACTATTATTGTATTACTGTTATTTTTATATGTTTGTTAACCTTTGCTTTATGTATTTTGGTACTATGTTAGATACATATTTATTTACAACTGTAATATCTTCTCATTAATTTGATCCCTTACCATTATGCAATGTTCTTCTTTGTCTCTTACATACAGTCTTTGTTTTAAACTTTATATTGACTGATACAGGTATTGCTTCCCCAGATATCTTTTTATTTCTATTTATATTGAATACTTTTTTCCATTGGGTATACTTTTTATTTAAGATATGAGGTCTAAGTTGACATTTATTCTTTTTCTTATGTATATTTAATTGTTCCTGAACTATTTGTTGAACAGGATATTTTTCCTCATTTGGATTTTTCAGTTTCATCAAAACTCAATTGAATATATGGGTCTATTTCTGCTCCATTGATCTATGTTTTCATCCTTCCACCAAAATATACTATCAATTATTACGGCTATATATTTAGCTTTAATATTATATAGAATAATTCTTCCCACTTTATTCCTTATCACAATATATTTAGCTATCTCAGGGCCTGTGCTTTTCTTTTCAATTTTTGGGAAATATCTGTTCATATCTACACAAAATCTTGTTGGGATTTTGTAGGAGTTGCACTAAACCTATATGCTTATTGGGAAAGAGTTGGCATCTTCAATGTATTGAGTCTTAACTCATGAACACCTTTTATCTCTTCACTCATTTGGATCTTCTTTGATTTCTTCCATCATAATTTTGAGATTTTTCTGTACACTTATCTTGTACATGTTTTAAGTGTATAAATATTTAATTTGGGGGATGATTGCAAATGGTATAGTGTTTTAAATTTCTGTTTCCACATATTTATTGTTAGAATATAGAAATGCAATTGATATTTGTGTGTTTATCTTGCTTCCTGCAGCCTTGTTAAACTGACTTCCTAGTACTCAGAATTATGTGTAGACTTTTTGTTTATTAATTTTTTACATTGAAGTATATTTGATTATAGCATTGTTACATTTAGATGTACAACATAGTAATTCCAAAATTTTATAGACTCACAGTTATAAAATATTGGCTATGTTACACAACTGTATAAAATATCCTTGTAGCTTAATAACTTCATAATTAGTCTATACCTGTTTTTTAAACAAACTTATTGAAGTATATTGCTTTACAGAGTTGTGTGAATTTCAGCTGCACAGCAAAGTGATTTGGTTATACATGCATAGATACTCTTTTTGAATATTCTTATGATTTATAATGGGGTATTGAATACATTTCCCTGTGTCATACAGTAGGTCCTTGTTGTTTATCCATTCTATATATAATAGTTTGCATCTGCTAACCCCAAACCCCCGCTGCATTCCTCTCCCAACCTCCTCCTTGGCGACCAGGAGTCTGTTCTGTCTTCTGTCTTTGCAAATCCATTTCTGTTCCATAGGCAAATCCATTTATGTCATATTTTAGAGTCCATACATAACTGATACCATGTGGCATTTCTGTTTCTCCTTCTGAATTGTTTCATCTAGTATGATAAGCTCTAATTCCATCCATGGGGCTGCACATGGCATTATTTCATTCTTTTTTATGGATGGGGATGGAATTTTGTCAAATTGCTGCTGTAACACATCCATTAAATTACTTGAGTAAAACAACATAGATTTATTACCTTACAATTCTAAATTTCAGCAATCCTAGGACAACGTGTTGGCAGCACCATGTTCATTCTGAAGACTAGAGAGAAGCTGGTGCCTTGTATTTCCATCTTCTAGAGGCCTCTTGTATTTCTTAACTCATGGCTATTTCTGTATCTTCAAGATCAGTCACATAGCATCTTCAGGTCTTTTCCCATCTACACTGCTTCTTCCGCCTTTGCTTACATCATCACATATCATTTTCCAATTCAGACTTCCCTGCCTCTATGGCACAAAGAACTCATGTGATTACATTTGTTTTACTCAATAATCTAGGAAGGACTTTCCAACTCAAAATCCTTAACTTGAAATTACATCTTCAGAATCCCTTTTGCCATATAAATTAGCATATCCACACGTTTGGGAATTAGGACATGGATATCTTTGAAGGAGGAGACCTTATTTTGTCTCGTGCAGATCTTATGATTTCTCTCCCTTAGCATGTTTATATAGTGGATTATACTGATTCATTTTCCAATGTTAAACTAGATTTACATACCTAGGATAAATCTCACTTGGTCAACTTGTATAATTCTTTTTATATGTGATTGAATTCCACTTGCTAATATTTTCTTAAGGGTTAAGTCTAAATTTAGGAGGAATTTTGGATTATAGTGTGTGTGTGTGTGTGTGTGTGTGTGTGTGTGTGGTTTGTCTTAGTTTAGTTTTGATATCAGAATTATAATACCTCAAAAAATGTTTTCAAAAGCTTTCCCTACTTTCCTGTTTTTTTCAGTTATTGTGCAAAATTGGTATTCATTCTTTTAAAGTTTGTTAGAATTCTCCAGTGATACAAAATTCAAATTACAAATTCAGTTCCTTTGTTGGGTACAGGCTGCTCAGATCTCTAATTAGTCTTGCTTGAGGTTTAGTAGTTTGTGGTTTTTGAGGAATTGTATGTTGTTGGGGAAGAGAGAGTTTTGAAATTATGAATTCAATTTACCTAATGGTTTTAGCCTGGTGTGCTGCAGTCCATGGGGTCACAAAGGGTTGAACACGACTGAGAGACTGAACTGGATGGTTTTAGGGTAATCCAAAATAATTATTTAACATTAGGTGAGTGTGGTAGTTTGTGGGGTTTTTTTCTCCCAATAATTAATCTACTCCATCTATATTTTCAAATTTATGCATTTAAAACTGATTATAATATTCCCTTTTAATGGCTATTGTCATCCTTTTGATGGCTGCAGGTTCTCTAGAGATATCCTTCATTTTATTTCTAATACTGGTAACATGTGTTTTCTCTCCTTGTTTCCCACAAGAAGTTTGTCAATTTTATTGATCTTTTCAAAGAATTAGTTTTTGTTTCATTGATTTTATCTATGAATTTAATGTTTTCTATTTTATTCATTTCCATTCTTCATTATTTTCTTCATTCTGCTTCCAATCCTTCTCAAACTCTTTCAAAAATTGAAAGGGAACTTCTAAATTTATTTTTCAAGGTCAACATTACCTTGATAACAATAAAGACACTAAGAAAAAAAGTTACAGACCAATGTCTCCATAGACATAGATGCAAAAGTCCTCAACAGAATACTAGCAAACTGAATTAAACAGCATATAAGAAGGATATTGCATCGTGATCAAGTGGAATTTATCCCTGGAATGCAAGGCTACTTCAATGTATGCAAATCAATAAATGTGATACATCACATTAACAGAGTGAAGGGTGAAAACCATATGATCATCTTGATAGATGTAGAAAAATCACTTGACAAAATTCACCATCCTTTCATGATAAAAATTCCCGACAATCTGAGAGGAACATACCTCAACATCACTAAGTGTCCTATGATAAGTCCACAGCTATCATCTTACCCAATGATAAAATGCTAGAGCCTTTTCTCCTCGAGTCGAGAACAAGACAGAGATGCCTGCTCTTGCCACTTCTATTCGGCGTAGTACTGAAAGTACTAGCCAGGTAAGTCAGGTTTTAAAAAGGAATCAACGCCATCCAAACTGGAAAGGAAAAGGTAAAATTGTCCCTCTTGAGATCCCAGCCTATTTCCGTGGGCTGCAGCTCTAATGACTGTCAAATTTTCAGCTTTAGCAGTGTCATTTGAAACTGCTTCATTTATCTGGTGTCAGCAGGGCTCTCACTGGTCCTTACAGATGAGGCCTGGGAGGACAGCAAGCTTCCAGCCCAGACTGCCAGATGCATCTCAGTAGGGGAAATGCGGTGCAAACCTCCTACTGTTCAAAGCCTCCCTGATTTGTCCCAGTGTCTCTGGGAAGCAGAGGAGAATCTCCGGCCTAAGGGGATCTACTGACCAGGAAGCCTCTTCCCCCAGGAGAGACGCTTCCCCTGGCTACATATTTCTGCCAGAGCTCCAGACCTATCCCTCTTTCCATTGGTACTAGGCTGGTGTGCTATTGCTATTCCATCAAGGGAAACAATGAATCGACCTGAACAGTCTTCTCTTGCTAGGTAGGGGGTCAGCCAACAACAGGTCTGAGTAGTCTTCTGTTGACTGGGAGCATACAGAATTCTCTGCTGCTGGGCTGTTTCTCCTGTTTAGAATGCCAGCACCAACTCCCTGTCTTAGCACCTTTCAGAGTTCTTTGCTTGTCTTTTATGCCTTTTCCAGGGATAATATAGTTGTGCTTAGCAGGGAGAGTTAGGGAAAGACAGGTCTATACCATCTTGTCCAGGCTAGAAGTCTTCATTAAAAAAAGAAAAAGAAATAAAGAAAATGTGTCTTCCCTTGTTACTTAGAAATTTTACTAGTGTATCTTTGGACAACAAATTGAAATTTTATCTTCATACGCTCATGTTTCTTTTCAGCAATGGGAATTTTCATTCTGTCTTTTCTGTTAACTTTGTCCCATATATTTTACCTATTCTTTCATCCTGGAATTCCTAATATTAATACTTGAATATTAGTCCACCTGCACTGAGTATTTATGGTTTACTATTAAATTAAACCCATAGCAGTATCTTTTCAAAAATCTCTTAAAATCAATTATACATTTTGTTTTTAAATTATTTCCTGTTCCCTGAATGATCTCTGATGTCTCCATGATTTAATTTTTTGTTTATTTTCTTTTCTCAGTCTTTCTTTCTCACTCCATTGCTGTTTTGAATGTCTTCTGCTAAACATGTAATGCATGAGTGCTCAGGGGTGTCTGACTCCTTACAACCCCATGGATTGTAGCCCACCAGGCTCCTTTGTCCATGGAATTTTTCAGGCAAGAATACTGGAGTGAGTTTCCATTTTCTACTCCAGAGGATCTTCCCAACACAAGGATCGAACCTGTGTCTCTTATGTCTCCTGCATTGGCAGATGGATTCTTTACAACTAAGATGCCTGGCAAGCCCAAACATGTAATACATGACCATTTACAATGAAGCTTGTAGTCAACTTGAGATAAGAGAGGGACATTTTCTTCCATTTACAGTGAGTTAGATTGCTGTCTATTGTTATGGCCTCTCAAATGCCGAGATGATGAAAACAATGTCATGTCCGCACAGGTTTGCTCAGTTTCTTGGAGATTAGCTCTACAATTTTTTTTCCATGGGGTTGAATGCTAGATTGCCTAGTATTTTTCATTTAGATAGTCTGTGAAAAGATACAGCTGTTTTGTTTTGTTTTTAATTAAACATCAACCAGTTTCCTTGTTTTCAGTAACCATCCTCATCCTAGCCCTATAACAAATTGCCAGAGAGAAGCATGGATCTTGGTTTGACTGGAAACCTGCATTTATAACAAACACACTGATGTCTTTCTCTCTGCTTAATCTATTAGCATTCTCCGGAGTCCAACTACGAAAAAGTTAAGAAATCTCATCCACTTGTGAAGACCCTTTTGCTTTTCTTTGTTGTTGCTTCATTCTTTTTCTATTTCTCTCATTTCTAAGGAGTATTAGGTATGCATTTTAGGAATAATAGGATGTAAATTCTTGTGCTAAGCCTTTCGTCTTAAATTGCAAGTCTATTCATAACATTTAAGTACTAAATTGATATTGAATGGTTTGACTTGGAAACAAAAGAACTCATTCTGTCATTTTTGAGAATGCACCCAAGTACTGCATTTCAGACTTTTGTGGACTATGAGGGCTACTCCATTTCTTCTAATCACAGTATCCAAGTCTATGCCCCAACCACTAACACTGAAGAAGCTGCACTGAATGGTTCTATGAAGACCTACAAGACCTTCTAGAACTAACACCAAAAACAGATGTCCTTTTCATTATAGGGGACTGGAATGCAAAAGTAGGAAATCAAGAGATATGTAGGATAACAGGAAAGTTTGGTGTTGGAGTACAGATTAAAGCAGGGCAAAGGCTAATAGAGTTTTGCCAAGAGAATTCAGTGGTCATAGTGAAACCCTTCTCCAACAACACAAGAGAAGACTCTACACATGGACATCACCAGATGGTCAACACTGAAATCAGATTGATTATATTCTTTGCAGCCAAAGATTGCAGAAGCTCTGTACTGTAAGCAAAAACAAGACTGGGAGCTGACTGGCTCAGATCATGAACTGTTTATTGTAAAATTCAGACTTAAATTGAAGAAAGTAGATAAAACCACGTTCAGGTATGACCTTAATCAAATCCATTACAATTATACAGTGAAAGTGACTAATAGATTCAAGGCATTAGATCTGATCAGCAGAGTGCCTGAAGAACCTGGATGGAGATTCGTGACACTGCACAGGAGGCAGTGATCAAGACCATCCCCAAGAAAAAGGAACGCAAAAAGGCAAAATGGCTATCTGAGGAGGGCTTACAAATATCTGAGAAAAGAGGAAAGTGAAAGGCAAAGGAGAAAAAGAAAGATATACCCATTTGAATGTAGAGTTCCAAAGAATTGCAAGGAGAGATAAGAAAGCCTTCCTCAGTGATCAATGCAAAGAAATAGAGGAAAACAATAGAATAGGAAAGACTAGAGATCTCTTCAAGAAAATTAGAGATAAGAAGGGAACATTTCATGCAAAGATGGGTTCAGTAAAGGACAGAAATGGTATGGACCTAATGGAAGCAGAAGGAATTAAGAAGAGGTGGCAAGAAAACACAGAAGAACTATACAGAAAATCCTTAATGGCCCAGATAACCATGACAGCGTGATCACTCACCTAGAGCCAGACATCCTGGAATGTGAAGTCAAGTGGGCCTTAGGAAGCATCACTACAAACAAAGCTAGTGGAGGACTTGGAATTCCAGCTGAGATATTTCAAGTCCTAAAAGATGATGCTGTAAAAGTGCTGCACTCAATAAGCCAGCAAATTGGAAAACTCAGTAGTGGCCACAGGACTGGAAAAGGTCATTTTTCTTTCCAATCCCAAAGAAAGGCAATGCCAAAGAATGTTCAAAGTACCACACAATTGCACACATCTCACTTGCTAGCAAAATAATGCCCAAAATTCTTAAAACAAGGCTTCAATAGTACATGAACCGAGAACGTCCAGATGTTCAAGCTGGATTTGGAAAAAGCAAGGTACCAGAGATAAATTGCCAACAACTGTCGGATCATAGAAAAAAGCAAGTTCCAGAAAAACATCTATTTCTGCTTTATTGACTACACCAAAGTCTTTGACTGGGTGGATCACAATAAACTGTGGAAAATTCTTCAAGAGTTGGGAATACCAGAGCACCTTACCTGCCTCCTGAGAAATCTGCATGCAGGGCAAGAAGCAACAGTTAGAGCCAGAAATGAAACAATGTACTGGTTCCAAATTGAGAAAGGAGTACCTCAAGACTGTATACTGTCACCCTGCTTATTTAACTTAAACGCAGTGTATATCATGTGAAACACTGGGCTGGATGAAGCGCAAGCTGGAATCAAGATTGCCAGGAGAAATATCAATAACCTCAGATATGCAGATGACACCACCCTTATGACAGAAAGTAAAAAAGAACTAAAGAGCCTCTTGATGAAAGTGAAAGAACAGAGTGAAAAAGTTTGCTTTAAACTCAACATTCAGAAAACTAAGATCATGGCGTGTGGTCCCATCACTTCATGGCAAATAGATGGGGAAATAACGGAAACTGTGAAAGACTTTATTTTTCAGGGCTCCAAAATCACTGCAGATGGTGACTGCAGCCATAAAATTAAAAGATGCTCGCTCCTTGGAAGAATAGCTATGACCAACCTAGACGGCATATTAGAAAGCAGAGACATTACCAACAAAGGTCCATCTAGTCAAAGCTATGTTTTTTTTTTTTCCAGTAGTCATGTATGGATGTGAGAGTTGGACTGTGAAGAAAGCTGAGTGCCAAAAATTGATGCTTTTGAACTGTGGTGTTGGAGAAGACTCTTGAGAGTCCCTTGGACTGCAAGGAGATCCAAACAGTCAATCCTAAAGGAAATGAGTCCTGAATATTCATTGGAAGGACTAATGCTGAAGCTGAAGTTACAAATCTTTGGCCACCTGATGTGAAGAACTGACTCACTGGAAAAGACCCTGATGCTGGGAAAGATTGATGGCAGGAGGAGAAGGGGACGACAGAGGATCAGATGGTTGGATGGCATCACCAAATCAGTGGACATGAGTTTGAGCAACTCCGGGGGTTGGAGATGGAGAGGGAAGCCTGGTGTGCTACAGTCCATGGGGTCGCAAAGATTCAGATACCACTGAACTGAACTGAACTAAAGTACTAAATTAAAGTTGTTATAAGGATATATTTGCATGCAGAGAAAATCTCTTGAGCATTATATTTACCAATAATTTCTAGAAATGGAAATTGTCTATTGTAATATTATTTCCATAACAACCAAAATGTATTTATCAATGGGTTAAAAGGGGCTTCCCTCGTAGCTCAGACAGTAAAGCGTCTGCCTGCAATGCAGGAGACTCATATTCAATTCCTGGGTCAGGAAGATTCCCTGGAGAAGGAATGGCAACCCACTCCATATTCTTGCCTGGAGAATTCAATGGACAAAGGAACCTGGCGGGATACAGTCCGTGGAGTCTCAAAGAGTTGGACACAACTGAGAGATGAACACACACAAAAGGTTAAAAAGAGAAAGTATACATTGAATTCTCTTAAATTCCTGTAGCGATTATAGTATTTTTAGAAATCTCCTTTTATCTACCTTGCATTCAAGAATAAAATATTCTTGAGTTTCTGAATGTTACTTTGTTTCCTGATTTTTTTGCATTTACTTACATATTTTATAGTGAAACTGAAGCATCAGTTTCATCAGTGAAAAGAGCATCATATTATACAATTTAAATGATATTTGCTTGATTACCTTGTCTATTTAAATGCAAAGCATAAGAAAGTTATATTATCTTTTATACTTATATGTGTATATTTTTAAGTTAGACCCAGAATGTTTTCTTCTCTATTTGATCTGTCATTTACTAGAAGTGTAAGTTAAAAAAGTCATTTTATTGTCCTGGCTTCAGTTCTTCACATGGGGAAGGAAATGACTTTGCTAGACAAGTATGTATTTTCACTAAGATTTTACACTTCATGGGATAAATGTTTCAGTCTGTATATGTATCTCATGTTTGGAACATCAGCAGTTATACTGAGGAATTTCTAGTTTTAGTGTTCTACTTTATTTGCTAATATTTAAGTATCAGTGAAATAGTTTGACCATCTGGCTAAAATTTTTAAATGTTACTTGTTTCATTAACTGCAATAAATATTAAGTCATTTCTTTCAAGTCTCTGAAATTATTTTGCCAACTGAGCTAAAGATAGTTCAGAGGCCAACACAATATATAGATCAAATGTACACTGGGAACATGTATATTTAAAAAGTACATGCATGTCCTGAAACCACTCTGAAATTTATATGTGAAAGGGTTAGTCACTCAGTCATGTCCAACTCTGTGCCTCCATGGACTATAGCCCACCAGGCTCCTCTGTCCTTGCGATTCTCTTGGCAAGATGATGAAGTGGGTTGCCATTTCCTTCTTCAGGAGATCTTTCTGACCCAGGGATTGAACTCTGGACTCCCATACTGCAGGCAGATTCTTTACCGTCTGAGACACCAGGCAACCCCTTATATGTGAAGAAACAATAAGTATCTTTATCCAGCATGACTATGTGATAAACACTTAAAGATACCTATTACTTACCCATTCTCAGTTTTTTTTGTCTAGTTTAACTCTGATATTTTCAAGAGTATAATGCACTAAGAAAACCTTGTAGATTCCCATTGAATTACATTTGTGTAGCTGACCCATATATCTGATCAATTAGATGGAAGCTTCAATCTACTAGTGACACTTCCAAAAAGTTGTTGTCATCTCAAAGCAGTATTAAACTTGACTGATACCCTTTTGCCTTTCACTTTCTCCCTTCTTTTTTAAAAAAATTCATTAAGTAATTATTTTTATTTTCGGCTGCACTGGGTCTTCATTGCTTCTGCGTGGGCTTTGTCTAGGTGCAGAGAGCGGGGGCTCCCCTTCACTGCGGTGCTCGGGCCTCTCATTGCGGCTGCGGAGCGGGGCCTCCAGGCGCAGGGGCTTCGATCGTTGCGGCACGCAGGCTGGGTAGTTGTGCGTCATGGGCTCCAAAGCCTGCTCCGAGGCGTGTGCAGTCTACCCAGGCCAGGGTTCGAACCCATGTTCCCTGCATTGGTAGGTAGGCGGATTCTTATTCTCTGAACCACCAGGGAAGTTCCATTTTCTCCCTTCTTTTTTCCTTTCTTTCTTTCCTTCTTTTCTAAATAGTTATAGCAGCCATCTTGCACAAGGCAATGAGTAACAGAATAAGGAAAGAAAGATAAAATCACCCTTGGAAACTGATTACATCATATAAGTACCTACACCAGCTCTGATCTCCTTTATGCCTGAGGTTTTCTGCTGCATGAGAAAAACGGATTGCTATTTACATAAACTGTAGTCATATATTTGCATTATGTTAAGCTGGGTGTTTGAATTTTGCGGTTTCTTAATTGTTCAATTGAACAGACACATTCTGATTTAATAGCATATGAATAGTGTAAAATAATATTAAATTTTTCTATATTTATTGAGAATAAGGGAAGTCAGATGATACATCTATTATGCAAATTCGAGCAACAAAATATTTAAACTTTCTCAGATAGATGGCATGTGCTTGCTAAGGGATGTCATTTCTAAATATAGGCAACAGTATTATTGAAGTAGTGAAATTCACAGAGAGTTTCAGAAATAAAAGAAGCTAGGCATCTACTCACCACACAATTTAACCTGAGGGATAAAGGGAAATTCATGACGCGGTTTAAATATGAAGAGACATTTAAAGCAGAAGGATCAGTATGTCCAAATGCATAAAGACAGAGTTGCACAATATTTTTAAAGAATGACAAATAATTCAGTAACTGTAATTAAAAGCTCTGAAAACAGCAGAGATCTTGTAAATGGAGCCCATCTGTAGCACTCAGTACTGTGTCCTGGAACATAATAAGGACTGGTACCTCAAAATATTAATGAAATAAATGAGTAGATAAATACATTCATGAAAAATCACAAAAATCTGGAGTAGTAGAGGAGAAAAAGACAGAAAATGTATATCCATTCTTGTCTAGTGGTAACTTTTTTCCTTGTGTCTCTCACAACCAGGTTCTTACTATTTGACATGAAAAGGATGATTATCTTATGAAGGCTATCGTGCTTTGAATGATAAAACATTATGCCTATACTCATTCGCTAATAAATAGGTATAATGTATAAAAGTTTGCCAAGCATTTAATATCAATAATGTTAGACATAGAATTTGAAAAACAAATGTCAGATAACAACTGCTTAATTCACTAAGTCAAATACATAAGTAAGATTTCAGCATTTTAATGCATTTAAAAAAATAATTTGGTAATATCAGTAGTGAAGTTATATCTGAGAAATCTATGTGTCTAGTATCAGGTCAGATGAGTTATTTAAAACAAATAATTTAGAGATTTGATATTCTTAATTTATAGAAGTAAATATAAATATTTCCTGCAAGATAACATATATTCTTAAAAATTAAATGTCTGTCTAGCCAATCTCCATTTCATCCTGAATTATAGCTTACTTTTACATAAAGTCATAAAAATTGCATTCTTCCAATTTCTGTTGGTAATCAACTGTGACATTAAATGGCATAAATCTTTGTTCAATTCATTTCCTGCTTCTTCAAAGAAATGAAAATAAAGTATATCTAAAAATGATGATTATAGAAAGCACAAGGGATTCTAACTTTTTGCTAAGTTCTTGGAAGTTTTGATTTGAACTTAAACCTTTCCTGCCACTCACCTGTAGCAGTAAAAGAAAACTTGCTTTATTTTTTAACTAAAGATGATTGCTTAAAACTTAAACTTTTTATTATTTCAGATCAGTTTGAAAGTATCACTCAAACATAATCCTGTGTTTTCTGCTTCAAACGTCAGGCAATGTCAGTGAACATAGTAGCCTAATGTAAGGATGGCCAGGCAGCAAGAACAGGTGAGCCCAAACCGGTATCTCTCCTGAGATAGACTCATTCTGCTGCCTTGGGCACGTTTCTAGACCAGTCTGTGCCTAAAGTTTTTCTTATCCAGAAAAACTAGATTTTTTATAATACCTTTTTCAGACAGAGGATCTGAAGGTCTGTGAGTTAATGTATGCATAGCTTTGAATCTGAAGGATATTTTAAGTCACAAATTTGTGATTGTTTGTTTTGTTTGCGGCACGCCGGGTCTTCACTGCTGTATGGGGGCCGCTCTCTGGTTGGGCACAGGCTCCTCATTGCGGTGGCCTCTCTCGTTGCAGACGGGCTCTCGGCGCTCCGGCTTCGGTAGCTGTGGTTCCTGGGGATGGTTGCTCCGGAATCTTCTCAGACAAGGGATCGACCCAGCGTTCTCTGCACTGGCAGGAGGATTCCCAACCACTGAACTACCGGGGAAGTCCTTAAATTACAAATTTTAAAGTAGTTTTTTTTTTTTTTTTAATGAAAAAAATTTCAAACACAGCAAAGTAGATAAAGAGTATAGTCAAATTCCCAATACATATGAAATGTTCAAAAATTATCAAGATTTCTCTTCTTTTCATTAATATTAATGAAATTCTTATCCACTGAAATTCTCAGTCTCAAAACTTATATAATTTCATTCTTATATATTTGTTTGCTTTTTTAAAATAGGCAGTTTGTTGCTAAAATGTTCTGCTCATATGACACGCATACAGCAATAAGAAATTCTGGTAATCATTAGATGTACACTTGATTCTAGGGCAACCACTAAAAAAGTTTTTAAAAAGAGTAGTATAGCTGATGTGTTTAAAAAAGGAGATAAAATGCAATAATTTTTAAAATCCTCAACTAAAACCACAAAAGAGAGTAGGATGGAAGATAAGATTGGAACCAAGAACAGGGTAAAAAATAGAAAAAAGCAATTCATAGCTTAGATATTAATCAAGTTAAATCAGTAATCACTTTGAATATCAAGGTCTAAATGCATCATTTATAAAAGAAATTGTCAGAGTGGACTAAAACAAGACAAATAAATATTGTCATCAAGAAACCCACTTTCAAGACACATATAGATTTAAAATAAATAAATAAAGGAAAACATACCATACTAATCCAAAGAAAGCAATAGTAGCTGTATTAATTTCAGACCAAATAAACTGCAAACTATGGACAGTTATCAGGATTAAAGTACATGATGATAAAAGACTCAATCCCCAAGAAGACATATAATCCTTAATATGTATGTACCCAACTAATAGTCAAAATACATGAGATAAAAAAACAATAGAATTGAAAGGAGAAATAAATGAATCTCTAACATATTTGAAGGCTTCAATACCCAGCTCTTAAGAAGTGAACACACCCAGCATGCAGAAAATCAGAAAATCAGGAAAGACATAGTGAAACTCAGCACCATCAATCAACTGGATATAAGTGACATCTATAGACTACTTTCACAATGACAGTGGAGTTCACATTCTTCTCAAGCTCACTTGGAACATTCAACAAATTAAACCACATTCTGGGCCATAAAACACATCTTGACAAATTTAAGAGAACAGATATCATAGGATGTCTGCTCTCAAACCACCCTGGAATTAAACTAGAAATCAGTAATAAAAAATAACTGGAAACCCTGAAATAAACGGAGGTTAAATAGCATACTTTTAAGTAATACATGAGTCAAAGGAGAAATATCAAGAGCAAATTAAAATGAAAACTAAATAAAAATGAAAACACAAATTTTCAAAATGTGTGAGATGCAGTAAAAGCATGCATTAAATGCTATGTTATAATGATTTGTCACCATTTTCATTTCTTTAAGAGAGATGGGAGTAAAAGTTTCTGGTGCTATGAAGAGAGGAAAATCTTCAATGTTTGATGCACTCTAGTCAGGATTTAAATAACACTCTAATTGTTCTGGATGGGACAGAAAAACATCAGCACCAATTGATGTTGAAGGAGAAGTAAGGAAAACCCTGCCTAGTTTGAAAGAATAAGCAGGAAAAAGAGCCAGACACAAACACCATCACAGGTACTTGGAAGAGCTCTCCATGATATTCATGATGAAACAGTTCTGTAAATGCTTCCAGAAAGAAATTCAATAAAGAGGTGAGTTAATAGAATCCAAGCAAACACTGACCTCCAAACCCAACTTTATTGCATAGAATTGAAATTTCAGAGGATTATAAAGTGACCAGATGTGGAGAACCATTTCTTATCCGCAATTACACTATTCTGTTCAGGATAACAAAAGAATCAGTCAGTCAGTTCAGTCACTCAGTCGTGCCCAACTCTTTTCGACCCCATGAACCGCAGCACGCCAGGCCTCCCTGTCCATCACCAACTCCCGGAGTTTACTCAAGTTCATGTCCATCGAGTCAGTGATGCCATCCAACCATCTCATCCTCTGTCGTCCCCTTCTCCTCCTGCCCCCAATCCCTCCCAGCATCAGGGTCTTTTCCAGCTCTTCGCATCAGGTGGCCAAAGTATTGGAGCTTCAGCTTCAGCATCAGTCCTTCCAATGAATATTCAGGACTGATCTCCTTTAGGATGGACTGGTTGGATCTCCTTGCCGTCCAAGGGACTCTCAAGAGTCTTCTCCAACACCACAGCTCAAAAGCATCAATTCTTTGGTGCTCAGCTTTCTTTATAGTCCAACTCTCACACCCGTACATGACCACTGGAAAAACCATAGCCTTGACTAGATGAAACTTTGTTGGCAAAGTAATGTCTCTGCTTTTTAATATGCTGTCTAGGTTGGTCTTAACTTTCCTTCCAAGGAGTAAGCATCTTTTAATTTCATGGCTGTAGTCACCAGCTGCAGGGATTTTGGAGCCCCCCCAAAATAAAGTCAGCCACTGTTTCTACTATTTCCCTATTTGCCATGAAGTGATGGGACTGGATGCCATGATCTTAGTTTTCTGAATACTGAGTTTTAAGCCAACTTTTTCACTCCTCTCTTTCACTTTCATCAAGAGGCTTTTTAGTTCCTCTTCACTTTCTGCCATAAGGGTGGTGTCATCTGCATATCTGAGGTTATTGATATTTCTCCCAGCAATCTTGATTCTAGCTTGTGCTTCCTCCAGCCCAGCATTTCTCATGATGTACTCTGCATATAAATAAAATAAGCAGGGTGACAATAAACAGCCTTGGCATACTCCTTTTCCTATCTGGAAGCAGTCTGTTGTTCCATGTCCAGTTCTAACTGTTTTTATTTACAAAACTTAAAGGCATTATTTGGTACTTAAGTGCCAGTACACATTGTTCAGTGATGACACCTTCAAGATGGTACTAACACAGTCCATTCAATTATTTACTGTGCACAAAGAAGTTTTAGGTTATATTATGGCATTAATTATGTGCTAACAATGAGAAGATAAGAGGAAAGTATTTGCATTTGAACAAGAAAGAAGTCTTGGCATCAACCCTTCACTGTGTATGATGGATTTCAAGGTTGCAAATATTGATGCAATTTGATTACTACTAACAAATGCACAAGGAAAAGGATACTTATTTTACTTTTCACAATCACAGTGGTGAAAAATATGTTCTTTGGGTGTTACGTGGAAGTATATGACAGTGGAAAATGACTCTCATAAGGGTGCATCCACATTGTTTGCATTTTCATTTGTGCCTTTGGAGAATGGAAATTAAATTTTGAGTACATTGTGGAGAATGCAGAAGAAACTTTAGATAACCTGGTGGATTATGTTGAGAGACTATATGTCTGTGTAAGATGTGGCAGGGGCAAAAGATCAGAACTCCAAGATTCCCACCAGTAACTTGGAATGTTTCTACATTGTTACTGAACAGTGATTATGGAATGAACAGTGACGAGGAAGGCTGGTATAGCAAATTCCACAAGCTGACAGTGCATCATCCTTCAATTTTGAGATATATTGAAGAATTAAAAGATGAATAGCAAAGCAATGAATAAGTTATCACTCAGTTTCTTGATGATTACATTCAAGTATGACCACCAAATTCATGATGATAGACAAAAATCAGATTTTACAACTGAGATTTTAAAATATGTAACAAATATAAAGCCAATAATTAGGTCAAAATATACTTGGGAGTGATTCCTCATTGAATTAAGAGAAACTCTGCCAAAATTCATGAGTAAGAACAAGAATAAATGTAAAACCCTAAATTCATTGTGAATTGCAATAAATATAATGCAAATAAATTTAAGCATTTAAAATTGAATGTTAGTATTATTTGTATTATTAACAAATCATGGGCCAAATATCTCAATGGATATTTTGGACAGGATCAATTTCAAGGAACTTTTTGGTGTGGACCAAATGGCTCAATGGATATTTTGGACAGAAGCAAATATCAGGGATATTTTGGTGAAATAAAATGTTTAATTGTTTAATGAATCACAGACTAAGTGTTTTAATGGATGTTATGTTTCAATGTTCAGTTATCCTGAAGAGATTATACCAATTCTCTACATTCTCTTTCAGAGGATAGAAAAAGAGGAAACTCAGTCTATGAAGTCAGTATTACACTATTTCAAAATAAAAAAAAATGTGAATGAAAACTGGAGATCAATATCTCTCATGAACATAGACACAAAAATCTTCAACAAAATATTGGAAAATCAAATCCAACAATACATAAAAAGAATTATACACCACAAACAAGTCAGATTTATTCCAGATATGTAAGGCTAGTTTAAATAGCTGAAAATCAATTAATATAATCCATCAGATCAACAGGCAAAAAAGAAAATCACATGATTGTATCAGAAGATGCAGAAAAAAAGAGTACGGCAAAATCCCAAATCTATACATGAAAAATACTCTCAACAAACTAGGAATAGAGGGGAACGTTCTCAACTTGATAAAGCATATCTATAAAATACCTATAGTTAACATCATTCATAATTATGAGAATCTCAAACTCACCCCATTACTCTCAGGAACAAGGCAAAGATTATCTCCTGTACTTCTTTCATCAGTGGAGGAAAAAACTCAAACAAGTTCTCAGAAACGAATCTACTCCTATTACCTGGAAAACCTCACCACCACACTTAGAGCCTGTGCTGTTTGAATATGTGACGAGAGGGGGCATCTGATGAATTCACCCTGATGTCAAATGGAGGTGCTACTCCATGATGGGATGAGACCTGGTTGCTGAGTTGGATCAGAATGGCCGTAATGATGACCTCATCCTGCAATTTATCACTCAATTTAGCATTTGATTGAAATGCTAGGTTAGCATTTCAATAAAATATCAGAAATGCAGCTACCTAACAAAAATTTCTATAAAAAAATACATGCCATTTGTTTACACAAAGCCATTTTTCATAGTATATAGAGAGCTTTCATATATTAACAAGAGAAAAATCAATAATAGAAGAGTGAACAAAGCAATAATGAGATTTTTCAGGCAAGGAAATGCAAATAAATCTTAAAGGATAATACATACTTATCTTCAATCACAATAAAATAAATATAAATTAAAATTACCCTGATACAATTTTTTTCTCCTTTAATATTGATAAAGATCAGAAAGCTTAAGAATACATTGTGCTGACAAGGTTTGGGTAAAATAAACTTTCATTTACATTATTTGAGGATGAGAAATGGTAAAAAATTGGATATAGTCTAAATTTTCTATTGATAAGAGAATGGTGAAATAAATCATGGTTCATCAATGCATTAAAATTCTAAGAAGCTGGTTAATAAAGTACAAGAATGCTTTTTACCTAATGAAATTATTTCTAGCAAATGTTGAGAGTCAGGTGTACAATAGCATACTGTAGTGTATAGTATGCTAGCAATTATGTGAAAGATGAGGATGACAGCAAATATTTATAAGCACATTTGGCTATACAAATATAAAATACATGTGGAAAATAACCATATAAAATAATAATATAGGTTGCAAGGAAAGAAATAATGTAGAGATCAGATACGGCAAATGAACTTTTTCACTCTTTATCCTTTCATATTTTTTGAATTTGAGCTGTGTAAGTGTATTACATTGACAAAATATACTAATTAAACATTTTATTTTAATTAAACATTTTAAAATTTCAAGTATGATGTGTGGAAAATGCTAATATACTAGCAGTCATAAATGTTTCATCACATTGGAAATCTGTTTATTCAAGCAGGTATATTTATTTACAATTCTGCCTCCCTCTTCAATATTTAAAAGATAACTTGTGAATACATTGAACCCATAGAATCGAGTAAAGTGCCCTGATTTTATGGTTAGCTGATTAGCATTCTGAATTCCATCAACAACTTTAAGACCTCTTCATGTAACATTATATTTTTATAGGTTCTGGGAATTACATATAGACATCTTGGTGGGATCATTCTTTTGCCTCCTGCAATAGGCAACTTTTGGAAATATCTCCATTTGTATACACTTTGCTCATGTGTAAAATGGTGATACAACCTTAAAAACAATTTAGGTTTGAGCTTTTTCTGCTATGTGGAAGTCTCAGTTGTTCTATATTAAATAACACAGAATTAGAAGTCAACAGAGGCATAGCTACCAACCATGGGTAGGTGTCATCTTCCTGAGATGTAACTTCGAGCTATGTCCTTCAATTTTCTTGAGCTTTGATATCTTACACTCAATATGAGAATAGAAGTAGATACCTCATGGAGCTGTTGTGAAAATTAAGTGAAATAATGGGCTTCCTTGGTGACTCAAATGGTAAAGAATCTGCCTAAAGTACGGCATACCTGGGTTCATTTTCTGGGTTGGGAAGATCCCCTGGAGAAGGGAATGGCAATCCACTCCAGCATCTTGCCTGGAGAGTTCCACGGACAGAGGAGCCTGGCAAGCTACAGTCCATGGGGTCGCAAAGAGTCGGACACGACTGAGCGACTTCACTTTCACTTTTGCTGTACATATGTGTCTCTTTAAACGTGAAAGTTACAGCAAAACTATGCAGCAAATCGAAGAAGTATAAACACGGAACTTAGAATCATGGTTGTTGCTGAAGCTGCATGGGAGAGAGATTCTTAGAGAAGCATATTAGGCATAGTTACCAAAATATTCTAATTCTTAAGTAAATGGGTAAATCCATATTGGATGAATTTATAGCTTTATTATGATAATTCCAAAGTTATGAATAGGCTATCAGTACCCATCTATCCTTTAGTGTTCACTGCATGTTATGGAATAAAATATTTTTAATTAGCAATTTTTTAAAAAATTCAAAACACTATGATTAGAATGAGTAATTATAAACTAATCAGGTAGAACAGAAATGTCCACTTATTAAGAAAAATTAATCATTCTATTACCTTCCTAATGTATAGACTATTATTTATTTAAATATAATGAGAATAAGACTAATACAATAGCAGTAGAAAATTAAAGTCAAGTATTCTTAAAGGAATGTTGGTTCCATTCATTTGATATTATCAAATAATACATTTCATTAAATTATCAATACTTTTCTTGATTCTAATTTCCTCTTTTGGAATGGATCCTACAGTCTCATTCACTCCTGGTAAATTTTATTGGATTCACCCCACAGTAAATCCTTGTGAATGAACTCAGCATACACTTGAAAGTAGGAAAAGAAAAATGAACCTAAAGAAAATTGACCTGCATCCTTCAACTGACTTTGAAACAACCACAGAGCATTTTAAAAATTAAGTTTAGAGCTATTTATCGCAGTGAGAAACCTAGAAAGAAAATGCTCTTTACAGTAAAAAGGAAAAAAAAAAAAACCTGACTCCAAAGAAACAGATTAAAAGCTTCTTATCAATAAAAATGATCTAATTACTATTGTCAGGATCATCTTTTATGTAGTACCTCAACGCTCAAGAGAGGACACCATCTGGGCAGATTTCAGTTCGATGGTGAAGGTAACCTAGCTGAAATGGCAGCAATAAAATCTGCTCTCCAGATCTTTCTGATTAAATACTCTCGTTGAAATTCACTCAGAATTGTTAGGGAAACCACTGAAGTTCATTTGTTAATCCTTAAAAGTTTCATCCTGAAATCCACAAATTGCTTGAAGTCTCTTCTGTACTATAGTCTGATTCTTGTTATACATCCTTAATTGAACTGCAATTCTCTGCCTTTTTCAGTGATGTAATCAAATCAGAATGACTCAACTCTGAAGAAGAATGTGGCTTTTTAAAAGATTGCTGGTTTGTCAGTGAAATGAAATCTGTGGGGTTGGATTAAGGCAAGTAAATGTGACTTCCAAAAGGAAATGTGTTGCCAAATAAATGGGTTGCCTTTGCTAAGATTTCCTCTGGTGTAGAACTTCTCTGAGATATTTCTACCATGTGAGGTTTGCTGATTTTATTACCAATAAAAGATTATATTCAAGTTATTCTATCTTCTTTCCCTCCGCAATCAGAGTTTGATTTGAAAGTATGCCAGTGATGATTTGGAAACTCAAATTGTGGTCAGAATAGAATTGTGAACATGTAGGAACGCCTACCAGATACATTTAGCACTAATATTCCAAGTCATGTGCTCAGCAAAGAGTGAGATAATTCTCCTTTTTAATCCACTTGGGAAAGGCCTATTTTCCAAGCTTTTACTTTCTTGTCTTGTTACCACACACATACCTCACACCCACAACTCCACCTTTCTGTTCTTATTAATATATAGCTTAAAAAAAAAAAAAAAAAGATGGACTTTTCCTAAACTGAATTATTGTCTTTTTTTTGAACTGGTTGACTTTGAACTTGATAATGGTCCTTAAGGTATGCTTGCTTATGAAAAAGAATAATCCAAACACAGATTCTACAAATAACTGCCAAACAGAATCATTTGCTACTTTTCATAAACTAATCATCCAGTCATTTCTTTTCCCTTTGCCTTCAAGTTGAGTTTGATCATGGTCTTGGATCAGTTGTGTTTTTAGTCAGGGCAGTAAGTACCCTATATACAAATGAATTCTATTCTGAGAGCACATTCACAGGTCCAGGAACAAAAACAAGATCCAACTATATGCTGCATGTAAGAGACTCTTTATGATTCAAAGCAATGAAAGAATTGGAAGTGAAAGAATGGAAAAATATATTCCAATTAATTAGTAATCAAAAGAAAACAGGAGTGACTATACGAATAAAGTAAGTCCCCTGAATATGAGTGAGTTCTGTTCTGAGTGTGTTCGTAAGTCCAATTTGTTTGTAAGTCCATCAAAGTTAGCCTGGGTACCCAACTAACACAATTAGCTATATAGTACTGTACTATAAAAGGTTTATAATACTTTTCTCACAAATACTGCATAAAAAACCAGCAAAAAATAAAAACATGTTTAATCTTACAATATAGTGGCTTGGAAAGGACAGTAGTACAGTACAACAGCTTGCATACAGGGGCGGGCATTGAACAGGCAGGAAGAGTTATTGACAAGTCGGAAGAGGAGGTGGAAGATGGCAGAACTGAAAGATCCGCAACAAAAGGAGATGGAGGGCAAGTTGCAATTTCACTCACGCCTGGCATTGGTGGCACAGGTTCTGGTTCCTTGCTGGATTCAATCCTACCTACCCTCTTGAAAAAATGATCCAGTGATGTCTGGATGGTAGCTCTGTTTTTCTCATCACAGATGACACAGTGGCATGGGCTTGCGTTCTGAATAACCGCTGCAACCTCCGTGTACCTTTCTACATTCAGGTCCTGTTCCTCAAAACCTAACAGTGCCTCCTCAGGTAAAGAAAATCCCCTTGCTCTTTCTGCATCATGAATGTCTTCAGCTTGTCAATTACTTCCTCTTTCTCTCGCCTCTCTTCATCCTTCTTGGTGCCTGGCACGCCTTAGCAGCCCCAGCTACAATCATCATTGTTTTTTGGTTACTTTTGGACATCCTGGGCTTGAAATAAAGATGATGTACTACTGTTCTCTATATAGTACTGTCCAGAAAGTACACAAAAGCGTTACTATTTATAGAGGATTCAGGCACCTGACAATGTGCAACAGATACGTGAACTAACCTAACTTATGTGATTGGACATGTGAAGACATTTTCGCATCCTTGAAAGTTCTCAACTCAAAGGTTCATATGTAGGGGACTTACTGTAGAGGCAAGGAGATCTTTCCAATATTGAGCAGGCTTAAAAAAATAAAGCAAAATCGGCATATTATGTCTTAATACCAGAAAGCAGTATTCTTCCTACCTTCCTCCTACACTGTACATTAAAGCTTGAGAAACAGGGTCCCTGCCTTACCAGTTCTTCTCAAGAAAGTCTAGCCGTGAACCCTATCTAGATCCTGGGCACCCGCTCCTACTCCTTTCCTTCTTAGAATTCCATTCTCCTGATACTCTCTATGCATCTCTGCTCACACAGACTGCTCTGTCCTTGTGTAGTTTTGCCTGTTGGCAACTACCTGCTCCTCCTTATTAAACGCTAACACGTTCACTGCTGGTATGAATCACCAAGTCATCTGTCATATCTTCTGGATGAAAAGAAAGAGTTAGTTGTTAGTTTCTCAGTCGTGTCTGACTATTTGCAACTCCACAACTATAGCCTGCTAGGCTCCTGTCCACGGAGTTCTCCAGGCAAGAATACTGGAGTGGGTTGCCATTCCCTTCTTCAACAGGATCTTTCCGGCCCAGGGATCAAACCTGGGTCTCTTGAATTGCAGGCAGATTCTTTACCATCTGAGCAACCAGGAAAGCTCCTAATTTTTCTGGTTATCAGCAGCTAAATTGAACTTCATACCTGATTGACCCTAGTAAACATCACTATTTTCTTAATATCTGACTCCTCTGGTCTGTTCTGTCCCATCATTCACTGACAGAACTTTAAAGCACATTTCCAAAAACCATTTAATCAAGTGTTTCTATTTGAATTGTGTAGATAATTGACTAAATTTTCAATTTTAATACATGTCCATTGGTGACAACATGGATGTTATGAACAAGCTCTAGGGTGTGTCTTAAAAGATCAGTTTCATCCAACATGTGCACTAGCTGGAGTTACACAAAAGATAAAAAAATAGTCCTGCTTTTAAGAAGTTTTGTACAATGATACAGACAATATGATAGCAAAATAAATTATCATGATGATTTTAAGTATTGATGGTTTTTAATAATGTGAAATAGCAAACCAGGAAAAGATGAGAGCAACAACTAAGTATTAGCAGTCAACAAAGGCTCAAATAATTATGAGGCACTAGCTTTAGGGCAATCCAGAAAGATTGTTCTGAGGGAGAGAATAGCAAATGCAACATTTCAGAAGGAAGCATTAAAAAAGGTTAGATCATACGTGTCATTAAAAAGTTATAGCTCGAAATGAGGAAGCTGACATTCAGATTGACACAAAATAATTCTAGAAAAGATCATAAGATTCATTAATATTAAATCTCATTAATAATATTAAATAACAAATTTCTTTAAGAAGAGCAAAGAAATTTGGAAGTTTGAAGACACTCAGAATAATTATTGTTCTCAGATGATATTCAGACTTCTAAAAGTCCCTAAAAAGAGTTTATTGTTGCTATTTTTATCACCTTTCATTTGTGTTTTTTCATCTTCACTTTGTTCTATAATTAAGTTTCTCTCCAGGAAAATGTGGATGACGACTCTGAAATGTCACAGTAGGCTCCCATCTCAGTGATCCCACATTACATGTTGTACAGCTGAAGATAAGCATGAATAAAGAGAAGCACCTCGTATAAACCGCAGGAGTCTCTGCTCACTTGGCCTGCATGACCGTGGAAGTTTAAACAGCACTGACTTAAGTTTGTAATGATTAAACATTGATCATCATCTTTCATTTCTGAGCTACCATCTTGAAGCTATTATACATTTATACTAAATGGACAAGATACTCCAACATTATCTTCTTTGACAGTTCCCTGAGAAATGTTTAAATCTAAACTGAATCTGTTGGTGAATAGCGGTGGCAGCTGGAATATCTTTAAAATGTAAATGGCATCTAGGTTGCTTCCATGTCCTAGCTATTATAAACAGTGCTGCGATGAACACTGGGGTGCACGTGTCTCTTTCAGATCTGGTTTCCTCGGTGTGTATGCCCAGAAGTGGGATTGCTGGGTCATATGACAGTTCTATTTCCAGTTTTTTAAGAAATCTCCACACTGTTCTCCATAGTGGCTGTACTAGTTTGCATTCCCACCAACAGTGTAAGAGGGTTCCCTTTTCTCCACACCCTCTCCAGCATTTATTGCTTGTAGACTTTTGGATAGCAGCCATCTTGACTGGCGTGTAATGGTACCTCATTGTGGTTTTGATTTGCATTTCTCTGATAATGAGTGATGTTGAGCATCTTTTCATGTGTGTGTTAGCCATCTGTATGTCTTCTTTGGAGAAATGTTTGTTTAGTTCTTTGGCCCATTTTTTGATTAGGTCATTTATTTTTCTGGAATTGAGCTGCAGGAGTTGTTTGTGTATTTTTGAGATTAATCCTTTGTCTGTTGCTTCGTTTGCTGTTATTTTCTCCCAATCTGAGAGCAGTCTTTTCACCTTGTACTGTTTATAATAGCCAGGACATGGAAGCAACCTAGATGCCCATCAGCAGATGAATGGATAAGGAAGCTGTGGTACATATACACCATGGAATTTTACTCAGTCATTAAAAAGAATTCATTTGAATCAGTTCTAATGAGATGGATGAAACTGGAGCCCATTATACAGAGTGAAGTAAGCCAGAAAGATAAAGACCATTACAGTATACTAACACATATATATGGAATTTAGAAAGATGGTAACGATAATCCTATATGCAAAAGAGAAAAAGAGACACAGATGTACAGAACAGACTTTCGGACTCTGTGGGAGGTGAGGGTAGGATGTTTCGAGAGAATAGCATCGAAACATGTATATTATCTATGGTGAAACAGATCACCAGCCCAGGTTGGATGCATGAGACAAGTGCTCTGGCCTGGTGCACTGGGAAGACCCAGAGGGATCCGGTAGAGAGGGAGGTGGGAGGGGGGATCGGGATGGGGAATACATATAAATCCATGGCTGATTCATGTCAATGTATGGCAAAAAACACTACAATATTGTAAAGTAATTAGCTTCCAACTAATAAAAATAAATGAAAAAAAAATGTAAATGGCAAGCAATAAATCGCCCTTTCTGTCTTTGATCACAGCTAACAAGTTTATAAGTAGCATTAAGAGATGTTATACTAGTTTAACCATGATGCTGGACAAATATGAGGTCAATTCTAGCATTTGCTACTTCTATGCCTCTACTTATTAATACCTACCAATCATTCTACCGATCATAATCTATTCATCTACCTTTCAACCTACTGTAAATATTCAATACTGATCATGACAATCACATGAAAAAAATATCCAGTTATATCTCTTTATTTCAAAAATGAGAAGAATTCAAGGACATGGCCAAATTCATAGGCCTAGCTTTTTGGTGATAATCCATAGCCCTCTTAGCCCTTCACAAATGTATCAAGCTAATCTGATGACTGTCTTTGCCACTGAGCTGCTGGGGAAGCCCAATCTATAGGTCTGCTGCTGCTGCTGCTAAGTTGCTTCAGTCGTGTCCGACTCTGTGCGACCCCATAGACGGCAGCCCACCAGGCTCCCCCGTCCCTGGGATTCTCCAGGCAAGAACACTGGAGGGGGCTGCCATTTCGTTGTCCAATGCATGAAAGTGAAGTCGCTCAGTCGCTCAGTCATGTCCGACTCTTAGCGATCCCATGAACTGCAGCCCACCAGGCTCCCCCATCCCTGGCATTCTCCAGGCAAGAACCCTGGAGTGGGCTGCCATTTTGTTCTCCAATGCATGAAAGTGAAGTCGCTCAGTCGCTCAGTCGGACTCTTAGCGACCCCACGGACTGCAGCCCACCGGGCTCCTCCGTCCATGGGCTTCTCCAGGCAAGAGGACTGGAGTGGGTGCCACTGCCTCCTCTGCCATGGACTATTAATTCTTTGTCTCATTCATTATTTGCTTAAATTTCTTGAAAGATTTTGTTGAAGAAATCGGGTTGTTAACATAACTATCTGAATTTTCTCATTCCAGCCTTGTGATATCCTTTAGCACTTCTCCTCTGTATTTCCTTCTTGTTAAACCAGAGACTTGATAACATTCAGATTTAAACATTTTAGTGAGACTATTTCTACTATCTATCTGCCTTTCTTTTTGCAGTGTTAGCACACATAGTTATCAATGCTGAAATCCATAAATTTTTAGAAGTTGAAAAATGTTATACTTTAAATCTATGGTTATTTCTTCATTTATTCGCTAGAAAACACTTTATTTTATCAACTATTGAATTAAGCCAATGTAAATATTATGTAAAAAATGAAGATTAAAATCTGACTTCTGTTAATTCACCAGTTTTGAAATAATGAATTTCTCCCTAGAATCCTCTGAAAGTGAAATTGAGCTCACTTTTTCTCTTCTATGTTAATATGATTAATCTGTGGTTTTAATATATTGTACTCATTTTAACTTCTTGTAGTTATTATTATCAATTCACAAATTTTGCTATCATAGTTTATTCTCAGGGGCACCTGAGTTCCTCTGCCATAATTTAGTGGTCTTTAAGAGTTTTCTGGTATTATCACCAAAAGTTGTGGTCTGTGTTCTTGCAGCTCAAAAGCCAATGAGGAGGCCTGGTTGGTGGAAAGGAAAGCTTGCTTCACTTCAGACGCGGACAACTGGGGAAACGATCGTGGACTCCAGTCCAAAGGCCAACGCGCCTCCCACTGATAATCAGTGAGCGAGAGTCTTTATAGGTGAAGGGGGGGTACTTTGTGCATACCCAGCACAGTCAGGTCTGACAGTCCTCTTGAAGTTGGTCACTCGTGGTCCGATCGGCCTCATTTAGATTGCTTTAAGTACAGTTAGTCTTCAGTTCCAGGGTTGGCTTGTTCCCATTTCTTTGAAGCCAATTCTCAAAATTGTGGTAGCTTATGTCATGGCTACAGTCTGGTCATCATATACTTAACCTCTGCCCCCTGGAGGGGGTTTCACTATCTATAAGACAGCTCACAGGATATAGCTCATGATGTTAGCTATAGCCTGAAAGAGGACCTAAGGGTCCTTGATTATGCTTGATGAGTACATGGTTATTATTTGGTCTCCTCTGACAATTTTCCTTTGTTTCTACATGTTCGCACTTCTCTGACTAAGCTTATTCTTTGGCTAAAGTTTCTCACAGGCAGGAGGTGGGCTGAGGACATGGGGAGCAAGCACCACAGGGTCCTGCTTCTTTCGGTAGGACCGCATATTCTAAGCCCTTCTTGAGTACTTCTGGTACCAGCTGTTTAGTTAGCTATTTATTCAAGAAGTCTGGTTTCTTTGGTGAAAAATAATATTTAAAGAATGCAATTTATTTTCCAAACTGTGCTCGCTGCTACTGAGTTGGTCACTCTCTGGGCTTTTTTTGGTGATAAAAGCTTGTAAATATGTGCTTTGTTTAAAATATAGCTTGAGTTCACAGTCCTGATTTCAAATCAGCACTTCGGGATTTTTATTTAATGGGCATATGTTTTTGCTTATGTTTGTTATGATAGTTTTTAAACCATTTAAACCTCTCTTTATTTTCTAGAAATTTCTCAGTGTTTGTTGATTCTGCTTTAGTTATAGAACTCAGAACTGGGATCCATGTGGTTAAATAGTTCCTACTAGAGCATGTACTATAAGAAATGGCACAAACTCCCATGTGCTCATTTCTTCTTCTGGAATAGCTGGGGAATTCCTCCATGACATGCCCAAGAGTGCTTATAATAAATTCTAGCAAATCTTAATAGTTGACTCAGAGTCCGGACCTTGTCAAGTAGAATGCTTTCACTGAGGATTTTACTAAAAATCTTCCCGGAACATCCTGGACTAAGAAGGTTATGATTCTAGGACAGAATGGAATATTAGAATATCTTAGTTGTACCCTGTTTCCCAGTTATTCCACCATCCATATGAAGCAGCTTTTCCTGACGTGGTTTACCATTTGTAGGTTTGTAGCGGCAGAGTAATATGCATATGAAACAATCAAATATTTAGTTAAATACTTGTAGATAAAATAATATGTTTTATATTTTTTAGTCTTCAGTATGTAAAGAGGGTATTTACTCAAAGAAGCAAGGAGAATGGAGAAAGCTAGAAAAGATGGAGCTTTCCTAGAAAATATGGAAAATTAAATGTGGAAGAGACTTAAATCACTTAAAACACTGTTCAATGTTTCTAATGTCCAGTTATACACAGAATCACATAAGGGAAGTTAATAAATAAAAAGGTATGCCTAGGCTGTACTTTTAGGGCCTCTGACAGATATGAGTACTTTTAAAGCTCTTCATATAAATCTAATGTGCTGCCAGAGTTGAGAACCAATAATATACTCCAAGGTCTTCATAAGGTAACTGAAGCCTGAAAAAGTGTATGTATGCATGCGTATATACACACACACACACATATATATATACACACACATATAAGAACCGGTCTTATGCACAGGGCTGTGTATCTCATAAGCCTCATGTGACATGTCACTTCTTGATGCCTTTTTAATTTCTCAGATGGGTAAACTACATTTTTTCCCCTTCTGTTTCACTCTTCATGTATGGTCATCACATGTACTAGATACTCATGCAACAAGTAAGGAAACGTTTCCAGCAGGGAACACTGGACTGACCTTGGTGACAGTTCTCTGGCTGATTTCCCCTGGCAGCCCCTCCCATCAGGCTCTGTGTTGGCAGAGTTGTGCGTGGAAGCAGTTTCAGAGATAACCAGCTTCTACTAATCAGGCTGTTTCCTCCCCTTTACACCTTAGGTGCATCACACTGATAAAAGGCTTTGTACTTCTCAGCCTTCCCTGCATCTTCTGGAAATACACTAGCTCCTGTTAACTTATAGCATGTAATAATAACAAAAGGAAATGACAATATGTAAGAAATTACGGTATTCTCAGGAGGATTTTCACAGCTTACAAAAAGAAAATATAGCCTAAATCTGCTCATTTGTTGTGGGCTCTTTTCCTCTTTTTCTATTCTTTCTGGCTCTACTTAAATATTTGCATACTTAATATTCTAAAGCATAGGGCATGGATTTGTCATCTTGCTAAAGTGAACTATATATGCTACAAATATTAGAATGATACTTGGAAGGAAGTGACAAAATTGGAATGACAGTTTAATAGCTATGGATTTTTTCTTTTAATTTTTTTATTCAGATGTAACTGATATATAGCATTCTATTGTTTCAAGTATACAACATAATGATTACACATATATATATAGTGAAATGATTATAATAATATCTAGTTAACATCAATCACCACATAGTTACTATTATTCTTATCATGATGACATGTTTTAAGATCTACTGTCTTACTAACTTTCAAATATACAATACTGTGTCATTAACTCTAGTTGCTATGCTGTATATTATATCCCCAGGACTTATTTATAGTATAACTGGACGTTTGTACTTTTTAACCGTATTCACACAACAATCTGTTTTCTGTTTCTGGAGTCCAGTTTTGTTTTCTTTCATTTTGTTTTTTGATTTTATGCACAAGTGAGATCATATAGTATTTTTCTTTCTTTGTCTGAAATGGGTCTTTCCATTTCAGATTTCTATTAAAAATCTGCTACAAGTTTTTAAAAGTCAAGAAACAACCTACTATTACCCCCTCTACTTCACCTTTGTGATTGGAATCTTCTCTGTGTTATAATTATATGAATTTTCTAATTAAGAACAAAGGGTTTATGTCAATATTCTGCATGTATTTACTTCACGGTGCATATAAGCTCAGGCCCTATCTATACACATGATTCAGGTACACTGTGTATACACTACTGCTCCTAAAAAGAAAATGAAAATAATTTTCTTTTTTTCAAGACGATACACTAGTTGCTCTATAAAACCATATTGATTTTCCCAAATACAGTACTATTTTAGTGCATTTAACCTCTAAAGATGTTTCTTGGGACAAATCCTATTGGGGAGCGGGGAAGTAAGAGATCCAGCTGATCTAGGTTTCTTCCCTCCACCCACCCCATACTGCCTACCTCTCAGTCTGTATGTCTCTCTCTCTCCCCGCACACACTTACACATATATATACAGATAGTTTAGACATGCATGGCTTATTGCCCAGTCAAAATTTCTGTTCTTTATTATATAATTTCCTAAATAATCCTTCAGTATTTCAAGAGATGGATATTTGGAAGTCCCTGAAATTCCCTATAGAGAAAAAAAAAAACTATACTAAGTCTATCATGAATGATGCTCTATCTAATTTGAAACTATTCCCATTGAGGAAACTAGTAACAGAAAACATGTTCCAATGGTCTTGTGAAACATGTGATTGTTGAATTAAAGTCCAAAAGAGGGGCTCAGCTGATGTGTCAAAGCCTTTATATAAAGAGATAAATTCTTCATAAGAAATAATTAGATTTTGTATTTTTTAAAAATACAAAGAAAATTACACTTGAGATTATGCTCCAAGTACATTTAGTTGGATCAAATTAGAGTAATAATCATCTATCAGTGTGAAACTAGAAACTTTCTATTAGACTAACAGCTTAAAAAACAGCTTTATTTTCCAAGCAGAAGTACTGTGATACTTGATTCAAACCCATATTATCTGTGCCAATAAAGTTTAAAGAAATTTACCCATAAAAATAATGTTAAGTGTCTTCCGACTTACTTTAAAAATAAATTCTAAATGTGTTTGCTGAGGTGAGCAAATTAAAAGAAAGACAAAGAACGAGAAAGTTTGTATTTGTATTTTTAATCCCTGAAAAATGCCTTCCAAGTGATTATCATATGGTATATATCCTGCTTGACTGAAATACAGACTCCTTACTAAATGATCAACCTTACAAACTTCAGACATCAGGATTCTCTATAGTGTGGAGAGTTGGAATTTATAACCTGATAATTATAGACATCAATTTAAAAGTAATTAATATGTTTTGATAATCATTACTTTAGTCTATCTTAATATGTGAGGGTGTAATCTTTATCTTAACAAATAAATTTCTTAGACCCATGCAGTTTTCTTATCTAAGTATCCTAAAATGAGCCAGTCTTTCTCTTTGCTTTTTCTTAGTGACAGAACACGAGTTCCGTTCCCCACTCTCCTGATGTGAGATGAGTCCTTCACTACGTGGGAATGTGAAAGACTAAACAGGAGGTAAAATACTAGAGATATAAATTACTTACTTTAGAGCAAATCTTCATTTTGAATGCATAGCATGGGGTTCACTTTTTAAAAGAGTATATCATTGTATCCTAAACAGCAACAACAAAATTAACGTAAGGAATGAGATCACTTCCTTTAAAACATTTCACATCTTAGGGAAATACAAAATTAATATATTTTGTCACAAAAAAAATTGAATAGCAAATGATAAGATATGGAAGAAAACTATAAGCGTGAGTCTTATATTCTGATTACCATTGCTTTTCATTATTTTTCATCTTTTTTATGTCAAAGGGAACTTTCATATATACGAGTAGGATGAATGCCTATATAGAAAATAGTGCTATATGTTTCCAAATAGGCAACTAATAATGAGAGGAGATATTTATTTAACTTGGCAAAGCTTTATATAGGAAGACAATATTAAGAATTCTAAAACCATAAACAAAAATTGAGAAATGTCTTATTAAAAAAAAAACCAGCATAGTTATACATGATGCTAATTTAAGATTTGTATGGAATATATTTTTGAACTAATACAATTTTATACTTAAAATAGGTTCCAATTATAATTATATAGCACTTGTAAAACTACTGTGAAATTTAACTAAAATTGAAATAGCCAGCTGAACTTCATTTATTAATTGATACCCCCCAAAAAAAAAGAAATAGAAGGGATGAACTGGATGTGTCATTATGTTCATGGAAATTCAACACATTTGCTAGTGATAGGAAAATTGAAACCATATAGTGACGAAAAAAATTTTTAAGCTGAAACACTAGTATTATGTATCTAAATTAGCTTCCTCCTTCAAGGTAGTCATCTTGATTGTCCAAAATATGTTTAGTTCCTCTATTAAAATTGTTTTATGTTCCATAAAAGCAATTCTACAACTAGACTGAAAGACAAAACTTTTATCCTTTGAGACTGAACTCAATTTTATGATAGTAGTTGAACATAATGAAGCTAATGCTCAGGCAGAGTATCTTCACTGAGAACCAAAAAAAAGGCACGGCTGAAAAGATTGAGGGAATTTTTAAATGTGGAGTAGAAACTAGTTCAGAAAGCACTTTTAAAGAGTGTCAGGAAACTTTGATCACAGGAAGCACTACAGGCATATGAAATTGCTTTCTAAATACCTTCCTTAGTGGATATCACTTATAGGGATATCAATGTTTTGGAACCGAATTTTTTAAAGTGAGAAACACTTGTATGAGGATCTCATAGAAGCATGTACATTTAGAATAATTTTTTTTTTTATTTTTCATTGGAGAGAATAGAACTAATTTTTAATACAAATTATAGAAAAGTTTATTTTCTCAAAATACTGAATCTTCTTGTTCAGTCGCTCAGTAGTGTCAGCTCTTTTTGACCCCATGCAGCACACCAGGTTTCCCTGTCCTTCACTATCTCCCAGAGTTTGCTCAAACTCATGTCCATCGAGTCAGTGATGCCATCCAACCATCTCACCCTCTGTTGCCGCCTTCTCCTCCTGCCTTCAATTTTTCCTAGCATTAGGGTCTTTTCCAATGAGTTGGCCCTTAACATCAGGTAGCAAAGTATTGAAGCTTCAGCACCAGTCCTTCCAATGAATATTCAAGGTTGATTTCTTTTAGGATTGACTGGTTTGATCTCCTTGCTGTCCAAGGACTCTCGAGAGTCTTCTCCAACACCACAGTTTGAAGGCATCAATTCTTCAGGTCTCAGCCTTTTTTATTGTCCAGCTCTCACATCCATACATGACTACTGGAAAAACCATAGATTTGACTATATAGGCTTTTGTCAACAAAGTGATATCTCTGTTTTTAATACGCTGTCTAGGTTTGTCAAACTTTTTCTTCCAAGGAGTAAGCACCTTTTAATTTCATGACTACAGTCACCATTCACAGTGATTTTGGAGCCCAAGATATAAAGTCTGTTATTGTTTCTATTGTTTCCCCATCTATTTGCCATAAAGTGGTGCCATAATCTTAGTTTTTTGAATGTTGAGTTTTAAGCCAGATTTTTCACTCTCCTCTTTCACCTTCATCAAGAGGCTCTTTAGCTCCTCTTCACTTTCTGCCATAAGGATAGTATCATCTGCATATCTGAGATTATTGATATTTCTCCCAGAAATCTTGATTCCAGCTTGTGCTTCATCCAGCCCAGCATTTCACATGATGTACTCTGCATATAAATTAAATAAGCAGGGTGACAATATACAGCCTAAATGTACTTTTTCGCAATTAGAAACCAGTCCATTGTTCCTTGTTTGGTTCTAACTGTTTCTTCTTGACCTACATACAGGTGAATGGAAATAGACAATTATGGCTAGCCTTGCTACTTACCTCCTAATCATTCTTTTCAGGACAATACAAAACAACAGAAGAAAAAAGTAATTCTACCTGGAATACAGGCCACAGGGAATAAACTTCAAAGTGTAGTTGACTCAAATATACTCAACTATACTCACAGTATAGTTGACTCAAAGGGGTAAGTTGTGCTTTAAAGGGAAGAGCAAAATTTAAAGAGCCAGATGCAATCTAAAATTTAGACTGAGACACATAGATTCCAGGGATGAAAGAAAATGAAAATAAGGGAAGAAGCACCTTTTTAGAGTCAGGTAAGAAAGGAACAGGAAGAAATAAGAAAAAAAGATTTAAGATCTTAAAAGACAAAGTAAATTCATAAAATAAGATTTCCTACCACCAAAATGAATAAGGAAAACCAGCAAAGTATTTAGACTTGCTCTTCTGACTGTAAAAGTAGAAATCTTATAAAATGCCTGAAAATTTTAAACATGAAAAGAAGGAAAGGTAAGTTCACCATAATTACAGAAATTCAGCAACAGCATTTCATACAAGTAAGTTATTTGACAATATATACTGAGGGAAATTCACACCCCTTACAAAAAACTCCATGAAACAAGAAATTGTGTCAATAGTCCAAAAAAGAATTAGTGTAATTGAATAAGTATTTAATGATATAAATAATCTTCAATCAGAAACTTACAAATTATAAACTGAAATGGACAAAAATCAGGAAGAAAAATATTTGAATGTACTTAGCAAAAAAAATTTTAAAAGACAAAATTAGCTGAGAAATAGATAATAAATTAGGAGATGCCCAAAGTAGAAAAGGCTCAAATGATAAATTAATAAAGGGTATTAAAGGGAAGCAGAAAAATAACCAAGCAGAGAAAGAAACATTAAGAAAGAAGTAAAAATAATCAGAGAGAAATAAGCAGAAAATGGAAGTGAGAATAATATTAGAAGTAATAAAAATACAGGGAAGTAAAACATTTAAAATATCAAAATCCTTAAAGAAATAAAATAAAACAATGAAATATAGCTATTACTTAAAACTGTAATCTAAGAAAACTTTCTAGTAACAGATAAGAGCTGAAACTAACAGTATAAATGTTCACCGGGTACCTGCAAAAATTAACCTAAAATGATCGGCTCTGAGATTGATCAGAGTAAATCTTTCAGATTTCAAAGATGAAGAATAAATCTAAACCTGCAGACAAAAGTTTAAATAATTAACAAAGGCAAAAGAGTTAGGATGACTTTAGGCTTTTCAAATCAATTCACAAGGCTTCTTGCTTTAGCAGTGACATGTAAAGAGCTTGAGGGTCATTTAAGCCACCTACTCTGCAAGACTGTTCCAGCAGCCCTGCAAATTAATACAGCGGCTAAACAAAAAAGAACACGCCATCCTTAATGTAAGCAAGAAAAGGAGAGTTATCTTCCCATCTTTGCTAAAGAAGCGCAGGAAAAACAAAGCAGAAAATTAAAAATCGGTTGCTTAGAGGTGCTGAAGGAAAAGGACTGAAGAGTGAAATTTGACTTGGGTACTAGAGACAGAACAAATGACACTTCTTTTAGTTTACATTTTTATATAGCCACAATTCTTAACAGTATAGTGCTGTTTCACAAATCCTGGAAAAGATAAATAAAACATATAAGAATGAAGGGAACAAAGTGAAATTAAAAGCAATGACAAATGAACTAAACTGTATTGTAACTGAATAACATAATTGTATCATGCAGGAAAAGGAACTAATATTTCACTTTGGAAAATAGTGTCTTGACTACATATTATAAGGTTAAAGAGAAAAGAAACTACAGAAACACTGTAGTCCACTTAAATTGTCTTCTCACATGGGTATGTTCTAGCAAATCAGAAATGCCTTTATGCATATATTAGAATTGATGATGTAAGTTTGTATATGTTATAAGCTAAGTTTTTTTTGTTTGTTTGGAGAAAATTTCCTAATAAAAGGAGAAGGCTAGGATAAACTTTGTGTTATTGAATTACAAAGAAAGAGAAATAAGTTCATGTTTTTAATTATATAGACAAATTGATACAGAAGTGAATATAGATGTGTTTGCATGGAGGGGTTGATATAGATACTTATACTGCTTAGTTTTTTCCACTGAGAGAGCCTAGATGTACTGATAGCAACCAGGTCTTGATTTCTAAGCTCTGTTCTGCAGTAAAAGGAATCAGGGCTCTTGATTGTGACATCTATCAGTGGTTGTGGTGGTGGAGTCTGTAAGTCGTGTCCGTCTCTTGTGACCCCACGCACTGTAGCCTGCCAGGCTCCTCTCTCTATGGAATTCTCCACGCAAGAATACTGGAGTGGTTGCCATTTCCTTCTCCAGGGGCTCTTCCTGACCCAGGGATTGAACTTGGGTCTCCTGTTCTGCAGGCAAATTCATTACCAACTGAGCTATGAGGGAAGCCCCATCTATCAGTAGATGTTATCTTCTGCAATTATTACTATGGCATTTTTCTAAAGATGATTTTCTAGTTCTTTCTTTCTGCATTTACTAATTGGAAAATATCTGTAAGTATACATATTTTCATCCCAATCATGAGAAAATACAGACAAATCCAACATGAGGGACATTTTACCAAGAAACCACTAAGTAACTAACTAGTAATCTTCAAAAGTGCCAAATCGTGAAAGGTAAAGAAAGACTGAGATACTGTCACAGGTTGGAGGCAACTGAAGAGACATAACAACTAAATGTATTTAGTTGATGTATTTATATGATCCTGGATTGGACACAAGAACATAAAAATTATATATTTTGACCTGAAACACATTTAGTATGTTGACCTGGCAAAAGAAAATAGACAGCCAGATATTTCTCCATCAAAAATAGGCTTATTAGGGATCAGCATTTAGGGTTCTCAACCATGGTGAGCCACATGAAAGTCCATGCAAGTCATAGGAAGAACACTTACAGAAAGGAAAAGGAAGTTAGGAAGACTGTAATAAATAAAGAGTCCATGGATTTTTTTTTTAATTGAAGTATAGTTGCTATATAATGTTATGTTAATGTCCTAGAATTCATGGCTTTTCATTGACTGAGAACTTGCCAGGAAAGAAGAGGAATCTTTTTTCTTCCCACTTAGCTCTGCTATAGCCACATGAAAGCTCCCTTTTCTGGTCTCCTAACTCTATTTAATTGAGGTTTCTGTTTATCAATTTGTATACAGTGGAAAAACTGGTGAAATATGAATAAGGTCTATAACTTAATAACATTATGCTAATATTAATTTTTTTGGTTTTGATTATTTTAGTGTGCTTACATGAGAGGTTAATATTGAGAAGCTTCTGAAAAATACAAATAAATTCTGTGTACAATTACTGCAAGCATTTCTATAAGTCAAGATTATTTCAAAACAGTAGAAGTTTAAAATATACAAGATGAATACTAAATTAGTCTCTGAGACAGAAAATTTAAGGTAGTAACTCATCTTTCACATAAACTTGTAAAATCATTGAAAGCCTCCACTAGAAATAAGGAGAGTAAAGAAATCATGTTATATACCATTTAGGATATAGATAGATAGATGTGCAGATAGATATCTATAGGTATATAGATGTGGATATATATATATATATATATATATATATATATATTATATGTAGAGAGAGAGAGAGATTATGTAGATCTCTCCACATAATCATATGTCAAAAGGTATATTATAATTATCTTTAAATATTTGAAGTTCTGACTGGTGATAATTATTTTTAACTAGTCTATGCAATAATACCTCTGAGGAAGTATTGATGTAGTTTTAAAGTCCATAATTCCAATAGTTCAGTTCAGTTTAGTTGCTCAGTTGTGTCCAACTCTCTGTGACCCCATGGACTGCACCACGCCAGGCCTTCCTGTCCATCACCAACTCCCAGAGTTTACTCAAACTCATGTCCATTGAGTCAGTGATGCCATCCAACCATCTCATCCTCTGTCATCCCATCCTCCTCCTGCCTTCAATCTTTCCCAGCGTCAGGGTCTTTTCCAATGAGTCAGCTCTCGCCAAAGTATTGGAGTTTCAGCTTCAACATAAGTCCTTCCAATGAATATTTAAGACTGATTTCCTTTAGGATGTACTGGTTGGATCTCCTTGCAGTCCAAGGGACTCTCAAGAGTCTTCTCAACACCACAGTTCAAAAGCATCAATTCTTTGGCACTCAGCTTTCTTTATAGTCCAACTCTCATATACATACACAACTACTGGAAAAACAATAGCTTTGACTAGACGGACCTTTGTTGGCAAAGTAATGTCTCTGCTTTTTAATATGCTGTCTAGGTTGGTTATAACTTTCCTTCCAAGAAGTAAGCGTCTTTTAATTTCATGGCTGCGGTCACCATCTGCAGTGATTTGGGAGCCCAGAAAAATAAAGTCAGTCACAGTTTCCACTGTTTCCCCATATATTTGCCATGAAGTGATGGGACCGGATGCCATGATCTTAGTTTTCTGAATGTTGAGCTTTAAGCCAACTTTTTCGCTCTCCTCTTTCACTTTCATCAAGAGGCTCTTTAGTTCTTCTTCACTTTCTGCCATAAGGGTGGTGTCATAATTCCAATAAGACTCTCACTATTCACTGATATCATCAATTGATGAATCTCTGTGTTAATTAAGTAGAGCTTTTGTAAGTTATATAACTACCTGATTTTTTTTTTTCAATCTTCATTTCCTTTGTCCAAAATAGTAATAAGTCTTGGGCCAAGCAGTGTGAGGCAAGAACACAATATGTAAGCTCCCTGCTTTATCACAATTCACAAGAGTTAATAGGCAGTGGTTTCATGCCCTTTGATGTTTTTGGTATCTATTTTCTGATTCTGTAGTTTAACACATAACATCCCATAACATTCAAATTAAGGTTGAGTTATTAGTAGCTTTTCCCATTCAAGGTTCTTCTTGACTAAACCTCAACAGGAAGCCTAAACTGGTGAGATTTACTGTGGCCCCAAGAATATTAAATAAGTCCATGCTACACAAAGCAGAACCTAATTAGTGCCAAAGCCTAGTTCTGTCTGCACATTTACAGTCTATTTGAACTCTGAAAAGTGCTAGACTGGTTCAAATAATCAAATCCTCCTTGAAATTTCAGTGACCTAATTTTATGAAACAGAATTGTGCTCTAACTGCTATCAGTAAGAAATATTCAGTTGATTTACAAAATATTGATATGACAAATGTTATAACTGTTATCAGCAATACTCTGGGGCAGTTCCCCATATTTATCCTTTCTTCATCTTGTCATTTGTACTCAGTGAGGATAGACACAGGTTCAGGGATACTATAGAAAAATATGCATTTTCCACAGGTAAACTGAGTTTGAAGCATTTTATTTAAATCAAGTTTGGATTGTTTTAGGATAGTTTATAAAGATTCAAAAGGCTCTTAAAATATCAAAGGAAATATTTAATTCTTATTCTGTGCCAACTGATTTTCATTATTTAAAATTTTACATAAATAATCCAAGCTTATTTTATATAAATTCAGCAAAATATACAAAGCAAAAAGGGAAAAAATGCACTTATTTTCTCATTCCTAATAAGTATCAAGTGTTAGAATTTTATATATATCCAACCAGAATTCCCTAAAAATATAGTACTTAACAACATTAAATGGAGTGTTTGTTAGCTACACATTATTTTATTATATACTTTTTGATTATAATGAACTTTTCATTAAGCTTCTCTACATATATTTGTCTGCTTATCTGATTATTTCATAATTCATAAAATTAGGAAATGTGAATCAGAAGAAAAAACATTTTAATGATTTTGACATAAAAATCCAACTTCTTAAAAGTTACATACTGTGAATTTTTTAATTCTCAAATATTCATCAAATCTTTTTATTAATAAAATCATTAATATTTTCCCATCATTCATCTAGGTAAAATGTTTTCTATATATTTGAACATATGATTTAAAACTGTTATAAATTATTAAACAATTCTCAGAATAAAAATGGAAAAAAGATATATTTCATAGAAGGAGAAAATAATAAGGAAATGGAATTGACTAAATTTTTTGAGATAGGAACAAAAATAAGTGCTTATATATACATTATTCTGTTTTATGTCATTTTCATGATCCATCATGAGAGATCCATAGCTATCTTTTTCTTTTTTCTCTTCCAGAAGAGGACAATATAGCACAGCGATTTTAAATAATGACTCACGTTAGCTTAACAAATAAGTAGTATAAAAAAATATGAACTAATATTTATGTGCCCCCCCAATTTCTCATTCCTTTATATTATTCCACAAATGTAATTTTATGATGCTTTTTAAAAACTATAAAAATTAAGGATTTAGAAATATTTTCATAGAAGGAAATTGGAAACTAAAGCCTGGAAAGTAAGACTAATAAGAGTAATAAACTCTTTCCAAACATCAAAGGACTATTCTAAGTAAAAAAGAGTAATTAAGATAGCATTTCTTAAAGTGTGTTGTATAGGAAGTGAAATCATACCCTAATGCCAGTTAAAAAAACAGGGAAAGTCTGAGTTCCACATGGTAGTCACTTTTGTTTGAAGGGAGAGTTTTACAGAGCCTCTAAATACCCAGTGTGCTGTGGCGATTTCAAAGTGAGAGAAGTAATATGAAGAATGTCATGAATGTGTATTCATAAGGAAGGTTGTATGTGCTCAGGTTGTAGGGACATACTTTGCTAAAAGCTTTGGTTGTTTAAGTGAATGGGTCTTGTCTAATATTATCAGGTCAAATGGAGAGAGATGGTGCAGAAGACTTTACAATTATAGTGAAAGTGAAGTCGCTCGGTCGTCTGACTCTTTTCGATCCCATGGACTGTAGTCCGCCAGGCTTCTCAGTCCATGGGATTTTCCAGGCAAGAACACTGGAGTGGGTTGCCATTTCCTTCTCCAGGAGATCTTCCTGACCCAGGGATCAAAGCCAGGTCTCCTGCATTGCAGGCAGACACTTTACCCTCTGAGCCACCAGGGAAGCCCCTTACAATTATAACCACCAGGCTAAAAACAAATGACCACCCACAGATCCACGCCAACTCCGCTAAGAACCGCCACTCTTACTGCTGGAATTATGCTCTTCTTTCTGCCTCTGCAACCTTAAAGATAATTTGCCTTTGGATAGGATGTATCTACCTTCGGGTCTCCTGCGTTGCAGGCGGCTTTCTTTACCAGCTGAGCTCTCAGGAAAGCCCTTTTTTCTATGCAGTCTGTCCTTTTTGCTCTATCTATTGAGTTGTTTTAGGCCTGATACATCTGATAACATCTTGTTTACCTCTATCCCTGTTTACTCTCTCTCCTCTCTTTATTTTCACCTCAATCCAGAGAGCCCGCTAACTACTCCGCGGGGCCCTGCCTCGTGGTCTCGATCCACTTCTAAACCATATCTGATGCGTCCTCGCCCTCCTAGTGTCCTGCTGCTTCAGAATCACGTGTTCTCCCTTACTGCTTTGGCAGATGAGTCATTAAAGGCATGTCACATTCTACGCATTTGTGTCTTTACATGGGAAGACAGCACATGACATCTTTCTAATCTGATTTTTTAAGATATCCCAAATAGCATATAGAAGAGTACAGATAATCTTATTAAATTCACCTAAAATTGGTTAAAGTCATTAAGTGATAAAATCATTTTACCTTTTAAAATACAGCATTGCTTTTGTAAATATATATTATCTTTCTTAGCCTTAAGATGGCAACACTAGGTTAAAAAAAAAAGAATACCACAATGCAATTATTTAATATTTTAACTATAGAAGCTGAAAGCATTGAAAGGCACTCATGGTTTCCGTTCCTGAAGGAACTAAGAATAATTTTCACACATTGTTGACTGAACAGCATTATAGCTTGCCACCAGAGCAGACTTAGAAGTATCTGGATAAGTGCTCTCCTAGCCTCAGGTTAAGGACCAGGTCCACAGTGAGTTAGGAGTCTAAAGCAAGAAAGGGCGAAGTATAGACTGAGGTGGTGAATAAAAGTTGCAAGCCTTTACTGGAACAATGAGAACCCTAAAATTGTTCAGTATATCCCTCTGATTAGAAATATGGATACAAAATAATTTATATTTCCTTCTATAATAGGGGAAACAGTCCACTACTGCAGAACCAAGAATCCAAGGCATGGAAAATATCTCATTAAGACCAAGGGGACTTGAAAAGGAATGTATCTCTACTTTCTTCCAGTAGACTTTGACAGGATTTGACAAAGGTAAGTGGAAACCCTGCGAACAACAACACTAAAATTGTATAATGTAAATTTTTATCTGGCTCTACTACTCTTAGATAGTAACATGGCAGAGTTTATTCTATGATTTTTCTTCTTTTGGCTTATCTACACTATCTTAAAAACACTGTTTAAGAACTTTTTAAAAAAAACTCACAAATATTAGATCCAAGTAGATAGTTTATTGCAATTTTATGTGTCCTGAGTTTACTATCCAGACATTCTGCATTTGTGTGCTATATCTTTTCCTTTTATAAGAACATTTTATCCATTTTATAGAACTGCAATAGTTAGTTCAGTTGTTAGATACTACAAATAAGTGTTTATGTCAAATAAATTCAGATTACATTTATTTAATGTAAGCACTTATTTTTTAAAAAATTGTACGTGTAAAACAGGTGTCTGTACATTGAAAATGTACTGCATTTTTATTCTGTTTTTCTTTGTTTTAATTTAGATAGAATTGTTACTTTTTTAGGAAAAAATAAGACATTTTTTCATTAAAAAAATTGTTCCTGTGTTAAGAAAGTTGAGAAAACATCTCTTATTCATAAATCAGGAAAAACTACATAATTTAGCCAGGAAACTAAGTACTTTTTTACCCAATGAAGAACTCAATCCTCACCCAATTAGAACATAAATGTTGGATACTTCAAAGTAGGAAATGATGAATAGTAATGTATACTGTATAAACAGCATATTATATGAATATATGCCTGGAAAGTTTTCTAGATGATAAGAGATAGGAAAAAATAAGCTGTCCCTGGAGAAGGAAATGGCAACCCACTCCAGTGTTCTTGCCTGGGAAATTCCACGACAGAGGAGGCTGGCGGGTTTGCAAAGAGTCAGAGACAGCTGAGGATCTGAGCACATGTCAGAAGCAGATGTGAGAAGCCACTGTCCTCTGCTGAGACAAACATATATTAAGAAGGAATACCAACCTCAAAACACAGTCCTTCATTTCCACTCCGGTCAAGACTAAAATCAAAACATGAGAATATTTACGGGAAAATGTTTCTCTAAAACACTTTTACCACCAGGATGAGTTATCAAAGGAGATTACAGAACATTTTCCCTGAATTTTTTATAACCACTTTAATACATGGTACCTAAACCAAATTCTGAGAAATCCCTGTATGTTTGTTTCAGCCTTCGAGTTCTATGAATTTGACAATGGAGATGGTCTAGTCTGCATACTCTGGTCGTTTACCATAAATCAATTCTCATATTGAATTTTTCTAAATATGCAACATGCAAGTCAGCATCAAAATCAATAACACTGGCTCCTCATTGTCACCAGATGAGCAAGCATCTGTGAAATCCAGCCCAGCAGGCATCCTTTCCTGCGTTCACAGCGCCCTGCACCAGCACTCAGCCTGACACTGAATTCATGTATGCCGTTCCGGTGATAGTGGTTCAAGCGTGAGAGAGTGTGCAGCCCTTCAGGAAAGAAGCAATCGGGCCAGTTCTTTTCCTATTTGTCAACAAAATGATCTTGTGCTGGGATATTTCAGATGGAGGAGCACTGTTCATAAAACCTCGATTTGATGCAAACCATGAAATATGTTTAACATATTTCATCAAAAATACCAAAGCAACAAGCAGTGGGCTAGGTTTCTGAAAATATTTGACTTTCAGGGAGAGTCAGAATATGTAGAATCATTATACAAACATTGTAGCAATACAATATCAATTCTGTGTTTATCCTTTCTTCACTGTGACTACTGAAGCAGTTGGAGGTATTCACCATATAGTAATCAGATTCTTTGCATAAGGCTGAAGTAACTAAGTCAATGGTATCCTATGTAGCTATTTTAGTTAAAAGTTCAAATTACTTCTTTGAATAATAACTACCCAGAAAAGAAGTAGCCTTTAAACCTCATACACATAAAACTGAATAACCTTTCTAAGAGACATTAGTCAAGCTGCAACCCTTTTGTTTTTCTTCTAAAACCTTCTACTACATTTCTTTTCTCCCTGGTTCAAGATAAACATCAAACTTGAAACCTGACAATAATTATACTTGGTGACGTTGGAGTGAATTTATCTGAGAGTAAGTTCTTTCATGAAGAAAATTCAATGAAATTCAATAAAATACAATGCAATTCCAATATTAACTTTAATGATGCTCTGCCAGAGCTCAGATGCTTGAAAAGGTTTTTAAAAGAAGGTGACTTGGATGCCAGCTGGGGTTTTCTCAGCTCAGTCAGATTAAGCAAAGAACACTTGTGCAGCTTTATTAACACACACAATTTAGCAAAGTAACAGTCAGGCTTCTCTATTTCATGGGTTGCTTGCTTACTTGGTAATATCATTCCTGGGAGACTTTAGGACTTTTAATTATGCTGTGAATAGTTTACAGTATTGAGCTACAGACTGGAAATTAAACTGAGGACATTTTATTTGTGCACTGGTTAATTAAATAGCAGACAACAGCAAGCTAAACTTATAGAAACCTCAGCAGATTTAGTCTGTCGACCATGTGTGAAAATATTTTTTCTTTTTAATTTCAATTAGCGGCCCTCTCTGCTAAAATGAAACTGAGTCAGAAGTGGGTTTTGACATTTTACCTAGGCAAATAAAATGACCCAAGGATTTTTAAACATCCAGTAGATATTCACAACTCCAATAAATGCATTCCACCTTTTCAATTTTATATTAAACGGATAAAGCGTGACTTGAAAAGTGCAACTCATCGTTAACTCACAGTATATTTAATATAGCATAAAAAGAGGAGAATGTTTACATGAAATAATGCAATCTAACAGAGCTGAAGAAAGAGCTATTTTTCCAGTATAAGAACGTGATGATGAAATTATTTAAAACTTGGTTATTAACAACTTATGTAGCTCTGAATATTTTCACATAGATTCAAAGGACATTTTTGAGCCTCTGCTATATACCATGTGTCTTGCTAAATACACCAGATGAGTAAAATTCAATTTATTTTCTTAAGGATCTTTTCCAAATCATAATTTGTCATTTAGTCATCCTGCTTAATATCCTTCAATCATCTCTTACTGTAGTTAGGATAGAGGTCAAAATCTGTAACAAGGCTTATAGGGCTATAGAGGATCCTTGCCCAACCTATATAGAGCCTTTACTCAATTTGTTCCTATTTCCTGAAGGTTCCCTGCTCACAGCTCCACTTGGACATCTCCCTGTTTTTATTCTTCAAAGTTTACCACACATGTGGATGGGAACCTTCACTGAACTCCCTAGATTATAATCCCAGTAACTTCTGTAATAATGGATCATGTGCATGTTGAGCAAGTAATTGGAACTCTGAGTCTAGAGTTCTAGAGAGAATCCAGGTTGGAAATACAAATCGGGGGTGGACAGTATTTAAATAGTATGGATCACAATAAACTGGGGAAAATTCTTCAAGAGATGGGCATACCAGACTACCTGACCTGCCTCTTGAGAAACCTGTATGCAGCTCAGAAAACAACAGTTAAAAATGGACATGGAATAACAGACTGGTTCCAAATAGGAAAAGGAGTACTTCAAGGCTGTATTTTGTACCCTGCTTATTTAACTTTTATGCAGAGTACATCATGAGAAACGCTGGGATAGAGGAAGCACAAACTGGGATCAAGATTGCCAGGAGAAATACCAATAACCTCAAATAGGCAGATGACACCACCCTTATGGCAGAAAGTCAATAAGAACTAAAAAGCCTCTTGATGAAAGTGAAAAAGGAGAGTGAAAAAGTTGGCTTGAAACTCAGCATTCAGAAAACTAAGATCATGGCATCCAGTCCCATCACATCATGGCAAATAGATGGGGAAACAGTGGAAATAGTGGCTGCCTTTATTTTTGTGGGCTCCAAAATCACTGCAGATGATAATTACAGCAAGGAAATTAAAAGATGCTTACTCCTTGGAAGGAAAGTTATGACCAACCTAGACAGCATATTAAAAAGCAGACATTACTTTGCCAACAAAGGTCCATCTAGTCAAGGCTATGGTTTCTCCAGTGGTCATGTGCAAATGTGAGAGTTGGACTATAAAGAAAGCTGAGCACCAAAGAATTGATGCTTTTGAACTGTGTTGTTGGAGAAGACTCTTGAGAGTCTCTTGGACAGCAGGAAGATCCAACCAGTCCATCCTGAAGGAGATCAGTCCTGAGTGTCCATTGGAAGGACTGATGTTAAAGCTGAAACTCCAATACTTTGGCCACCTGATGCGAAAGTCTGACTCATTGGAAAAGACCCTGATGCTGGGAAAGATTGAGGGCAGGAGGAAAAGGGGATGACAGAGGATGAGATGGCTGGATGGCATCACCCACTCAATGGACATGACTTTGGGTGCACTCCAGGAGTTGGTGATGGACAGGCTTGGCGTGCTGCGGTTCATGGGGTTGCAAAGAGTTGGACACGACTGAGCAACTGAACTGAACTGAACTGAACTGAACTAAAGCTACAAGGCTAAATGACATGATCACACAAAAGCGAGAATAGGCAGAAAAGAGTCTAGGTATATTCCAAGCCTTCATTACTTTTGTCAGTCTTTTTCTTTTAACTGGTGAATTTAATCCATTTCTATTAATTGTTAACACCAATATATTTATATCTGCTTCAGTAATAATTTATCTTATATCTGTCTTGATTTTTAAAACATTTTTCACCTTTCTTCACTTTAAAAATATTTGGTATCCTTATATTCAGTCTAAAAGAATAAAATAATTTTCCTCATTCTAAAAACTCTTGACCTCCACTTTATCATACTATTACATAGATTTCTAAGATTAGGTTATGATGATTGATAGAGCTAAATAAATAGATACAGAAATAGGTTATATCTATATATATATGAAAACAGTAATAAATGTTCCTAAGGCATCTGATTTTCTTTTCTTCAGGTATCTCCTGAATTGATGTCTACTGTTATTTATATGGGCTACCAAGGTGGCACAGTGGTGAAGTATCTACCTGCCAATGGGGGAGATATAAGAGATGAGGGTTTTTGATCCCTGGGTCTGGAAGATTCCCTAAGAGGAGGGCATGGCAACCCACTCCAGTATTTTTGCCCGGAGACTCCCATGGACAGGGGAGCCTGGCAGGCTACAGTCCATAGGGTTGCAAAGAGCCAGACACAACTGAAGTGACTTAGCATGCATGTGTACATTATTTATATACTCCATGCATAACTGTACTTAGTGTGGTTTTCATGGAGCAAACTTCTAAAGGTTGTAAAGCCAGGAATATATTGTCAAGCACTGTATTTAAATGGAAATTTGATGGAATAAAATTCTAAATCATTTTCCTTCAGATTCTAGAAGTACAGTTTCATCATCTTCTCTCATTCATGTTTTTTTTTAAAGAAGTCTTTTTTTCTTTGTTTAATTAATTTATTTTTATTGAAGGATAATCACTTTACAGAATTTTGCTGTTTTCTGTCAAATCTGAACATGAATCAGCCATAGGTATGCATATATCCCTTTTGTCCATGTCCTTTGTCTTGCTTATCTGTCACCTTCTCTTTTTTCTTATAATCTTTTTTGTCTTTGATATTTTAAATTTCACTTTATATTTAGGACTGAAGTTTTTTCTATCCCTTTGGTGATGCATGAGCCCTTTTAATAGCATAAGATCTCTTATGAATTTCTTGCTTTGTTTTTATTACAATACATTTATCTTCATTACTTTTCAAATATCTTTATTCTTCATTTTTATTCTTCAGTCTTTCTGAGACACTTATGATCTGCACATCACTTTTTTTTTTCTTATTCGTATCGCTTGTGTTTCCTTCTTGGGTTTTATACTTTTGTGAAATTTCTGATTCTGATTTTACAATTTTCTAATTTGTTTCTAGCTCTATTTTACCTACTGTCTTCTTTTGTTAACTCTCACATTTTTCATATCAAATGTTTTATTGATATTTTATTGATTCTTTGTGATTTTTTTGATAATATATTTACTTAGACAATTTAGTATGATTTTTTAAGTTACTATGAAATTGTAGGTCTTTCTATATTGATATTTCTGTTCTGATACAATTCATAATGCAGTACACTTTTTTCTTTTTTTCTCCAAGGTATAATTGGCAAGTATGGTTGTATATATGTCAAGTGCACAACATAATAATTTGACATATGTCTATATTGTGAATGGATTTCCTAAGTAAGGTAATTAAAACAATGCAACTATAGACTTAGTACAGCCTCTATCATAAATTCCAAAGGCATTTTTGACAGAAATCTTTTTTTTTTTTAATCTTAAAATTTGTGTGGAACAGCAAAATACCCCAAATAGCCAAAGAATTCTGAGGAAGTAGAAAAAGCTAGGAACATCACACTTCCTGATTTGAAACTCTATTATGAGGCTATCGTCATCAAAACGGTATGTACTAGACTGAAAACAGACCAGTGAAACACAAGAGGGTGCCCAGAAATAAACCCACACAAACACAGTCAACTAATCTTTGACAAGGGGGCCAGGACCATACATGAGGAAAGCTTAGTCCCTGCAACAAATGGTGTTGGGAAAACTGGATCTCCAAATGCAAAAGATTGAAATTGCCTGGGACAAGGCAAGAGGCCTCAGCACTGGTTTATGAGATCCTGGGACTGGAACCTTCTTACAACAAGACCATATCCAGACATGACTAGGCAACTCTCACTTATCATCACGTCCCCTGGATCCCACAAGAGGGGTCAGGTACCTCTTATGCTCTCACATCCTGCTGTTTAGTATTTATCACTGTCTTTATCAAATATTTATATGGAGCTTACTTTAACTGTGTACCAGTTACTGTTTTAAGTGCTTTACTTAAACCCTCCAAACAACCTGTGAGACAGGGACTACTGTTATAGCTCCCACTTTACAGAAAGGAAAACTGCACACAAAGATGAGTCACTTTCACAAAATCGCTGCTAAGAGGTAGAACCAGATTCGAAGATGGGCAGTCCGGCTCCGGAGACCCCATGTTCTTAAGTGCCGGGCAGCGGAGCCTCTGCTGTCTCTGCCTGTTTCCTCATCTGGTCCCCGGGTCTGTAAGCTTTTTGAGGACAATGTCTGTGTCAGCTTTTTGCACCTTTCACTCCACAGTAGGTAGCATAGTGCCAGGCCTCAATGTAGAAAAAAACAGAGACAGACACACATGGTCACAAGTACATGAATGGTGTTCAGTATCACTAGGCATCAGGAAAATGAAAGTCAGAACCACAATGAGATATCGCCTCACACCTGTCCAGTTCAGTTCAGTCGCTCAGTCGTGTCTGACTCTTTGTGACCCCATGGACTGCAGCACGCCAGGCTTCCCTGTCCATCGCCAACTCCTGGAGCCTGCTCAAACTCATGTCCATTGACTCGGTGTTGCCTTCCAACCATCTCATCCTCTGTCATCCCCTTCTCCTCCCACCTTCAACCTTTCCCAGAATCAGAGTCTTTTCCAATGAGTCAGTTCTTTGCACCAGGTGGCCAAAGGATTGGAGTTTCAGCTTCAACATCAGTCCTTCCAATGAACACCCAGGACTGATTTCCTTCAGGATGGACTGATTGGATCTCCTTGCATCCAAGGGACTCTCAAGAGTCTTCTCCAACACGACAGTTCAAAAGCATCAATTATTTGGCGCTCGGCTTTCTTTATACTCCAACTCTCACATCCATACATGACTACTGCAAAAATGATATCTTTGACTAGAAGGACCTTTGTTGGCACACTTGTTAGTATGTATATTATTAAAAAGGAATGAGATAACAAAGGCTGAAAAGAATGTGGAGAAAAGAGAACCCATTTGCACTGTTGGTGGGAGTGTAAATTGCTATAACACTTTGGAAAACAGTATGGAGTTTCCTCAAGAAATTAAAACTAGAGCCACCATAGGACTCAGAACCTCTACTTCTGGGTATTTACAAAACCTCAGATATGCAGATGCCACCATCCTTATGGCAGAAAGCGAAGAAGAACTAAAGAGCCTCTTGATGAAAGTGAAAGAGGAGAGTGAAAAAGTTGGCTTAAAACTCAACATTCAGAAAACTAAGATCATGGCATCCAGGCCCATCACCTCATGGCAAATAGATGGGGAAACAATGGAAACAGCAAGAGACTTTATTTTTGTGTGGGCTACAAAGTCACTGCAGATGGTTATTGCAGCCATGAAATTAAAAGATGCTTGCTCCTTGGAAGAAAAGCTTTGACCAACCTAGACAACATATTAAAAAGCAGAGACATCACTTTACCAACAAAGGTCCATATAGTCAAGGCTATGGTTTTTCCAGTGGTCATGTATGGATGTGAGTTGGACTGTGAAGAAAGCTGAGTGCCAAAAATTGATGCTTTTGAACTGTGGTGTTGGAGAATACTCTTGAGAGTCCTTTAGACTGAAAGGAGATCAAACCCAAACCAGTCAATCATAAAGGAAATCAGTCCTGAATATTCATTGGAAGGACTGATGTTGAAGCTGAGACTCCAATTCTTAAGCTGCCTAATGCGAAGAATTGACTCATTGGAAAAGACCCTGATTCTGGGAAAGATTGAAGGTGGGAGGAGATGGGGATGACAGAGGATGAGATGGTTGGATGGCATCACTGATGTGATGGACATGAGTTTGAGTAGGTGCTAGAAGTTGGTGATGGAGAGGGAAGCCTGGTGTGGTGTAACACATGGGGTCTCAAAGAGTCAGACATGACTGTGCTACTGGACTGAACTGAACTGATATATGTACACACATATGCATATGTATGTATAATGAATGCATATTAATATATGATTATATATAATGGGTATGTATGATATCCATTATAAATATATAATAAATATATTTCTATCCATTATAAAGATAATATATAATGGATATATTTAATGTAATACTATTCAGCCTTAAAAAAAGAAAGAAATCTTATCAGTTGCCACATCATGGATGAAACTTGATGGCATTATGCTAGTAAAATAAGCCCAACAGAGAACAAATACTGCATAGTATTACTTTTTTCTGGAATCTAAAAAAAAAAAAAAAAAAAGCTCATGGTTGCTAAGGGTAGGAAATTAGTGGGGGCTGATAAAAGGATTGGGCTTCCCTGGCGGCTCAGACAGTAAAGAATCCACCTGCAATGCGGGAGACCTGGGTTTGATCCCTTGGTTGGGAAGATCCCCTGAAGGAAAGCATGGCAACCCACCCTGAATTCTTGCCTGGAGAATCCCCTTGGACAGTGGAGTCAGGCGGGCTACAGTCCATGGGGTCACAAAGAGTCAGACACGACTGAGCGACTGAGCACGTGGTGAAAGGATCTCCTTTCCTCTTTTCCTTTGAAATAGAGTGTGCCCTGCAAATATCTTGTCACTGTGTGTTGTGAGCTCATTTGCCTCTGGGGTGAATGGTTTCTCAAATAATGTGTGTGGAGGAGGCCAGGCACGGCTCTGGTCAGCCCTTCTGAGTCCAGCCCACTTGGGAAAGGAGTCAGCAGATTTGTGTTTCAGTGTCTTCCTAGGACACCGAGAGTTTCAGAGGCCTGCGGGGCTGGGCGATGCAGTGTGCTCAGCCACAGTCTTGTCCACTCTTTGCGACCATGTGGACTTTAGCCAGGCTCCCCTGTCCATGCGGATTCTCCAGGCAAGAGAGTGGAGTGGGTTGCCATGCCCTCCTCCAGGGGATCTTCCCAGCCCAGCAATCGATCCCAAGTCTCCTGCATCACAGGCAGATTCTTTACCCTCTGAGCCACCAAGGAAGCCCATGAAAACTGGAATGGGCAGCCTATCCCTTCTCCAGGGGATCGTCCCAACCCAGGTATCCAACCAGAGTCTCCTGCATTGCAGGTGGATTCTTTACCAACTGAGCCACCAGGAAAGCTCAGAGAAAATACCAAATCAGACTACTGAGGAACAATAGAGAATAAGAGATCAAAAGAGACAGTGATTTTCCAACAGAAGGTGGTGCTGATCCAAAAAAAAAAAAAAAATGTAGAGCAGTAACTAGATAGGGAAGTAAGATATGAAGAAGCTGTTTGTAAATTTGGAGAAATTGCACACTCTATGTGCCAATAGCCAAGTTATTCTCTGCAATAATGAGTCAGTCATATTAAGCTTCATTAATTACTTTATTTTAATGTGTGTTCACAATTTATTCAGTATAAATTAACACTGAAGATGTATTTTTTATTTCTAGAAAGTTTATCCAATTTTTTAACTTTAATAATACATATTTCATAAATAATAAATGTTAGGCAAGCTCAAAGATACATACTTTCATATTCCCTTTTGACTGTAAGATTTCTTGTTAACCATCTATATAAATTTTGTAAATATTAATACCCTTTGAATCCTCTTTCTTAGCACCATTTCTGACTGTCACAATTTTGAACAAACTGTTTAAGTAATTTGAGAAGGCAGATCAGAAAACATGTCAGTGTTTATTAAATTGCCATTCAGCTTTGACACATACTGGTGTAGGCCTGTTTTGATTTTAATTTAGCAAGCTATTAGGGAATAATGTACTTGCACATATCCATTGTTATAACTGTCCTATTGCAACAACTGGCTAGCAGTACGGCCTAAACAAAGATTCATTACAAACAGGCTAATTTATTTTAGTAAGTGTCTTACTGTGTGACCCCATAATCATTCAGTTTGACAAGCCAGCTAAAAAGGCCCAATAACTCTCCGAATACACGACTTAATTTTTATAAATAAGTACCAAGTATGAGCAATTTATCTGCCATTACCCCAAAAGTCACTGTTATGCTTATATCTAAGTCCTTAAATTTGTGGGCACAGCCTATAGATAAATGGGTTTTTGTATGTCTACAGAATGGCTCTGAAGGCGTATATTGATAGAAGTAGTAATTAGTCAAGTACATGTCCAAAAAAAATAATAATTTCAAGTAGAGAACTTCAAGGAGATTTTTCATGAAACTAGACATATAATTTGCAACATACATCACCAAGTATTGTTGTCATCTTCCCAAAATCATGTGTGCAATTCTAAACAATCAGTTCTGAAGTGCTATGTTTTTCTTTGAAATAACTAGGCAAACTTTACCAAACCATTTTCATGTTGCCAAGTAAAAGAACAAAAAGTACGCAAACTTGACAATCTAATAAGTTAAACTTTGCTTTGGGATTCATAAAGACTAGAGTTCAGAATTCCCTTCTGGCAACAATTAACTATGTGATCTTATGCAAATTATTCTCTCAAAGCTTTAATCTTTTATCTTTTAAAACAGTTGCATGCTTCAAAAAATTGCAATGATTTATGATGGCAACCCACTCCAGTATTCTTCCCTGAAAATTCCCATGGACAGAGGAGCCTGGCCAGGCTACAGTCCATGGGCTTGCAAAGAGTCAGACATGACTGAACACACACTCAACATGAAAAGCATTACGATAATTTAGTCAAGAAAGCAAACCTCCAAGAGAAAGCATCTAGTATAAACCTTGTCGCTTTAGAAACATTAGTGCTTTAAGCAGCTATTATCATGTCCTGTTCAATGCGATGAATGAAAAAACAAACAAAATTTGTAAATCTGTAGTTTATTTCTCTTCCTCATCCTCTTCTTCCACTTCTGCCCTATTTCCCTCCTTCCTCTCACTCTCTCTCCCTCTGCCTCTCCCTCGCTCCCTCCACCTCGCCTGCCCCAGATCTACAAACTTTTCCTGCATTTGTGAAATTCCCTTCTTTCAATGACCTCTGGTGCTGCATAACAATTGCAAAATACAGTGGTTATACAACCATGTACATACATGACCTCTCATGGCTGTGGATTTTGTAGGATTCCTAGGCTTAGCTGAGTGTGATTTCTCACAGTGTTGCAGTCACGTGTCAGCTCGGACTTCACTGGTCTTATAGTTTGACTGGCTTGGGTATCTAACAGGGCTCATTCACATGGTTGAGAAGTTCTATTAATACTAGGCTATCAGTCAAGATTTCTACACCCCTGGACTTACCACTGTATGTTAGTGAGGTTTCAACGTGAACAGCAACTCAACAATAAATGCTCCAGAAAACTCAAGTGGAGATTTTTTTTTTTAACCTCCTTTCCATCACATCTTGTTAATCAAGATAAGGTTACAGAGAGTTCCCTGGTGGGCCAGAGGTTGGGAATCTGCCTGCCGATGCAGAGGACATGGGTTTGATATCTGGCCTGGGAAGATTCCACATGCCGTGGGGCAATGAAGTTCAGGCACCACAACTACTGAAGCCCATGCGCCCTAGAGCCCATGCTCCTCAACAAGAGAAGCAATGGAGACCCAGCACAGCTAAAAAGAAATAAATATTAAAAAGAAAAGGAGCAGATTACAGAGTTAACCAAATTCAAGAGGAGGATTCTACAGAAGGAGAAGTAAATGGTTGGTGGTACTGATATCTTTTACATTGACCACCAGATCCTTTTTACCCATCTTGGGGAAATAACTCCAAAGAGTGAAACCTGCCAAGTACTTATTTTCCGGGTCATTTGCTGTTAGGACACAGGCATATGCCTTAAACTCTGCGGCACACATACAGCAATCCAGGTCTTAGCATCTGAAGCCCATGGCACAAGAAAGATGTGTCTGTGGAAAGTCATTTTGGGCAGCGGTTTCAACAGTGGCAACATCAGTCAGTTTCCAAGGGCAGCAATGCCTGCATCAGTAACGGTAGTCTCCGAAGAACGCGAAGAAGGGGCAGGGTCAAGACACAAGCAGTTGTATCTGGCCCGTGACAGAGCAATTTTGCTGTGCTTCAACATTAGATGTGATTTTGTGCTTATGTCTTCTCAGTCTCATCCCGTAGACTTTTTAGTGACTGTTTTTCCCACCAGTGATCTTTTAATAAAGTGATTTTTTTCTTACTTCGGTCACACTAGTTTTTCATTTCTTGTATTTAAGTATCTTGACTGAAACAAAAATAATTATTTTTAATGGGTTTTTTAATAAGTGAGGCACTTCTCTCAGATCTAATACTAAACTATGCTATCTGATCATATTTGAACAGTCTCTGCAAAGTCAGACATCAGTGCCTATGTCATTCTAACATTTAAAGACTTAACAATATAACACTGGATAACTGTATACTTCATTGAATAACTATTTGTATCATAGTTAACTTCAGCTTTTTCCAGTCTTGCCTTCAATTTTTTTCTGCTTTTATTTTTTATTGTTAAATGTTAGAAGAACTCTAAGAAAAACCTGCAAAAGTGCAGCTGTTAAGTTCTGACAGAATTGAGTTATCTCACCTACCTGTTGAAAGCCAGAACACAAAAAGTCTTAGGACTTAGGTTATCGGGAGCAAAGAGTGAGGGCACAAACTGACCAGTGGGGTTATAGTAAGTAAAGCAAGAAAGATTCATCTTAAAAATATTTGTGAAAAAAAAAGGAAAAATATCTGTGACAAGTTACTTATTGGGCACAGCATGTTTTTCTCACAGAACTAAAGATGTTAAAATAGACACACAGCAGAGTCCCAATAGCAATGGCATATTGTAATTTTAACTCTTGTTCTGATAGTCACAGGAAAGTTACCAACAATATAAAACCAACCTAGAAAGCCACAATTGGATGTAAAATAAAAAAAGAAAAAAGTCTTAACAAATACTACGTGGGTTACATAGTCAAGTAGTTAATTCTTAACAAATATCATACAAGAATTGAATATGCCCCATGTTTGAATACAGTTCTAGAGTGCTGGATTTTCCCCACCTTATATTCTTAATGGTTCATTTCTCAATGAATAGACTACTTAGATTCTCCATTGAGAATACTTTGTATCAGATGAGAGAGAGTGTGTGTGTGTGTGTATGTGTGTGTGTGTGCGTGTTAAATAGGGAGAGAAAGAGAGAGATAGGAAGGAGTTAAGAATGTGAAGTATTATGAAGAATCAAGATAAATAATGCAAATTTTACTCATGTCAATCCTTTTCTAATTAGTTCAGCAGCAGGCCATTTACCAAAACATGAATATCAAGGCATAGATCAAATTTCCAATGACAGCATAATGTATCTCCTCCAAAAACACTTCTAAATGGGTGGTTTTCCCCAAGGAGGTTGCTCACCAAGTTTCATGAAGGAGTTCTTCAGTTTTGCTAAGACATGTGAAAATTAATTAGTAAGTGAGAATACATATAATAGAATAAACATTTGTAATATTAACTGAATTAACCTACACCTGACTTATGAAAAATAAGTTATATTCTGAATATTCTTCTCTCCTTTAAGGGACAAAGACTATGTCATAAACATTTTTTTTAACGTTCTCTATCTCTCCCTTCCTAGCAATTCTCTTTTTATTAGGATGAAGTATGGTTAGCACAATGGTCATGTCATTATTACTATGGAAACACAGTTACAGAGTAGTTAAAGAAAGCAAGGATGTCGCATCAAGTCATCAACAAGAAAAGAAGAAAAGAAAGAAAGTGAAGTCGCTCAGTCATGTCCGACTGTAGCCTACTAGGCTCCTCTATCCATGGAATTTTCCAGGCAAGAGTACTGCAGTGGGTTGCCACTTCCTTCTCCAGGGGATCTTCCCAACCCAGGGATGGAACCCAGGCCATCAGCAGAATATGGATAATTCATGGCTCACATTCATAGTCTTTAAAAATTGACTCCATGATGCTCATGTAGATATTTATTTTCATGAATTTAATACCATTATGTAGCAATGTTTCAAATAAACTGGCTAACATGAATGGTCAAAACAACCTCATATTACCAAAATAAATTGGAAAAGCCCATAAAGATAATAACAGCTATATTAAAACAAACAAACTTTGTAAAGGCCTATAACAAGCCAGATTTTCTACTGAGTTAATTCTTAAAACAACGTGTCTGGATATTATTATTAATGTCTATCTTATTTACAAGGAGATTCAGACAAGAGGAGGCAAGAAACTTGCCAAAGATTACACTTTGTTAGTTAGTGAGTGGTCAAGCCAAGATTTGAATGTGAGTAGTGTAGTTTTAAGTCAACCTCTTCAAGCCTCAGGATCCTAGCTTTTCAGAAGTCACTGCATATGGCACTTCTTACATGGCCTCTGAATGCATTTCTGAGGATTTACTGTCTTGAAGTTATCTTTTTGATCAGTCATCATTAAAAGTTGTTCAGTTATTTAAAATAACAAGCACTGAAGTGTGCTTTAGTGATTTAAACAGGAGTTCTATCTAGAAAATGGAGCAAAAACAGTACACTTAGAAACAAAAGGCCTATTTCAGTTTAAAAATGTAGTGAATCAATGGAAGAATGTCTGTAATTGTTTTTCCATACTTGAGATTCTCTGATTATGATACTGTCATTTTATGCAGAAAGTCAAGAGGGCTCTTTAGTCTAAAAGATTGGTCTTAAAGGCTTTACTGTGTATTACATATTTCCTCAGAGAGAAATATTGCTTGTTCTATTCCAATCATAAGGTATGAATATTTAAGAACAGACCTTTAGCGATTGAGTGTCCCTGGTGGTTCAGTCAGTAAAGAATCTGCCTGCAACATACAAGACCCAGATTCGACCCTTGGGTTGAGAACATCCCCTGGAGAAGGAATGGCACCTGCTCCAGTATTATTGCCTGAGAAATTCCATAGACAGAGGACCCTGACGGCGACAGTCTATGGGGTCGCAAGAGTTGGACACAACTTAGCCACTAAACCACCTTTGGGCATTAATCTTTATTCGGTTTGTTTGCTCAGATCACACAATTTAGCTAGATGACAGAATAAGAAATCTTGTTGTAGTTCCATAAACCAAATTATAATTTATTATCTTATCTTTTAATTTGGGGGATATCTGATCATCAGATAATTAGAATAGTATTTAGATTAAGGTTTATTGGGTAAGATGTCATTTTCCCTTTATTTCTAAATATACTCATTCTCTTTAAAATGGGAACAAAATTATTCTTCATTTTTTAAAAACGTTTTTTGATATGACCAATTTTTAAAGTCTTTATTGAATTTGTTACAGTATTGCTTCTGTTTTATGTTGTAGTTTCCTGGCCACAAGGCATAGGGGATCCTAGCTCCCCATCCAGAAATTGGGCCCAGACTCCCTGCATTGGAAGGCGAAATCTTAACCACTGGATGGCCAGGGAAGTTTCCATTCTTCATTTTTTAAGAGCAATTTTTTACAAATATTTTTGCTTTGGTGCTTACATAGCCCTGCCTCAGTTGCTCCATAATTCATTGATGATGTCCAGCTTAATTCTCCTATAGGAACAGTCTATAAATATTTGAAAATGCCATGAATAGTACTACAACTTTTTAAAGTAAATATATTGGGTTGAAATTACATGTGACAGTTTACCTAGTTACAATTACCAAGTTTCAAGATTGTTTGAAAATAAATTTCTTCTGCTATGAAATAAAATTTGTCAGTCATGTCCATTCAGCCATTTAATATGTATTAATTGACTAGTCTTATTTCTAGAGGCAAGTGATATAAGAGCTTCACTTCACCAATAAAGCTTATGCGTCAGTAAAATTATGTCCTAGTAGGGGAAGACAAAAGCTCATAATTAAATAGATACCTGTTTATGATAAAAGCTGTGTTGAAAAATTAACAAATTATACAGTATAGAGATGCGTGCATGCTACCCTTTGTGCATGCTAAGTCACCTCAGCTGTCTCCGACTCTGTGCAACCCTAGGAACTGTAGCCCGCCAGCCTCCTCTGTCCATGAGATTCTCTGGACAAGAATACTGGAGTGGGTTGCTGTTTCCTCTTCCTGGAGATCTTCCCAAAGCAGGGATCCAGCCCAGGTCTCCCGCATTGCAGGCGATTTCTTTACCATCTGAGTCACCGAGAAAGCCCATAGAGTGATGGGGGTGGGGGGCTATTTTAATGCCTGTGGCTGCTGAAGCCCTCTCTTCTGTGTCGGGTTTAAGCAGATCTGAACGAAAATGAGGACTGGCCCTCTGGCAAGTGAGGCAGTGTGGGAACAAAAGGGTAAAGTCCTGTGATGGGAGAAGCTCAACGTGCTCCACTTCACGGAGAGTGCTGGGGCCCAGCGAGCTGAGTAGCATAAGGTGAGGAGGCAAGTTGTAAAAGATAAGCAGAGTGACTTGACATTTCATAACTTCTGATTATAACTATAATGAAAAGCAAGCTTTCCAGTGGCAGGTAAGAGGCTAACTTTGTAGTCACAAAATCTCTAAATTATGGATTGATATCTCTTCCATCAAGAGATAACATAAAACACAAAAAAAACCCTCACTATAGAACAGTGAGATATGATACGCAGACATCATAATTAAAGTACGACAGGGAGCAAAAAGACCAAGTGATAATAGATGGATGCTTTGATGTCCGTGTAGTTCCCAGACATAAGTAAGAAAGATGTGACTGAATATTCTAATATGACCTCATTCCAGTACTGCTTGTATATTTTAAAGCAGTCGCCAAGCCTTAATTTTCCTCCCTTTCAAATGTCACCCCATGCACACCAATTCATCTTTTAAAGTTTACTTTCGGTAGAATCTTTCCTTTGCAGAACACATGGATAAAGGTTATGATTTAGATAGTGATAAATGCAAACATATTGTTATAAAATATCACTTTAATATTAGAAACCATGAAAATAGCAATAGCAAGCCCTTAATATGGTGGGCTTCCTGGTAGCTCAGTCAATAAAGAATCTGCCTGCAGTGTAGGAGACCCAGGTTCAATCCCTGGGTCGGGAAGATCCCCTAGGGAAGGAAATGGTTACCCACTCCAGTATCCTTGCCTGGAAAATCCCATGGACAGAGGAGCCTGGTGGGCTGCAGTCCATGGGGTCACAAAGAGTCAAGCACGACTGAATGATTAACACTTCATTTTCACTTTCAATATGGTCTAAACACAATATTAAACGTTCTCATAAGGACCACATTGTTGAAATCTTACTTCTTGCTCTTTTCCAGATGAGGGAGCTGAGGCAGAGAAGTTATTCCTTTTTCAGACTGCTGAGTGATTAGGTTAGAATCTGAACCTGAGCAATCAGGCTTCAGAATCTGTATTTTATCATAATTTATTTTATATTATTGTATACATTATTTACCATATGTTATGTCATCTATAATACATGTATGCATACTAAGTCACTTCAGTCATGTCCAACTCTTTGCCATCCTACAGACAGAAGCCTGCCAGGCTTCTCCGTCCATGGGGTTCTCCAGGCAAGAATACTGGATTGGGTTGCCATGCCCTCCTCCAGCGATCTTCCCAACCCAGGGATCAAACCCACGTCTGGGACATCTCCTGCATTGGCAGGAGGGTTCTTTACCCCTAGTGACATCTGAGAAGCCCATCTATAATATGCATATCAATAATTCTTACCAGACAATTCTATTTCAAAACTCATTTTAAATGTCAATATCATTTTGAAAATGATTATTTTAATATTTCTATACCACACTGAGTCGTATACCAGCAGTAATTATTTGTGATGATTCCAGCATTGTGAAAATCATCTTTTTTTGCATGAAAGTATCATTCCTCTTTCAGAATATTATCTTGAGGAGAAATTCTAGACAATAGGATTAGAGTGTCTAAAGAGGCAAACACATTTTAAGGCTTTTGATGCATGTGCTGTTTACAAAGTTGCTTTTTTTTTTTTCCTGGCATCTAATGGCTGTAAAACCAGATGATAATTAATAACCACATCTCCTAAGCATTCCAATAACATTTTCTGTATGCTAAGACTCATTCTCTGAAGCTGGGCCAGTCTGAGTAAGTATTTTGCTATAAGAAAACAGCAGGGCAGCTGGTAAACATGAAGTCAGCATTTAGGGATGAGTAAAACACTTAAGACCTTGGAGGAGAGGAATTAATAATATTCCAAATTGAGAACCTGGTACCTTTCTTCTCATTTTTTTCACTTTAGAAAACATTCAGAGGCATAATACCCTTATTAGGTTGTTTTCAAGCCAGCTAGAGGAAAAAAAAAAAAATCTAAAGACTAATGCAATTTAAATCACAATATTTTAAACAACCTTGTTTTTCTTGGAATGATCACTTCTGAGAATTAACTGGGGATACTTGATGTATTGACAGAATTATTTAGCATCACTCAGACTAAAGATGGTGGTCGGCATCACCTGCCATAAATATGACAGAAAAGAGCGTGTGTCTTTCCAAAATGTCAAAGTAAGTTATTGGTCTTTCCATAAATTGTGATATTTAATGTCTAGTGACTCATGCTAACTGATTTTTGTCACACTATACTATTATATGTGTTAAAAATGAATAGCGGTGCTGTCAGAAAACTTCACGAGGCATTTAACATATGAGCTAATGTTTTCCATAAATATTTCCATATGTTCATATTCACATCTTCACTTATCTCAGATGAAAACCTATGAGAAGGACTCCATTAAAGCATTATGAAAAAAAAATTTACTGATAGATAAAATGATTAATACATAGCAGTCATAGAACACAGTTGAGCTGATGAACTTGCCATTAAAAGGAACGATAAACGCTGCTTGAAGTTCGTCTTCATTAATGTAACAGCGCCCTCTATGTTCAAGAGTCTGCAATAGAGAGAAGAGTAATAATCTTTGAATACCTGATTTTTCCATATCAGTTTTTATACATAACGGTGAAATTAAATTTTTAACTTGTTTTTCGATCAGTTTTTAGTCTGCTTCCATAAAGTAGAAAGGATACCGTTAAGATTTTATAAGGAAAAAAATAGAATTTTAAATCCACAGTTTTTAATTTCTTTGGAGAATATTCACTCACCTATCATTCCCGATTATTAAAAGCGAGATGATTTTAAGTGGGAAAAATACAATTTTAATGCAGACAAATGACATTTGAAAGTCTTCAAAGCAAGAGAAAAACATTTGAATTTGACAGAAGCCTTAAATATGGATTATAACCCTCTTGAGGATTATAACCTTCTTGCAAATTATAATGAAAACTTGCTTGAATTATATAGAAACTTTTCACAAAGGAGATTTAACACAGAACTAACGACAGAGAAATGGATGAAATTTACTGTTCTAGAAACTACTGTCGAAAGAGAGGCTTTGCTTCTTGCTTATCCTATAGTTTTTTATAATGTAGCCATCAAGTTACATCCCGTTGTAAAGCTTTGTATTATTTTACAAGCTTTGCCTTTAAAGGGTTAAAGGCAAGATTAAGAATTAGAACAGAGAAACCCATCTTTATTGAGTACTTAAATAGTTTATTAGTAAGTTAAAATGTTTGATCATTTAAGGTAGTTGTTAGCTTACATTAAGTGTTGCATGCTGTAAACACTGATATATATTGAATCAAAGGAAATGCATAAAACAAATATTTTTTGCTTTGTTTATTTGTTTTTGGCTACCCCACAAGGCACATGGGATCTTAGTTCCCTGACCAGGGATCAAACCCACACTTGTGGACTGGAAATGCTCAAGTTCTTAACTATTAGACTACCAGGGAAGTCCTCAGAGGTTTTGACTGAGGATTTTTATTCTAAGTTTTTCATTTGTGCAACTGTGGTGTTAAGTATATTGCTAGAAATAAGAAGAAAAAGAAGATGGAAAAAAGTGGACTAAGCAAATAAAGCTGAAATTTTTAATAAAGAAAATATATCAAATTAGAAATGGGAGTGGCACTAGGATGTCTAAGAAATATTAAACACTTTGTCATATACTTTAATTTTTAATTAATGTTCAAAACATTAAAGCAGTATGACAATTTGAAGAAATAATTCTATACTTTTTTCTCCAAAGCTGTCAAGCTTTTTCATGATTTATAATATGATGCTACTGAAGTTTGAATGTATAACACTTCAGAGCAAAGATTAGACAGTCTACTAAAACAAACTTTAATGGAAGAGAAGTTGAACACAAATAAATTTAAATCTAAACTCTGACTTCCATCAGATAAATCATAACACAACTAATAAAAATTTAAGCTTAGACATTAAAAATTGTTAGGGGACTTAGAAATAGAATTTATTCTGAAATGTGTTCCTGTCAGATCTAAATATAAATTGAAACTTTCAAATCTCCAAATAGCTTTTTTTTTTTTTTGCAAGAAAATAAGGGTCTGTAAACAGAGAGTATGAATGTTCATATTTTTGTTTCAGGAATGTAGTAGATGAATGAACTGTTTTGCAAATTATAGTTGCATCCTACCTTTAATATTTAAAAAGTAATTAGATAAATTGTTGACTATATTTATCTTTGTATAAACCAATAATATAGTTTTAAAAGCATGTACTTTATAAACTTACTACAAATTTAAAAACTAAAAAGCACACTAAAGCCAGAAAATGAGTGAATTTACTTTTTCTGTTAAGGGTAGGAAAGAAAAATGAAGCAACCATTTGAACATTTTTGTTTTGAATACTGTGAAGGAAAAGAAACATTTACCTATGAAATGCTACAGCACAAACCTGTCTATATAAGAACCAATTTCACAGCACAGAGAAATCAATGCACAGAATAGTTACTGAAATAGGCCATCAAGTTGAGAAGTGACATCTTGTAAACTTTTAACTACATTAGTAGATATTTGGGGGAAAGAGAGAATCACTAACCACTCATCATCACCACGCTAAGCATAATTTAACTGAATGTGACTCTATCTCAACAATACTGAAAATAAAAATGTCCGAAGAGTCAAGGTTTTCATTCATTACAAATTTAAAATAGTAATTGCAAATTTAAAATATTGTGATAAAGGACCTGAAACCACTACATTCAATCCCAGTTAATAGGTTAGGTAGATGTTGGGCATATTTTAAAATCAAGATTTCTTGGAATCAATGACCCTGCAAAGATGATGATTCAGACTCAAGGTTAAATTAGGAAACAAGGGATGGAAATAGAGTGATGAGTATATATTGCACCTGTTCTCCATCGAGTCCCACCTCTACAAAAGAAGTTCGGGTCTAAATCCTCTGCCATCCAATATATCCCCATCTCTGTCACCAAGACTTCCTTGCTGCTAGATCCTGTGTCCTTAGCTCAGGAGGTTATCTATGTGTGCTTCCTCTTCCACCTCCCTCTATCTGGTCTTTCTTTGTTACAATTTATTATTTATATTGCAACATATTGCCCTTTCAAAGTCATCAATCCAGATAATAAGCTCTTTTTGGGAAAGGACCCTGACAGTGATGAATTCACTGCAGTCTGCAGTTCCTAACCCAGAAGCCTGGGCCTGGTACACAGTGCACAGAGCAAGCCTTTAATGACTATTGTTGAATGAGTGAGTGAACAAATATAAAACCTACTCATGGCATTCCCTTCAGTGGCACCACATAAATTTCAGCTTTATTAACGTGACCTAGAAGGCAATGCACACTCAAATCTCATCTTTTTAAATCTCTCTTTCCATGTGCTACGTTTCCCTACAATGGACTCTGTTATCCAAAATCAGTGCACTTCTTTAAGTTCCTCAGGAAAAAAGTAAGGTCTTCTTCATTCTAAGTCCTTTTCTCTCACTTTCTCTCAGCCTGAAATATTCCTGCACTTCTCTTTCCCCCTCTAAACATCCCTTCTTCAGGCTAACACTCATCTCTCAGCCTCAGCTGTCAATCTATCACCTCAGATCCCTTTCTCAAAGCTCCCAAAATACCAAGGACAAATCTCATATTGAATTTAGCCTGGGGTACAATGCCAGGCACACAATATACTCTCAATCACCATGTACTGTAAAAAAGAATAAGAAATGTCAATTAATTAATGAATGACTGAAGTTACTTAGTCGTGTCTGACTCTTTGCGACCCCATGAACTGTATGTAGCCTGCCAGACGCCTCCGTCCATTGGATTTTCCTGGCAAGAATATTGTAGTGGGTTGCCATTTCCTTCTCCAGGGGTGTCTTCCCCACCCAGGGATTGAACTCGGGTCTCCCACATTGTAGGCAGACTCTTCACTCTCTAAGCCACCAGGGAAGAACAATTAATTAATAGTTGTTCACTTTACGGTTATTCAGTCCTTTTGTAGATTAAAGTCAACTCACTTTTGCACTTACTTTGTAAATATGATTATTGCTCTCATGACATACAACTCTGTCTTTCTAACCAAGTTTCCAAGGTAAAATTGTTGTCTAGGAAAATGATGATCATATCTTGTTGATATAAAATAAATCTTAGTTACAAACACTGTGCATATACTCAGATATGGATGTAAACTCATATATATTCTTGGTAATTATGGATGCATTTAATAAACAACAAAAAAAGTCACTGGTTGACAATGTAGCTGAATAGGCTGTTGTTCAGTCACTAAGTCGTGTCCAGTTGTGCTGGAATCTTAGACTTACTGATTCAATTTTTCTTACACTGCATTAGTTACTTAATACGTCAGAGGCTCACTTTCCTCATGTATAAAATAGAAATAAAAGCACCTTGTGGTGTGATTGGAAGGAATGCACAGAGCCTGAAACATTGTAGGTGTTCAAAAATAGGTATCATTATTTCAAAGTCCTTGCATTGAAGTCTATGTCATAGAATGTTTTATTTTAGTGGAAAGAGTTATTAACAAATAAGACAGAGTACTCCTCAAGAATACCATAGTAGATATCTTTATAAATCTGTTGTTTTCCTATTTAAGAAGATAATTAAGACTTGACCATGACTAATTACCTTAGAGATAGGCTTCCTGCCTCTATTGCAAATTAATTTGTGTCACATAAAGTGCACTAAAACATGCATTAAATTAAGTATTCAGTGTCTGGTAATCAATTCATCCTAAAAAAAAAAAGAATTAAACACTTGTAACATTGATGCCTTTTATAAGTTTAATAAGATTACAGTTATGTAAGGTTGTTAGATAGATTCTCAAATGCTTAACTCTTAATAGTTTACCTAACAGAACTTACAATAAAATATACAGAGTGGAGTCTACAGGATTAAAAAAGGCTCGTATTATTCACTGTGTTTAGTTAAAATATTAATTTGGAATTATTTCTTAAATGTTCTTATTTATCAGGCACAACAGTAGGTGCTAAAGATGTAACAGTGAAAAAATAGGGGAAATAACTCTATTCTTATTCTCTATTCTTAAGCTTATTCTTACAGCTTCAAACAGCATGTATTTATTATCTCAGTTCTATAGGTCTGAAGTCTGACTTGTGTTGATTGGGTCCTCTATTTATATTCTCACAAGGATGATAAAACCAAGATGTCAGCAGGGATAGGTTATAATCTGAGTCTCTGAGAAAGAATCTACTTCCAAGATCATTCACATTGTTGGCAGAGTTCATTTCTTTGCAGTTACAGAACTGAGGTCCCCCTTTGCTTTTTGACTGTTAACCAAGAATCACTCAGCTTCTCGTGACTGCTTCTTGCACGTGATCCATTTCTTCAACAAAACCAGCAATGGCACATCAAGTTCTCTTAATCTGAATATCTCTGTCTTTCCTTTCTGCTACCAGTCAGCAGAAACTGCTTTAAAAGGGCTTGTCTGGTAGAGTCAGTTACACCTGGATGGATGGATAATCTCTATTATCTTAAGGTCAACAGTTTAGGGGTTTTTCTACACGTGCAAAGTCCCTTCACGGCAGTACCTATGTTAATGTTTGATTGAATAACAACCAAGTGGAAATCTTGGGAAGAGAACATCTTTAGAATTCTGCCTGCCATAATAAGCAACACCGATATTTAAGAAAAATCAGTGAAATGTGTGTTATGTCAAAGGATGATAAGTGCCATAGAAATAATAAAACAAGTAGGGTATAAAAAAAGCTCACATGTAAAAGTACTGTAAGCTCAAAATCTGTAGGTTAGAAATATAAGACAAGCCCAAGAAGACCTGGGCTTCTGAAGGTGACGGGCTAAAAGGAACATTGAGAGGCCCCCGGAGTTTAAAGCAGAAAGCAATGAAATAGAGCTGAATTATGTCTGAGAAGAAAAGGAGGGCAAGATCTTGCGAGGAGCACTTAGCGTTTGATGACTCTCCTCTTGACCCCTATCAATGGCTGTCCATAGGCCAAGAGAAGAGGGGGCATCTTATAAAAAATATAACCTAAGCTAGGCCAATGTAAGAAAAATACAAATAGAAGCTGTACACATCCTCAGATGCATCTTCTTCCTGCACACCTAAATGTGATATTTATTATTCAAACTCATGTTATTATACTGATCCTTAAAATAGAAACCATACATCAGAGCAGTCAAAGGACTCAAAAAACAGATAAACTGTGCCAAAGCATAGCATGCAAGATAATTTAAGGTCAAACCCATTTGACACCAGTTTTTTCAGACCTGTATGTTTCCAGTTGCAGCACAGACCAACTGACCAAATAGTAATCCTATAGAGGCTCATGAATTTTAAAGGTATGGCACTGATCTTCCAGCACCTTCTCATTTTACAGGATCAGTTCAGTTCCTGTGAATACCATCCATGAGTAATGCCAGTATCCAAAATGCGATAAATAACCTTCCCTGATTCCTCATTTTGAGACCCCTCATAGTTCCTCGCGGTTTGCATTTTCCTTTGTTGTAGTGAGGCGATAAACCTACCACCAGGGTGACTTTGATGGTCTTAGCGAGCAGAGGTCCAGCAGGACTTGGCCACACCCCTCACTGGCCTTGACAAGGAGCTCGCCTCTGTGACAGTGTGGACATCTGGGATACCTTCATTTGTGCTTCAGTTATTTCACAGAGTCCGCAATATTGTGTTTTCTTCTCCATTCTGGGAAAAGAATCCCCCAGACTTGTTGGTCGTTGGTCAAAGGTGTACACAGTTTCCTTTACATGGATCTTTCAAAGCATTAATATACCACTAACTACCATGGCATCAGCGACTCAATGGACCTGGGTTTGGGTGGACTCCGGGAGTTGGTGATGGACAGGGAGGCCTGGCGTGCTGCGGTTCATGGGGTCGCAAAGAGTCAGACATGACTGAGCGACTGAACTGAACTGAACTGAACTACCATCTCTACCTGTCTGTTGTCTGTAAGGATCTATGTCTCTAATAAGGTTCAGCAAATGTTTTTCTGTAAAAGGCCAGGTGGTAAATGTTTATGTTCTCTGGGTCAGATAATCTTGGCTGTAACTACTCAAATCCGTATTGTAGCCTGAAAACTGCAGAGAATAGGTAATGAGTGCACAAGGCTGTGTTCCAATAAAACTTTATTTACACAAACAGATGTTGGTCTGGATTTAACCTTCTGGCTATGGTTTGCTGACACCTGGTTTATAAGATGAAGTTGAAAGGGCAAGAAACAAATAGAGGTTGGAAAAATCATCCTCTCAAATGGAAAGAAGCTGATGATTTCAAAATATCATGTCACACTTTCAAAACTTTATAAGGACATTCCTCAGAATTGTCTTCATGTTTCTGAGAATAGTATAATTCCCTCTGTCAGGGCCGGGAACTCCTCTGGCCCATTAGTCTTGGTGACAGTTAATTTTTGGCCAGGTTCTGGAGACACATGGTTTCACAACTATAGTGTTTGCTGACTATTGCTGTTTTCATGAGGTTTCTTAAGTCAGTGTCCCTTCCAGACTAAAAATCTGCTTTCTTCATAATTCTTGTTACAATCTTAACTCAAAGATAAATCTCTTTATTAAAAAAAAAAAATTATCTATTTATTTACTTACTTAGCTGTGCAAGGTCTTGGCTGTGACATTCAGGACCTTTAGTTGAAGCATGTGAATTCTTAGTTATATCATGTGGGATCTCGTTCCCTGACCGTGGATGGAAACTTGGCCCTCTGCACTGGGAGGATGGAGTCTTAGCCTCTGGACCACCAGGGAAGTCCCTGCAGATCTCTTTACTCAGCACAATTTCATGAAGGGCAATTTGGAATTGCTGTGACAGTAATAGGAACTTTTGTTATGAACAAGGGTCTTCATTTGAAAAGCTCCATAAAACAAGCATTCAGTAATGAGATTTTCAAGTCTCTTATAATCTACAGGAGCTCAGGTTTTAATTGATACGTAGTTAGGATTTATATTAATTGAAAATGAAAAAATTCATAATTTTTTTAAAGTTTACCTTTTTAAAATTTAATGTGTTAAATGTTAAAGAAACTTCTTTTCTCCCCAAAATAGTCCATTAAAAGCTAGATAGTAATTTTTTTCTGTAAAAAAAATTCTAAAATTCAATGAATTAAGATAGTATCCTTGATTGTGGTTAGAGAAAAATGTGATATTTGGAAGTTTTTAATGTAACTTAGAGTCTTTTAAAATATGATTAATAAATACAGAGTTTATAATTTTATTTTAAAAAGTTAATTTAGTATGTTTCTGATAAGTAGAATTTTTTTTATTAGAGTTACTAATATTTGTTTTAAAACAACTCTGTTTTCTTTCTATCACAGTAAACATGATATTCTACTTTGTATAGGAATAAGAATTATATGAGTTCCTTATATATTTTGGATATTAACCCCCTATCAGATATGTGGTTTACAAATATTTTCTCCCATTCTGTAAGCTGACTTTTTATTTTGATGATCATTATTTTCCTGTGCAAAAGCTTTTTAGTTTAATATAGTCTTACTTTTTTAGCTTTGCTTTTGTTGCCTATGCTTTTGTTGTCATATCCATAAAATTGTTGCAAAGACCAGTGTCAAAGAGTTTGTCAAGTTTTGCTTTCTTCTAGATTTTTTGTGGTTTTAGGTTTTGTGTTTAACCAATTTCAAGGTAATTTTTGTGAATGATGTGAGATATGGATCCAGTTTCATTCTTTTCCATGTGAATATTCAGTTTTTCCAGCACCATTTATGGAAGACTATCTTGTCTCCATTGAGTATTAGTCAAAGATCAGTTGATTGTACATGCATGGGTGTATTTCTGGGCTGTCAGTTCTGTTCCATTGGTTTATGTGTCTGTTTTTATGCAAGCACCATACTTTTTTGATTACTATAGCTTTATAATGCAGATGACGTCAGAAAGTGTGATGCCTCCAGCTTCATTGCTTCTTAGTGTTGCTTTAGTTATTTGGGGGTCTTTTTTGTTACAAGTTTTAGAATTATTTGTCCCACTTTGATAAGAAATGCTATTACATTCTGTATCAAAAAATCAACCAGCTCAAAAAATAGTCAAATGACCTGAGTAGACATTTTCCCAAAGATATTCTAATGGCCAACAGATACATCAAAAGGTGCTCAACATTAGGAATCATCAAGGAAATGAAAACCACAATGAGATATCTCCTTTACACCTGTTAGAATGGCTGTTACAAGACAAGAGACAAAAAGTGCTGGTGAGGGTGTGGAGAACAGGGAACTCTTGTACCCTGTTGGTGAGGATATAAGCTGGTATAGCCATAATGGAAAACACTGTAAGAGTTTCTCAAAAAATTAGAAGTAGAACTACCACATGATCCATCGATCTTACTTCCGGGTACACAGCTGAACGCAGTTAAACAAGTATCTCAAGAGGAGTCTGCACTCTCACGTTCACTGCGACATTATCTGCAATTGCTGAGATACAAAAACAGCCTAATGTTTATCGTGGAAGAATGGGCTGTTTATCTAGGAAAAGAGATAAAAAGGAAATATTTTGTTTTAAAGAAAAAAGGCCTGGTTGTGCCAAAATATGAAAGAAAATAGTGAAATGTACTTGAAGTTACGTAAAAAGTGTCAAAAGTATGAACAAAATGTACTCTGTGGGCCTGGGTTATAATAAATGCAAATAAGTTAAAAGCAGCAAAATGTATTAAAGTTTAGCAAAATTAGCTAAATATGATAGGTTTATTTACAAGGAAACAAGAAGTTTTTTGACTCCTTTACAGCAAATGTTTAAATTTATAATATGCAAGTAAAAAAGGAGTAACTAGAATTTGAGTTTTTTCTCTGTTAGATACTGGTTATTCTGTGCCCAGATAACAGTTCCCTTTTATCACAAATATAATTACCTATGATGAAAAAGTAAATTTTGAGACAGTTTTTAGTTTTAGCTTGTACACATTTGACCTTGCACTTGAGATCAATATATTTCACTGTGTCTGTTATACCTTAATGAAACCAATCAATCAATCGATTATATAAACACTTGAGGTATAATGCCCTACTTCCTGTCCCATCCTTCCCTGCCCCTCAACTCCAGTCCTTGCACATTCTATTCCCGAGGACTTCCCATGAAGAGGTTCCTTGGCTCACAGAAGTTCTAGTTACCCTCTGCCCTTTTCCATTCTGTATGCTTTGTCCAACTTCTCCACAACACATTGTTTCAATGCACATGTTTTTAGTAAGAACAACTAAGAAAGCAATGTTAAAATGTGAGATGTTGAAACAGATTTTCAAGCATTCTCTAATTAAGCTTATATTTGTTTAGGAACTTCAAGAAAAAATAGAATGACACTTCAGCAATAAAGAGGCTTAAGTTAAGAATGAAAGGTGCCAGGAAAAGTGAATATGGTCAACAGTGCACCGGAATTTTTTAGCATTTCTACTGTTTTTGAGGTTGGAAGTAAATAATGTGTATATAAATCTTAGCCTCTCCTCAAAAAATTTCAAGCCAGGTATATCATAGAATTCGACCTGAGAGGAGCTCAATAAAGGAAATCTAACAAGGCACCATATAGTGTAAACTTAGTCACTGAAGAAAAATGTACTTAGTACAAAGAGAAATACAAATTATGATCAAATTACATCCAACCTGTTTAAATATCAGCTTCTCATTCTCATATTTGACTTCTAGAAATCTTCACTTTGCCACTTATTAAGTGTAAATTGGGAACTTAGTATATATTATTTATTTAAAAGTCACATAAAATGCAAGATGATGTAAAAACCTAATAGCTATAAAGTTATTGAATTGAGAACTCTCATCCAAGAAAATCAAAGAATTCAGTTTTAAATCCTTTTTGTTCAATTACTGTTGGAACAAAAACACGATTTTCATTTGTAAACGTCCACACTACAACAAAGAAGGGTAAGTGACAACACAGGAAAAAAACCACTCAGCTCTAATTAACTTTATTAAGATTTCTCTCCTTGAAATCAGAGCTGACTACCTAAGTCTAGTGACTTCATAAATAATGGCAATCAATAGTAATGGCCTTTGAAATTAAGACTATATAGATTTATTAACCTTTTATTTATCCTTAAAGAATTAAAATCCATTTTCATGAAATATAATTTGTCTCCAAAGAAAATAAAGACTGCATATGACTGGAATCCAGATATACAAATGAACAAGCAGGTCATAACAGGATTTTTGAGGTTTTGTTTATGGACGAAAAAACTTATAAATTGATTATTAGAGGCTAAGACAAAGAGCTTGAAAATCTGAGAACAAAATTTCATCATGCTTATTATAAATGCTATTATAACAACACATTTCAAATGATGAGCAAATGTGATGTATATTGCAGAAGAGAAACACACCAAAGGTAAATTAAAAGAAGCATAAATAAAATAGACTGTAACTCATAAAAAAAAAAAAAAAACCCCTGATGATAGAGAAACTATAAGGATGGGTTGATTAATGAAAACAGCTTTACAAAAATTTAATTTGAAGTGAACAATTTCACTAATGAGAAATATAAATGGCATGAAAAGGCAATATACATACATAAGAAGACAAGTTAAGAGAGAAAATAATATGTAAGAACACCCTCAAATATATTTATTACATAACAAAAAACAAAACAAAGGTACGTAAAGAACAATAGTAAAAATCATGTTTTCTCCTTATGATTTGCAAAGAACCTCCAGTGAAAATTTGTTAAATTCCCTACCTACAGCTGCTAAAAATGTGACCTGAGGCATTCCATTAATTCTTCTCCCTTACAGTATGGCTTGAGCATTTCAGATGCAGCTTATCTAACTGTATACTTCATAGAAGAACCTTACTTCACACGTGACTCAAGAGTAACTCTTTGTTGTAGCCGCTCTATAGACGTAGGGTGGTGGTTAAGTTGCTAAGTCATGCTGGACCCCATGGACTGTAGCCCACCAGGTTCCTCTGTCCGTTGGATTTCCAGGCAAGAATACTGGAGTGAGTTGCCATTTCCTTCCAATAGAAGCAAGGTAGTCCCCACCTAAAATTCGGTTAAGATGCCCAAACCACGGATGCCCATACATGCCATGAGAGTATAAAAGGGTTGTTGTTGTGTGTGTGTGTTTTTTAATTTACTCTATAAAGGTAACTTTCTGGGAAGAGGAAGTCGGACTTAGCACGTTGTTCTGAAAATTGTTTAAGAAGGCAGGGAAAGGAAATTGGCTTGCTGTTTTTATGAGTAGGGAGTGGATAAGGGTTCCTGTGTGGGTGCGTCTTTGGACTTCTTGCTAGGGCTAAAGGGAGTCGAGTCAGTCACTCAGTCACGTCCGACTATTTACAACCCCATGGGCTGCAGCAGGCCAGGCTTCTCTGTCCATCACCCACTCCCTAAAGTAGGAGTAGCGCTGGGATTTCTTGCTCAAATGTGGGGCAGAAAGGAAAGAGGGAGAGGTGGAGCTTAAAAGCTGCCAGGATTCGAACATCAAAAATGGAGTCAGACTGTTGCACTATAGTGAGAGTGCATTTCATGAGTGGGTAACATTTCTTAGGTCCTGTGATAAAATCACATCTATTTGCTCATCTGAGCATCCTAGAACACATTTTTTTTCCTACTTTACATAAAAAAGAAACTGATTTTGAAGTTGCTCAAAGTGACATCAGGAATTCTAACTCACTCAATGTAGGATGCAGTTTTCTTTTGTCTCGTGTTCACGTTGAAGTCTCCCACAAGTGCTCAATGCAAAGTGACAAAATTCCTGCCGTGGAGAACAGTGGTTGCTCTCATTTTAAGGGTTTGTGTATCTGTACTGACGTAGTCCATGATGATAATAATAATTAAGTTTCTTGCATAGGTTTTCTCATTCAGTTAACAAATCTATGAGAGAAAATAGTTCATAATCTTTATTTTATCAATGGCAAAATGAGCATTGCACGGTAAGTAAGTTTTTAAGGTATAGAGTTAGAGAACATAGACAGTCCTTCTCCAGAATACAAGTTCCTAACCTCAATCCTATGATGCTTCCTAGTAGACATTTTAAGACTTCTGGACCACTTTCTCTTTGGTGGGGGTGGAGGAGGTGGGAGATGCAGAGGTCATATAAACAAGGTTTACTTCAGCCTATGAGACTTTATCTAGTAACATTATAGTTCACCCTTCTTTTTTGCGTCATTTCCCTGACTTCAAGCCTCAAGTACAAGTGGCATGTGTCTGTTCCCCACCTATAACAGTGACAGAAACAATCCCACTAAAAATGACCAAAGTTCAGCCTCTCTATAATAAACCTAAGGGATATAAAGCAATGACAAAGTAACCAAAGTGAATGTCTTGTCACTTGAAAATGAGAGAATGCGCTAAAGGTCAGAGTATTTTTATTTGTCTCTCTAATTCAAGGAGTTTGATTTCCGATAAATTCTCCCAGCATATATTTGTAATAAGTTGGAGAAAGTGAGTAGGACATATTCCTTTTCTTTCTCTAACATTGAATAAGCAACTAGATAAGACTATTGCATTTTATCTTCCCCAATTTAGTCTCTTTCCTTAGCATGTTTTGCTTGGAGATAATTGCTAGATAAAAATGTGCTCCTGCTATCAATTAATATATTTGCAAAAAGATAAGTATATGACATTTCCTAAGTGGAACATTTATTTTTGCCTCCTTATTTGCATGTTGACATGAACTATATGTGTGAAAGATTTTCATTTCTCAGTCATCAATTCTCAGGAAAACTTGAGAGTTTCTGTTCTTCCTTGTATCTTGAGTTGTTTAGATCAGGGCATGTCATCTCTCTCCCTTTTCTTTAAAAAGAAACTATTTTTAATAAAATTTGTTGCCAACAAATCCAACTATATGTAATAAATAAAGTAAAAGTTCTATTATGTAGTAGAGGAGGGGGCCTAACATTTTCTCCTACAATGCCTGATATTCCTTGTGCATCAACTCCTGTCATTTGACTCTACAGTAATAATTTGAAAACAGCTATCCTAGATGATTTGATAAAACTGCCAGTGGGCAATCTACATAAATATTATAATCAGAGATTTAAACATTTCACACGTACTCATATTTTGATGTCTAGGGCATTAATAATCTAGCAGAAAAATGTGTCTCTTAAATGGTTCTTCTGCTCACTTTGTGAAGTGTTGGGAAGATCAAGCTAAAGCTATAGAATTTCAGGGGAGATGCCTTAGAAGTCAGTCCAAAAAAAGAAAAAAAAAAGAAGTCAGTCCAGTTCTCCACCTGGTGACTGGATTATCTGTGCACAACATTTTAGATGGTATTACTTATATCTTTAAAAAAATAAAACTATTTAATACACTTCATAGGGTTCTACAAGTATGAGAGATTATTACTCTATTGAGCCAGGTATCACAGTGGATGCAAAATGGACAAGATCTACCTCTGTGCTCTAGAAGCTTATAAAATTTTGAGGGGAGAAAGCATACAAACATAAAAATAACTAAAGGGCAAATAGGATACAAGTTATGCAATAAGAGAATAGGAATTCATTATGAGTGTTCAAAAAAGATATTGCACATCTAATTGAGAAAATCAGGAATGATTTTCTAAAACTGAGTGGACATTAAATGCTGAGTAAGGTTCACCTCGGAGAAGGCAATGGCACCCCACCCCAGTCCTCTTGCCTGGAAAATCCCATGGACGGAGGAGCCTGGTGGGCTGCAGTCCATGGGGTTGCACAGAGTCAGACACGACTGAGCGACTTCACTTTCACGTTTCACTTTCATGCATCGGAGAAGGAAACGGCAACCCACTCCAGTGTTCTTGCCTGGAGAATCCCAGGGATGGGGTCGCACAGAGTCAGACACGACTGAAGTGACTTAGCAAGGTTCACCTAGAAACTAAAATGATTGGAGGCACAAGGCAGTATTTCCGTAAAAACATGAAGGTGAGGAACAGTAAGATCTTTGAATAGCGGTAAGTTCTTTATGTCCAATTTGGGGCTTGTTGAGAAAACAGACTTAAGGTATTTACTGTAATTCTGAATTAATTATTTTCAATGCATATCTAATATGCTAAGCATTATATCGATAGAAACATGAAGACTTGGGTTCAAGTCCCAACTTAGCTAATTACTAGGTAACATTGACATAGAATTTACTACTACTTTCTCTCCTAAAAATAGAGAATAGGCTACAGTTAACCCACTGAGAAACTAGGAAATTAATGTGACTAAACTAAATGTTAGATATTATCATAAACTTTATGATTAATTATGACATAACTATTGTTAATAACATTCTGTCTTTGAAGAGATGATAGGTTTTATTTTTTCTGTTGATTTTTGTCAGTGTAACTGATGTTAATTTTCCTTTTAAAAGTTCATGAAACATTAGCACTGCTTCCTCTTAAATTTGCCTGAGAAATATTTATTAGAATAAAAATGAGTTTTTACTGAACATCTGTCAACCCAAATCATTACTTTAATAACCTTGCAATTGCTTATAACCTAACTTTTATTTATACTCTTAATAATGTCTTCAAAAGCTAAAATTAAATTTATCAACACTTTTATTTTTCATTTATAATAAATGTAGAGCTTTTTAAAAGTCACATGTAATGGAAAAATTTTTCAAGGGATAGAATGAGTCCTATATTTGCAAGTGGCAGTCTTATAATTCAAATAAGACTATGCAGTTACAGTTATTCTAAAAACATGCCCTGAGTATATATAATATATCATGAAGCTGTGTTAAATACTGGAAGCTGAGAGATGAAGGCTCTCGTTATCACTGAGGATCTCAGAGAAAAGAAACTGGAGTCTGATAAGGGCTTTAATAGTATCAGAAGTATTAGTGTGTGATGTAAAGAGCATAAACAGACATAATTAATTTTTCTAGGCTTGATAATAGCTGATGTTTGTTGACATCATATAATAATGTGCTTTTCAGATGAGGTAACAATTGTCTTGAGTCTTATAATAACTTTACTTCAATTTAGAATAAGGAACTAAAATATATGCAGATACTATTAATAACTGCTTTCACCTCCCACCAGCTACTATTTTTCTCCAAGCCTATGAAGATAACCCCATGAGGCAAAATACATTGTGTTTGAGAGTCTCCATTTGGAAGCTGGCACACTTGCACTGGCCTCATTGGACAGAAATGCTGGTTACCTTTATTCAAGCTTAAAAAATCTCAATTCCTACCAATGACTCTGACTTCAACTCAACTATTAGGAAATATTTACTGTGGGTAGAGACAAATTTATTTGTATTTTGAACACAAATTATTTTCTCCTCAAGATTTACAGTCTATAACATTAATCTTACAAAAATTAATTTTACTTGCTAGCCTGAAATCTAAACAATCTACAAGTAATTAAGAATGTTTAAATTTTTTCAAACTATCTAGTTTCTTAGAGATTCACAGAAAAATAAATTTAAAATAATAAATATTTATGTTATTTTAATTTATGCAAAGCATGATAAAGATTGAAAAGCAAAAAAAAACTTTTGAAAGTTGAAAATTCATATTAGTGTAGAGAATTCTCAGAAATTTAAAAATAGAACTTGCATATGGGATCCGGCAATTCCACTTTTGAGAATATCCAAAGGAAACAAAAACTGTTATTCTAAAAGATATTTGCACCTGATATTCATGGCAGCACATTTACTATAGTCAAAACATGGTAACAACCTAAATGCCCATCAATGGTTGAATGGATAACTAAGGTGAACAGATAGATATATTTAGCCATACAAAATTAGGAAATCCTACCATTTGTGATAACATGGTCAGACCTTGAAGGCATTATGCCAAGTAAAATTTCGGACAAAAACCAATACTGTATGATCTCACTTATATGTGGAATCTAAAATAAACAAAGAAATTTATAGGAAAAGAGGTCAGACGTGGTTACCAGAGATAGAGGAAAGGAAGAGGGTGAATTTGCGGAAGGTGGTCAAAAAGTACAAATTCCCAGTTTTCAGATAAATGTAGGGATGTAATGTACAACATGACTGCTGTGTGGTATATAGTCTCATTACAAGGATAATTTGTTTTTTTTTCCTCTTCTTCTTTTATTTTTATTGTATCTATTTGAGATGGCGAATGTTAGCTGAACTTGTGATAATCTTTTCACAATATGGTTGTATATATTAGACCATCATACTGAATGCCTTAAACTTTAACAGTGATATACATCAATTAGTTCTCAATAAAGCTGAAAAAAAATCCTTGTTAGAAATTTCAGTATATAAACAGTATCCTTGATTGTCTGTTTTTAAGGCACCTTATAGTATGGTTGCAAAGTGGAATCCAGTTGATGTATGATGTTTAAATGCCTATTCATTGAAATAACTACTGACAATATTTAAAACTTTTTATTGAAAGAGATCAAAATGTCTTGGGTAAACATGGGGAATTTTTAAGAGAAAAGAAGTCTCCTTGGAGACAAATGTTAGATATTCTCACCACTTCTCTCTGAGATTCTAAATTATTACAGCCCCACTGTGGTGAGAATAATAGGCCCATATAGTTAAGGAAAGATATCACTGTGGGAGGAGAAAGAGACACGACCAGCAGAAGTGTTAACAGTACCTGCACGGAGTAGAAAAAGAGATGGTCGTTCTAAGTCAGAGACCTCACCTAATGCAGGTGGGGGAAACGCAACTCTGCAAATGTGACAGTGTGAGTGCATCTAGAGTTGTTGTTTTTTTTTTTTAACTTTTTGTTTATATTGGAGTATGTCCGATTAACAATGTGATAATTTCAAGCAGACAGCAGAGGACCTTGGCCGTATATTTACATGTATCCATTCCCTCCCAGGCTCCCCTCCCATCCAGGCTGCCACATAACATTGAGCCCTGTGCTACACAGTAGGACCTTGCTAGTGATCCGTTTTAAATACAGCAGTGTGTACATGTCAGTCCCAAATTCCCTAGCTATCTATCCCTCCCCCCTACAGAGTTTGTTTTTAATATTAGGAATTTAAATCAGTTTGGGCAAGGGTGCTGCTTTTAGCTGAACATCATCCTGAAGTGGGGGAAATCATTTTATTTCACACATTGAAACTTTCCTGTCATCTGAGCATCATTTCACACTAAAAATGGACGAAATGGCCTATTCTGGAGTTCCGATAGATGCTATGATGTAAGAGCATAATCAACGGTCCTGCAGCAAGCAACTGCCTTAAGTCTGTATGGGTTTCAGCTGTCTAAACTTGTTTCTAATCTAAGTGGTTCAATGACTCTTCAGTAAAGGAGCTCATTCAAAGAAAGTTTGCTTCTCAGAAAAACTGAGGAATCCTCTTAGTCCATGTGAGTTCCTTTCTCAGCATGATGAGACAGAAAACAGTAGGACTATCTTTTGAGATATTATTAAGTGCCCACATATTCCTGGACGTACTCAGAAAAGAGACCCATAACTGAACACTGAGCTTTGAGTCTCCTTGGGTGGAAATGAAATGTTGTTCTTACCCTGATCTATGAATCAAAACATTATAGTTGCTGCTAAAAATTGTTTTTACCTTACAGGTTTCATTATATTTTCTCCATGCAAATATAATTCATGTTTTATTATATCAAATATAAAACAGGTTTCATTGTATTTTACAGGTTTCATTATATTTTCATTATATTTGTTAAAATCAAATTTCATTTGACTTTTTTTGTCTCTTCTTTTTTGCTATCAAATTCTCATGGGTACCAGTTGACTAGTGCTTAACTGGTGGGTGGAAATGATTCTGAAGGTAGACATGCAAATGATTCACTTCCTTCTGAAGGTTAGAATTTATTAGTAGAAGTAATTGTTGTGTGAGTATCATATTTATGTCCATTACAATAATTGTAAAGAAAAATGAAAGCTTCCAAATTTTTTCCTCATGCACTTAGAACCAAAGTAAGCAATAAAATAAAAACCAACCACTTCAGTAATGTAGAACAAAACACCAGCAAACTATTTCTTCTCTTCTGAGCACATATTTTGTGGTCCTGAACAAAGACAGTAATACTCTGTTGTTGTTGTTGTTAAACATCATATTTTATCCCTTTGGATTAAAATACTCATCTATAACAACAACCATGCATGCGTGCTAAGTTGCTTCCATCGTGTCTGACTCTGTGCAACCCTATGACTGCAGCATGCCAGGCTCCTCTGTCCATGGGATTCTCCAGGCAAGAACACTGGAGTGGGTTGCCATGCCCTCCTCCAGGGGATCTTCCCAACCCAGGGATCAAACCTGTGTCTTTTACATGGCACTGGGTGTCCAAAGTAGTGGAACTTCAGCTTCAGCTTCAGCCCTTCTAGTGAATATTCAGGGTTGGTTTCCTTTACGATTGACTAGTTTGGTCTCTTACATCTATGTCTACCTGCATTGGCAGGTGGATTCTTTACCACAAGTGCCACCTGGGAAACCCATAACAACAACAAACAGTGTTTCCTTAATGTGGGAATCTTTGTAATTCTTATGATGATCAGATGACCATTGTGGTTTCTGCCTTAAATATTTTTAAGGATGTTGATGTCTTTCCCCTGCTGGCTCTAACAGAAAGAATGGTGTTTGATGCACAATGTTTCCATGGAAGCCACTACATAAAAGCAGGACAGATCAACCTAATAAAAATTTAGTTCAGATGTCAAGGTGCCACACATTCACCAAAAAAGGTATAAAAAGCATTATTAATGGTGTAAGTCTTCCTGGGAAGAGCACAATAGCATTCAAAACTGCCCTGACATGACTTCATATAGGGATATGAGACTGGCTCATCTTTTATGGTTATTAGAGCAGGCCTGGTGGGAGGTTTCGCACAAACCCTGCATGGCTTGCATAGTTTGAACTTGCTGCTTGCGCCAAAGGAGAGAGTAGCCAGATTGTCTTACAAGATTGCTCAGAGGCGGGAAGCAAAGGCTGAGGAGGGAGTGGTGAAGTTTGTAATCGGTCTGTCATCAAATGTCAAAATTGGAGTCAGTCTCTTTATTGCAATCCATCTTGTTGTTTGATGATGAAAATATGCCAGGTTTTATATAATTGAATTGAAACCTAAGATGCTTTGTTGGCCTATGAGACCTGTAGCCCAGTGCTGACAAGGGAGATAGAAAGTCCTTTGTGTGTCCTACTTAAGAGTGCAACAATATATATATTTTAAGAAGTAAGATGAGTGCCCTGGTCACTCTCAATAATATCTAAACTCAGAAAGCATTGAGAAGTATATTGATGAGGTCTTACATAGTGGTTTTTGTGTAGGTAGAAATATATGTGATCTGGAATTATATTTTGTATATCTGTGAGGCAAGAGTTTCTTTATCCCAAAGGCAGCAAGCAATACTGGATAAAGAATTGTTGTCGCTGACACTGACTGAACTAGATAGCCAGACTGTTGACAATGGCCAATAAAAATATACAGATGGGACCTGGAGCCAATCCAATGCCAAGATCACTGACCAAAGTTCAGCCAATTGTGACAACACTTGGGTTTCATTACTGATCAGAAATATGCTGGTTAAGGGTTTCCCTGTGGCTCAGATGGTAAAGAATCTGCCTGCAATGCGGGAGACCTGGGTTGGGAAGATCCCCTGGATGCGGGAATGACTACCCACTCCAGTATTCTGGCCTGGAGAGTTCCAAGGACAGAGGAGTCTGGCATGCTAGTCTATGGAGTTGCAAAGAGTCAGACAAGACTGAGCGACTTCCACTACTCACTATACTGGTTGTGAGGTAAGAAGCAGCAGCTCTCCAGCAAGCTCTATCCCGTACGAGGATTTGCTGCTGTACTTAAAGAATAAAACACCATCTTCTATTCACGCCGTTCCATGAGTCTCTCCAGACAGGGGGGTGGGAGAAAGAGAGACCACCTGTAACACCTCGTACCCGACAATGGACTCTACATAAGGGGGCCATTCTCCCACAGCCAATATACGTCATAAAACCTGCATTTAGCTCCACCTTTTAACATCTTATCAAGGAGACCTTCACGGGTACTGTTTTCATGATTAAAAGCATAATGAGCAGCTGGACATGGAACTTCACAGGCTTAAAGCCTATCTGAGCTCAGTATACAGCCAGCAAATGATACCCTAATAGTATGTAGTGCAGGAGTCCATGGGCATTTTACGCTCCAAAAGTCTAAGGGAAATTTATTGGCATCACAGTTGATCTGGTTACTCTAGGAGGTACGAGAGGAGATTGTTAAAACTTCTATGGTGAAGAAGTATCTAGGAGGCATTAATGAAAGTCGCTGTCATGTCTGACTCTTTGCAACCCCATGGACTATACAGCCCAGGGAATTTTCCAGGCCAGAATACTGGAGTCGGTAGCCGTTCCCTTCCCCAGGAGATCTTCCCAACTCAGGGATCAAATCCAGGTCTCCTGCATTGCAGGCAGATACTTTATCATCTGAGCCACAAGGGAAGCCTTGGAGTCCTTAAAGAGAGTGCCTATTGTATTGTAATTTGAGTAGATTCTAGAGCCTGTTCTAGTAAAGTATTCCATTCAAAGTGGGCTGATTTGTAAGTAGCTTTATACAAGGATTTAAATAAAATTTATAAATTGAGAAGGTGTTGTCTTCAGAACACAAAAACGTCTAAAAGATGTCTGGCTCATGTTAGCATTGCTGGTACTGAGTGGTTAATATTTGTTTGTTGGTACTGTCAGTGATAGAGCTACACTTGACTGAACAAATAATGTTTTAAAATTTTAACCAAGATGATGGTTCCCATGCTATGGGTGGGTCAAGGGTCCATATGCTTTTGGTAGAAAAACTCCTTCGTGACTTTTTTGTATGTCTTGAATGAGTTTCTCAAACGAATCTCCTTGGAGAAAGGTATCATTGATGTGCTACCATAACTGCTGTCCTGAGGAAAGTTGAATGGGGTTAAATTCTTTTCTATTAATATATAGATTGTGAGAGATGGCAGGGATATTGAGGTATTCCAAGGGTAGTGATAGAAAAGGCAATGGCAACTCACTCTACTGTTCTTGTCTAGGAAATCCCATGAACAAAGGAAACTGGTGGGCTACAGTTCATGGGGTGATAGAGAGTTGGACAGAATTGAGCATCTGAGCAAAACACAGCCCAAGGGGTAGTCAGGCAAAAATGCATTGTTTTTTAATCTAAAAGTTAACTGCAGCCAAGAGGCATTTGAAATAGACACTGAAGAGAAATATTAGCCAAATCTATGATTTCAAATGTTTATTACTTTCTGATTGGGTAGAGTCTGGAATTTCAATATTATTTTAAATAAGAGACCTAATTGGGGAAACCATAGTATAAAGGTTACTGAAATCCACAAGGAGATTCCATTCATTCTTTCCAAGTTTAAAATTAGGCCAAATTCTGCAGCAAAATGGAGAAATGCTGAAACAAATCTCTCCTTATCAAAATAAATTTTGTATAATGAGTTTCAGTCCTTGAGGGCCTGTTTAAATTTATATTGAGTCATATTGACAATTTTAATTGAGTAGGGAGAATCCCATGGATGGAGGAGCCTGGTAGGCTACAGTCCGTGGGGTTGCGAAGAGCCAGACACGACTGAGCGACTTCACTTTCAGTTTTCACTTTCATGCACTGGAGAAGGAAATGGCAACCCACTCCAGTGTTCTTGCCTGGAGAATCCCAGGGATGGGGGAGTCTGGTGGGCTGCCGTCTGTGGAGTCACACAGAGTCGGACACGACTGAAGCGACTCAGCAGCAGCAGCAGCAGCAGGGATGAGGTGAGGTCTATGGAAGACCCCATTTTTGTCAAACTGATTGTTAAGTGCCAAGACCTAAACATTTAAATATATTACGCATGGGATCAGCATGCCATGCCTAGTAGGAGATATTCTAGAGTTATAGGTGCTATAACTATAGTGTATTTTAGACAAGGCAATGGCTGCAATATGGTTAAGGTGAAACTTTTAAATTTGGTAACTCCCCCAAGGGGCTTCCCAGGTGGCACTAGTGGCAGAAACCTGCCTGCCTGTGCAAGAAACGTAGTGAGACGCAGGTTCCATCCCGTGGTCGGGAAGACCCCCTAGGGAAGGCATGGCAACCCACTCCAGTGTTCTTGCCTGGAGAATCCCAAGGGCAGAGGAGCCTGCTGGACTGCAGCCCATAGGGTTGCAATGAGTTGAACACAACTGAAGAGACTTAGCATGCACGCACACACACAACTCCCCCAAGAAATAGGGGGTACCTTATTTAAATTTGGACTTCCCTGTGACTCAGACTGTATAGAATCTGCCTGCAGCACTGGAGACCTGGGCTCGATCCCTGGGTCAGGAAGATCCCCTGGAGAAGGGAAGGCAACCAACTCGAGTGTTCTTGCCTGAAGAACTCCATGGACAGATGAGCCTGGTGGACTGCAGTTCATGGGGTCTCAAAGTGTTGGACACGACTGAAAGACTAACACTTTACTTAAATTTAGTGAAATCCCAGGTAAGAATGTAACTTGAAATTCAGCATCAATAAAGGCTATTAAAGTTTGCCATTTGGTTCATTTTAGCAGATGTCAAAGTTCATTCAGAACCTATGTTGTAGAGGTATAAAAGCCAAATGTTGTAGAGTTATAAAAGCCAAATCAATGTTGTTTTATGCTTTCTTGCATAAATGCTTTTAGTAAATTTTGGATTTTCAAATGGGTCAAATTTTGGGCCTTGGTTTTTTTTTCTGTGTCCTTCCTCTGTATCTAGACAATGACTGCTACTTCATTTCTTTTCTTCTTTTTCTTCCTCTTCTTCTTCTTGGTTACTAGATCTACTCCAGGGGAGATTCTCTCTACCCTGAGTATGTTATAAGTTTCTTTATAAACTTACATATAATTTAAATCAGTATCATCAGGATTAGGGGGATCCCTTGTGACAGTAGTTGCTGTATATGGTTTAAGGACCCATAGTTTGAATTAACCATGTGGTTGTGCCATAGACTTGGATTAAAGTGATGCTGAATGGTTAACCTTGGAAATAAACAGAGACCATTCGTCATTTTTGAGGTTGCATCCGAGTACTGCATTTCGGACTCTTGTTCACCATGATGGCTACTCCATTTCTTCTAAGGGATTCCTGCCCACAGTAGTAGATATAATGGTCATCTGAGTGAAATTCACCCATTCCAGTCCATTTTAGTTCACTAATTCCTAGAATGTCGAAGTTCACTCTTGCCATCTCCTGTTTGACCACTTCCAATTTGCCTTGATTCATGGACCTAACATTCCAGGTTCCTATGCAATATTGCTCTTACAGCATCGGACCTTGCTTCTATCACCAGTCACATCCACAACTGGGTGCTGTTTTTGCTTTGGCTCCATCCCTTCATTCTTTCTGGAGTTATTTCTCTACTGATCTCCAGTAGCATATTGGTCACCTACCGACCTGGGGAGTTCATCTTTCAGTGTCCTATCTTTTTGCCTTTTCACACTGTTCATGAGGTTCTCAAGGCAAGAATACTGAAGCGGTTTGCCATTCCCTTCTCCAGCGGATCACATTCTGTCAGACCTCTCCACCATGACCCGTCTGTCTTGGGTGGCCCCACACAGCATGGCTTCGTTTCATTGAGTTAGAGAAGCTGTGGTCCTGTGATCAGATAAAGGCGATCAGTCCTAGGTATTCATTGGAAGGACTGATGTTGAAGCTGAAACTCCAATACTTTGGCCACCTGATGCGAAGAGCTGACTCATTTGAAAAGACTCTGATGCTGGGAAAGATTGAGGGCAGGAGGAGAAGGGGATGCCAGAGGATGAGATGGTTGGATGGCATCACCGACTCAATGGACATGAGTTCGGGTAAACTCCAGGAGTTGGTGATGGAAAGGGAGGCCTGGCGTGCTGCGGTCCATGGGGTCACAAAGAGTCGGACACGACTGAGCGACTGAAATGAACTGTGCTATAGAGGTGTCATGGATATTTTTCTTTGAAACTCCAATGAACAGAGTCTTTTCTTTGACCTCAGAGACATAAGCAGCAGCACCAGTAGAAGTGTTGTATAACCATCTGCTTTTAGGAATGTGACCTCAACACACCACATGGTGACCTTCCTCCATACAAGTGAACACCGAGCAATGTGTTGCAAAGAATATCAGTTTTCCCTCTGAGTACTTTACAGAACAAGGGCCTATCTCCGGTTTAGACACATAAACAGCAGTCACAGGGTGAGAGTTGTTCTCCTGAGTCTAGCATCAGTCATGGCTTATACTGGAATTGCAACACATGATTTAATCTAAGACACAAAGATAGTCTGGGCCATGACACTCATCTCAGGGTCACTTTAAGGAGGTCCAAGTCCCATACTCCTGCCCTTAAAGGTCAATCATTGAAACTTCCAACATATTGATAGTTTGTTAATCTATAGGAGACTCAGCAGGACTCAGCAAATCCAGCACAGAGAAGCACAGCTCAAGGAACATGCTTGCCAGCAGGCAGCAAACCAAAGCAAAAAGTAATGACAGTTAGTGATCATTACCTAGACAAACTGCTTATAATGTCAGCTGTTGTAATCAATCCACAAAGATAGGGTAGACACTGCACTCAGCATTTGGTTCCAGTGTTGAGACTGATAATGCTAAACACACGCACACACACACATGCACGCATGCACACACATGCACACACACACATGCACACACACACACACACATGCACACACACACACGCACACACATCCCCCAAGAGGATATGAAAAGTTTTGTTACTTATATAATGAGGCTTTCTGGGGTGAGAGCAGGATAGCATCCCAAGATGATCTAAAAGAAGACAGGTTCTGTTTTATAACAGGTTAGGGAGTGGAGCTGACTGAGGATTCTTATACATAGGCCAGAGATTGTTTACTTTGAACTTCTTATAAACGCAAGAAGAGAGAGCATCAGGTTTGCTTTATCAGCTTCACCAAATGTAGAGGAGAAATGGTGGGGCTTGAAAGCAGTCAGGGATCAAACATCATAACTGGAGTTATTTATTATTATAGTTCAAAATCATTTCCCTGGTCTCTGATTATTGTTCAGTTTCCTTGTGAAAGAACATTATGGTAATATTAAATATCTTTTGGGAATAGGCAGGTAAAAATAAATACATGCCTATATAACATTAATACTAATATATGACAAAGGCCTAAACTTAAAATTGAAGAACTTTAAAAAATGAATGTGGGAAAAATTAAAGGAGACCAAAGCTATTTTAGAATTGCATGTAAAGCAGAGTATAACAATTTAGATAATAATATGAAATGATATACACATGTAATTAAAGCTTCAGTTCTTTTATAAATAATAATTTTATGGGTTGCACGAAGCTGCATATGATATTACCTTTCAATAATCATGTAATCAGATTTCATTCTGCATAGCCTAATTTATCTGCTTAAATTATCACACATTAAAATTGAATTTAAATAATCCAGTATTGAATATGTATAAACATTTATAAAAGAGTAGTTATTAATTCCACTACAAGATATTAAAGCCAACTGAAATTCTAGATACGCAGCAGATACTACAATGACCTAAATGATAATACTCAAGATAGAAAGGGAAACACATTTTTTAACCTCACTAAGATTTAGATATAAAACCAACCCATTAAGGCTCTCTAGATATCTCAGATACACATGGGTCATGCTTTACACTAAATAAATGGTATGATTGTTCATAACTCTATTACCAGAAAATTTGCATTTTAAATGACTTTTAGTGCAGATAGTAGTCTCTGAAAAAATGCATTACAGATTTCTCTTTTTTTAAAAGAAAAATAAGTACTAAGGTTAATTAAATATCTGCATGCCTGAGTCTTGGAGGGCAGTAGATATTAATTATTCTTCTATTATTTTGGCTGTATTAATTTCAATTAAAAAAATAGTAGATACTCTTTTAAATGTTTCTCTTTTTTCCAAAGGGGAAATATGGAGGCAAGAGTTTAAAAATCTATGAGAAACAAAAACTGTAAACTATCTATTGAAATAGGGTGCTTTCATTTGGAGGGAAGCCTAGGATATTGCAATGCTAGAGAAACTTCAGCATATTCTTAAAAAATTAAACACCCAAGTTGTAATTTAAGACATAGATTTATAAAGCTCTAGCTAACTAATTTACTTAGAATTAACACCTAATTAATTGCAAAATCAGACTTTAACCCTCAGAGCAGTAACTCTAAGATGCCATTGTAATTGACAGACTAACGAATATCAACTCTTCAGTATAAAAGACACGATGTCTACTAGAAAAAAGTAAACAATTTAATTAGAAATGTGAATTTTTCCTTGCAGTTGATGACCAGTATAAAACAGTGGAAAATATGCTTACTAAACAAAAGGCACAGTACATTAAATACTGCCTGCACAAGAAATACACTAGAAATAAAGCTATAGGAACAAATTTTATCTCTAAAGAAGTATCCTTAATTTGTATGATAGGATTATTTCACTGGGTTTTCTAAAGCTTGTATTACATAAACCTTTCTAAACATTATTTTTCATGGGATCACCTATTTACTATGTATAACAGGGGAACACTTTGGTCTCAAATAACAAAATATCAATGTATGACCAATAGTGGCCTGAAATATGCAGACATTTATTGTTGAATTAACACATATCATAAACTAGATGGAATGGTATTTACCTAGCTGTTAAACCATGTATTCAAGGAACTGGTATCTTTCTATATTATTGCCCTACTATCTCAAACATATCGGAGTTTCTTCTTCATGCTGTCCTTCAATTTTACAAACTGGTAGCCACAGTTCCAGTTGTGCATTAGAGGCAATACTAAAAGGAAAGGAGTAATGTTAGCTAGATTGTGAAGTGTTTTATCAGTAAAGCAAAAGTTTTCTCAGAATGCCATGACCCCTAGACTTTCAGTGACAACTTATTGGTTATATCTGGGACAAGTGGCCATTTTTAACTCAAGAGAAGGTAAGAAAGTCACTATAGTTGGAATTAGCAAGAGAGAACTGGTTTAAAAATGGAAGCTGTGCTGCCTAACCGATGGGATCATCACATCAAGCCACCTTTGACCACCAATTTTTCCATAAGGAACTGTGACAAGGGAAACCACATCAATTCTTAGAAAGAAATATTTTCAGTTACTACATTGGGATTATATGTAGATAATATATAATACATATATGTGCATAGTATACTTTTTATTTATGTGAATCTTTGATAAAAGTAAACATATACGGGAAACAGAGAAAACCCAGTTTCAGCACTTCAGGGCCATACACCATGGTATGGAACAACAGCTCTAATGAGGGGCTGCCTCCATTCATCCTGTCCTGAGTTAAGAGCCAAGACACTTTGATTTCATTGTTCAAGCAATAAGTGTACTGAGTTTTGAGGTGTGTTAATTATCATTACTCTTCCCTTCATATAGATTCTGCATAAAATGAGAAAGAAATATAGGTTTCAAAGTAAAATGTTGGTATCATCTTTGTTAATGGTAAATCTGGACTGAATAATGTAGCTTTCATTAGGGGCCAAACTTTGGTCTTACTCCTGCTTCCTCGGTTACATAATTCACTCATACTCATGGAGGATCATAGCATTATTAAAATTCATTATAACTAAAAAGAGAGAGGGGGGGCTCAGGAAGACAGGAGACAGAGGGAGAGGAAACTCAGTCTGCCTTGATTAAGCTATTTGCTTTCTTGGAGGTTCTGATGCATGAGAGGAGATCTCCCTTTGTTATTTGAGCAATTCCTCGATATGCGTGTTGATGAGAATTTCCTCCTACCCCAAAACCCGAAAAACTCAGATTTGCTTTCCAAACACACCTGGTGTCTGAGACAAAAGTGCTAGTCCAAGACTTCACCAACCAGATGCCTCTCTCCCAGACACCGATTTGGGAACTAGAGAAGCATGAACTGTGTAAAATCCCTGATGGCAGGGCCTGTGGCAACAGCAAATGTTTTCTGGGATGATGATGCTGGTGGTACCAAGGCTGGGATCCAGTGCTGAACTGTCATGATGAGAACAGCACCAGTAAACACACTTTTCCACGTAAAAAGAATCAGATTTCTCACTGAATTGAGACTATCGCATCATTTTGGATATGGTTCTATCTTCTGCTGTGTCCTTTGTTTGAGTCCACTTAAGATAATATTGCTGAATGAGCAAACCAAAATCTCAGGGTTAAAAATGATAAGCACTTATTTCTAGGACTTATACCTTAAGACCAGTCCTTTTGTGGAAGATGCTGAGTCTGTGAGACAGAAAAGAGAGATGGTAGAATCATGCAATGCCTTTTAAAGCTTCTTTTCAGAAGTGCTATGAAAAAATTCTGTTTACATTTCATTGTCAAAAGTAAGACACAGAACAAAGCTCGATGTCAGCAGTTTGGGGATCCATGTGCTTGTTGTTACCTCTTTTGTGTAATTTTTAAAAACTTGGTTCTTAACACTTTTTTGGCAATCCTGTGAACCATGCGATACCTTTTCCGTGAAATTCTGTTCTGCAAGGTGAATGCGTGTAGTAGAGCAGGATTAAGCCCCACTCCGATGCTCTGACCATGCAAGCAGGAGCAGAGGAAGGACCTATTATGAGAGAACAACCTGGTAACATCACTGGCAGAAAAATGTTTCCCTGTTCTTCAGTACAGCAGAGTGGTTAAGAACTGGACTTGCAGCCATAATGCTTCTGTTAGGATCTCAACTTTTGTGGTTTTTATCTCAGCAGCCTTCAGCAAACCGTTCAATTGAGTCCCAATGTTCTTGTAGGCAGAAATGTAACAAGGCACCCATTTCTGTGGGCAGTTGTAGGGATTAAATGGATTAAGTCAAAGACATAGAATAGTGTGTGATCCACAGAAGAGCTCTCTCACTTGGTCATGTCCGACCTTTGAGTCCCGTGGATATAGTCCGCCAGGCTCCTCGTGTCCATGGCATTCTCCAGGCAAGAATACTGGAGTGTGTCCAGTTCCCTTCTCCAAGGAATCTACCCAACCCAGGGATCGAACCTGGGTCTCCTGCATTGTAGGCACATTCTTTACCCTCTGAGCCACTATGGAAGCTTCATGTGAACCGTAATAAACACTTAATCTTAGATATTATTGCAGTTATTATTATTGTTACCACTAAAACATGGCTGAAGATTGCTATTAACTCCTATTTTAAGAGATGTGGTAGTAACTCAAGAATGCAGAAAATGCAAAAAACAGCTCTCCTCTCCAGAGTGAAACAAGAAGTCAGAGCAGGATGAGATCACCGTGAGCCTGAGTAATTGCTTTAAATCACAGCTCATAGGAGAAGTTAATCATGAGTTTAACTGTATTTGCTTAGCCCCTTCAGTGCTTTGGAAAACCGACCAACCAAAACACAGCACAGTACTCATGGTAAGTTTCCACATAAATGTTATGCTCAGAAATGGCCTCTGACTGGCGTAGATTTGTTGGAGAAATTATTTCACTGGATAGAATTTAGTACTGATCCACTTTACAAGAATAGTTGATAATGCAGCACCTCTAATCCTGGCTGAAATGTTGCCTTGTCACTGTGTGTATGTGTGTATATATACATGTATATAACAACAGACTGGTTCCAAATAGGAAAAGGAGTATGTCAAGGCTGAATATTGTCACCCTGCTTATTTAACTTATATGCAGAGTACATTATGAGAAACGCTGGGCTGGAAGAAGCACAAGCTGGAATCAAGATTGCCGAGAGAAATATCAATAACCTCAGATATGCAGATGACATCACCCTTATGGCAGAAAGTGGAGAAGAACTAAAGAGCCTCTTGATGAAAGTGAAGGAGAAGAGTGAAAAAGCTGGCTTAAAGCTCAACATTCAGAAAACTAAGATCATGGCATCTGGTCCCATCATCTCATGGGAAATAGATGGGGAAACAGTGGAAACAGTGTCAGACTTTATTTTTTTGGGCTCCAAAATCACTGCAGATGGTGATTGCAGCCATGAAACTAAAAGACCCTTACTCCTTGGAAGGAAAGTTATGACCGACCTAGATAGCATATTAAAAAGCAGAGACATTACTTTGCCAACAAAGGTCCATCTAGTCAAGGCTATAGTTTTTCCAGTGGTCATGTATGGATGTGAGAGTTGGACTGTGAAGAAGGCTGAGTGCCAAAGAATTGATGCTTTTGAACTGTGGTGTTGGAGAAGACTCTTTTTTTTTTTTTTTATTAGTTGGAGGCTAATTACTTTACAATATGTCCCTTGGACTGCAAGGAGATCCAACCAGTCCATGCTAAAGGAGATCAGTCCTGGGTGTTCATTGGAAGGACTGATGCTGTAGCTGAAACTCCAGTACTTTGGCCACCTCATGTGAAGAGTTGACTCATTGGAAAAGACCCTGATGCTGGGAGGGATTGGGGGCAGGAGGAGAAGGGGACGACAGAGGATGAGATGGTTGGATGGCATCACCGACTCGATGGACATGGGTTTGGGTGGACTCCGGGAGTTGGTGATGGACAGGGAGGCCTGGCGTGCTGCAGTTCATGGGGCTGCAAAGAGTCAGACATGACTGAGTGACTGAACTGAACTGATATTTATAATATATATATTAGCTTAATGGCAGTACCAGTGAGGAAAACACTAATTCTGAACCTTTGCACAGCCCACTGTGCTGACTGTACCTGTGTATCAGGAAAGACACTTGCTTGTGGACTTAACGTTGTCAGTTGCACCTCACGTATTAAATTCCATTCAACATAAATATACAGAGAGAATATAGAAGGGAAGGAAATTCACTGTCAGTAGGGGCAATTTGATAATTATTTTTGCAGGTTAACAATGGAATTTGGAATGAAGAGCTTAGGAGATAATGGAGAAAGGTGGATGATAATCAACACTTAAAATTCCTAAATAGGAAAACTTATGCTGATCACATTTTTAAAAAATTAATAAAATGAAATAACTGAATGAAAGAGAAGTAAGTACTATAAATTCATTTCCATTTTTCTTCATTTTCACTGGGGAAAGAAAAAGTTGTGTTACCTAATAAAAGGGGGAAAGCTAATGATAAAATAAGTTAGATGATTTAAAATTGGAAGTTGCAGGAATATGAGAAGTATAAATGAATTTATTCAAATACAGCACATAGCTATTATTATAAATTATTAGCTAGACAGCTAAATGAACTGTTGATTATGCAGTATGTATAATTTTAGAAAAGTATTCTTATGAGAATAACATTTGCATTTTTCTGACTTCTTATTTGGAAATCTTAGCTCTTCTTGTAAATTAGTGTTTCTTTAATGAACTTCCTAGATTTTAAGAGAAATAAGGAAACAATGACAAAGAGAAGACATATGTATATTTCAGGATAGTCATAAATCTGTAATTAAATTGCATTAGTATATTTTATTATAAAAAGTCAAATGTTTACAAACCAGTCTAAATCATGCTGACAATCAGCATAGTGCTCATTGTCTCTGATAGCAAAGAGGCAGCAGTGACAACACAATTTTTAGAGGCCAAAGAGCATATAGACATGACGTGTGCTGTATGTCCATGGGTGGGGAAAAGTTCTCTGCTTTGAAATATTCATAAAATGCAAGTCTGTTTTCAATTAAAAATTAAAAGTTGTTGTTCAGGTGTTCAGCCATGTCCAATTCTTTGTGATACAATAGACTGCATCATGCACATTTCCCTGTCCTTCACTATCTCCTGGAGTTTGCTTAAACTCATGTCTATTAAGTCAGTGATGCCATCCAACCATCTCATCCTCTGTCACTGCCTTCTCCTCCTGCCCTCAATCTTTCCCAGTATCAGCATCTTTTCCAGTGAGTCAGTTCTTCACATCCGGTGGCCAAGGTATTGGAACCTCAGCTTCAGCATCAGTTCTTCCCATGAATATTCAAGGTTGATTTCCTTTAGAATTGACTGGTTTGATCTCCTTGCAGTCCAAGAGCCTCTCAACAGTCCTCCAGCACATTTTTAAACCATCAATCCTTCAGCACTCTGCATTCTTTATGGTCCAACTCTCACATCAGGACATAACTACTGGAAAAAACATAGCTCTGACTATACAGAACTTTGTCAGCAAAGTGGTGTCTCTGCATTTTAATGTGCTTTCTAGGTTTGTCATAGCTTTTCTTCAAAGGAGCAAGCATCTTTTAATTTCATGGCTGCAGTCACCATCTGCAGTGATTTTGGAGCCCAAGAAAATAAGGCCTACCACTGTTTCCATTTTTTTTCCTCCATCTCTTTGCCTTTAAATGATGGGACTGGGTGCCATGATCTTAATTTTTTTAATATTGAGCTTTAAGCCAGCTTTTTCACTCTCCTCTATCACTTTCATCAAGAGGCTCTTTAGTTTCTCTTTGTTTTCTGCCATTAGGGTGTATTATCTGCATACCTGAGGTTATTGATATTTCTCCTAGCATTCTTGATTCCAGCTGGTGCTTCATCCAGCCCAGCATTTTGCATGATGTACTCTGCAAATAAGTTAAATAAGCAGGATGACAATATACATCCCTGATATACTCCCTTCCCAATTTTGAACCAGTCCATTGTTCTATGTCCAGTTCTAACCATTGCTTCTTGACCTGAATACACAGTTCTCAGGAGGCAGGTAAGGTGGTCTGGTATCCCCATCTCTTGAAGAGTTTTCCACAGTTTGATGTGATCCACACAGTCAAAGGCTTTAGTGTAGTCGGCAAAGCAAAAGTAGATGGTTTCTGGAATCCCTTGGCTTTTTCTATGATCCAACGGGTGTTGGCGATTTGATTTCTGGTTCCTCTGCCTTTTCTAAATCTAGCTTGTACATTTGGAAGTTCTCAGTTCAAGTACTGTTGAAGCCTAGCTTGAAAAATTTTGAACATTACCTTGCAAGCATGTGAACTGAGCACTATTGTGGAGAAGTCTGAACGTTGTTTAGCATTGCCCTTCTTTTAAAGGCATATGGAATATTTGATGAAAAATATAAGTAACAAAAAAGGGGTTGGGAAAGTGAATTACCTATTGATAAAATCAATAAGGCACATTGCTAGATGCTATAAATGTGTCATACCATCCACACAAAATTCCTATGAAAGGAGTACAGAAACATACTTTGGCAGTGGAGAGAGCTCATGTTCAGAGAGAGAAAGTAATTTTTCCAGTGTTGCATGGTTGGCAAAGGGCAAAGCTATACTAGAAGGTATTCATCATTGTACATTGGACTAAGACTTTAAAACCAGTGAGAAAATCTACAGATATAGGCATTATGGAAGAAGAAAAATGATATCAAATAAACCATGTATTCTTCAGATATGAGCTCTAAGTAAAGAAAAAGGAAAGGCAAATAGGCACCTGAACTTGAAGTTCCTCTGAAAACCCCTGCAACCTCATTACACGCAATCTAGTTGTGTGGTCAATGTCAGTCATCATAGTTCATTCATCTTAATAATGAATAACATACATCTATATCTATATATATTTGGAAACACTTAAAACTTAGATTAAAAAAGGCAAAGAAGATGAATGAAAACATGTTTTATATTTCAACATGCATTTAAATTTAACAGTATAAATGATATAAAAAAATGTACATATGTAACATGTACAGTTTGATGAATTGGTCACATGTAAACCTGACACCATCACCATGATCAAGGTAATAGATACATCCAACACCGCTCAAAGTTTCCTTGGTGAGGGTAAGAGGTAAAAACAATTAACCTGAGATCTATCCTCCTAACAAATTCTGAAAGGCACAATATCATTCTGTTAATTATGGGCACTATTATTCACCTAGTGTAACTGAAACTTAATACTCTTTCTTATAATTCTCTGTTGCCTATGGGGACATAGGAGGACATATTGATATCCAAAGCTCTGGGTCATCTGGTCTTACTCTATTTGCCTCACATTATTTCTTATTATTCACTTCCTTTTGACTCAGCAGTGAATCTTGCACTCCATCTAGGCTTGAAACTTAACTCTACTTGGACTAGTCACTTGCATTTCCAACTCTAAGATCTAGAAGTTGCTTCATATTAAAAGGCTTTATACTAAAGGCAATGAGGGGCTACTGAGGCACCAATTTTATATGGTGCCTTATATTTCTTTTGATTCTCCTTTAGCAGTGACTAAGACACAAATAGTTAAATAGGATATGCTTAGTAGTCAACAATATCAAAAAATTTTATTTTATTAGATATCTGAATTCTGAACCAGAAAAGATAAAATACAAGCAGAAACTTCTGAGTGTTTTTCTCAGCATATTCTTCTTTCTGGGCCTTTGCATTTCACTTATGAGATTCTAGTCTATAATTTGTTGAATGGTAGCACAATATATCAAAAAATAATATTTTTACTGTCAATAATGTAAGCTGAAGGGTTTTTTTAAATTTTAATGTTTTTAATACCAAAAGCATTTTGTATTGGGCTATAACCAGTTAACAATACTGGGTAGTTTCAGATGAACAGCAAAGTGACTCAGCCACACATACACATGTATTCATTCTTCCCCAAATCCCCCTCCCAACCAGGCTGGCACATAACATTGAGCAGAGTTCCAGAGTTTTTTTAATCCCAATGTAATATGTGAAAATATTCAATATTTTTCTTAGTTTCTCATATTGAACATTCTAACAATAAATTTAGAATAGAGGATACAACAGCTTATTCAGATTAATTAAATTTTAATGTGTCTTAATATTCATGTGCATGTAATACAGATTTGTTTTATTCTATGAGAATCCTGGTTTAAATGAATTATGTCAAGTCATGCCTCTGTGTGCACATTAAATGCTCTATAAATGGCTGGAAAAATATTGTATTTATATCTTATTGTACTAAGTATGGAAGTATATATTTTGAATGAATAGAGTACTATTCATTATTTTCTACCTCTGCCTTTCTATTATGGCAGTCATTTGAGTTTCTACATTTGGTTTAATCTCCATGACACCTTCAAATGAAATTTGAGGCTGAAAAAACACAGAAGTTTGGACACATATGCTAATTTTTAATAGAACCTTAGTCAGAGTTAGGTACATTGAGAAGACTAAAAGTAGGATTTGAGAAAAGTGACAATTACAACTAACATTATGACAATAAAGTAAGCATATACATATAAAGATGATCAAATCCACTAAATTTTTCCCTTGGTCATATATCAATACATGATCATGGGGGGAAAAATTAAATGATGTTCAAAGTTGACTCTTAACTCTTTATAAGATAACATTAAAAATCAGAAATAATATCCATAAGTTACAGTCTCTCTACTTGTGTTTATATGCTCCCTTGACTGCAGGTGAAGATTGAACTCCCTGAGCACTGAACCCGTTATCAGCAGCTGGTTCTCTGTTGCCCACGGGAAAACTCCTCAACTTTTGACCATTCTGACTTCGAACAGTGCGTCTCTTCTGTGTTACTTTTGCTGCTTCATTCATAGCAAGCATGAGATATTCATATAAACTAAATAATGAAATCATTGTATCAATCATCAATGTATGTATACATAGCCAACCACAGACATTTGAGGCTCTGAATAGATTAATTCTCTTCCCTTGGGCAGAATCTGATAAAAGAAAAGAAATGAATGTCTTAAGGGTCTGAGAAATTAAACCACTCCAATAGTATAAAACTGAAAGACTAGTAGTAACAAAAGACAATATTATTCTCTCACAATTTTAGTCGAATCAGGAAAATATGGATTCATTAACATTAAATTTTTTCTCCTTTCTTTTTTACTAAATTACATGTAAAAATCAAGATTGCTTCCTCTCTCCCTTATTGGTTATTAAAATTACTCAGATGTTAAAAATAAGAGCCATAGTTAAAGATTACATAACAAATTTCTCATTAGCATCCAAAGTAAATTTTAATGCATAAAAACAGGCAAATTTCAACTTTAAACTAGAGTTTATACTCAGTATTTTCCCATAAAACAAATAGTTTCTCAGTCATGAAGATAACTATCTACAAAAATATGCACAGTAAGCATGACAAAGGCAAGGTTACTCATCCTTTGATTTTCAATAACTCTAATGCAAATGTTGTTTTATGTTCATTCACCTGTTCTCAGTATATAGTTTATCTTTCTTTTTCAAAGCAAAAGGTTAACAAGGATGACAGCACAGATGGTGTCATCTTCTTCCTCACAAGTCAGAGTGATGAGCCTTGTGAAAGACTGTCACATGCATCCTCTCACCTGTCTGGGCCCTTCTGTGCCCCCATCTGCACAGTGCTAATCTGATGTGCTTCCTTGACCTCTTCAAAACCAGACTTTCAGGAATAGTTCAGAGAGGAAACAAGTCATAGCCTTAGGTTATAGTTTTAACTGTATAGATGTGTAAGTTTAAGATGTATAACCTGTTGAGTTGATGCAGTTTTATATTGCAATATACAACTGTAGTGTTAGCTAACACTGCCAGCGCATCACATAACTGCCATTTCTTTTTTGTGGTGAGAGCATTTAAGATCTATTCTGTTAGCAATTTTCAAGTATATAATATAGTATATTAACTATAATCATCGTGCTGTGCATTAGATCCTCAGAACTTACCCTCTAACTGGAAGTTTATACTCTTTGATCAAAATCTCCCCCATTCTCCCACCCCACCCCACCCCCAGCACTTGATAACCTTCAAGTTTGGCTATTTTAAATTCCACATTTAAGTGATATTGTACAGTATCTATCTTTCCCTTTCATAGAATAGATAGACCACATCTTTACCGTCAAGCTAAGAAAATAAGAACCAAACCAAGGTACTGTATGAACCAAAACGGTCTTTCTTTTCCCTGCCCTGTTGAATAAATGCAGATTACATCAGTGTCAATTCTGTCCTTCTTGATGAGTCTCAGTAGTCTTGTCATTTATACCTGAAATAAGCGGACATTATACTTTATTCCTAACTCTGAATGGATCACATATTTCCTCCTTTTCCAAAAGTACCAATGTTTTCCCTGTATCCCTCAAATCGTATCTTCAAATATATATGGGTCTGCCTTGGCCATGATGGTAAAGACAAACAAGAGTAAATAAATAACCTTTACTGGAACTCTAATAACTATTTTTATTTCATCCTTTCTTTCAAACAATGGACTTCAAATATTTATTTATTGTTTATTTATCTGGCTGAGCCAGGTCTTTGTTGTGGCATGTGGGATCTTTAGTTGTAGCATGTGGGATTTAGTTTCCTGACCTGGGATCAAACCCGGGCCCCCTGCATTGGGAGTGTGGAGTCTTAGTCACTGGACCACCCGGGAAGTCCCTCAAACAGTAGACTTATTTCAAAATATTTGTTTGCTGATGGTTGCCTCCAAATATTTCTAATTCACTGTCTTTCTCTTGTCTTTCATTCTGACTAGTATATTTACTATTTGTCTTAAGTCATTTGCTCCAGAATATATTGAGCATGTCATTCAGGCCTCCTGCCAGGTCCAATTTATAGTAGATACAATCACCCACACACAGCCGCTGTTAAGCCTGAGTTCTTGACTATGTTTTGTTAAGTTTGAGAGCTGATTAGCTTGTGATCAGGACACTAACCCAACTAAAGATTATCTTTAGGCTTAGGTGATAACTGACCCATGAGGGTGCCAGAAGCAATGACCTGGACTGTCCATGAATTTATCAATAGGTTTTAGGCTAATTTGCAAGATTCTCATGACTGATTCGTTCTAGAACACATGTAGAAGTGGGTCCATTTTGAGACTAAAGAATGAGAAAGACACTCAGAAATAAGCAGGAAATTATGTGAGCAATATACAGATCCCGAGATGGAGTCAGAGAATCATTGCTAGAGTTTTCTTAGATTTTTTTAATGTTCAAGTCTGATCATGTGTGTCCTCAGGAAGAAATGTGATCATGGACAATACTGGATAATCCAGTCTTCAAAATGAAGCAAACATGATATTTTTACAATTATAATTGTGATTGAGGCTACAAGAGAAAACACAAAGTAGCAGACACGTTGGAAGTTGATTTTGCCACCATTCACCTCAGAAGAGTTTTATCTTGCAGCAGCAACGGAGACAGTCTCTAAACTCAAAGAATGAGGGAATTTAGATACATTTTAATTACATTACTAAGTGTTTATGTGGATTAATTTTATAATTACCTTCTATTTATGGTAACTTAAATCAGTGCTCTATTTATAGTAAAAATGTCATTTCTCTAAAACTCATTTCAGGGCCAAACTTTCAGGCTTGGAAGAGTTAAAATTATATGTTAAGAATAGAAATTTGATCCTCTGGCAAAAGGGAAATAGGCCAGGAAGGAGCCCAACTATGTACGTGTGCTTATTCCCAACTGCAGCAAATTTAATCATAGGCAGGTGGCCCGGTTCTTCAGCAGCTGTAACCAGGACACTGGTAATGGATGTCAAATGATACAACAGACTATTTCAATTTATAGATTCACTTACAAAGAAGGAACATAATCAGCAATGGCCATCTAGATATTTGCAGATTGTTTCCCTACCCTATACCTTCGAGATATGCAGTACCAATTGCAATCACCAGCCAAAACTCTGCTCCAAGCAAAGTGGGTGATGTCATTAATGTGTGAGACAGAGAATATGCTGGAAGGCTGGAGGTAAAGGATCTATGGATTCATTCTTATATGCAGTTGAGGCACTACTCTGGAAAAATCTAAGGTGGACGTTCATTTGTTCTTTTTATTATTGAAGCATACACATAAAAAAGAAAGAGTTTCATAGTGATATAATAAAGCCCCATGTACCCATCACCTAGCATTAACAGTTAACATTTTTAAATGTTTCCTTTTTTTGTGAAAGATTTAAACTACCCAGCTTTGTTGAGTTTTTCTAATCATGACTTTACTCTTTTTAGAGCAGTTGCAGATTGATAGCAAAACTGAAGGGAAGGTACAGAGATTTTTCATATTCTCTGCTGCTCCCACACATTCATTGCCTCACCCATTATCAGTATCTCCCACTTAAATGATACATTTGATACAGTTGATGACCTTCCATACATGCCATAATCCTCAAAGTCCATGGCTTAAGTTACAGTTCACTCATGGTGTGAGTTTGGACAAATGTATAATGACATGAATCAATTATTATGGTATGCTGTAGAGTATTTACATTCTCCCTCAAATCTTCTGTGTTCCACCTGTTCATCTCTTTGCAGCCCCAGTTGCTAGCAACTGGGGATGCTTTTACTTTGATTTTCTGTATTATGAAATGATGATGTACGGTTTTTTAATTTTTATTTTTGTTTTGCTGTTATCTTGCTTGGTGTTCTCTAAGCTTCCTGGATCTGTGGTTTGGTGTCTGACATTAATTTGGGGGACTTCTTAGTCATTATTGTTTCAAATGTTCCTTCTGATCTTTCTTTTATTTCTGGTATCCCATTTATGTGTGTATTGTATCTCTTGAGGTTGACCCACAGTCCATAGACATTCTATCCATTTTTTTCAGTCTTTGTTCCCTCCTCTTATTGGTTTTGAAGTTTCTATTGATATATCCTCTATCTTAGAGATTCTTTCTTCACATGTGTTCTTTTACTAATGAGCCCACCAAAGGCATTCTTAGAGCATTTTTCATCTCCAGCATTTCTATTTTGGTTCTTTTCTTAGAATTGCCATCTCTCTGCTTACATTAGCCATCTTTATTATTTTTTTTAACATGTCCTCTGTATCCATTACAGCCCTTAGCATATGAACCATACTTGTTTAAGTTACCATCTGATAATTCCTACATTCCTGCCATGTCTGGTTCTGATGCCTTCTCTGTCTCTTCAAAGTGTTTCTGTTTGTACCCTTTAGAATGCTGTGAAATACTTTCTTGATAGCCAAACATGATGTGCTGGGTAAAAGAAACTATTATAACTAGATCTTTAAGGTGTGGGAGAACAGGAAGCATTCTACAGTCCTGTGTTTGGGTCTCAGTCTTTTTATCAGCCTAAGCCTCTAGCCTCTTAAATGTGTTTCTGTTTTTGTTTTTGTTTTCTCCCCCTGAGGTTGGGGGAGGATGCCTGGAAAGGACTGCATTTAAGAGTTTCCCTTTTTGTGTGTGGTAGTGAGAGCTGGCTAGAGTTGGGTATTTTCTTTCCCCAGGTCAGTTTAGATTTGATAATAGGTTTTAGGCTCTGGCTGGCTAGTTTCCCCTGAAATCAGGCTTTGCTAAGAAGAGTGCCCTGGCGTATTTCAGAATTGTTCCTTTTTCCTCTCTCTGCTGGAAGCAGGAGGAGGTATCCCCTGATACTCACCATGGGATTTAGGAGCACTCCTGAAGGTAAACCTCAGTTTTACGGGTGCCCACTGCTTCCACGCCCCTGGCCATGAATGGACCCTCCTGAAATTTTCAACTCAGACTTGTCCACACGGTCGTATCCAACTCTTGAGACCCCAGCTCCAGTCCATGGGATTCCCCAGGCAAGAATACCGGAGTGGGTTACCATTTCCTTCTCCAGGGGATCTTCCCCGACCCAGGGATCAAATCCAGGTCTCCTGCATTGCAGGCAGATTCTTTACCATCTGAGCCGCCACACTGAGCCTCCAGCAATTCAGTTACAATTCAGGTTTTCCTACGGAGGCACTGGTTTCCAAGGCAGTTTCTGCTTATGAACCTGCAATTGCAAACGTTGACTCCCAGTGTTCATCTGACTCTCCATTCCTGGAGGATAATGGTTTGCACTGTGTCTTCTCTTCTCTTACGTGAAGTCAAGAGTTGTTGATTTTTCAGTATTTTCAGATTTTTGTATGTTGTTAAATTGAAACAGATCACCAGCCCAGGTTGGATGCATGAGACAAGTGCTCGGACCTGGTGCACTGGGAAGACCCAGAGGGATCGGGTGGAGAGGGAGGTGGGAGGGGGGATCGGGATGGGGAATACATGTAACTCCATGGCTGATTCATGTCAATGTATGACAAAAACCACTACAATGTTGTAAAGTAATTAGCCTCCAACTAATAAAAAAATTTTTAAAAAGTCAAAAAAAAAAAATTGAAATGGTAACGTCTAAGGTCCTTACATGCAGAACTGGAAACTCAGTCTCTACATTTTTTTTTTTTTTTTAACCACAGCTACATTTGGACTTGATTGGGATTGATTAGTAGATTCAAGTATTTTCACCTGTAGTAGGCAGAATTCTAAAAATGCCCACCCAAGTTCCTTGCCTTGGTTATTCAGTAATCTAGGTGCTGCTGTGAAGAGATCCAATTATGGCAAAGAGATCATTTTAGATTATATGAGTAGATCTGGTCTAATCACATGAGCCCTTAAAATCAAAGGATTTCTCAGGCTGGGATGAGAAAGAAGAGGTAGTAGGAGAGAGATGGGGAAGTCAGTACTTTCATAACATGAAAAAGAGTAAAACTGTCGTTGCTGACTGTGAAGACAGAAGTGGCCTCTAAAACTGGGAACGACCCCCAGGGAAGAGTACCTGGAACCTCAGTCCTACAGCTACATGGAACTGAGCTCTGCCAAACACCGGGGTGAGTCCAGAAATAGATTCATTCCCAGAGCTGCTAGGAAGAATGTAGCCCTGCTGGCAACTCACTCTCTGACCTGTGAAATCTAGGCAAGAGAACTGAGCCACACTGTACTTGGGCATCTAATATATGGAGCTGTGAAATAATAAATATGTGTTCTCTTAAGCCACTAAATTTGTGGTAATTTATGATGACAGCAGTGGAAATTTAATACATCAGATTTATTCCTTTTTTATAATTTCCCCATCAGCCTTGCACCAGATGCTTTTAGCATTCACTATTGATCATTGCCTAGATCCATTACTTCATTAGAGACTGCGAAATAGTAGTATAAAATTTTTATCATTCCTCCCATGCTTATTACCTTTATTTTTTTATGAAGACTTTATTAACTATTGGTTATCCAACAATATAAGCATACAAAACCAATGCTCCTTCCTTTACTTTATTTACCACTTTTCAGAATAATGAGTTAGTGTTCTAGTTGCTACCTAAATTCATTTGAGTATCTATATGAACTCGAGATTTCTATGTATTTGATGTGTTTTGGTCTGATGAATTCAAGGTTTTCACGTTTGTCCACCTACAGACTGTCTTGTTTCCTTTTACATGACTCATCCTTTCTTTCTGGTATAGAAATATAATCGCAGGTTAACTTTGCAAGTTAACTTTTTCTTCCCCTGGCCTGGAATTAACCATGTTTCCCCCAAAAGAACTCCCTTATCTTTTTGTAGAAAGTGGTATTTAGAGAGAATCATGTGGTTAGTGGGTGAGCTCACTGCGACTGAATTGTTTCTGCTTCTTGGACTTAAAATTGCACAAGGCAAAAAATGCTATTCTGTTGATTAAAGTTATGAGTTCCTACTGATATTTTCATTTCAAGTGTAAGATTACAAATGTTTTAGTTAGCTTAACTTATTTATATGTGTGTGTTTGTGTGTGTGTGTGTGTATATATATAGAGACAGAGAGAGGGAGAGAGAGAAAGAGAGAGGAGTCATGCACACAGATATTATAAAGTTATCAATTCAGAAAACTTAATCAAATGATAAGATTCTTATAGATTAATAAACCCCAGTCTCAACTCCTAAATTTACTCTTTACCAGAAAAATGGAATAGCCAATAATGAAGTGTATCTCTTGTTTGTTAGTAAGCATGAGTTTAGTTGTAATGTTCTCTTCATTTGAAATCTCTAAATTAGGAAGAACTCAAAGATGCTGCATATGTGTAGATTAGTCATTCATTTTTCTCAGTAGACATTTATAAATCTTCTCTGCTGTATGTGCTTAGTCATTCAGTCATGTCCAACTCTTGTGACCCCATAGACTGTAGCCTGCCAGGTACCTCTGCCCATGGGATTCTCCAGGCAAGAATACTGGAGTGGTTGCCATTTCCTTCTCCCAGGGATCTTCCTGATCCAGGAATAGAACCAGCATCTCCTGCATTGCAGCCAGACTCTTTACCAACTGGGCTACAAGGGAAGCTCATCCTGAAGCCAAAGACGAAAAGTTCTCTCCTGGTAACTGTGCACAGTGTAATGTATAAGCTATTCTCCCTTGTCTCAAATAAGGAACAAAAATTGGATGAGAGGTAGTAAGTGTAAGAAACCATTCTCTCTCCTGTGTTCCGTAGATATATTGCCGATGTCCTTTCAAACCAATTAAGAAAAAATATGATTAACTGAATATGGTTCCATTTACCTAGCCATTGAGTCCAAGTCTTACTAGGAAAAGAACACACAAAATGGATATTATATGAAGGTCACGTACAAGCACACAACTGTAAATTATAAAATGAGCAATTGGACTTAATCTTGGGGTTATTCTATGGAATAACATGATGCTTTGCTTCAGTGAGTAATGAAGCTTTCGGGCATTTCCAGGGGACACACAAAATAAGACAAACTAGGAGAGCATCTAAATGTCAAGAGTCTTCGTTACTCTGCTTTCCATGTTGAATCGGGAAGTCATCATGTTAAATACCACTTCCATCATGCCACAGAACCTCAGAGACTCTTTCTAAGATAGATATAAAGCAGAAAAGTTGGGTTCATAAGAGTTGGCAGTGAGAAAGGTTTTCTTCACCCGAATGCTTATAACTATCTCCAAAATTAGACTATAAAGACAGAAGTTAAAAGTTATCTTTTAAAAACATTTGTGTTGAGTAAAGTAAATTACTCTAAACTTTTCTTTTACTCCAAGAATTATTTTCCATAACTTTATTATGTGTAAAATGGAACAAACTACTTAACAACATTAAAATAAAAATATATCTCAAGGTGTCAGCAACAAGATTAGGATAGTGGTAAGAGGAGAGAATAATAAACTTTCCTTCTGTAGGTAGATGAAGATATTTAATGTTTTTTGTTAGAATATTTATGCTGAAATATATAGGTTGAAATGTAAACATAACAATTAAAAAGTAAAATATGATCTATAGCTTTCAAACTAATAGACAAATGGTAATTATATCAATTAATAGAAGGCAAGAAAAGGAGGAAGAAGAAGAAATAAAGAAAAGGGACTATTTTGACAACACAAAATAAGATAATTTAATACAAAGTAAGATCATTTAAGCACATCAAAAACAAAAGCAAAATGAACAATTAAATAATAAAAATATGAAAGATATTTACTACATAAACATTAAAAGAAAATTTTGTTAGCAATATTGATAGATAAAAAAGAAAATTAGGTAAAGAGCATTAATAAAAATGAATATTAGCATTAGGTAATAAAAATGGGTAAGAATACATTAACATAACTTATTGGCATCTTCAAGAAATATATGAAGCAAAACTTGTTGAAATTTATATGGAAATACTAACAGACCCACTAATCATAGTGGGAAATCTTTATAATACCTTATCAGAAATTTGTGATGAGATAGATCAAAAATTTAGCAAGGGTATAGAAGATTTTAAAAACAAAACTAATAATACTTCTGGGTATTGTAGGCAAGTAGATACAGTAAATTATCAAGTACACATTAAACTGTTATAAATCAAATCTGCCTCTATATTTTGCATTTTTTTATAAGAAAGAATAGCGATCGTATTAAGCCATCATTTCTGAAAGCTGAAAAAGTTAGCCTGACCTAATGCTGTTGGAAAGGCAATAGAAACAATAAATTGTGCTGCCAAGAGAACATCAAACATTTTCTAAAATAAACTAAGATTTAGATTGCAAATGCCTTTGTGATTTGCAGTATCAACACTGGGTAATCACAGTGAAGAAATGCCAAAGTATTTTATCCCCAAGTTGAAACTCTTGCTGGTGAGAGCTGTTTAAAGAGGGAGGGAATAAACAGTTTTCTCTGTTGGTTGCATTAGTCCTTCTATACCAAGATTAGGAAATTAGAACCTTGTTTGAACTGTGGATTAAAAATCCTAGGAGGATTCTGATTCTCCTCACAGTAGATGTTGTCTTTAATCTTCTTTCTCCCCCATTAAAAATGGTTTGCTTTTGTAGCATTGGAAAATACTTCTGCTTATATAGCATAGGAATAACCTTAAAATCCCATGGCATAAATGCTTTCTGTTTTAGAAGAAAATATGAAATACCAAGAAGAATGCAATATCATGAAAAATTGAGAAGAAGGAAACAATAAGAGAAAATTAATTTTTCTCTTTGATAGGATAAAGGAAAGGTTTAAGAGTGCAAAAGTACATCCTCATACTCAAACAGATAAATGGCAATCAGAGAATGCATATTAGGAGAATTTTTATCCTTGGGACAGAAGAAAAGTCCCAAAGTTTTGAAAAGCAAAAGTCTTCCTACCACTAATTATGTATGCAGGCACTTTCTTAGTTAGCAGTGACAACACGCATGCAGATGACCGAGAGCCACTTTTCTGACTGTGGATAGAAGAGTTTATTTTCTGTCCCCTCCACTGAACCAATTATACTTTTAACACCCACTCCCCACAGAGACAGTTAATACATGACAACATTTCTTGGTCAAGCATGCTTTATTTAAATAAAAGTTTCTCTGGAGAGTTTAAATGGTTTGGCATGGAAATAAATTAACCAGTGACAGCTCTGTTCCATTTTACAGAAGAGCATCAAGAAATGAAAGTAGCATGCATCTGACTATGAATTTAATAGTTAATTCCTCCTAAAAAAAGTTATTTTAAGTTCCCAGTGGAAATGTAATAAAGAGACATATTAATAAAAATGACATATAATTGAACACTAATTATTATATAGTTATAAGGTAAATTAGATAAGTGCTTGGTCTTGAAAAACATAACTATTAGGCAATGGACTGCAGTTTTAGTCCTTAATGAAATAATATTATATACTACATATTAGCCTAAGGATACAAAAGTTTATTTCCCAATTCACATTACCAGAAGCAATTTAGGAATGATCTCATTTAATAATTGAAAAGAAATATGGCATCATAGAATTGGAATGATTGAAAGAATAATGTTAACTGCTCTATGAAGAACGTCTAATCATTTGGAGGAGTATTTCTTAAATGAACCCTATAATGCATTAAGTATTGAATAATAAAAATAGTTGTGACCAAATCAGTTTGGGGAAAAATATGTATTCCTGCCTACAGATTCATACTTCTCAGAACAATATTAATGGCATTAAGAAATTCTGTGAAGTAAAGAAACTTTGCCTAAAGAAGCCCAAGCTTGTTTAAAATGGAACAAACAACTGTATCTATTTTTCTTCCTCTCTTTTCTTTCTTCTTTCTCTCCCTCCTTCTTTCTTTCCCTCTCTTTCCTTTTAGAGAAGAGGAGGGGTAGGTTCTTATAAATCTAGTGTTCTCAGAGTACATTTTAGAAAAACTGGTTTGAGGACTTGGATTCTTGTCTAGACAGGCGTTTAATTAGTCATTTGGATATGCATCATCTAGGAAGCTTTATTTTCTTTTGGCCCATGTAAATACTTAGAAAATCTCTCTTTTACATATTTCTCTTTCCTAATCAATTCTAGTACTTAAAAAAAGTTATATCTGTACTTGGAAATGAAATTAATAGTAAATCCATCTTAGTAAGAATTTGAGTGGACCTTAGGAATTATCTCATCCCAGTGTTCATTCATGGATATGGCAAATGTGTTTCCATTCCATAACGTGGCACCTAGTTATGAATGTTTATGATTTCAAATAATTTTTGGATATTATAATGTCTCTGTCTTCAATATTCTTGTTTTCTCAAAGTTTTCTTCATATACCTTAGGAGAACATATCATAGCCCATTAACAGGTGATAAACCTTTCAAATGTGCTATTAATGGAGAAATCAATCTATAATTTTTCTACAGAAGAGTATCTGTAACTTGTTTATTAGAAGACAGCAAAAAATTCATCGGGTATAAATCCATGAAAAGTATTCCTAGTACCTTTCTGTAGCCATATTTTATAAGTCAGTGGAAGAGAGATAGAAAGATACAATGAGAATGAAGAAAAAACAAAATGGGAATCTGGAAGAAGTAAGGTAAAAATAAAAGAAAGAAACACATCCTGCATTTTGTTCATTCGATTTTTTCAATGGTTTTTTGGCCCAGGGCTAGAATTGATTAACAAGTAAGATTGGCTTCACTGAGGACTGGCTGCCAGTGGGTCTAGAGTGAAGTGAAGTTCATCCCCAGGAGACCATGAGTGGCATGTTTTCATATATCGTATTCCCACAGGACTCCTAACATCAGAAACTTGTGCCTGTGTTGAAATACTACTGTACATTATTAAGGTCAAATATTGAATCTTTTGATATCAGCACACACCTGTCAGAATGGTTATCATCAAAAAGACAAGAAATAAGTGCTGGAGAGGATGTGGAGAAAGGATCCTTTGTGCACTGTTGGCAAGGATGTAAATTGGTACAGCCGCTATGAAAAACGGTACGGAGGTTCCTCAAAAAGTTAAAAATAGAGCTGCCATATGATCAACAACTCCACTCCTGAATATTTTTCTGAAATAAACAAAAGCACTAATTTCAAAAGATAGGTACAATCCAATGTTCATTGCAGCATTATTACAATAACCAAGATATGAAAAGAATTAAAGTGCCCATGGACAAATAAATAAAGAAAATGTGATAAATATATATAGAGAGATGGAGATATAAACAGAAATATTACTCAGTCAGTAAAAAAAAAAAAAAACAAAGCTTGTCATTTGCAATAACATGGATGGACCTAGAAGGGATTATGCTCAGTGAAATAAGTCAGAGAAAGATAAATATTGTACATTTTCACTTATATGTGGAGTTTAAAAAACAAATGAACAGATATGACAAAACAGAAGCAGATTTGCAGATAGAGAAAAGAATTAGTGGTTGCCAGAGGAGAGAGGGTAGGAAGAGAAAAAAAAGAAAAAAACAAGAACAAAAACAGATGAAGGGAATTAAGAAGTACAAATCTCTAGTTATAAAATGTCACAGGGATGCAATGCATAGCACAAAGAATTATAGCCAATATTTTATAACAACTTTCTATAGTTTGTGAGCTTTAAAAATATCAAATCACTATGCTCAATGCTAACAACATTAGTTTTAACTATTATTGCAAGTCAACAATAAATAAATAAATAAATGTTGTGTTTCTTCACGACCATTGAAAGGCTGAAGATCTGTTGAATCTTCAGTTATTAAAATTCAGAGGAACTTTTCCTAACAGAAAAACTATTCTAACATTTGTTATACTATTTGATAATAAACTTGTGTCAAATATATAACCTATTTAAAACCAAGTAAGAGGTCTCAATTACTTAATGAACTACCAACATCTCAATTAGCACATATTTATTAAGATTCTGTTTTATGCTCAGCAAAGTCCTAAACATGTTGAGTCAGTAGAAAAGTACCCAGCATTTATAACTGCTTTTTTGACATTCCTCTCACTCCTAAAAAATAATAATGACTCAGTGGATGCTTTATTTGAATTGTCTTAAGCTTGAAAATTACTTTTGGGGACAAACAGTCATATTTAAAATACTGGAAATGTCTTGACATTCCAGAATATGGTGTCTCTCTTCATTTATTCATTCTCCCCCAAGGTCCCCTTGGTATTTCTCACAGGTTTTAAAAACATTTTTGTTCAGTTTAATTTTAGCAGTAATTATGTCTATTGTGAATAAAATCCTTACTTTATGACATTTTAAAGTTAGATATTAACGGATAGTGTTTTCAAACGACTGCATTCTCAAACCCAGCCGCATGCTAAAAATTCTGAAATGTGGCCCTTGTGAACTCCTGCCATGCAAATTATTTGTTTCTCACAACTAAATGTTTAATTACTTTTTCTCTAGTTTGGGATAGTCTAAATTCTTCATTTATTTTTTTGTTTTCAGTAAACAGACTGCATCTGTAAACAAAAGCCAGGACACAACATAAGTTTGTCTTTTAGTTTCTACAATGTAAAAATATAAACAAACAGAACTTTCATAAAATTAGACAATGAAATTTGTGTTGTCAATGACAGCAACATTGGAAATAAAGCAAATATTTGCTCATTTTTATGTAAAGTCTGTTCTCATATTTCATTTGGAAATATGAACCCCTTGTTGTTTCTTTTGTTTTATTTCCTTCTGTTTTTGGAAGGCAGACTGTGTCTTATTCAATGCAAGAATATCTGACTGTTTAGAAGTAAGGGATTGTTGTAATCTCTGGATGTTTCTAATATTCTTTTGTGGTCATCCTTCATTCTCCCATAATGAAGAGAATTTAGTCTTTCTGTGGTTTAATAATAAATGTTGGCCAAACACAAGACAATTAAATCAGAAGTTTTAGCAGAGGGGGTGGGCGGGGAAACAACAGACATTGATATATTTTATTCCAAGCTCCTTAGGTGATATAAACATGCGGTCAGAGTTGCAGCAACTTTGGTAAGGCTACTAGCCAGTTATATGTAAAATATCTTGGAGCATTAAAAAATAACTAAAATTCTGTTAAGCTCTTTAAAAGCAATTGATTTAATTCTCATGCCTGTCATCTTCTAACTTTTAGGAGCAAATGATACTAAGCAGCCACTATCATCAAAATAAGCATTCCTTACTCTGTTAACATTCTCCTCATCTACCAACCTCTTTTTGCATAGGGCAGAGTCCCAGTGTTCAATCGCCTGGCAAAGAATAGGAAATCAACATAAGTATATGTATTGTATTTCTTTGCTGTATGTTTTCATTTTTCAAATTCATGTATACATTTTCTTATTTAGTTGCCTCTGTGATCAGAAACACAGGTTACAAGATGATTTATTAGGGTAAAAGAATATACTCAGTATTCATCTAGCAAAACAAAGTTAATTGGTCTCTAGACAAGTTACTTCCCAATAGCACTGTTCTCATAAGCACAGGATTTTAACCTACTGACTTATTAATGGAAAATCTTATGATTCCATATCACATATATAGCATGTTTGCACAAAATGTCTTTTCAGAGGGAGGTGAGGTTATTGTATGGGAGTACGATAAATTTGAGGAGTACATAATACTGAATTTTGACACAAAATTCTAGCAACTAGAAAATATCTAGTTTCTCTCATTTTGCTTGGGAAAATATTAGAAGGAACACATTGAACACATGCGGCAGGACAAATTTTGAAGTGGCTGAAGAGCTGAGCTACGGTAGAATGTCAGAGCTCTATTAGGGAAATCAGGAAATCAAAAAGAGATCTTTCTCACTTCCAGGATATCATGAAGTTAATACCCTCCGGAATACAAAGAAGAAATGTTAATATCAGAGTAAAGCAAGCATTTGTTTCCTTCAGCAAATAATCAATGAGTCAGAGCTCTATCTTGGTGGCTACATGGGATGTTGAAAAAAAAAAAGACCACTGAATAAGTCCATGATTTCTGTCCTCAGAGTGCTCACATTTTAAGGTATAAACAAATTATGACAATGTGGCATGTATGTGCCATAATAAGGGACATGAACCAAGGACTACGGGTACATAACAGAGAAAACCATTAACTGCTTGAAGAAGTTGCCGCGGAGATTAATTTGTAAATTAGATAGCCGTTAAAAAATAAAGTTATTAAGCTTATTGAAGCCCTCTTCAAGCTCTTCTTTGCTATAGCATTCCTCTCTGTTGATCATTTCTCTCTCTTAGCCATTATGTGGTGGTGCTGGTTAGTTGCTAAGTCATGTCTAACTCCTGCAACCCCATGGACTTGTAGCCTGACAGGCACCTCTGTCCATGGAATTCTCCAGGCAAGAATACTGGGGTGGGTGGCCAATTCCTTCTCCGGGGGATCTTCCTGACCCAGGAACTGAAGCTGGTCTCCTGCATTGCAGGAGATTCTTTACTAAGCCATCAGGGAAGTCCCTTAACCATTACCAGTTCAGTTCAGTCACTCAGTCGTGTCCGCTCTTTGCGACCCCATGAACCGCAGCACACCAGGCCTCCCTGTCCATCACCAACTCCCGGAGTCCACCCAGACCCATGTCCATTGAGTCAGGGATGCCATCCAGCCATCTCATCCTCTGTCGCCCCCTTCTCCTGCTGCCCCCAATCTGCCCTCCTGCCTTACAATCTGGACAGACCCCATACGTTCCCTTGCTTACATTCCCTTCACTCTTCTAGATTGTCTGCGGTTTTCGACCACTTACTCCTACTTTGCTTATTTCCCCCCTCGTTTACTCTTTAAATTCCTTAAATGGAGGCATAAAACTGCTCTGTTCTTGGATTTTTTACCCCCGTTTCCCCCCTTGACAATCCTGTGGCTAGTTATGCACTCTACCAAATATCTCACTCCACCCCTCTATTCAGCAACCAGATAATACTGAATCTGTCTCAGGATCTGTTTTATAAGATTTACAATTGCTTTTGATGGTGGAGCACAACATACTGACACGAGAATAAATGAAGGGCAGGATGCTGTTACTTACAGCTCTGAGACAGAGGGCGACCAGGCAAGGCCGCTGAGACCTTCCCCGGGGGCAGAGTAGCGGCGAGCCAGCGCTGTGGAGGGCCAGCTGTGAACGGCAAGAAAGGTAGGGCAGTGGGACTGCACAGGCTCTCTGTGGATGGGCTCATTTAGAAGGAATACTCGGTCTCGGACACAGCAGCTTTCCTAGTCATCTGACCCGGCCCCAAGATGATTAGGGAAGGGGCACAGGCAGTTGTGAGAGCCTGATAAGGGAAGTGGCTGAGCGTAGACAGCCTCAGCTGCTCAAGAAGGGGAACTGATCAGCCTCCAGCTAAGACTTCAAAACTGTGTCCAGAGGAAGAATTTAGGAGACAGTGATGTCAGCAAGATGGTGGAATAGAAGGTCCCAGGCCTTGTCTGCTTCTGCCTTTCCATCTAGTGCCAAAACCAATGATTTACAACTGTCTGTGGATGAATGTGGTTCTTGAAGAGTGCCAGAATGCAGATGACAAGCAGCCATAACCAGTAGAACACAGGGTCCAGGGATGGCAGCAGAAGAAAGGGTAGGAGGCGTTTTAGCATTGTCAGCTCATCCCCCAGGTCATCACAGCCTTGCATCAAGGGGAATCCTCTCTGCTACCAGTTTCTCCATGGGGGAGAAGGTTAGAGCAAGATGACCGCCACAGCTCTCATGCTTGCTGCAGCCACAGATTCATCTCGCAGGCTTCACCCAAAACACTGAAGTCTGAGCCACTGAAGACCCAGGGGCTGGAGCTTCCCAGAGCCAAGGACTCTGTGCGCTCCCAGATCCCCAGAACCGGCGCTGCCCTGCTGGCCCTGGCCCGGCCGCACTCACCAGACCCACTGCGTCTCAAGCAAAAGTTATTTCTCGGCTGAGCTATTATTTAATATTATTCTCAGCTATGGTTTTTCAGTAGTCATGTACAGATGTGAGAGTTGGACCATAAAGAATGCTGAGAGCTAAAGAAGTGCTGCTTTCAAATTGTGGTGCTGGAGAAGACTCTTGAGAGTCCCTTGGATGGCAAGGAGACCAAACCAGTCAATCATAAAGGAAATCAACCGTGGATATTCATTAGAAGGACTGATGCTGATGCTGAAGCTCCAATACTTTGTCCCCTGACGTGAAGAGCCGACTCATTGGAAAAGACCCTGATGCTGGGGAAGATTGAGGGCAGAAGGAGAAGGGGGTGACAGAGGATGAGATGGTTGGATTGCATCACCGACTCGATGGATAGGAAATTGAGCAAAGTCCAGGAGATAGTGAAGGACAGGGAAGCCTGCTGTTCTGCAGGCTATGGGGTTGCAATGAGTCAGAAACGACTTAGTGACTAAACACCACCAACGACAAATAAGCTCTTAGGTTCAGTCTTTCCTGACACCAACATACCTCGTATAGGGTTATGAGAATCGTAAGTTTCAAGTACAGATCCTATCACATAAAACTTAAATTCAAACTCTGAAGCCTGGTGTTTCAGAGCACTAGGGTATATTCCAGTTGCTGCCGCTGCTTAGTCACTCAGTCATGTCCAACTCTTTGTGGACAGACCCCATGGACTGTAGCCCACCAAGGGCCCTCTGTCCATGGGATTTTCCATGTAAGAATACTAGAGTGGGTTGCCATTTCCTCCTCCAAGGGATCTTCCCTACCCAGAAATCGTACCCACATCTCCTGCATTGAAGGGAGGTTCTTTACTGTTGAGCTACTAGGGAAGCCCACATTCTAGTTAAATACCATCCATTCTGTATCTTTTCCCCCCATCTTCATAAAACCTCCAGTTTCTTAACACGCTCCCCTTCTTTACTTCATTATCCATGAGTATGTTCCATTCTTTGCGCACAATACTTTTTTCTCACAACTCCCTCCTCATGTAACAAGATTCCCACTTTTAATCTGAATTCAGTAGAGTTCTTTAGGTTCTAAAAACATCTTCAGATTCTCCTATCTAAAAAGGGATAATTTCATTTTGATTTTCCCTGGCAACTTATTTGAACTTCTAATGTAGCTTTCTTTTACTTATTCACTTATTCAAAAATATAGGCAATGAAGATACAATGATGAAGGAAACATGAGTTTTGGCTTCTTAAGTATGCACAACAGCCTTCAAAAAATGGTCTTGATAATACCATGATCATGACTTGACCCTATCTGGAAATTAATGGCCTAGATTCTTATCTTTGCACTTTGCACTTTCTTTTTAACTATGTGGTCTCACCCACTCTAACTAAATCTTATTTATTATATTTGTAGAGGGACTAGTAACACATTTATTAAATAGGGCTAACTTAGTTTTCTTAAAAAAAAAAACAGAATGTGAATGTTTTATATTCATCTCTGCTCAGATAGTGGGAACATGATGCATTTATCAAATTGAAATGATAATAAAAATATCTAGATCCTCAGTTCAGTTCAGTTCAGTCATTCAGTCGTGTCCGACTCTTTGTAACCCATGAACTGCAGCATGCCAGGCCTCCCTGTCCATCAGCAACTCCTGGAGTTCACCCAAACCCATGTCCATCAAGTCAGTGATGCCATCCAACCATCTCATCCTCTGTCGTCCCCTTCTCCTCCTGCCCTCAATCTTTCCCAGCATCAGGGTCTTTTCAAGTGAGTCAGTTCTTTACATCAGGTGGCCAGAGTATTGGAGTTTCAGCTTCAGCCTCAGTCCCTCCAATGAACACCCAGGACTGATCTCCTTTAGGATGGACTGGTTGGACCTCCTTGCAGTCCAAGGGACTCTCAAGAGTCTTCTCCAGCACCACAGTTCAAAATCGTCAATTCTTTGGTGCTCAGCTTTCTTTAGAGTCCAACTCTCACATCCATACATGACCACTGGAAAAACCATAGCCTTATAACAGAGCAGAAAGGTGTTAATATTCCTATTTCCCCTGAAGGTTTAGAAATGTTTTAATCTATCTCTAAAAATCATACACTCACATATAGCTGTATAAGACTACATTGTAATTTAGTGACACCTGACTTTGATATCCAGACACAAATTAGTTTCCTGAACTATATCAATAAGAGCATACTTAAAATGATGAGAGAAAATTTACAGGCAAATAATGACATATGAATACAATGGCAAATACAAGAATTACTATCATCAACCTCTGATTTTGCCTTCAGACAAGTTATAAGTGAATACTTCATCTTCTACGTGCCAGGAATGAAGGATAAGTTGATAAATGATATTCCATTTTCTTTAGGGCCTCACACAAAATTGTGGATAAAACTAAAGAATCTCTCATCAGAACATCCACAAATATTAATATTTTTCAACCTGACAAACACTTTTTGGAGGAGGTGTTTATTCAACAAATGTTGAGTATTTTTTCTGTACCAGGCCCTCTTCTGGATACTTGAGGTACAACAGTTGTCAAAACAGATAAATATCCCACAGGAACCTTAATTATGTTGGAATTATCACCACTTTCTGTATAAGGGGTAAGAGGTTCAGGGAGATTATTTTCTCACAGCCAAAAACTAAGATACAGTAAAATAAAGACCTAAATCTTTTGATTCAGAACACCATGCTTTTTCTACTTAGTTCTACAATGTGCCTCTCAAACTACCTACTCCCAATGCAAAACGTAACAGAACAAAAATTCACTTAAACTTCCAAACCTACTATGCACAGCAGAAACTATGCAATATAACATTTAGCACTTTATTGTAAAATGTAACTATTTCAGCACCTATGGTAGGGACATTTTAGAAATGAGAAAATTTAAAGATGGGCTCAAATGTCACAAATTTAAGTATACTTAAATTCATTGATGATATAAGGCCAGCCCACCTGCACATATTCAAAAACAGTATATGCATAACAGCCAGACATGGAAGCAACCTAGATGTCCATCAGTAGACGAATCGATAAGAAAGCTGTGGTACATATACACAATGGAACATTACTCAGCCGTTAAAAAGAATCAGTTCTAATGAGGTGGATGAAACTGGAGCCTATTATACAGAGTGAAGTAAGCCAGAAACATAAAACCAATACACTATACTAACACATATATATGGAATTTAGACATATGGTAACAATAACCCTATATGTGAGACAGCAAAAGAGACACAGATGGATAGAACAGACTTTCGGACTCTGTGGGAGAGGCGAGGGTGGGATGATCTGAGAGGATAGCATTGAAACATGTGTATTATCATATGTGAAACAGATCACCAGTCCAGGCTGGATGCATGAGACAGGGTGCTCAGAGCTGGTACACTGGGACGACTTAGAAGGATGGGATGGGGAGGGAGGTGGGAGGGGGGTTCAGGATGGGGGACACATGTACACCCATGGCTGATTCATGTCAGTGTATGGCAAAAACCACTACAATATTGTAAAGTAATTAGACTCCAATTAAAATGAATAAATTTTAAAAAATAAAATAAATACTTAAATTAAAAAAAAATCAGTATGTGCAAGGCAAAATTTTGACCACTGTGGGACATAACTAATAATCTAATTGAAAAAATTTAAATATGTGAAAAAATATGTATATAATAATCAGTTAATATATTTTGTGAAACAGTGTTAAATATTGTGGAAGTTATAAAATATATAAATAAAAAACATTTCAATGTGGGAGATATACATTATGAAGAGAATATGCATGATGATTAGCACAATAAAATTTCATAGTAGGGAAACATCACCAGAGTCCCAGGAAGGAGATATGATGGACTAAGTTCCAGGTTGAAGTTTAAAGAACTGTTAGAATGTAAGTATGTCAAGTGCTTATAGCCAAAGGGTTAAAGGAAAAGCAGAAATGCAATTTAGAAAAGATACAAAGCAAGGCTTGGGTAGAAGTTTCTGCAGAAGTAGTTGAAAATATATGTGGAAATTATAGGTTCAAGTCAGATTATAAAGAGACTTTATTTCAGAATTTTTGCAAGTTTATGAAGAAGGGTAAGACAATGAGAAAGTATTTTTTTTCTTTTATCTTTTTTTTTTTTCTTTTCTCCTGGAAAGACTTGGCAGCAATCTATAGTCTGGATTGAAAGGAGTGGTTGAAATCAGAAGGATGTATGCCATTTTAGATGGTTAGTAAATAGATCCCATAAAAGTCAAATAATCTGAAATACAATTATATTGTGACAAAATAGGAAATATGGTTAGGTAAATATCAGCAGAACCCCAAAGAGTGATGGCACATGGGTTGTGTGACAAGTTATGAAGGACAGACAACTACAACTACTACTAATATTCAATATAATGATAGTAGCAAGTATTTACTTAAGTCTACTATGTACCATCACTTCTTAAAGATTTATTGATGCTTACCTATTTAATGCTAACCTAAACCTATGAAGTAGGTGCTATTGTTATCTCCATTCTACAGACGAATAAACTGAAACTCATAGAAACTACATAATTTTCCCTACTTCCCATAGCTATTAAGTGGCAAAGCCAGGCTTCAAACCTGAGCAGTTGATGATTTCTCTGCTATTACTCTATTAACCTGCCCTAAAATTTAAAGTTTGAGTGACCAGAAGACCAGAGTGCAGTGCTCAAAAACAAGAAAGCTGAAAAAATATTATCCCCTTAAACAAAAGGGTATGCATGAAAATAAATGGCTAGTTAAGTTCTCAGAGCTTGTAAGTGGCAAAAGCCAAATTCAAAGCCGAGTCTTTGTGACTCTATAGCCCAGGTTCACCCCATCATTTCGCGGCACATCTCCTCATCTCAAAGTTAGTTATTGGGCATGATATGGCAATAACAATGAACAGTAGATTTTAATGTAAATAAAGAAATCAGTGTTAGAGGAAATCCGAAACTCAGGGAGATCCAAGTATCTTTTGTTTTGCCCAGAACATCATTACAAAGCAGAGTTAATGTCACTATGTGCTGAGCTAAAGCAGTCCTCCCCTTGGAGTCACCACCTTAGTTCTAGCTCTACTCCTCAGAGACACCAAACATAAATCTAATCTGCCTTCCAAGTGCTAGACCTTCAAATTTTGGAGGTAAGTACCATATCGCTGGCAATCGTCTTGTCTTTATAGTAAATATTCCTTGTTCCTTTCATTTCTTTTCATTTTTATCACCCTTTATTTTCTTCTCTGAATGCAGTAAAGTCGATCAATATCTTTCAAGGCATGGAGTGTAGAACTGAATGTAATATTATAGTTATGGACAGATGAGAAAAATAGAATAAATCTGTATGGGACTTATTCTGGATCCCATAAAAAACTTAAATAGCAGCCACATTACACTATGGATTTATAAGACTTTTAATTTATCCAAAACATCAAGCCTTTTTTATATTAGTTCTGCACCATAGTTTTGAAAGAAAGAGGTGTCAGGCACCCAATATAATTTATGAACTCCATAAAAAGACTAGAAAAGACACAGTGTTTTCCATATTTTTAAAACACTGTATTTTTAATAGTTGCTATTACAGTTTTACTCTAGGATTTTAATTATGACTTTCTATGACTTTCATATTATTTTAAATGCAGTATTAAAATCAAACGTACCATGTAATATATTATTTCTGGCATACAGCATTGCTCAAGTCTCTCTCAATCTTATGTATTTTCACTGTGAAATTATCCTAATAATAACACTCTAAAAATAAAGAAATGGAAGTGTGTTAAATCAAACATGATTGGCATTAGAATTTCAGATCAAAAGACATAGGTTTCTTGTGCCCACTATCAATCAGATTATTTATATGGTTTAATGGAGGGTGAAAGAGAAGGGGAGATAGAGGCCTTTGCCTCTATCTAGGGGAGAGAAAGAATAGTCTTGTGACTAAATGTCTGGACAACGCTTAATTCCTTATTTGAAACACTAGATGTTTTCAGACTCCAGAAGTTCAATCAAGCATTTTCTTAATATTCTTCCTTTTGATTTTAGCACTGCTGTTAACCATATTCTGTCACCTAATAAGTGTCCCCCCCCCAAGAGATATCCTCAGCCATATATATATATATATATATATATATACACAAATTTTTTTTTTTTTTTTTTTTTACCAAATGCTGCATCTCAAGAATTGAATGATGTGCTTGCTGTTAGGTCTGTATCTATCATCATGAACTGTCCCTTGAATTCTGACCACTCATTTCCTAGTCCTTTATTGGTCATCCTACCCTTTAAAGGAAACACTAAACATTTTTTTGCAGTTTGCTTCCTTTTTAAATTTATTTTTAATTTAACATTTTTACTGTGTGCTTCTGTTTAAATGAAGTCTGTTATAAACACTCTGAGATTGTTCCGTTATTTCAAATTTTAGGAAAATGCTTTTCCTGTCTTTTTGTAACTGTTAAATATGCTTTATAGTAATTCGTAACTTATAGGGTTCTATTTTATTTTATTTTTTGTCATTACTATTGTCATCTGTCAAATTGCTATTTCATTTGTGGGAATATAATTTTTCCTGAATTGATGATATGTCTTAATAAAGCAGCTTTACATTTCTTTATGTCCAGGTCCTCAGATTTTATAGTTCCTAAACTAACCTTTCAGTTAATTTTTTCACAAGATTACACAAAAAGAAAGCATTAGGATGCCTCTTCTATGTATGATCTCAACTTAGGGATTCAGTTTCTCATAGGCTATTTCCCTCATCTCCATTCTTTTAACTGCAGTCCTACACTCATTGTTAACAAGACTCTTTATTTACTGTACCAAAGTCCTCAGCTCAACTTTTATGCTTTCACTAGCGCTAAACCATCTTCAGTCACCATCCATTCACTGAAATTTCTCAAGGCCAATGATGAACTCCCTGAGGCCCAATCTGTTCATTTTCTTGTCCCCAGGTTATACAAAATCACAATAGCTAAAAGTGCTGAGGAGTCCAAAATAGAGTATTTGTCTCACACTGCCCAGGTATCTCCTCTGAGATCCAGACAAGTATTTCCAACTGCCTACATTAAATTTGAACTTGCTTACATATATGCATCTCACACAAAATATTCAAAGCAAAATTTTCTGCCTTCAAATATGTTTTTCTCAGTCTCCTCTATCTTAATAAATGGCAGAATCATTCCACTCATTGAACAAGGGAAAATCCACTCATTATTCTTTATTTCATCTTTCCCCTCACATCTAACCCATCAGCAAATCCTGTATGTTTTTTCAGAAATAGGTATCCTGAACGTATTTCTCACTTTTCCATTGCTGTCTTTCTAGTTCTGCACCAAGAAGTCACTACAATCCTAAACTTGAATTACTGAAATAGGTTTTCTTTGTCCACTCTTGTGTCTAATTCATTTTCTACATGGTAGCTAGAAAGATCATCTTTCAAGGGTTTATCAGAACTTTGAAAGGCTTCTAATTCTTTGTTAAGTATGTCTGTGCTTCTTAAGTGAAAGTTCATATTAATAGAATCATACAATATGTCATCTTTAGTGACTGGCTTCTTTCAAACATCATAATGTTTTCAACATTTATCTTCTTTGTAGCACATACCAGTGTTTCATTTTCTTTATTGCCAAATACTATTGTATTGTATGGACATACCACTTTTTTTTTAATTGTTGTAGCAGAAAACTCAAAATTGTAAACTCTGAAAAAAATCGTGAAGTGCAGATTTTCTATCTAGTTAATTACGTAGGATGTGATAGCCAACATATCAGAGTAGATGATAAAGATAAAATTTGGAAATATTAGCATTTATATATACAGGCCTGAATTGATGATCACCACTTGCACCACATTTTTTTATTCTTTTGCAAATAAACTCATTCTCAGTGATATTTTTGTTGTGGATTCCAAGAGAGAGTGAGAATATTCGAATAACTGATTGCAAGCTAATAACACAAATAGAAGTGGGGAAAATAGCACAGCTAGAAAGCAGCAAGCACTGGTTGGTGATTCAGAACTATAGCCAAACATTATTGTTTTAATGGCCGTATACTGATTGTGCCATCCTCCCGTATTATCCGACATCAGTATGTAAATAAAAATGAAACCTCGATTCTGCAAAGAGTTTTGTGTCGAGACAGCCATAAAAGGTAGCTGCTGTGAAGCCCTGCTCTGGATCGCCTTTGTCTTTCTTCGCGATGATCGACAACTCACTGGGGCCAGTGCTCATGAATTTCAACCTCTCTTTGCAGTGCTTCAAGATGTGGTTCAATAGGAATATTGTTCATGCTTGTTCCCTCTGAAAAGAGCCAGTTTGTTTTGCGGTTTTTTTTTTTCTTTCTATAGTTAGTGATGACCTCTATGATTGATTACAAGTGATTCTGGCACTTTGTCAGTTTTAAGGTAACAGTTAGCATGGGAATAATCATGATAGACACTATGCAATCATTTTATTTCTATGACAAACATAAGCAGCTTGAGAATATTTTTATACACCTGCAGTAAGTGTCCTAAACAAAGAAAAAGATAAAACTAACTCTGAGAGATTCCAGATAAATGTTCACACATATGAATAAATATGCACCTCTGCTCTTCTTGCAAAGAATGAAGAAACCTGTTTTCCAGAGACTTTTTAAAAGTTTTCCCATTTTAAATAGTTACTGAAGTATAGTTGATTTACAATATTGTGTTAATTCTGCTGTATAGCGAAACAACTCAGGTATAAACCTATATATATTATTTTTTATAGTCTTTTCCATCATGGTTTAACGTAGGATATTGAATATAGTTTCCTATGCTATACAGTAGGACCTGTGGCTTATCCATTCTGTATGTAATAGTTTATCTTTGCTGCCGCTGCTGCTAAGTCACTTCATAACCCTGAAATAGAGCATTTTAAAATAAGGGACCTTAGACTGGGTTGCTGGTCTGGAAGCCAAGTCTTTTTACTCCTACGGGCTTTCCACTGAAAGCCATGTTCTCCACTGTGCTTGGGCTGGTCCATCCTGCATCACAGGATAGCTATGCCCCATTTACAGAGAAGAGAACTGAAAAGGTTTAGATGATGACCAAGTTAGCCACAGAGTCAGGATTATAATCCAGGTCTACCTGCTCCCAGTTCATATGCCCCATTCCACTGCCTCTAAAAGTAATGTTGGTGACACATTAGACCATTTTTCAAATGGTCTAATTTTTAATGGTCCAATTTTTAAATGGTCTAACGGTCTAAAAAGATCATTTTTTAAATGATCTTTTTTAAAAAAAAAGATCTTTTTTTTAAAAATATGAAAGTATAATAACACACACAGGAGACTTGGAAAATACAGAACAAGGTTGCATATAGTTCCACTAAATACTATAATTATTTTTAAGTAGATAAATTAAGATATTTAGTTGGAGTTTTAATATCAAACTGTCAAAACTTAATAGAATGATTATACAGAGAAGTAAAAGGATATAGTAGGCCTGAAAAACTCTGTGAACCAATCAGACCTAGTTAAAATTTATATAATTTTCACACAATAGGATACAAATTCTATTCAAGTTCCCACAGACTGTGAACTATGAGACATTGGAACATATCCAGGGACATAAAACAAGGTGCAAAAATGTCATGATCACCTTAGACCACTTTTAACCACATAACCACCCCCCCCCAACATGACAAAATTTTAAAAAAATGGGGATCTGTAATTCTTGTTTTAAGGATAATTCTCATGTCTTATTGAAGCATGCAAATCATAATCCAGCTCACTGACTGGGATGAAAAGTGGTCCTATTAAGAGGGAAATGATATAGTTTTAAAGTCTTAGCAACCCTTCCAGGTAGATGAAATTAAAAAAAGAAAGCAAGCTGAAACAATTCCACTGAACACTGTATCAACTATCTGATTTGAAATTCAGCATGAGTGGAAAGGAAAGACACAAAACTACTGAAAACTTCTATGTTTACTGCACAACTTAGAAGGAAGGATAAAGGGACAGATTTGAAATCTTTTATCTTGTATTGTCATCAAATACATACAGAAAAACTTTTTAAAAGAATAGTAAAGTTTTCAAAAGAAAGCTAAATGATATAAAGAATGACTTTATAATCTGAGATGAGTGTTCTCAGACTTCCAAAGGGGATCACTATACTGCTTCGTGTAACGGAAGAAAATTTTCTTTTGTTCTCAAAAGTATAGAAGAAAAGAGAAAAGGCAAATATTAAAATAAAAGGTAAAAGTATGGAGTAAGATAAATGTCATAGAGTAATACGTTCAAAGATGTTAACCTATAACCGCAGGCCTTGAAGTCCTTGGTGTGAATGGCTTACGGGTATATAGAAACCTGTCAACCACTGATTTCACGTCCATACTGACATCAAATAAGGGGAAACTGAGTATGAATGTAAAAACCAGACTTAGGGAGGCTGATGAGCAAATGTGTTTCACAGACATCCTTGGAAGGAGTTTAGATTTTTTTAGGTCACAGAATTGGAGTTTTGACTGAATTTACCCCATATATCCAAAGAACGAAAGCACAGCTGACATCAAGGTTAATAACTAACCAATCAGTTAGATATTATATGAGATAGATGCTCATAATTAGCTTCCCATAAACAACTAGTTCACAAGAATACTGATCTGTCAGCATAAATATTAATAGAAGCCTGGTTTTGTCTATCTTAATTAGAAAAATGTAAATACGGCTTTGTCTGTACATATCTTTATTTTCCTCAAATTCCTTAGCATTTAGGAAGGCAGATTGGAAAATGAGAAAATGAAGTAGTGAGAAATGCATTAGTTTGTCTGCTATTTATCTTGTATACATTATGAGGGCTTAAACAACAATCAAATAAACACTTTCTCACAATTATATTTTCTGTATTTATAAAAGCAAAGTACTGGGGATCAAGTAGTTACCACATAAATAAGCTAAAGATGGCCTCTGTATATTGGGCCCTAGGTTGTATATTTCTGTATTATAAGCTAAAAAGTAAATGTTAGACCAAAAACTCACCAGTGCCAAAATCAAATTTTTACACATCCAATCATTCTTTAAAAAACCCAAGCAAGCAGATTTTTCACCAGTTAGAGTCTATTTGCTTTGCATACGCTGTGAAAGATCATCCCATATATGCCATATTTTTGAAGACAGTGTCTTGTGGCTATAAGACCCCAAACTGCTATTGGTCTTCAGAGTTCTCTGGCCCGCAGTCTCCCTACTGTGTGTGTAGGGACACCTTCTGAATGGTGTCACTTAATTACGTAATCCCCTTCTTTGATTGTCCTTACTCCCAAGGAGTTCAATGCCCTCTTCCTCTTCTAGATGGTGGTGGCCTCCTTGCTGTCAGTCTGGACATTCTTATGCTATGACAGACTTCTCTTGCATGCAACCCTGTCCACGCACCTCCCAACAGAGTTCACTGTGTGTTACTGCCTCCCGTGGGCATATCTTTTTCCTTGATCATCCCCAGCCCCCATAAACACTGTATATAATTATAGAGAAAATCACAAAATACATTTTGACAATGTGGTACACAAGAGAGGATAAAAAAAAAAGTGAAGATATAAAATATAAAAAAATAAAACTAAAAAAATATAAAAAATTGTCCAAAACCAAAGTGGGGGGGGGATAAAAAGATTAGGAAACTAGAAACAAGCTGATGTTGAAATTATAGCTTCCTTGGAAAAGTTTGTCAATCTTAGGCTCCAATAATCTTGGGCTATGTCACGTGCATAGGGGGTTAAGTATAAGAACTGAACTTCTATGTGGAAGAGGGTTAGAAGAGAGAATTTCCAAAACTCCTTGAATATTTGGACAATTAAAAATCCACCTTCCATCAATGCCAGCTATCAAAGCACCTTAACTATCTAGACTTGGGTGTTGTGTAAGAAAGGAAATTCTCTTAATAGTTTGTAATTACATCTCTCCCCTTATTTGTGGTTAAAGTTTGAAACTATAATTTGACGTGCTTCAAAAATCCTCAAGGTGAGAAATTAAAGTTTCCCAAGATAGGTAGCACTACGCTATGCTTGGCTTCTGCAGTGTTTGATGGTCGCTGGAGAGCTGCTTTCCCAGTCCCCGTAGAAATCTCAAAGATAAAGGCCTTCCTAACATAAGAGATAAAAAGGAAAGTCACCCTGAATAAAATACAGCAAAAACAAACAAAATCCCTGAATAATTAGACCTAAGTGGAGCTAGCAGATACAGAGTAATAGAGATATTTAGAATTCTTAAAGAACCAATGATCAAAAGAAACTATAATAAATTATAATCTTTAAAATGTAAAATTCATTGGACAAGTTAAATGATAAGATTACATGTAGCTCAAGATAGAATTAATGATTAAGGGGAGAAATATAAAGAAATTGCATATACAGCAGCAAAAAACTGAAAAATAGAGCAAAGGTTAAGAGGGGAAAAGAATAAAGATCAAAAATAAGGTAATTGAATTCTAGAAGAAAAAAATATAAAAAATGAAGAGGAGTTGATCTACTAATAAATAATTGCTGAGAATTCACATAATTGATGAAAAGTGAATTCTCAAATTCAAGTCTCAAAAGTCTGAAGCAGAAAAGCAGAGGACTAAAATGGTGACCACAACTTAATATCATTGTGAAAACACAGAGTTAAATTTTTTTTTTTTAATCACCCAGAGGAAAAAGATATAGAACCAAAACTGACAGTGAAAGAAAGTGAAAGTGAAAGTTGCTCAGTCCTATCCGACTCTTTGCGACTCCATGGACTATACAGTAGACTACTCAGTAATTGTAATCAAATCAAGAAAAATAGAAATCTGTTTCAAAAGAAAAAGAGAAAACTAAAGCCATCTCAGAATTTTATGTCAAATTAATTAAAATACAGGAATAATAAGGGGAAATGCAACCATGTTCGCACACACACATCATACACACAGTGGAGGTAACCCCAACGTGCAGGCGCGCTAAGTCGCTTCGGTCGTGCGGGACTCTGCGACCCCGTGGGCTGCAGCCCGCCAGGCGCCGCTGTCCATCAGATCCTCCAGACTGGAGGGCTGCCATGCAGGGGATCTTCCCAAGCCAGGGGTCAAACCGGGACCTCCAATGTGGCCTCCGTTGCCAAGTGAGCTCTTTACCACTAGCACCACCTGGGCAGCCCCAACCCCCAACATTCCCCGCTAAAAAAATACTGAAGACTTTATCTCAGAAAAAGAAAACGGAACTCAAAGCCAAAAGCATAAGGGTAAGGACGAATTGCGAGCAGATAAATTGTTAAATAAAGCAAAGCTTAAAAAAAAAAACTTAATAAAAATGTTTGCTTTTGCAGAGCTAAAATGCTAGACCAAAATATCATGTGAGAGAAGGCAAATTAAAATATTTAAAATGTACCAAGTGAGAGCAAACCACATATGCTTATTAACTTGTTTTTATTATGTGTGTATTTTTAATATTAAGCTTATTAAAAAGAAAAGAAATAGATGGTATAAATTCCAAACCAATATGAAAGGCAAATGAAATTTAAATAAAATTGATGAACTACAAAAGAAGATGAAAAAACCTAAAAAATCAGAGCAAATGCAAAAGATAAGATATATTACTTGAAATATATCCATACATTAATTAGAGTCACCTACTACACTTAGAATGTATAAGTTGTAAAGAAAACAAAATCTGTCTGTAGTATGTGACTGTTAATCCAAGAATGTTTTTTTACTACAGCACATTGTCTCTTCAAATCTTTTTGACAAAATAATCAAAATTCATCTATGGCACAGAAGTTCTACAGTGACACTTGAACACATCAATTGATATCTCAATAGTTTATTACTGGTGTTTTTCATCAGTCAGCTGTTGCCACAATATCCTGCATAACAATAAACCAAAAAAAATCTCAAAATCAAACAAAACAAACATTTACTTTCATGCTCAAGTGTCTCCAGGTTGAGAGTGGTTCAACTAACCTGGGCTGAACTGGGTGAGTCTGGACTCTGGGAGTCCTGCTCCTGCTAAGTCACTTCAGTCGTGTCCGACTCTGTGTGACCCCATCCCTGGGGTAGTCCAGGCAAGAACCCTGGAGTGGGTTGCCATATCCTTCTCCAATGCATAAAAGTGAAAAGTGAAAGTGAAGTCGCTCAGTCATGTCTGACTCTTCACGACCCCATGGACTGCAGCCGACCAGGCTCCTCCATCCATGGGATTTTCTAAGCAAGAGTACTGGAGTGGGGCGCCATTGCCTTCTCCGCTCCGGGAGTCCAGCTGAATTCAAATGGGTTCAATGTTTCTTCATTGTGCAGACCAGGCTGAAGGGGTGGTGGTGTTTACTTAGAGGGTGTTCTTCCAGAGGCAGGTTACAAGAGTGTGAGAAAGCAAAACAAATCCTCAAACTCAAGCTACTTGTACCAAATATTCTAATAGTCTATTGGCTGAAAAAGCCTCCTTCATGTACACAAACTTTAATCTACTCTCCTCACTGAAATGATTGAATTTGTATCCAAGATCAAGATGCCAGCATCTGCTTCTAGTGAGTCCTCTCTTCCCGGCTTACATATGGCTGCCTTCTCACCATGTCCTCACCTGGCCTTTCCTCTGCTTGCAAAAACAGAGAAATATATTGCTGATGTCTCCTCTTACTATTATTATGACACACTCCTAACAGGCTAAGATCCCACCCTTATAATCTCACTTACTCTTTATTACCTCTTAATAGGCCTTATCTCCAGCTACAATTACGGTGGGGATTTGGGCTTCAACACTGGAAATTTGGGAAGACACAGTTCTAGTCATTGCAAGTTATAAATGAGAACCAAAAGAGCATGGCTAAAATAAGATCATTTGATTTCCCAAGCATAATGCATGTCTGCAAAATAATAATTGATCCAGGTTTTTTTCTTCATATTCCTCCAATATCTGTCTACAGGATGTCCTGACTAGCTTGGTGATTTCTGAGAGTCACTGTCTTTGTTTCCAGACTGCCCTGCTGGATCAGATGGTAAAACATCTGCCTACAACGTGGGAGACCTGGGTTCAATCCCTGAGTTGGGAAGATCCCCTGGAGAAGGCAATGGCAACCCATGCCAGTGTTCTTGCCTGGAAAATCCCATGGACGGAGGAACCTGGTGGGCTACAGTCCATGGGGTCACAAAGAGTCAGACACAACTGAGCGACTTCACTTTCTTTCACTTTCATCTTTATTTCACCCAGCATGAAAAGAAGAGGAAGGGACAAGAACATTTCTTCCCTTTAAGAATTTTGCCCAGAATTTCATATATCGTTTTGCTTATGCTCCAATGGCCAAGATGTTTTATTTAAAGTTGGAGGAAGCATTTCCTACTAAACATAATCTGGTGTAAAAATTTTAGAACACAAAATCAAAAATGTTTATGAAAAAAAGTATCCCCGTCTTCCTGGTTAAATGGCAATGAACTACAAGAGCCTCCAAACTTTGCATTATGAATATCTATGAAGACACAATTATAGGGTCATCACTTATGAACTCTATAAAACATGTGCAAAAAAATGCCATAGGCTAATATTCAAATTGAACTTCTACAAACTGGGCCATTGTTGGGAAAGAAGATTCAGGCTCTAGCACATGATTAACACATGCTCCGCTGTCTCCTAGGAAATTATGTCCTAACAGTTCATGTAGATCCTGTTCTGGCAGAGACTCAGGCATTAGGTCAGAACCAAGCAATGAGTGCTAAGGGGAAAAATTGAGCAAGGAGGGAAGATTGATGTGTCTGTATATGATTTACTGTCTCTGCTTTCCAGTCTCAAAATGTCACTGCTGTCTTTGTCACTTCCACTCTATTGTCCTTGGCATTTTATGCCTTTTTAAAGTCTCTATATTTATATTGTAGTGGAGTTTAGAAAAGAGTGGAAACAAGCATATGTTCAGTCCTGCAAATTGAAACCAGTTTGTATTACATTCAGATAAATTATTTATAAAAAGAAAATAAATGTACTTATCACTTAGATAAGTATTACTTGACTAATGGCCAAATTTTCAATTGACCATTAGTTTTCAGCTCCTGCTCTGTCAAATCAAAATACAGAATACAGTTATGCACAAGAATAAACTTAAATGGGGCATCTAAACAATAACAGTTCAAAAAAATGGAGAATCCAGTGTATGCAAAAGCAGCCATATAGTATCTGTTTTGATTTACACTCCCTGGCAACACTAGCAGAGTAACTTATAGCAGAACTTAGGAATTTTCATATTAATAAACAGAAATATGTTTTTAGGAAAGAAGAATCATGTTAAAAATCTATTTCATTGGACTAGCAATTACTACATGAGAAAAATAAATGATCACGAATAGAAGTACGTGAAAGTAAATGTGGGTTACTTGACTTCTTAGAAACCTTAGACAACCGACACATTAAGAAAGAGAAAGTGTCTTTTTTGAGGAGACTGTAAGAAACATGTCAGTGATTTAAATGAGCTTTATTGAACAGATTGAAATGGGCCTATATTTTGTTCTAAAGGATCATTTCTAAGTAAAGAGTTTTTTTTGTAATTTTGCAAGAATAAAATAATTACAGCTGAACTATACAGCTGTATATAAACAAAGAACCAAAAATGTTTCTTTTAGAAAAGATAATGGAGGTGAACAGTTGTTTTTCCACATGGTAACTGGTGAGCTTAAAGGAATCACTGCCTTTTATAAAACAGAGAATGTCTACTTGGCCTACCCTTCTTGTAGATCAGCTGATTGTCAGTCAGATTATCCACTTGACCTCAGCCACTTCCTCAACAGAATCAGCAGACACTTTGTTCTGCAAAGGGAGTTGCAAGCCAAATAAAAGTCAGTTTTCAAATCCATTTGCTCAGCACGGATACAATTTATGTTTTTCCTTTTGCTTAGCAAGCAGTTGTGCTAGGAATTTTATCTTGAGAATTTTGGTGGTAATGAAACATAGCTGTAATTTAGGATGAGCCAAGCATGTATAAAAATGAGAGAGCAGAAATCTGTCTTTCTTGGCCCACTGAGGCATTTTTTAAAAATCTAGTTGAAATATGTATGACTTTCCTGAGCTCTCTGGCATAATTCATCATTTAAAAAAGTCAATAAAGAAGATTTTATTTTCAATTAGTAAACATTTTTCTGCCAAAGAACTAGACATTCTTAATGTCTCTATTAACATTTTGGAACATTTTACAATCTAAGAGTATGAGGCTGTCTGTCTTTATATAATAATACATAAAATAAATTGTCATCTAACACCCTTACATGCATATGGGAAAAGCCAAATTTTTAGATCATTATATCCGGAAAATAGTAGATGCTCAGTAAATGCTCTTTTGATTTTATTGCTCAAGGTTTTTTTTCCAGTCATACGTCACATTAAGTATATGATAAGAAAATATGCACTCTTTCCATTTTAGCATGAATATTTCTGTATCTTAAAAGATATGGAAAAATATTGCCTGAATGAAAATAACATCACAAAAAGCAAATTGTTTCTTAATGATGCGTTGCAATTCATCCAGCACTGTCTTGATCTTAAAAAGAAAGTGTAGGAAATGGTAGTCAATAAATAAAGCTATAAAAACTTTCCAGAGAAGACTATATAAAGAAAATCTAAATTTTTTAATTTGTCTTATTTGATTTTTTATACAGATAATAGGTTATTCTCATGACATTGATAACTTTAGTCAAAAGTTAAACCTGGAGATGACATACGAGCAATTATTAGTGATATATTTCATCAACATTTTCCTAATACTTTGTAACTTTAACATAGGCATAAACTCTTATTCTATACAAGAACAAAGATAAAATAATAAAAACTAAGCTATAAGAGAAATATATATAATAAATCTAAAGATAAACACTAGATCATAAATGTTTAGGGTTTATTTCTTCAAGGGAAGCTTTCATGAAAGATTTCAAAAGTTCATAAAGCTCTGTAAGCTTCTTTAAGCTTTTAGAGGTTCTAAGGCAGTGTTTTCAGCAAAATATTAGTGGAAAGAGAATTAATGCCACTGATCATTTTATAATGCCCTGTGTCCAGAATAGCTCCCTGTAGAATCTGTCAGAATATGATGAACTACTACATATTCTGCCAAGTCAAGAATCACACTGGCCCTAACCTATTATGTACACAGCATGACAAAAATGCCTAATGGCCAAACAAGGAGCAAGGATGTGGGAAAATGAGCAGACACATACTGGTGGTTGGAATTTACATCCATAAAGTTTTTTGAAAGATACATTTGCAGGACCTAACAGATTTTAAACATTTGTACATTTAAGAGGGAAATTCTACACCCAGAAATACAAGTTTACAAAGGTTGTAAAAGAATATTTGTTTCAGATTTCCTTGTAATTGCTAAATATTGTACATGACCAAACTGTTGATCAAGAGACATATAGTTCTTAATATATGGAGCATTCCCACTGGGGAGGCTATTGAGCCATTAAGAAAAATGAGGTGGGCCTGTGTGCACAGACAGAAATATCAGCAAAACATAAGTGATTGAAATATAACAGTTGCCAGACTTGCCAAACATGGGTTTGACCCCTGATCCAGGAAGATCCCACATGCCTCGGAGCAAGCAAGCCTGTGCATCACAGCTACCAGGCCGTGTGTCACAGAACTGACGCCTGTGGACCTTAGAGCCTGTGCTCCGCGACAACAGAGGCCCCGCAATGAGAAGCCCCTGCAGGCTAACTAGAGAGGAGCCCCTGCTCGCCGCAAACAGGGAACGCGTACGTGCAACAGAAACCCAGCACAGCCGCAGATAAGTCAAATGTTAATAAATAGATAAGTACATTTAAGGAAAGAAACACAGCGGCTGCCAAAAAGTGCATATACTATGATCTCACGTAGGTTAAAACAAAAGTTATACACACTGTCTGCTTACATGTAAATGTATATAAATGCACAGCAGAAGTATATATACCAAGTTCTTGAGTGATAAAACTAAGGATGGAAGCAGGTCTTGGGAGAGGAAGAAAATGGAACTAGCACAATTTACTGTTTATATTTGTGAATTTTAAGTCTTTTATAGTGAGAATACATCCATTTATTAGTTGTATGATAAGCAAGGACTATATTTTATTTTTTAAAATATTTATTTGTTTGGCTGCCTTGGTCTTAGTTGTGTCATGTATAATCTAGTTCCCTGACCGGGTATTGAACCCAGGCCCTCTACATGGGGAGTGCAGAGTCCCAGACAGTGGACCACCGGGGAAGTCCCACGGATTATAATTTAAAGCCAAATATGAATAATATTTGGCATTTCCATTGCTTTTATAGTATTGACATAGCAATAAGAAGCTACCATTTAACAGAAAGCTGAATCTCACTAGCTAATTCCTTTCCCACTGGATAATGAAAAATAATTAATTTTCTCTAGGTATTTCTGCCTTTCTTCTTGCTTCTTATCCATTTAATTCAAATTAAGAACAGTCAACATATATAAACATCACTTTTAAGAGTTAGAATCCTCATACACAGTCTCAAAGGTAGGTTTTCTAATCACCTTCACTACTCCCTTTAAAAATAAATTCACCAGCAGCTATATACTATTTAAAAATTTATTCAATACAGATCATTTAGGAAAGCATCCATACTAAAAGTGTTCTCTAAAACTGCTTATTTTTCTTTTACCGGCAAACCACTTTGAACTGGCACAGTGTGAAAAGTGTAGCTGCTCTCTCCTGACAGAGGCTTTACAACCTGACCATTTCACATCACTATTAAAATCTGGAAATATCTGCTTCTCATTATAATCTAATTATGCAGCTTGAACCCTGTCAGTACACGGATAATAAAGATGGAAAAATAATATTATTGTCCCATTCACATCCCTTTGCTTTAAAACCAAAATCAATGGTGTCATGTGAGGCATCTTGAAATTAATTTCCTAGGTACATATGAATTATACTGTAAGATGCACTCTGCCTTTGGCTCCATTAAAACAATATTCTGTTAAGCTCCCATTTTATTACTTGCATCTACATACTATACTTTAAAAGAAATGAAAAGGCTGAGTTACCACTAAGAGGCAACAAAAGGATGCTTATGGCAAGGAGATTGATTAGGTTTACATCCATATCATGCCACTTTGTTCTTTTGTTTCATTATTAAATGTCCTATTTAATCCATAGCCTTAGAAAAGTCTTTAAACAGTACTATTTCATGGCCATACATAAGACATTTCTAAGATACAATAATTTGAATGAGACGTTCTGCACAATAGGCTGAATCCCTACTAGTAATTCCCTCTGGAGAGCTGAAAATAGCCTGTTTTCTCTAGGTAATTTTGCCTGCTAATTATCCATTCAATTCAAATTAAGAGCAGTCAAGACCTATATAAAAAGGGGTCACTCAAAGTGACTTGTTTCTCTGGAGTAGGAGTAAAAACTACTCTTCCTTAACACATAAGATTAGATTTTCCTCATATACACATTTGGTTAGAGTCAATAAATAATTATAAGACACAAGTATCTGGTATTAATAAAATGTAATATCCACAACTATATGGTCAAAGTAAAATTTTAATAATTAAAAGGTGCTTCTTAACAACTGTCTCAGCCATGTGTTGAATATTTATATTGTGGTCTGTGCCAGTGTTTCTTTCATCTTTACTTTCATACTTTTCTTGTCCGTAATTACCTAAGAAATGTTTTTAAATCAAGTGCTTAGCAATTCTTCAGACATATTTAAACCACATTTACCTCCTGCCACTTGAAGCAATATTCAAAAGCTTAGAAGAAGGATTGGAGTCCTACAGGTAATCCTGTGACTCTGGACCATCTCATTTTTCTTTTGTTTTCTTCCTCATTTGTAAAATAACAGGGAGAACTTGACATTATCTACAGCTGTGCTTCACTCTCACAATATATGTTTCTAATTTCCTTTCCTCTTGATGTCCTTGCAGACTTCCACAGAGTCGATAATGTTGATATGATTGAAATGTGTTAATCAAAGGGGTATATTTTAAAACCGAGTGGTTGTGCATGTTGTATATGTACTAACCCTCAGTCTTTGGTAAGATTTTAGACAAATTCTAATAGTGTGTCCAACTGTAGATATTAGTGTGTCCTCACGTGTAGATATTAGAAATATCACAGTCACCAATTAGTATGAACATGTATGATTATGGATGTTCAAGGTTAGAGGATATCCTATATACCCCATTTCTTCATGCTGTTATTGTTTAGTTGCTCAGTCAGGGCCAACTCTTTTGCAACCCCATGGACTGTAGGCCGCCAGGCTCCTCTGTCCACAGGATTTCCCAGGCAAGAATACTGGAGTGGGTTGCCATTTCCTTCTTCAGAGGATCTGCTACACTCAGGGGTCAACCCACATCTCCTGCATTGGCAGGCAGGTTCTTTCCCACTGAGTCACCTAGGAAGCCTTCCTTCATGTTACTTAATGGTAATTTATAAATTGTAGGCCCTTAATAGCTAAGCCAAGAAATACTTCCAAAGATATTTTTATAATAAATATCTAAAAAACAATAATCACCTCCACATTTTATAATACAGGGACTACTTTGTCTTCCCTGTCAGTAATTGAGATGAGCCAATATCATGAAAGGATAGAAAACAGTTCTCAATAGAGAAAAACTATACATGTGATCAACACAGTTTTACCCTTTCCCACAGCTTGATGAAATTTTAGGCAGTCTTCCTGTCTCCAGGCCCTTGACCTCCTATTCCTTAGAGCATTTACTTCAGAAAACTTACCAGTGCAAACTCTTCCTCTGCTCCTTTGATATGTATATAAATCTTCAAGCTTCTTGCCAGTTTTACAACCTAAGGATGTTTTTCTTAAGGTTCAGAGAGTCACCCTTTTATTATTATTTTTCATTTTAATGTATAGTTGATTTATACTATTATATATTTCAGATATACAATATGGTGATTCAGTATTTTTATAGATTATCCTCCATTTAAATTTATTACAAAATAATGATTATATTTCTCTGCACTGTATAATATATCTTGTTGCTTATTTATTTCATACATAGTAGTTTATATTTCTTAATCCCCTACCCTCATCATGACCTTCCCCTCTCCTCTCTCCCCACTGGTAACCAATAGTCTGTTTTCTATATCTGAGAGTCTGTTTGTGTTTTGTTATAGTTATTCATTTATTTTATTTTTTAGATTTCACATGCAAGTGACATTATAGAGTATTTGTCATTGTCTGACTTATTTCACTAAGCATAATATTCTTTAAGTCCATCTGCATTGCTGCAAATGGCAGAATTTCTTTTTTAAGGACTAATATTTCATTATACACTTATATACATATATATACATATATATATGCATACATATATATGCATAACCTCTTTAGCCACTCATTTTTTTTTCATTTATTTTTATTAGTTGGAGGCTAATTACTTTACAATATTGTAGTGGGTTTTGTCATACACTGACATGAATCAGCCATGGATTTACATGTGTTCCCCATCCTGGTCCCCCCTCCCACCTCCCTCTCCACCCGATCCCTCTGGGTCTTCCCAGTGCACCAGGCCCGAGCACTTGTCTCATGCATCCAACCTGGGCTGGTGATCTGTTTCACCCTAGATAATATACATGTTTCGATGCTGTTCTCTTGAAACATCCCACCCTTGCCTTCTCCCACAGAGTCCAGAAGTCTGTTCTGTTCATCTGAGTCTCTTTTTCTGTTTTGCGTATAGGGTTATCGTTACCATCTTTCTAAGTTCCATATATATGTGTTAGTATACTGTAATGTTCTTTATCTTTCTGGCTTACTTCGCTCTGTATAATAGGCTCCAGTTTCATCCACCTCATTAGAACTGATTCAAATGAATTCTTTTTAATGGCTGAGTAATATTCCATGGTGTATATGTACCACAGCTTCCTTATCCATTCGTCTGCTGATGGGCATCTGGGTTGCTTCCATGTCCTGGCTGTTATAAACAGTGCTGCGATGAACATTGGGGTGCACGTGTCTCTTTCAGATCTGGTTTCCTCAGTGTGTATGCCCAGAAGTGGGATTGCTGGGTCATATTAGCCACTCATTTTTTAACTGACACTTAGGTTGCTTCCATATCGTGGCTACTATAAATAATAAGATGTTACCACACACCTATCAGAATGTGCTATGCTTAGTCACTCAGTTGCGTCCAACTCTTTCTGACCCCCATGGACTGTAGCCCACCAGGCTCCTCTGTACATGGGGATTCTCCAGGCAAGAATACTGGAGTCAGTTGCCATACCCTCCTCCAGGGGATCTTCCTGACCCAGAGATGGAACCCAGGTCTCCCATGTTGCAGGAAGATTCTTTATTCCCCGAGCTACCCTGGAAGCCCTTGGCTATCATCAAAAAGTTTACAAGTAGCAAATGTTGGTGAGGATATGGAGAAAAGGAAACCCTCCTACACTGTTGGCAAGAATGTGAATTGGTGCAGCCACTATGGAAAACAATATGGAGATTCCTCAAAAAACTGAAAATAGAACTACCATGTGATCCAGCAACTCCACCTCTAGGCAAATATCAAAGAAAAGGAAAACACTAATTTGAAAGAATGTGTGCATCCCAATGTTCTAAGAACCGTCCTTTGAAATGGAAACATGGAGGAGAACAGCACCCCTATCTCAGGCTCCCTGGGAAGGCTGAAGCTTAACTCTGTAAGCTCCTTACTCCAAGTTGTAAAACTACTTGCTGTCATGAAAATATAAGAAAGTATACTTTTCCTTTCAGAAAAGCCAATTATCAAACACAGTTGACTTAGGATCATTCCTCCACCAGCTCTTAAAGTCTCTCCAAACTTTGGTTTCAGGGAGTTCAGTCTCTCTTCCCTGTTTAAATTTGGGGCAATTTTTGCTTTGACTCTTGAGAACCACAGGGCTTCCCAGGTGGCGCAGTGGTAAAGAACCTGCCTGCCAATGCAAGAGACATAAGAGATGTGTGTTCGATCGCTGGGTTGGGAAGATCCCCTGGAGTAGAAAATGGCAACCCACTCCGGTATTCTTGCCTGGAAATTCAGTGGACAGTGGAGCCTGGAGGGCTACAGCCTATGGGGTCACAGAGTTGGACACAACTGAGCACGCAAACATGAGAACCATGGTGAGTAAAAGAAAAAGATATCAAATGTGTTCAATTTGGGTACTTATAAGATCAACTCCAAAATATCATAATTATAATATTGAGAATAAATTGTAACCTACTTCAGTTGTGTCCTTATAAGGTTGTTCACCTAGGCTTACCTTACAACAAGTATTTTAAATAATTTTGAATTAATACCTTTGGGAGACAAATTTCACATTGCAGTCAAATTATTTTTCTTTATACCAACATCTCAGGCATTAGCAAGATCACAATTTTGAGCTTATATTCTGTTGATTTAGGATCCACAGTAAATGGTTTCTTGCTTGTAAGAGCTTGTATTTTAATAGAAAGGACAAATATTGATTTAGAGTGAATTACTAAAAGCCCACATGAGAAAAAGTAAGACAAGACTGTAGGTGAAGCTGAACATTGCTTACATGCAGGCTTGGTGCTTTATATATATCAAACAAAGAACAGGACAATGTGTCCATAAAATAGTGAAGGAACACTAATAGAAAATTCATAATACACGATCTTAAGTCCAATTCAATAGATGTCATGCTCTTCAGTGCTTTTTTCACCTCGGATTACTTGTTCTTTAAACAATGGTTAGAATTATCTTTTAACAGCTAAAGATGAAAGAGGCTACCATGCAGTAGAGAAAAGATTGAAAGAACAAGGATGCAGACAATAGCACTTCAGATGAGGAGTGATGTGATTGGAATGTTCTTTACTAGCAAGGAGACAAATGAGGATGAAGAATGAAAGGATGCTGTGGATTTCTTTTTACACTTGTTTTTCAAAATCTCACATGGTTTTACCTAGATGTATTTCACAGAACTAATCGGCATTTTTTTATCTCTTAGCTTCTCACATCTCTTTATAACCTTTCTTTTAAGTTAAAAGAGAGAGAGAGATCTTCTTTTTAACACAAAGTTAACAAAACATCTTTGTTATCCCATATCAAAGTGTATTTTACTATGCCTACACAACATCAAAAATTAGCAATATAACTTTACTGAGATATATAGGAAGTCAAGTCAATGATCATCCAACAGCACTGTACTTTTTTTCTCTCCAAATTAACTGAATTAAATGATTGTGTGGGTATCACATAAATTTCACTTGAGGTAAATTTTCATGAAAACAATTAAGAAGTTTGTAACCTATTCATTATGTCACTCTTTAATTCATGTCTAGTTGTTCTAACTCATTTTGAATTGATACAGATTTCACTGTCCACTTAAAAACTGAAAAACAGGGGCTTGCCTGGCAGTCCAGTGGTTAAGACCTCACCATCCAACATAGGGTTTTGGTTCAGGTTTGATCCCTAGTCGAAGCGCAAAGATCCCACATGCTTTATAGCCAAAAATAAACCAAAATATAAAACAAAACAAAATATTGTAACAAAACATTGTATAAAACAAAATATTGTAATAAACCCAATAAAGACTTTAAAAATGGTCCACATTAAAAAAAAAAACTTTAAAATATTTTTAAAAATCAACAAAGCAGAAAAGTTGATCATGGTGAACTAGAGAGATGAATCAGAATTCATAAAAATTAATTAGCTCTGGCACTAGTAAAAATTAGAAATAGCTTGCTTCTGCACTAGCATGTGCAATTTTTATCATTGTTGCTGTTCAGTCTCTCAGTTGTGTCCGACTCTGTGACCTTCCTGTCCTTCACCATCTCCTGGAGCTCACTCAAACTCATGTCCATTGAGTCGGTGATGCCATCCAGCCATCTCATCCTCTATCCTCCTCTTCTCCTCCTGCCCTCAATCTTTCCCAGCATCAGGGTCTTTTTCAGTGACTCAGCTCTTTGCAACAGGTGGCCAAAGTGTTGGAGATTCAGCTTCAGCATCAATACTTCCAATGAAATTAGGATGATTTCCTTTGGGATTGATTGCTTTCATCTCCTTGCTGTCCAAGGGACTCTCAGAATCTTCTCAAGCACCATAGTTCAAAAACATCAATTCTTTGGTGCTCAGCCTTCTTTATGGTTCAACTCTCACATCCATACATGAATAACGGAAAAACCATAGCTTTGACTACATGTATGTTTGTTGGCAAAGTGTGTCTCTGCTTTTGAATAAGCTGTCTAGGTTTGTCATAGCTTTGCTTCCAAGGCACACAAGTCTTTCAATTCCAAGGCTACACTCACTGTCCACAAGGATTAATCAGATTGTTTGGGTAAATGCTTTAGCCAAGTAAGCTACCAATAGAATTTCTTTTCATACACAATAGATCAGTGGGAATCTGGGAAACCGGGATTTAAAACAAGAGCAAAACCACTCTGAAAAATCAGGTTGACAAAGTCTTTTCTTATAATTTTTGTGTGTGTGGCTCATCCTGTTTTAGATTGGATGCAGTCTAATAAATAAAAAATCAGAGTCTCAATTTTTCAAATTTTCACTTGAAAATATGGAAGTAATTGTGTTCAACAATTTCTTCACACTTAAACCTAGTCTGTGGCATTCATGATTCTCCTGCATTGGCTCAATTCCTAAAAGCTTATCACTTACCAAAAATAGTCACCCTCTGAGACAGCCAGTGATGCTTAAAGAACCCACGTTTATCTGCTCCGTAATATATCTGATTGTCATTCATGTTTACTGCTTTTAGCTCTACCCACAGAAACCCAAACATAGAACACATTTAATTTCTAATTTGTTTATCTGCTGTCTAAACACTTAAAGAGACCACTATATGATGACCAAATATAATTACAAGAGATAAATTTTATACCATTTTAAAACATATCAATTTCCTTTTCTTGGATATTTTGGGGTTTTAATAATCTAGTTATTCTTAGAAAAAATGTGATCCAAAACCTCCAAGTCCCAGAGAGGATCCTGTTAGATCAGAACTGTTTTCATAACAATACTAAAATATCTTTTCTCTCTTTTGTGCTGATGGTGCAGAAACAAAGGTGGATAATACTGCTAACACCTAAGCACAAATCGAGACAGTAGCACCAAACTTACCAGTAGTCATTGATTTGTTCATTGTCATACATTCTCTGTTAAAAAAAAATCCACTTTAAAAGTAATCTTAATGAAAAAGTAAGATTCATTAGTATTACCGTATCTCAACTGTTGTGAATCTGCTTTTTAATAATCTGTGTGATAAAGTGGGAAGCATGCATAAAAGACCTCAGAAGCACTTGACAACTGCTTGATTTGCAAGTGGAACCAGCCACTTACTTGATTCAGCGCCATTTTTACTTGAAAGGAAAACTTATAGACAAAAGATGATTATCTGAAACTGGGTATTTGACAGAAATTTTCTCAAAACAGATGAAGTGAAGCTGTTCAAAAACTATGATGTTTGTTTTCCATAATAAAACTTTATCATATGGGAGAACACAGTGAATAAATATTTTCCCAATGATCAATGGTTGATGATGAAAAATTATACATGAGAAAAAGATTCACCAAAGTGAAAATAAATCTTAATATAACAATGTATGAAAATTTCACTGATGTGTGATCAGATCTCACATTGTACCTAACTTTTAAGAAATTACACCTTATTGATTTTTCTTGTTCAGTTAAGTCTGATTCTTTGCGATTCCCTGGACTGCAGCCCACCAAGCTCCTATTTCTTGGAATCAGCAAAATATTATATAGTTTCAAGATTGACAAGAAAAAATAAAAATCATGGCACTATTGAAGAAATCTTCCTTGGGTGGTATTTATAAAAGAATATTCAGAAACATATTCAATTTTATTGTCCTCAGAGTCACCTAAGACTACGAGTAGAACTGTGAAACACCTCATAAATTCCTTTTCCTCTCATTCTAAAGAACAGTTTTCAAAAAATAAGTATAAAGTCCACTCACCATAAACTATGCTAGAGAATAGTTAATTTGAAAGTTTGGTATTAGCTATTCTAGAATGAATGAAATTGGCAGGTCTAAATAAAATAACTACCAATTTGATATCCCTTTGATTCAGCTTTATTTGATAGTCCAAACATTATTTAACATTTCAAAGTGAAATTGAAAACTAACCCTAAGCAGATATATATTCTTTTCCATGCTCCCTGGTGTCAAATCATTTTACCAGAACATCTATTACATTTTCAACATCACCATGATCTGGAGATGAAAGGGATGAAATTTAAGTTCCATAAAAGTAACCAACTCGAAAGGCAATTTATTGGACACTAAAAATTTGTGATCTGTATATGGAGACAATACTGAAATGCAGACACAGCCTGAAATAGAGAACTTGGGATTCTGTATAGAGCTGATAGTCACCACTTGCACCAACTCACTAACACTGTTCTCAGTCATGTTTGACCCTTTGTGAACCCATGGACTGTTGGGTTCTGGCTCTGCCTACGGAATTTTCCAGGCAAGAATACTAGAGTGGGTTGCCATTTCCCCCTCCAGGGGATCTTCCCAACCCAGGAATTGGGATGCAAGAGATGTGGGCATCTCTTGCATCTCCTGCACTGGCAGGCAGGTTCTTTACCACTAGCATCACCAGGGAAGCTCATTTGTGCTACCAAAAGCAGGTTAAATGAAATAGGTTAAGTGAATATTCTGGTGGAACATGATTAAACTTCACATTTACATATGAACATGTAAAGTAATGAGGCTGTAGAAATAACATAGAGAATCCCCCTAGTTCTTTTCATTTGCTTACTTATTTATTTTATTTTTGGCTGCACTAGGTCTTTATTGCTGCACACAGGCTTTTCTCTAGTTGTAGCAAGCAGAGGCTACTCTCTAGATGTGGTGCACAGGATCTAGGGCACGCGGGCTTCAGTAGTTGTGGCTTACAGGCCCTAGAGCACAGACTCAATAGTTGTGGTGCATGAGTTCATTTGCTCCATGGCATGTGAGAGCTTTCCTGATCAGGGATCGAATCCGTGTCTCCTGAATTGGCAGGTGAATTCTTTACCACTAAGCCATCAGGGAAGACCTCCGTTTAGTTCCTACATACTTTATATTGTGGCAGCTATTAAATTTTAAATAGAAAAAAGGATGTAAGACATAGAAGGCAGCAAAGTCAATAAAGTTTGTGTTCATTAATGTTACCTCTGTAGAAAACTAAGATTCAGCATTATAAGGAAACTATGAAGAAGTTACATAGAATGCACCTCAGAACTGACTCTTCTTTCCAAGGGATAAGAAGAATGTCTTAACTATATACCCAATCTCATTCCTTACTTGTTCAGGAATGACCCAGGGGGCTTTAAACACCCTGAATCTCAGGTTGCAGCAGTGTAATGCCAAGCAGCCTTCTGTAGCTATGGGGAAAATGCAAGGCAGCCAGGCATGGAGGCTGCACTGTGTATATTTAATGTGGCACTCAGACCAGGTGAATGAGCAGTATATCATGGCTGTGCTGAATTCAGGAGGGACAATGGAATTTAGCATGATACATCCAAGCATAGATCATCAGTTGTATCACTTGAATCTACTTGTGTCCAATATTAAGTCTACTCTTGCTGACTCTTCTAGGTGGTACTGTTTGCAACCTCTAAAAATAAGATTTGTTTACAACAAAGAAAACAAACTATAGTCCCTGCTTGCTGCTAATGTATAGGTTATAATTGATATTCATCATCTTTTTCATCCATCCACCCACTCTAGATTTCCTTCACTCTTGGCCAGCACTTCAGCTGGTATAAAATTTTATCTGGTGGGGTCACCATACCTTGGGTTTCAGAGTCCTTGGCACCTTTCCTTGGTCAGGTTGGGTTTCAGAAGTTGTCCATGCACTATTGTCAAAAGCCATGAAAGTTTCAAGAGATACTCAGTGCGACTCTTCATTGTACCCTGATGGAGATGCCCCGCCTGGGGACCAGGACCTCTAATCCAGGAGAACCAAGGGTTGCACGGTCACAAAGTTCAAATCTGCAAAGCAGCTGAGAGTGATGATTACAGGAGCTAATCCTACTTCCACTCTACTGCCTGGTTCTGGGTTAATTTATTCTGACTGTTGGGCAAGTGTGCCATCTATATGTTTCGGTTCTGTGTGTGTGTGTGTGTGTGTGTGTGTGTTTACCCCACAGACTGCTCTAAGTAGTCTGCTCCTATTTCCATGGGATTTCCCAGGCAAAAATACTGGAGTGGGTTGCCACTTCCTACTCCAGGGGATCTTCCCTTCCCAGGGATCGAACTCCATCTCTTGTGTCTCCTGCATTGGCAGATGCATACTTCACCACTGCACCACCTGGGATACCCCATTTATACTGCTTCGTGAAAAACAATAACCCAGCCCTGCAAAGTTGTCATCCCCAGACTTGTCCTTTGGTCCAAGGTAGTTTTATGAAGAATCCTTTGTCAGTAAGGCATATTTTCTGTAAAAAATCACATATTTATTCTGGTCAAAGTAATGTAGGCAAGAAGGCAAATCTATATCCAGAGTAGATGAATATCTCAACAAGATCAAAACTTTGTCACCTCGACAGTGAAAGGGTTCAGAAATAATCGGTGGGGTTCCAATTACCTGACTAGATCACTGAGAGACGTTGCTACTGTCTGAAACTCATCATTCCTCTGTTCTTTCATGCTTCAGGAATTCAGTAACAGCTAGATCAGCCTTAGGGAGAGGGAAGCCGTGCAACGTCGCAACGTTTGTGCATAACTTCCGTTTATGCTTCCACAGCTGTCCATAAAATACAACAGTAAAACTTCCCTTAACAGCTAAAACTATCAAAGTGAAAATAAGACTGAAAGTCATAATATTCCTTCCAAATGTTATCTTTTAGTTTTAGAAATTAAAATATATATGAATAAAAAAATCTTTATAAATAAAAGGCAATAAAATGGGATCTACTCAAGGTTTATTTAACCTTTCAGTTGAAAAGCTAATTTCTGAAAGCAAGTATATGTTCATCTATTTTCTACATATTTTAAATTAAAATTACTTTTTTTTCCCATAACTATAATTGCAGTGAAAACCAAGGAGCTCCACTCAATAAAATATTTAAGTTCACTTATATTCTAAAAATTCAGTTATAAACTAAAATCAAAATTATTCTCCATAAAGTAGTCTGGCAGTTTCATCATACACCAAGGCTGTATTTACATATATCAGATATTCTATAGTATTTTAAGCATAAGTTTTTTTTTTTTTTAATGCTTGCTATCAATCAATATCGTTTGCTGGACAACTAATTTTTATGTTTCAAAATTCAAAATATTTTTATCCCATTCATTGGAAGCATGTCAAAGATATTATCTATATTACATCACTTGTCATTTTTCATTGCTCTCTTGAAAATATGAAATAAAATGATATTATAGAAATGGAAAACTACTATCAACAATAGACAGTGAAAATGCATACTGGAATTAGATGCAGGAATACTAAATGAAGATGCAGAGAAGTGTTCCCTTTATTGCATTAGAAACCTCTACTTTTTTTAAAGTCTTTATTATTTTAGAGCAATAATTAACAGGAAAGTGGAGTGATTGCCCATATATTCCTGCCTCTATAGATGTATAACCTCCTCACTATCAACAGTAGAGTGTTACATTTTTAACCTACATTTGACATATCATAATCACCCAAAGTCCACATTTATTTTAGGATTCACTCTTGGTTTTGTACATCTTGTGGGTTTGGACAAATGTATAGTGACAAATATCCATCATTATAATATCATGCAAAATGTTTTTACTTACCTAAAAATCCTCTGTGTTTTGTCTGTTCATCTTTATCCACTCTTTCACCCATCACCCACCCTGGCAACCACTGATCTTTTTATTATCGCCATAGTTTTATCTTTTCCAGAATATCATATAATTGGAATCATACAGAGTGTAGCCTTTTAAGATCAATTTCTTTGACTTAGTAATATGCCTTTAAGACTCCTCATTGTCTTTCATGGCTTGATACTTTTAAAATCTTGATCAGATTAATAAAACAACATATATCTTCTACTTATAAGCTCCAGTTAAACCATGGAGAAATATGGGTACCCAATTATAAATTTCTAAAGTCAGAACATGTATTGATCAAGTCCATCAGTGTATATGCAGGAATTAGCAATGCCTGATCCACGGAAAATTATTCATATACATATGTACTGAATGGATGTACCTAAATTGAAAACGTGATTGCTTCAGTTAACCACGCCTCACTCATACAGCTCGAATCCAGTATGTGAACCAAGCGGAAGGAATCTGTACCTTAAACACAGAAATCTTTGGCTTTATGGGAAACGTATGCATCCTCTTTGCCCCCAGTAATGCTTTCACCAGCATAAGAATATCCTTTTCATGTGTTCAGCACACCCTGGGGCAAAGAACTAGACATATTTTTCTAAAATCATTGCAGTGATCTTGAAGAAGTGGCTCTTGCATTGCTAAAATATGTTGTTCTTTGCTCCTTATTTTGCCACAGGCAGGAACCCAAGTGTACTAGAGCTAGCATTTTGACAAGGTTTTCACATTTCCTTATCCAACTTCAAAGACCCAATAAAGTTGCAACTATGTTATCTATAGCCTGCTGTAGTCAGTATACTTTTTGCTTATGCTTTTTCCCATAAAGCATCTCATTTCCTTCTCATGACAGTCTTTACAATTGGGCACAGAGGATGATATCAGGCAAAATTGCTAGTGAAATTAAAGCAGTGAGAGCTAAATTCACATGTATAAGTTTGTATATTTACCAAGTGGCATAATATTGTTACTTCAGGCACATAGTTCACTATGTGACAATTAAATTTGTTTATTTCATCCTCATTTAAAACTGAAGAAAAAAATTTTATATGGAGAAACGTCCCCTTGGATGGGTGTGGATGTTTAGGTAGGAGGAAAGGGAGATATGACATTTTAAAAGAACAGTAATCTAAGGCAAACTGTTGCTATTTCCACCACCAAGAGCAGCTTTGAAGTAAAGTAAATAAAGACAACATTTTACTTAGAGGAAGAAGAAAAAATATAGATTTTGGATTTCTTCATGGACAGACATTTATAGCTCTTACAGTGGTGACAGCTCACCTTGGTAAAATGATACCTTTTGGCTAGGAAAGTGCACATCTCTTTCCATTAAAAATTAGCATAAGAATGTTATATGTCCCCAAAATGATTTTAAAAATTGAGGCAACAGAAGTAGTAAGGAATTGTAGAAATAAAACTACATCAGAAGTCTGACTGGTATGGGATTAAATATATAATACTCAGTCACTAAAAACTGTTCTTATGTGACTCAAAGCCAATGGTTTCACCTCCAGGAATGTGAAATACATGACCTTGATTAGATGACCCCTGGGGCTCCCTTGGTGGTTCAGTGGTAAAGAACCTTCCTGCCTATATAGCAGATGTGGGTTCGATCCCTGGGTTGAGAAGACCTCCTGGAGAAGGGAATGACAACATACTCCAGTATTCTTGCTTGGAGAATCCCATGGACAGAGGAGCCGGGCGGGCTACGGTCCATGGGGTACGACTGAGCAACTAACACAAGCTTTCAACTAATTTTCACATTCAATGATTTTAACTCGTGGAAAGTATTTATTGGGTCACTGAGAAAACATGGTTTTAATATTTTTATTTATATTGCATTGTCATTATTTTGAAGAAAGGTTTGTAATGAATCTTAAATGCTCTCAAGCTTAATGAATTTCAAGTTTGTCTTTTAGAGAATTTTAGAAATCAAAGGATACAGGTATGACTTCCCTTTAGATGAAAACTTTAAAATTTGATTAGAAACTATTTGGAAATGATTATATTTCAAAATTCACAGTTATGAAACTTGGATGTCATCATTGAATTCCTCAGAAAAGTATCTGAGAATTTTTTTAAAAAGTGATGATGGATATTAGGACTTTAACAAAGAATTTAGCTTCAATACACTTTCTACATCGTAGAGTCTTATACAGGCACATATTCATCCTGAACCAACAGAAAACAATAGGTGCTTGCCTTGATAGAAAACAACAAGCTGTCAGGGAGGAGATGAGATTTCAGTGTAATCCCCACTGAGGATACATGTCTACAGCTTCTCTTGAATAGGCTTTCAATAATTTGTTCTGACTTCCTCACTGAAGAGCTATACTCTAAAAGCACAAGGATTCTACAGGTGGTAGAGTTCTATGTGAATCTTCTGAGCAGTTTTATTTCATGAAAACAAAGAAAGGGCATGAATGTCCATTAAGAGATTCAGAAACAAATTTTGGTTTATCTCTACAATGGCATGCCACTCAAGAATATAAAAAAGGAAATGAACTATGATGCACACAATTCAAAATAATTATGCTCAATGAGAAAAACCCAGGCAAAGCAAAAGAATACGTACTATTTTATACCACTTATATAAAACAACAAAATGTAAAATAGTCTGTATTTGCGGAATGCAGGTCAGTGAAAAGTTGAGTGTGGAGGGCTAGCAGAGGAGGGAGAAATTACAAAAAGGCATGAGAAAGAGAGTGATGAATATCTGTATTCTCTTAATTTTGGTGATGATTTCACAGGTCATATAGATGTCAAACTTATCAAATTATACAGTGTAAATATATGCTGTTTATTAAATGTCAGTTATATCTCAATAAATATGTTTTTAAAAACTCTGTGGTAGAATGCTATTGTTCAGTTGCTAATGTCTGACTCACTGTGACCCCATGGACTGTAGAATACAATGGCACAAAATAAGGTCCAAATATATTCATGTAATCAATAGTTAAGGATATATAATCAATAGTTAAGGATATATTGATTAACATGACAAAATTGTATAAATTCAAGGTATACAAAATGATTCGTATATATATATATACATATGTATGTATATATATGTATATATATATATATATATAGTTAAATGATGACCACAAGAAAGTTAGTTATCACCTCACATAGTTACCTTTTTTGTGTATTTAGCGAGAGCATAACTCTCAGTAAATTTCATGTGTAAAATACAGTATTGTTAACTATAGTCACCATACATTACATCAGATCATGAAAATTTATTCACCTAGTAACTGAAGGTTTGCATCCTTTGGTCAGCATCTCCCCATTTCCTCCCACTCTCAGCCCCTGGCAAACACTGTTCAGCTTACTGTCACACTGAGTTCCACTTTTTTAGATTCCGCATATAAATGAGATCATATAGTATTTGTCTTACTTATCTGACTTGTGCCATATAGCAAGCCTAGTGCTCTCAAGGCAAATAGCAAGATTTCCTTCTTCTCTTTCCTATGGATAAATTATATAAAGAAGGTTAGATAGATATCCATATATATATATGTATATATATGTGTGTGCATGCTAAGTCGCTTCAGTCATGTCTGACTCTTTGTGACCCTATGGACTGTAGCCTCCTAGGCTCCTCTGTCCATGGGATTCTCCAGGCAAGAATACTGGAGTGGGTTTGCCATTTCCTTCTACAGGGGATCCTCCTGACCCAAGGATCAAACTCATGTCTCTTACATCTCCTGCATTGGCAGGCAGGTTCTTTACCACTAGCACCACTTGGGAAGCCCCATTTATGTGTGTGTGTGTAAAACACCCACTTTTTTTTTATCCATTCATGTACTGTTGAACACTTAGGTTGTTTCTGTACCTTTGCTGTTGTGACTAATGCTGGAGTTGAACATTAGGGCACAAATATCTCTTTGAGATATTTATTTTATTTCCTTCAGATATATACCCAGCAGTGGAATTAATAAAGCATGTACTAGTCATTTATCTTTAAGTTTGTGGTCTCTTGGTTGTTTTGGAATTCCACGTGTGTTTTCACCCTCTGTAGGATCACTGTCTAGTTTTTGACTATTACTGGTTCTTCTTCAGAGATTTCTGATCTTAGGGCCTCATTGACCACACTGCTGACTAAGCCCCAATTTTGATAATATAGGGAATATAAATAATAATGCAATATAGTCTCCTATTTACAAAGCAGAATTTTCTGATAAGATTTTACAGCACTATATGAAAAAGGCAACATATGTCTCACCAGGCATTGCCTTAATCCAATAATAAATAACTTGAAAATATGCCTATTACTGATATTGATTCATTACCCTATTTACAGACTCAGAGTTCCAGTGATCATTAAATGAAACAGTACAAAAGGTAGTGATGTTTCATTTTCTTTTTTCCTAACTTTTTGTTCCTAAGAGCTTATATCCCACTTAGCTTCCACTTCAGAACCTTCTAACCAGATTATGGAAAATATGAACTGCCTACCTGCAAGCATGACTCCCAGCTAGCAAAAATTATGAGAAAATCTTACTGAACTAAAACTTTGGTTTAGTGAATATTCAGACCCCAACCGTCATTGTCACTCAGAATCGTCTTTTCCCTTCATTCACTCTTTCAGTTCTTCAAGGTCTTCTGGTCCCTGACTGGTCACTGCCATCTCTCTCTGTGGAGCTGATATGCCAGCTAACATTCTGATTCACCACAGCCAAGTGCTATCCAGGGGCACCCCTAAAAAACCAAATTGCTGTGTAATTCCTTGTCTTAGAGCCATCAAGTCATCACTTCGCTTTGGCATGCCAGTCCAAACCTCAGTCTCTAAAACTTTTAAATCTATAACAGCCAAAGGGTGACATTGCAGGAAACACTATTAATCTAACATTGCAAAATAGATCTCATAGAACTGACCCAGAAATGAATGCCAAGAATATAGTTTCTAGATTTAAACATGAGCTATGAAAATTTAGGTTCAGGACTTTTTGATGTAATATAGAAATTGAGTATCAGAAGAGGTGCTCTGTCTGTGTCTAGATCAATGGTTCTGAGTTCTCGGCTGTGTAGAAAAATTACTCGCAAAGCATCTCTACAAAGTTGATGCCTGTTCTCTGCCCTTGGCCAATTGGAAGGGAATCATGAGGGGTGATATATATTACTTGTAGTTTTCAAAAATCTCCCCTCATTTCTAAACTGAGAATGACAGATCTGTAATAGTAAGAATCACCTACTGAAATACTAAGATATAAAGAAATGAAAATGAAAATATGCTGGACCGCTACTATACAAGCATGAACACTGGAGAAGGAAATGGCAACCCGCCCATTTTCCCATTTTCCTGGGAAAATCCCGTGGACAGAAGAGCCTGGCAGGCTGCAGTCCATGGTTGCACAGAGTTGGACATGACTTAGTGACCAAATAACAACAGGCAGGACACAGTGTATCTTCAGCAATGCATTTTTCCTTGCGCATGTGCAGTAAGCTGCTTCAGCCCTGTCTGACTCTGTGACCCCAAGGACTGCAGGCTGCCAGGCTCCTCTGTCCCTGGGATTCTCCAGGCAAGAATACTGGAGTGGGTTACCATGCCCTCCTCCAGGAATCCCTGTTTATTCTTTCCTCATGGTGAAGGAGGTTGGATACCTGAGGACTTCCTTCTTCATAAGAAATGCTAGCAAATTATTTTCTCTCCCCTGACTTTATTCCCTGATTCTCTTAGTTTTATAAAGTCAAAAAAAAAGGATTCTTTCTAATCTGAGTGATCTTCTAACCAGAGTTCATCCTCATTCCTAAACCTCATTACTAAAATTGACACTCTAGAAAGGGGAAGAAAGTCAGAGAAAACTAGGTAAGAGAACAAAAGAGAGAGAAAGAGGTAAGAATTAAATTGAGATGGGAGAACTTGTATAGTTTTTTTTTTCCTTAAAAATTGTATCCTGTGTTCTTCATTTGTGACAGATCAACTCACATTAGGAGATTTGGGTAAAATGTGAAGAGCTAGCCCAAAAGAACCATCCAGATATAAATGCATTTGCCTTTTCCCAATACTTTCCTTTTTCTCTGGATTGAGATAGTTATTTTTTAAGATTTATTTTTAATCAGAAGATAATTGCTTTATAATATTGTATTGGCATATAATACACCATCTTTCTACGCTGTCACCAAGTACCAGGTTGAGAACCCTGCTTTTTACAGCAACTTCCTATTAGCTATCTATTTTACACATGCAATATTTACATTTAAATGCTACTCTCTCAACTAGCCCCACCCTCTCCTTATGCCACTGTGTCCAAAGTCTGTCCTCTATAGCTGTGCCTCTATTCCTGCTCTTTAAATAAGTTCATCAGTACCATTTTTATAGATTCCATATATATGCATTAATATACAAAATTTGTTTTTCTCTTTCTGACTTACTTCATGCTGTATAATAGGCTCTAGGTTCTTCCATGTCACTAAAACTGACTCAAACACATTCCTTTTTTCTGACTGAGTAATATTGCATTGTATACATGTACCTCATCTTTATCCATTCATGTGTCAATGCTCATCTAGGTTGCTTCTATATCCTAACTATTGTATATTTATTGCTGCTATAAACATTGGGGTACATGTGTATTTCTAAATTATTATTTTCTCAGGGTATATGCCTAGTAATGGGATTGCTGGGTGCTATGGTAGTTTTATTCCTAGTTATTTAAGGAATTTCCACACTCTTCTCCATAGTGGCTGTATCAATTTGCATCCCTACCAACAGCCCAAGAAGGCTCCCTTTTCTCCACACCCTCTCAGCATTTATTGTTTGTAAATGTCTTGGTGATGTCCATTCTGACCAGTGTGAGGTGATACCTCTTGTGGTTTTGATTTGCATTTCTGACATTTATAAGCTGGAAAAGTTCTTCGTAAGGAACAAGCCTCAGTTCCTTAGTCTCTTAGTGGCATTTCCCAGAACTCTGATGGCGCACGCACCTGCTATCAAGTGCTAAGTCCCTTTGTCCCTCACTGCCGCTACATGACTTTCTGTCTTTCTTTAGTGGGAAGCCTAAAGCCATTCAGTATGAGTTCCTCACACTCTCTGCTTCTTACCCTCAAGTTTCACTTGATCTTTTTACCTTTTCCTTCTCTTTTCCAGTCTTCATATGTGTTTGGTTCTGGTCCTTCCCTCATCTGCTAGAATCAAACAGCAGCAATTACTGAAATTTATTGAGAACTTACTCTATGCCCAGCATTGTTCAAAATGCTTTCAATGAAATAACTCATTGAATGTTGGCTCCTTTATGAGTAGGTACCAGTAACTCCATGTTATAAATGAAGTAAGTGATAAGCAGAGTCATTTCACTGATGGCCCACATTTCCACAGGGAGCAAGTAGAAGATTCAGAATTTGGTCATAGACCATCTGTCTTGGAATGTGGACACATAACCACTGCCCATGCCCCCATTGCTCCAAGGCCTCATTTCTGGGCAGAATCCTCTGCAGATGTTGACACCCCTGTGTTGGGTTTGCTGCAGCTGACCATGTGGGTCATTTTAGAGACACACATGGTAACACATATAACCTGGGAGAATCAAATGAGAGCTGGATCTCAGTGAAGACCTGAACAGGAGTATGTTCCAACAGCAGCATCCTCCTCTTATGTAGAGTTTCACATCTCTTCAGTATTCTTTCTACATGTCTACATCAAAGGAAAGCTTCTTGCTTCACTGTGTTTGCTAAAAATATTACATAACAAAAGCATGGCTTATTTCCCATTACCTATTTTTCTCTAAAGACCCAAAAAATTAGTTATTGACCTTACTACATTTTGCTTGAAGCAAAAAAATGATTAATAAACATTTAAAATTCAAGCAAATTTTATTTTTGGCCTACCGAGAAGTTTTGCTCTAAATGAGATTTCAGAATTTTATTCATAACCAAATGATGCATTGAAATAGGTATTGCTTATTCCCTTGAAAATATGCGCTCACTAATAATATTCTGGTGAAATACTTGATATGGTAACATACCTAAGTGGCTTATCATTATTTAAAAACTACTTTGAGCATCATTAATTTCATTTTTCTTAATGTTTTCCATTATAGTAGGATATACATTTTATTTACTGAATGACAGTCATCAAAAGGATTATCCATTAAAAATACCAGATTTGAAAAAAACAGATACATAAAGAATAAGTAAATAATAAATAAAATAGCAGACATGTGATTAAACATATCTCAGAGTCATTTCACAATCACCCACAATTGTGTAAACTAAAATAAGAAAAGATGTTTTGAGTCATTCTAATGATTAATATTTTACAATCTCATATAATCTAAACACAAATTAAATACCTTTAATGAAATCTCATTAAATGAATTGCTCCTCTGTATAATTATATGTCTAATTGCTATAATTGCTAGAAAATATTTTCTGCATTTTAAGTACATCAAATACATATCAAGCACTTTCATCTTAGCTTCAAATTAGTTTCAAAAGGAGGAAATTAAAAAATAAGTTTGTCTTATTAAAATTAAAGTCAAATAGCAATTAATACATTATCTCTTCATAATTCATAATAATATTTATTTCACTAACAAAGAAGTTACATGAATAGTAACTATATTATTCTATTTTTATGATTTAGAACATGAACTATTTTCAGGGTTTACTGAAGACTTTAAGATCTCAGTATATAAAGGTTGTAGGTGATTATTTTAGGATAGGTTTCTAAAAATTAATTGATCTCTCTTAAAGATAAGTTTTTAAACCTATTTATGTCTTTAGTGAACCCACATGATATTACTGATATTTGATATTTTATGACCATAAAAATCACTTTCATATATTCAAGCTAACATACATAACTGAAACATTTACTATTATTTATGACAATATTTTGAAATCTAATTTTCTGATTCTTTCCTAAGTCTTATTTTCTCTTCTGCTACATTGTCTATTTTTTCCTTTGATTTTTTGCACTTGTCTGAATTCTTCTTATAGCTATGTAAAAAGTGTGAGTTGGTCAGTCATGTCCAACACTTTGCAACCCCATGGACCATAGCCCGCCAGGCTCCTCTGTCCATGGGATTCTCCATTCAAGAATTCTGGAGTGGGCTGCCAGTCCCTTCTCCAAGCTATGTAAAAGTTTTTAATATAATAGCACTTTACAGTTATTGATCCATTTAAGATTCTACATAATCTAATTAAAAATTATTATCATCTCCATTTAATGTTGAGAAAACTGAGGCAAAGAGGGATTAAGTACTTCCCTGATTCACACAGCCATTAAATTGAACCTGTACCTACAGTCTAGCTCCGTATCTTGTGCTCATTACCATTCCACTCTGTGGCTGTCCCATTTAAAATAACTTCTCTGAATTCTGATGCCTCCTTAATTTTTCATTAATATCAGGAATCTAATATTGTTTTTGCTTGGAAAAATATTTTAATTTCTTCCCTGATATGTATTCATTCATCTATTTACTGTATTTTAGAGTCAGATTTTCACATGCAGTTTTCTATCCTACCCTGCCTTGACTTTAGGTACATGGTATACATGAGTATATATGAGTCTCCTTCCTGTTTACACTGTTTATTGCTATAGGGAAGAAATCTGCCACATTAGGTAAAATAGAAATCCATGAAATGCCACACATGCTTTCTTTTTAGCAATCGGCAATGTTTGCTCTTGGCGGATCCACCTCAGCTAATTTCCAAATGGGTAAAGCATCTCTCCTGCAACACTTTATTTCTAGAACTAGTCTTTTCAAAGGTAAGTGTGTAAATGAGAGTCTTTCACAATTTCTTCTGATTTTTCAGAGTCTATGTCATTTTCTCAAGAATGACTGTTGATATTGAAATTTGTTAATTGCTTCAGTTTGCTAGATATCTATTGTGACTGTATTTCCAACAGTAATCAAATATTTGTTGCTGTTTGTTAGATTTCTTGTGTTTCCTTTGGATGTCTTACAGAAGGGACTTGTTTGCCAGTTGTCATTCTTTTGATAAATGCAGAAAGAATGAATGGCCTGAACATGTGGTATTCCCAGAACATCACTCTCCTATTTCTCTACATTTTGTAAAAGGTATTTGGATATACCTGTTTCCAAGATTGTTTGATTTAACCTGATATAAGCTCAGAGTCATCAATTCCCTTTCCATATAAATTTCCATATAAATTTATCCAGACTATTTGTCCGTCATGCCCCAATGATCTCTTAATCATGATTATTCTCATATCTATATCCTTTTATTTGGATGGCACAGTTAAATTTCCTAGATTTGGGGCTGTGGTATTAAAAAATGCTCACAGACTTTTACTATATAAATGTACATATTGCAATAATGTCAGTAAAAACTACTGAATATTTAGATAAATTTTCAGTTCTTAAAATGTGATGTACTTATCTTATTTTCCTGAAGCTAAGAGAAGTAAATGGAAACAATATAGCTGATTAATAAGATTTTTTGTTAATAATAATATCTTATTTATGGAATACCTATTATAGTAAGCACTTTTTAGTAGCTATTTTGTAGTTAGTTTTGCATTAAACTTTCTCAACAATGCTAAGCTATATATTTTTCCCATTTTTCAGATGAAGAAATTGAATGAAGCTAATAGGGAGAGGTCTTAGTAGAAGCCCCTTGATCCCAAGCTCTCTGATTCCAAAGATCATGTTCATATGATCTCACTATGAATCCATTTGGTTAATAGGTAACATAAGCATAGATTTTTTGTTTCATAATACATAGCTTTTTTTACTCTACCAATTGCTAAATAAATGTTGTTTACAGAAATAAGAAACTGATGTTTCCCTAGGACACTGAGCATAAACATTATAGTCTTTTACATACAGGGTAAAAAACAAGTGTTTTAGAGTGGAATTAGCCTGCATTCATTTTGGCTCCAGTTATGAGCTGAGTATTCTTAGGCAATTGGCCTAACCTCCCTGAGCCTCCACTATACACGTGCACAATGGAGCGTAAGACTGGTTTTCTAAATCCTAAATTGCAGCCATGAAATTAAAAGACGCTTACTCCTTGGAAGGAAAGTTATGCCCAACCTAGACAGCATATTAAAAAGCAGAGACATTACTTTGCCAACAAAGGTCCATCTAGTCAAGGCTATGGTTTTTCCAGTGGTCAGGTATGGATGTGAGAGTTGGACTATAAAGAAAGCTGAGCTCCGAAGAATTGATGCTTTTGAACTGTGGTGTTGGAGAAGACTCTTGAGAGTCCCTTGGACTGCAAGGAGATCCAACCAGTCCATCCTAAAGGAGATCAGTCCTGGGTGTTCATTGAAGGGACTGATGTTGAAGCTGAAACTCCAATACTTTGGCCACGTGATGTGAAGAACTGACTCATTTGAAAAGCCCCTGATGCTGGGAAAGATTGAGGGCAGAAGGAGAAGGGGACAACAGAAGATGAGATGGTTGGATGGCATCACCGACTCAATGGACATGGGTTTGGGTGGACTCTGGGAGTTGGTGATGGACAGGGAGGCCTGGGGAGCTGTGCGGTTCATGGAGTCACAAAGAGTCAGATACGACTGAGCGACTGAACTGAACTGAAGTTGTTTTTTATAAACAGAAAATTTTGTAGTAAAATTCCTGGGACATAGTAGGTGCTCAATTTAAAACAATTTAATATACCTACTCTATCACCTATTCATTAGCAGATAAAACTGTGTTAGTTCAGTTCAGTTCAGTCATTCAGTTGTTATTTTAATATGTGCCAAGACTGAAAATCTTCATTCACAGTAGAATGCAGCCCTCTAATTCTATTTGTATGTCATTAAGAAATTATTATTTAAGTGGTCATTAGTGTAAAGGCACATAAAATTTTGCTAATGAAAATAAGAATGACAAAGGTATTTACAACAAGGAAATATCAGGGAAGGGAAAGTAAATAAACAAGATTTCTAAAGTATTTTAGTTATTCAAGTCATTGATGCAGCAATTTACTGTGTTGCCAATATGTTCTGTTTATGTCTAATATTAGTATGCATACATATAATAACCCGTGAAACCTTTTCACAAATCCCAACCCAGGGATCGAACCCGGGTCTCTCTCTTTGGAGGCAGACGCTTTAACCTCTGAGCCACCAGGGAAGCCCTAATTTATACATAGCAGATGGTTATGAACTTAAACAGAAACAAAAACTTTTTTGACCAGATATTCTCAGTATATAATCTAGAGCATATATTCCTAAAACAACTCTCAACAATAAGGAATCTGGGAAACTTGACTGCATTCTCTTTTTGGCTTTAAAATTCAGAGAAATAGAATGAAAAGAGCATAAGCAATAATTCTAGATCTTAGCTTTTGTTAAAACCATCTGAGAAGCCTTCAAAGCATACATTTGGAATTCGTACTGCAAACATTTTGAATTGGTTTATTCCCAGGTACATAGCCCAGCATCGTAATTTCTTTTAAGCTCCAAATGTGTTTCTTATGCTGTTGTCTCTCATCTAGTTTTGAGATTTGGTTACTGGAACTTGAAAATCATGGTTTAATTACTTTTTCATATCATATCATATATATATATATATATATATATATATACATATATAATACTTATAACTTCACTTGCAGTTTCATTTTTTTAATAAATCAAATTTGAATTTAAGCTATATAGAACCAATAATTTAGGAGAATCATTAAGTAAGAACAAAAAAGGGTTTATCTTAGTTATGCTGCTGCTGCTGCTAAGTCTCTTCAGTCGTGTCCAACTCTGTGCGGCCCCATAGACAGCAGCCGACCAGGCTCCCCCGTCCCTGGGATTCTCCAGGCAAGAACACTGGAATGGGTTGCCATTGCCTTCTCCAGTGCATGAAAGGGAAAGTTGAAAGTGAAGTTGCTCAGTTGTGTCTGACTCTTCACGACTCCATGGACTGCAGCCTACCAGGCTCCTCCGCCCATGGGATTTTCCAGGCATCTTAGCTCTACTCCTAGTCAAATTGATACTGTAGAATCTGTTTAGCTAGTCTACTTTAATGAGCTCTTAATGGTCTTTCTTTCATTACTTTCTCTCTCCAATCAGTATGATGCAGTGCTGAGGCCATGGTAATTAGTTAATACACATCACAAATCTTGTGAGCTCAAAAACTTGCTGCTGTCCCAACTTGCCCCAGAAGTGAAAAAATAAACTCTATATTATTTGACAATCTGATCCTCAATGAACTTTTTTAACCCTATATACATTTTGGTCTATTTTTTGTTTCTTGCCAATCTTCTTTCTATTCCCTATTTCTAATTTCGCACTTTTTTTTCTCTATAATTTCTTTTCCCTATTCCCAAAAATGTAACCTATTTGTTAGGATGCACGTCAAATGACACTGGTTTTTGTATTCTTGCTATAATCCCCTGGCCAGAATGTTATTGTGCGGTTGCTAACTCATGTTCAGCTCTTTGTAACCCCACAGACTGCAACCAGTCAGGCTTCCCTGTCTTTCACTATCTCCTGGAATTTGCTCAAATTCATGTCCATTGAGTCAGAAAAGCTATCTAACCAACTCATCTTCTGCAATCCTCTTCTCCTTTGGCCTTCAGCCTTTCCCAGCATCAGGGTCTTTTCTAATAAGTTGAGTCTTTGCATCAGGTATTCAAAGTAGTGGAGCTTCAGTTACACATCAGTCCTTCCAATGAATAGTCAGGGTTGATTTCCTTTAGGATGGACTGGTTGGATCTCCTTGCAGTCCAACGGACTCTCAAGAGTTTTCTGCAGTATCACAGTTCAAAAGAATTGATTCTTCAGCACTCAGCCTTTATGGACGAACTCTCACATCCATACATGATTACGGGAAAAACCATAGCTTTAATTATATGGAGCTTCCCTGGTGGCGCAGATGGTAAAGCGTCTGCCTCCAATGCGGGAGACCCAGGTTCGATCCCTGCATTGGGAAGATCCTCTGGAGAAGGAAATGGCAACCCACTCCCGTACTCTTGCCTGGAAAATCCCATGGATGGAGGAGCCTGGTAGGCTACAGTCCATGGGGTCGCAAAGAGTCAGACACGACTGAGCCACTTCACTTCACTTCACTTCAGGTCAGCAAAGAGGAGCTACCTCATGTCTGAGGTCAGGGGCGGTGGCTGAAAGGAGCAACCCCAGGTCCAAGGGGCAGCGGCTGCGTGGGGGAGGGCTGAGAGGAGCTACTCCATGTTCAAGGTCAGGAGGGGTGGCCAAGAGGAGATACCCCTCATCCAAGGTAAGGAGCAGCAGATGAGCCTTGCTGGAGATAAAGAGATACCCCACGTCCAAGGTAAGAGAAACCCAAGTAAGATGGTAGGTGTTGCGAGAGGGCATCAGAGGGCAGACAGACTGAAACCATAATCACAGAAAACCAGCCAATCTGATCACAGGACCACAGCCTTATCTAACTCAATGAAATGAAGCCATGCCGTGTGGGGCCACCCAAGTCAGACGGGTCATGGTGGAGAGGTCTGACAGAATGTGGTCCACTGGAGAAGAGAATGGCAAACCACTTCGTATTCTTGCCTTGAGAACCCCATGAACAGTATGAGAAGGCAAAATGATAGGATACTGAAAGAGGAATTCCCCAGGTAGGTAGGTGCCCAATATGCTATTAGAGACCAGTGGAGAAATAACTCCAGAAAGAATGAAGGGATGGAGCCTAAGAATAAACAATACCCAGTTGTCGATGCGGCTGGTGATAGAACCAAGCTCTGATGCTGTAAAGAGCAATATTGCGTAGGAACCTGGAAAGTTAGGTCCATGAATCAAGGCAAATTGGAAGTGGTCAAACAGGAGATGGCAAGAGTGAACTTCGACACTTTGGGGATCAGCAAACTAAAATGGACTGGAATGGGTGAATTTAACTCAGATGACCATTATATCTACTACTGTGGGCAGGAATCCCTTAGAAGAAATGGAATAGTCATCATGGTCAACAAAAGTCTGAAATGCAGTACTTGGATGCAATCTCAAAAATGACAGAATGATCTCTGTTCATTTCCAAGGCAAACCATTTAATATCATGGTAATCCAAGCCTATGCCCCAACCAGTAACGCTGAAGAAGCTGAAGTTGAACAGTTCTATGAAGACCTACAAGAACTTTTAGAACTAAAACCCCCAAAAAAGATGCCTTTTTCATTATAGGGGACTGGAATGCAAAAGTTTGAAGTAAAGAAACACCTGGAATAACAGGCAAATTTGGCCTTGGAGTATGGAATGAAGCAGGGCAAAGGCTAATAGACTTTTGCAAAGAGAATGCACTGGTCATAGCAAACACCCTCTTCCAACAACACAAGAGAAGACTCTACACATGGACATCACCAGATGGTCAACACTGAAATCAGATTGATTATATTCTTTGCAGCCAAAGATAGAGACACACTATACAGTCAGCAAAAATAAGACCAGGAGTGAACTGTGGCTCAGATCATATACTCTTTATTGCCAAATTCAGACTTAAATTGAAGAAAGTAGAGGAAACCACTAGACCATTCATGTATAACCTAAATCAAGTCTCTTATGACTGTACAGTGGAAGTGAGAAATAGATTTAAGGGACTAGATCTGATAGACAGAGTGCCTGATGAACTATGGATGGAGGTTAGTGACATTGTACAGGAGACAGGGATCAAGACCATCCCCATGGAAAAGAAATGCAAAAAGACAAAATGGTTGTCTAAGGAGGTCTTACAAATAGCTGTGAAAAGAAGAGAAGTGAAAAGCAAAGGAGAAAAGGAAAGATATTCCCATTTGAATGCAGAGTTCCAAAGAATAGCCAGGAGAGATAAGAAAGCCTTCCTCAGCGATCAATGCAAAGAAATAGAGGAAAACAGAATGGGAAAGACTGGAGATCTCTTCAAGGAAATTAGAGATACTAAGGGAACATTTGAAGCAAAGATGGGTTCGATAAAGGACAGAAATGGTATGGACCTAACAGAAGCAGAATATATTAAGAAGAGGTGGCAAGAATACACAGAAGAACTGTACAGAAAAGTTCTTCATGACCCAGATAATCACGATGGTGTGATCACTCACCTAGAGCCAGACATCCTGGAATGTGAAGTCAAGTGGGCCTTAGAAAGCATCATTATGAACAAGCTAGTGGAGGTGATGGAATTCCAATTGAGCTATTTCAAATCCTGAAAAATGATGCTGTGAAAATGCTGCACTCACTATGCCAGCAAATTTGGAAAACTCAGCAGTGGCAACAGGACTAGAAAAGATCAGTTTTCCATTCCAATCCCAAAGAAAGGCAATGCCAAAGAATGCTCAAACTACTACACAACTGCACTCATCTCACATGCTAGTAAAGTAATGCTCAAAATTCTCCAAGCCAGGCTTCAGCAATATGTGAACTGTGAACTTCCAGATGTTCAAGCTGGTTTTAGAAAAGGTAGAGGAACCAGAGATCAAATTGCCAACATCTGCTCGATCATCAAAAAAGCAAGAGAGTTCCAGAAAAACATCTATTTCTGTTTTATTGACTATGCCAACGCCATTGACTGTGTGGATCGCAATAAACTGTGGAAAATTCTGAAAGAGATGGGAACACCAGACCACCTGACCCACCTCTTGAGAAACCTATATGCAGGTCAGGAAGCAACAGTTAGAACTGGACATGGACCAACAGACTGGTTCCAAATAGGAAAAGGAGTATGTCAAGGCTGTACATTGTCAGTCTGCTTATTTAACTTATATGCAGAGTACATCATGAGAAACACTGGGCTGGAAGAAGCACAAGCTGGAATCAAGATTGCCGGGAGAAATATCAATAACCTCAGATATGCAGATAACACCACCCTTATGGCAGAAAGTGAAGAGGAACTAAAAAGCCTCTTGATGAAAGTGAAAGAGGAGAGTGAAAAAGTTGGCTTAAAGCTCAACATTCAGAAAACTAAGATCATGGCATCTGGTCCCATCACTTTATGGGAAATAGATGGGGAAACAGCGAAACAGTGTCAGACTTTATTTTTGGGGGCTGCAAAATCTCTGCAGATGGTGATTGCAGCCCATAAAATTAGAAGATGCTTACTCCTTGGAAGGAAAGTTATAACCAACCTAGACAGCATGTTAAAAAACAGAGACATTACTTTGCCAACAAAGGTCTGTTTAGTCAAGGCTATGGTTTTTCCAGTGGTCATGTATGGATATGAGAGTTGTACTGTGAAGAAAGCTGAGCACCGAAAAATTGATTCTTTTGAACAGAGGTGTTGGAGAAGACTCTTGAGTGTCCCTTGGACTGCAAGGAGATCCAACCAGTCCATCCTAAAGGAGATCAATCCTGGTGTTCATTGGAAGGACTGATGTTGAAGCTGAAACTCCAATACTTTGGCCACCTCATGCGAAGAGTTGACTCATTGGAAAAGACCCTGATGCTGGGAGGCTTTGGGGGCAGGAGGAGAAGGGGACGACAGAGGATGAGATGGCTGGATGGCATCACCGACTTGATGAGCTTGAGTTTGAGCAAACTGCAGGAGTTGGTGATGGACAGGGAGGCCTGGCATGCTGCAGTTCATGGGGTCACAAAGAGTTGGACAGGACTGAGCAACTGAACTGAACTGAGGTCAGCAAAGTGATGTCTTTGCTTTTTAATAGACTGTCTAGGTTTGTCATAGCTTTCCTTCCATAGAGCAAGCATCTTTTAATGTCACAGCCACAGTCACCATTCTCAATGCTTTTGGAATCCAAGAAAATAAAATCTATCACTGCTTCCACTTTTCTCTCTTCTATTTGCCATGAAGTGATGGGGGTGGATGCTATGATCTTAGTGTTATGAATATTGAGCTTTAAGTCAGCTTTTTCACTCTCCCCTTTCACCCTTATCAATAGGCTCTTTAGTCCCTCTTCACTTCCTGCCATTACAGTGGTATCATCTGCTTATCTGAGGTTGATATTTCTCCCGTCAATCTTGACTTTAGCTTGTGATTCATCCAGCCTGGCATTTTGCATGATGTACTCTGCATATAAGTTAAACAGACAGGGTGACAGTGTAGAGCCTTGTCATACTCCATCTCAATTTTGAATCAGTCACTTGTTCCACGTAAGGTTCTAATTGTTGCTTCTTAACCCACATACAGGTTTTTCAGGAGACAGTTAAGGTGGTCTGGTATTGCCATCTCTTTAAGAACTTCCCACAGTTTGATGTGATACACACAGTCAGAGGCTTTAGCTTTAGACTCTTTTATTAACAATGAAGGCTACTCCATTTCTTCTAAGGGATCCTTGCCCACAGTAGTAGATATAATGGTCATATGATTTAAATTCACCCATTCCTGTCCATTTTAGTTCATTGATTCCTAAGATGTTGATGTTCACTCTTGCCATCTGCCTTTTGAACACATCCAATTTACTTTGAACTGTGGAGTTGGAGAAGACTCTTGAGAGTCCCTTGGACAGCAAGGAGATAAAACCAGTCAATCCTAAAGAAAACCAGTCTTAAATATTCATTGGAAGGACTGATGCTGATGCTGAAGCTCCAATACTTTGGCTATCTTATGTGAAGAACTGACTTATTTGAAAAGACCCTGATTCTGGAAAATAGTAAAGGCAGAAGAAGGGGATGACAGAGGATGAGATGGTTGGATGGCATCACTGACTCAATGGCCATGAGTTTGAGCAAGTTCCTGGAGTTGGTGATGGACAGGGAGGCCTGACGTGCTATAATCCATGGAGCTGCAAAGAGTCAGACACAACTGAGTGACTAAACGGAACTGAACTGAACTGAATTTACCTTGATTCATAGACCTAATATTCCAGGTTCCCATGTAGTATTGTTCTTTATAGCATCAAGCTTTACTTTCACCACCAGACACATCCACAACTGAGTGTCATTTCTGCTTTGGCCCGGCCACTTCAGCCCAGTTGCTTCATTCTTTCTGGAGTGACGAGTAATTGCTCTCTGCTCTTCCTCAGTAGCATATTGGAGACCTTCCGTCCTGGGGGGTTCATCTTCTGATGTCACATCTTTTTGCCTTTTCATAGTGTTCCTTGGGCTCTCACAGCAAGAATACTGAAGAGGTTTGCCATTCCCTCCTTCAGTGGACCACGTTTTGTCAGAACTCTTCACTATTACCCATCTGTCTTAGGTGGCTTTGCATGGCATGGCTCATAGCTTCATTGCGTTACACAGGCCCCTCTGCCATGAAAAGGCTGTGGTCCTTGAAGGGGCTTGGCCAGAGTAAACTCTTGCTAATCTCAAGTATTATATTGTACCTCTTTCATCAGCTATAGTGTTATATCTTACATTGATAAAAAAGAAATAAGGGAATTCCCTGGTGGTCCAGTGGTTAGCACTTTCATTGCCATGGCCCAGGTTCAATCCCTGGACAGGGAACTAAGATCTCACAAGCCAAATGGTATGGCCAAAAAAAAAAAAAAAAAAGATAATACAGATAATGTCTATTGATCTCTGCATCTGCCACAGTACCTTCATATAAAAATTGCTTGAAAATATTTTTAAATAAATCATAAAAATGAGAAGTGGGAGGACACCATAGGGTAGACACAGAATTGTCTTCTATCAGTGAAACACCTTTGACAAATTTAAAATTGTTTCATTGAGTCAACATCCATTGTGCATGTATTTATTAACAAAAACTGCTTTCTACTTGCTGACTAAACTGTGTGTACTAAATATAACCCATTAATAACATGCTTTCTTCAATACCCTGCAGCAGTCATCCACCAGAATGTAGTCCTAGCAATTCCTACTACCATGTCTCATACCATGAACTCACATGCAGGTTTGAGATGTCATTTTGCTGATGGTAAAACAAATCAATCAAAATAATTTATGTATTTGGAGTTCAATATATCAACAATCCAACTGAAATTGAGAAAGATTATGAAACATCTAGTCACTTGACAGAGTATGTTATACATCAAAAATTCAGAGTCTTACTTCTAACAATTTATATATTTCAATTTTCCAAAGGAAATGGGAAAGATTTTTTCCTCAGTTGCTATTCCTATAAAACTGCTGAAACAAAGGGAAAAAGGGTGAACTTCAGCATTTTTTGGCTTGCCAGTTCTTGAAAATTGAAAATATTAGTGTTAGTCTTATCGGCTTAAGGAATCTCTTAGCATTATCTTGACATCAGGGTAAATTATTCATCCATGATAGGGTAGCTGAGAGAATGTGTCTAAATGTTTTAAAGGATTATATTAAATGTTTGCCTTAGAATGCAAAAACATTCTTTACATGAATTTATAAATGAGAATAACAAATTGTGAGCCAAACACTGTCCTAAAAAGTTCCATGATTATCATACTTAAATTTTCAATTACCTGGTGAACTAGGTATATATGCCCAAGTTACTCACTAGCATGGAGTATAGCTAAGGATCATACTGAGTAAATTTGTTCCAGGCCACACATACTCAACCTTAATGCAGTTAAGGTCTTAAAACAAAATTATTGGAATATAGTTGATTTACACTGTTGTGTTAGCTTCCAGCATAGAGTACAGTGATTCAGTTATCAGTTCAGTTCAGTTCAGTTGCTCAGTCGTGTCCGACTCCTTGTGACCCCATGAACTACAGCATGCCAGGCCTCCCTGTCCATCACTAACTCCCGGAGTTTACTCAAACTCATGTCCATTGAGTCCATCCAGCCATCTCATCCTCTGTTGCCCCCGTCTCCTCCTGCCCCCAGTCACTCCCAGCATCAGGGTATTTTTCCAGTGAGTCAACTTTTCGCATGAGATTGCCAAAGTATTGGAGTTTCAGCTTCAGCATCAGACCTTCCAATGAACACCCAGGACCGATCTCCTTCAGGATTGACTGGGTGGATCTCCTTGCAGTCCAAGGGACTCTCAAGAGTCTTCTCCAACACCACAGTTCAAAAGCATCAATTCTTCAGTGCTCAGCTTTCTTCACAGTCCAACTCTCACATCCATACATGACCACTAGAAAAACCATAGCCTTGACTAGATGGATCTTTGTTGGCAAAGTAATGTCTCTGCTTTTTAATATGTTGTCTAGGTTGGTCATAACTTTCCTTCCAAGGAGTAAGCATCTTCTAATTTTATGGCTGCAATCACCATCTGCAGAGATTTTGCAGCCCCAAAAAATAAAGTCTGACATGTTTCCACTGTTTCCCTATCTATTTGCCATGAAGTGATGGGACCAGATGCCATGATCTTAGTTTTCTGAATGTTGAGCTTTAAGCCAACTTTTTCATTCTCCTCTTTCACTTTCATCAAGAGGCTTTTTAGTTCTTCTTCACTTTCTGCCATAAGGGTGGTGTCATCTGCATGTCTGAGGTTATTGATATTTCTCCCGGCAGTCTTGATTCCAGCTTGTGCTTCTTCCAGCCCAGCGTTTCTCATAATGTACTCTGCATATAAGTTAAATAAGCAGACTGACAGTATACAGCCTTGACGTACTCTTTTTCCTATTTGGAACCAGTCTGTTGGTCCATATCCAGTTCTAACTGTTGCTTCCTGACCTGCATATAGGTTTCTCAAGAGGTGGGTCAGGTGGTCTGGTATTCCCATCTCTTTCAGAATTTTCCACAGTTTATTGTGATCCACACAGTCAAAGGCGCTGGCATAGTCAATAAAACAGAAATAGATGTTTTTCTGGAACTCTCTTGCTTTTTCAATGATCGAGCAGATGTTGGCAATTTGATCTCTGGTTCCTCTACCTTTTCTAAAACCAGCTTGAACATCTGGAAGTTCATGGTTCATATATTGCTGAACCCTGGCTTGGAGAATTTTGAGCATTACTTTACTAGCATGTGAGATGAGAGCAATTGTGCGGTGGTTTGAGCATTTTGGGGGCTCAAACTCATTCTTTGGGATTCAGTTACACATATATACAAATATATATTCTTGAGTATAGTTCCCTGTGCTATACGGTGGGTCATTGTTGGTTATCTGTTTTATGCATAGCAGTTTGTATATTTTAATCCCAAACCCTAATTTATCCCTCTCTCTCCCTCCCCTTTGGTAACCATAATTTTGTTTTCTGTGTCAGTGAGTCTAATTCTGTTTTGTAAATAAGTCATTTGTATCTTTTTTTGTTCCCTATATAAGCAATATCATATATTTATCTTTGGCTGGCTTACTTCATTTAACATGATAATCTCTAGGTCAATCCAGGTTGCTGAAAATGGTATTATTTCATTCTTTTTTATGGCTGAGTAATATTCCATTATACAAGTGTGTATATATATATATATACATATACCTATACATATACTTTCTTTACCCATTCATATGTTGATGGACACTTAGGTTCCTTTCATGTCTTAGCTTTTGTAAACAGTGCTGGCGTGGGGTAAAGGTACAGTTTCAAATTATGTTTTTCTCTGGATATATGACCATAAGTGGGATTGTTTAATCATATGGTAATTATTTTTCATTTCTTAAGGAATCTCCATACTGTTCTCCATAGTGGCTGCACCAACTTACATTCCCACCAACAGTGTAGGAGGGAATACCCCCTTTTGAAAAAGGGGTAAAGTATTTAAGTAAAGTATTTAAGGAAAATATGGTCTGTATCCATGGTTGGATGATCTAAACAATTGATGTACTATAATCAATGCTACTTTGCTGTATGTTTAAATACATGAACATTGTGTGAAGGAACATACTTGTGTATCTCAATAATAAATGGGGTTGATACTTAAAAGAAAAGTTGATGTGTTTTACACTATGTAAATAAATCAATCACAGATTTTCTTGAGCGAGAGAAAAAATATTTTTGAATGTGAAACAAATCATTGTTGACATTTTATCTTGCTCATTTATATCAGTAACACTTGAACAGAAATATTCATACAATCTTTTATGGGAATGAAAATGTACTGTAGGGAGCAGATTAAGTAAATGCTCTAAATATTATACATATTTAGAGTGCTGTTACAGAACAACTTAATGTTCATAATATTGACTTATATGTGGTATCCAGAAAGAATTTAAACCCAAGGCCAAGGTGGGATTTAAAGAGTATCTACCTTGGACCTTCAGTCCCACCTCTGAGAATGACCTCACATACAGGGACTAAACAGAGCTAACACTGTTTTCATATTGCTCACCTCTCACCTGGACTATTTTAATAGTCTCCTAATTCTTCTTCTCAATTTTACTCTTTTCCCTTTTAATCTATTCTTGCCTAGTATTCAGAGTGGTATTTTAAAATGTAACTCAAGCCATATAATTCTACCTCTCTGCTCCAAATCCTTTATTGGCACTTTTGCTCATGACTATAAAAGAGTAGTTGACCTTGGACTAACCTTTCTACTGAAAACAAAACTAAAATATTCCCAAGAAAAAGTAACTGCTTTGTGGTGAGCCCTACACTTGCCATAACTTTCTTTTCTTTTTTTACTTAAGATCATTTGCTCTTTCTATTCATGAGGTATAACAGCCAATCAGAAAGCAACAGCCAAAAGCTGTGGCAGCCTCATTGGCCTGTAGACACAACAATTGGATTTTAGAGCCAGCAAGGAAGTAAGAATAATGGGCCAATATCTCAGACAATATAGAACTGCATAAAAGTGTGTCCAACATTCTATGTGCTATTTCTGATTTCTGATTCCTAAGCTGTGCATGCAGGTGATGAGAGACTTTTATATTTGTTAAAGAAATTTAATCTATTACTAGAAGAAAATAAATCTTGTACAGCAAACTCTGGACCCAGCTGGCTTCCGATTGAAGTAATTTTCATTGTGCGGCCCTTTCCATTTCCCCTGCTGTTGTATTGTCACTGAGAAGTGCCTGAATGGCCAGGGATGTTATTCTGCATGACTCATGGTGATGTGGCCGTATGCCTGTGAATTCTAACCTGTGGAATGGGAGCAACACTTATTGCCTTTACTTCCTAGTTCAGTACATATTGACCTTGCACCCAACCCATTTATTATTGAGATAAATAAATATTTGCCTTCATACAGTGTTTGTGTAATTAAAGAGACATCCTATCCATTGATTTTATACTAGGAAAGATTAATTATTTGTTCCTTTCATCTTAGGAAACCTCTCAAGTAATATCAGAGATGGATTTCAGTATATTCTAAAGGAACTGGAATAGAGATTGAAAGTGTGGTAATCAGTGTTTCTGAAAGAGCAGCAGGCTGGGAAGGAAAAAGACATTTTCAGAGGCTGGAGATATAGGAACTTCCCTGGTGGTCCAGTAGTTAAGAATCTGCCTCCAAATGCAAGGGACATAGGTTCAAGCCCTGGTCAGGGAACTAAGATCTCACATGCTTTGGGGCAACTAAGCCTGTGTTCCACAACTACTGAACTCATGCACCACAACAAAAGATCCTGGGTACTGAAATGAGGAACCAACACATACAAAAATAAAATAAATGAATAAAAGTTTGTTTTTTTTTTTTTTAAAGTAGGAGATGTGAGAGAGATAGATGTGAAAATACAGAGAAAATCAGGGGTAAGGAGAAAGGACATCAACTTTGCATTAATAGTAAAGTAGAAGGCAAAGCAATTTGTTAAAGCCAGGAGTAGGTTATAAGGCTGAGACTGAGAAGCCTGGTGAAGATTTGGGACAAACATGACAGTAAGTAAGAGAGAATATTAGAGATAAATTAAAGGAGTAATAAATAATGATGAAATCAAATGAAGCTAATAGGCACATCTGCTAAAACAAAAGAAAAATGATGAATCAGGAAAATGGAAAGGAAAGAAACTGGCAACATCAATTCAATACCAGTGAGCGACAAGAGCTGGTAAGAGGAAATTTCAAAGTTTATGGAACACAGCATCTGGTCTTTGGAAGAGAAAGAAAAGGTAAAATTTTAAAATCTATCAACAGAAAAGATCACAGGACTTACCTAATGTGTGGTAAAAGGAAAGTTCAAGTCAAAATATGTGAAGAATAAATGATCATGTTGTAAATTTCAAACAAAATGCACTGGGAAATAATTAACATGAATGAGCTTGAATAGAAGTTTCTCAAAGAAGATGAAGTTCAAGCAGAGTTTTGGAAAAAAGGAGAGAGGTGAGAAAAATGAAAATAGCAAACTGGCAGAGGAATAGAGGAAACTCTGAGATCTGAGGGAGTTGTTAGAGCTCTTGAGCGAGTGTTGGTTTTAAGCTTTCCTGAGGATGTCTGTTTGCAGCTATATGCCAGGTGTAAGACTAGCTACGGCTGAAGAGGGAGAGAAAAGAGGAGGTAAATATCTCCACTTGAGTCCCAAGGGTGGTAGAGTTAGTGCACTCATCTGCACGAATGGAAAAAAATGTATGTGTGTTAGAACTAAATTACTCCAGTTCAGTTCAGTCACTCAATTGTGACTGAGACTCTTTACGACTCTATGGACTGCAGCATGCCAGGTTTCCACTGTCCATCACCAACTCCCGGAGCTTGTTCAACCTCATGCCCATCGAATTGGTGATGCCATCCAATCATCTCATCCTCTGTTGTCCCCTTCTCCTCCTGCCTTCAATCTTTCCCAGCGTCAGGGTCTTTTCAAATGAGTCAGTTCTTTGCATCAGATGGCCAAAGTATTGAGTTTCAGCTTCAGCATCAGTCCTTCCAATGAATATTCAAGACTGATTTCCTTTAGGATTGACTGGTTGTATCTCCTTGCAGCCCAAGGGACTCTCAAGAATCTTCTCCAATCCTATAGTTCAAAGGCATCAATTCTTCGGTGCTCAGCCTTCTTTAGGGTCCAACTCTCACATCCATACATGACTACTGGAAAAACCACAGCTTTGTAGACAGACCTTTGTCAGCAAACTAATGTCTCTGCTTTTTAACACACTGTCTAGGTTGGTCATAGCTTTTCTTCCAAGGAGCAAGCATCTTTTTAATTTCATGGCTGCAGTCACCATCTACAGCAATTTTGGAGCCCAAGAAAATAAAATCTTTTGCTGTTTTCACTGTTTCTTCATCTCTGCCATGGAGTAATGGGACCAGATGCCATGATCTTAGGTTTTGTGTGGGGTTTTTTAGTTTTGTTTTTTTTAATTGAAGGATAATTGCTTTACAGAATTGTGTGGTTTTCTGTCACACATCAATAAGAATCAGCCATAGGTACACTCATGTCCCCTCCCTCCCAGACCTCTCTCCCATCTCTCTCTGCCCTACTCTTCAGCCTGTCGCAGAGCCCCTGTTTGAGTTCCTGAGTCATACAGAAAATCCCTGTTGTCGATCTGTTTTACACACGGTATTGTAAATTTCTGTGTTACTCTCTTCATACATCTCCCCTTGTCCCTCCTCTCCTCCCACCTTGACCATAGGTCTGTTCTCTATGTCTGTTTCTCTTTTGCTGCCCTGAAAATAAATTCATCAGTGCCATCTCTTCAGATTCCATATATATATATATATATATATACACACACACACACAATATTTATATTTCTCTTTCTGACTTACTTCACTCTGTATAATGGGCTCTAATTTCATCCACCTCATTAGAACAGATTCAAATGGGTTCCTTTTCATGGCTGAGTAGTATTCCATTGTATATATGTACCACAGCTTCTTTATCCATTCACCTGTTGACACACATCTAGGTTGCTTCCATGTTCTATCTATTGTAAATAGTGCTGCAGTGGACATTTGAGTACATGTGTCTTTTTCAGTTTTGATTTCCTCAGGGTATATGCCTAGGACTGGGATTGCTGGGTCATATGGTGGTTTTCTTCCCAGCTTTTTAAGGAGTCTCCATACCATCTTCTGTAATGGCTGTATCAGTTTACATTCCCACCAACAATGCAAGAGCATCCCCTTTTCCCCACACCCTCTCCAGCATTTGTTGTTTGTAGACTTTTGGATAATGGCCATTCTAACTGGTGTAAGGTGATATCTCACTGTAGTTTTGATTTGCATTTCTCTAATCATGAGTGATGTTGAGCATCTTTTCATGTACTTGTTAGCCATCTGTCTGTCTTCTTTGGAGAAATGTCTCTTGAGGTCCCTTTCCCACTTTTTGATTGGGTTGTTTGCTTTTCTGGTATTGAGTTATTTAAGCTGCTTGTATATTTTGCAAGTTAATTCTTTATCAGTTGTTTCCTTTACTATTATTTTCTCCCATTCTGAGGGTTGTCTTTTCACCTTGTATGTAGTTTCCTTTGCTGTGCAAAAGCTTTTAGGTTTAGGTCCCACTTATTTTTAGTTAAGGTTCCACTTATTTATTTTTGTTTTTATTTCCATTACTCTAAGAGGTGGATCATAGAAGATCTTGCTTTGATTTACATCATAAGGTGTTCTGCCTATGTTCTCCTTTGAGAGTTCAATAGTTTCTGGTCTTTTATTTAGGTCTTTAATCCATTTTGAGTTCATCTTTGTGTATGGTATTAGGTAGTGATCTAATTTCATTCTTTTGCACGTAGCTGTCCAGTTTTCCCAGCACCACTTATTGAAGAGGCTGTCTTTGCCCCATTGTATATTCTTGCATCCTTTGTCAAAAATAAGGTACCCATAGGTCTGGGGGTTTATCTCTGGGTTCTCTATCTTGTTCCATTTGTCTATATTTCTGGTTTTGTGACAGTACCGTACTGTCTTGATGACGGTAGCTTTGTAGTATAATCTGAAGTCAGGAAGGTTGATTCCTCCAGTTCCATTCTTCTTTCTCGTGACTTCTTTGGCTATTCAGGGTCTTTTTTGTTTCCATATAAATTGTGAAATTTTTTGTTCTAGTTCTGTGAAAAATGCCATTGGTAATTTAATAGAGATTTCATTGAATCTGTAGATTGCATTTGGTAGTATAGTCATTTTCACAATATTGACTCTTCTTACCCAGGAACATAGAATACCTCTCCATGTTTATGTTGTTTATGTTCATCTCCATGTTTATGTTTTCTTTGATTTCTTTCATCAGTGTCTTATAGTTTTCTGTATGCAGGTCTTTTGTTTCCTTAGGTAGGTTTATTCCTAGATATTTTATTCTTTTTGTTGCAATGGTGAATGGTATTGATTCCTTAATTTCTCTTTCTGATTTTTCATTGTTAGTATATAGGAGTGCAACCGATTTCTGTGTATTGACCTTGTGACTTTGTTGAATTGGCTGATTAGCTCTAGTAGTTTTCTGATAGCTTCTTTTGGATTTTCTATATATAGTATCATATCATCTGCAAACAGTGAGAGTTTTACTTCTTTTCTGATCTGGATTCCATTTATTTCTTTTTCTTCTCTAATTATTATAGCTAGGACTTCCAAAACTATGTTGAATAATAGTGGTGAGAGTGGACCCCCTTGTCTTGTTCCTGATCTTACAGGGAAAGCTTTTAGTTTTTCACCATTGAAAATAATGTTTGCTATGGGCTTTTCATATATTGGCTTCCCTGGTGGCTCAGAGGTTAAAGTGTCTTCCTGCAATGCAGCAGACCTGGGTTCGATCCCTGGGTTGGGAAGATCCCCTGGAGAAGGAAATGGCAACCCACTCCAGTATTCTTGCCTGGAGAATCCCATGGATGGAGGAGCCTGGTGGGCTACAGTCCGCAGGGTCACAAAGAGTCAGACACAACTGAGCGACTTCACTTTCACTTTCATATATAGCCTTTACTATGTTCAGGTAGGTTCCTTCTATGCCCATTTTTTGAAGCGTTTTTATCATAAATGGATGCTGGATTTTGTTGAAAGCCTTTTCTGCATCTATTGAGATGATCATACAGTTTTTATCTTTCAATTGTTGATATGGTGTATCACATTGGTTGATTTGTATAAATTGAAGAATCCTTGCATCCCTGGAATAAACCCAACTTGATCATGATGTATGAACTTTCTAATGTGTTGTTGGATTCTGTTCGCTAGAATTTTGTTTAGGATTTTTGCTTCTATGTTCATCAGTGATATTGGTCTATAATTTTTTTTTTCATATTCTCTTTCCTTAGTTTTGGTATCAGGGTGACTGTGACCTGGTAGAATAATTTTGGAAGTGTTCCTTCCTCTGAAATTTTTTGGGAAAGTTTTTCAATTGGCATTAGCTCTTCTCTAAATGTTTGATAGAATTCCCCTGTGAAGCCATCTGGCCCTGAGCTTTTGTTTTTGGTTAGATTTTTGATCACTATTTCAATTTCAGTGTTTGTAATTGGGTTGTTCATAATTTCTATTTCTTCCTAGTTCAATCTTGGGAGGCTAATCTTTTCTAAGTATCTGTTCATTTCCTCTAGGTTGTCCACTTTATTATCATATAGTTTCTCATAATATTCTGTTATGATCCTTTGTATTTTTGTGTTGTCTGTTGTAACCCCTCCTTTTTCATTTCTAATTTTATTGATTTGATTTTTCTCCCTTTTTTCCTTAATGAGTCTGGCTAGTGGTTTGTCAATTTTGTTTATCTTCTCAAAGAACCAGTTTTTAGTTTTACTAATCTTTGCTACTGTTCCTTCATTTCTTTTTCATTTACTTCTGTTCTGATTTTTATGATCTGCTTCATTCTGTTGACTTTGAGGGTTTTTTGTTTTTTTTCCAACTGTTCTAGATGTAGAGTTAGGCTGTCTATTTGATGCTTTTCTTGCTTCTTGAGGTATGATTGTATTGTTATAAACCTCCCTCTTAGTACGGCTTTTGCTGAGTCCCATAAGTTTTGGGTCATTGTGTTTTCATTGTCATTTGTTTCTAGGAATCTTTTGATTTCTTTTCTTAGTTCTTCAGTAAACTCTTTGTTATTTAGTAATGTGTTGTTTAATCTCCATGAGTTTATGGTTTTTGCTGTTTGTTTTTTTTTTTCCTGTAGTTGATATCTAGTCTCATAACGTTGTGGTCAGAGAAGATACTTGATACAATTTCAATTTTCTTAAATTTACTGAGGATTGATTTGTGGCTCAAGATGTGGTCTATCCCAGAGAATGTTCCATGGGCACTTGAGAAGAAAGTCTGTTCTTCTGCATTTGGATAGAAAGTCCTGAAGATATCAATTAGATCCATTTGGTCTAATGTTTCATTTAAGGTTTGTGTTTCCTTATTGATTCCCTGTTTTGATGATCTGTCCATTGGTGAAAGTGGGGTGTTAAAGTCCCCTACTATTATTGTGTTGCTGTTGATTTCTCCTCTTATGCCTGTTAGTGTTTGCCTTATGTATTGAGGTGCTCCTATGTTGGGTGCATAGATATTTACAATTGTTATGTCTTCTTCTTGGATTGATCCCTTGATCATTATGTAATGTCCTTCTTTGTCTCTTATGATATTCTTTATTTTAAAGTCTATTTTGTCTAAAATAAGGATTGCCACTCCAGCTTTCTTTTGATTCCCATTTGCATGGAATATCTTTTTTTCCATTCTTTTACTTTAAGTCTGTATGTTTCTTTAGGTCTGAAGTGGATCTCCTGTAGGCAGCATATATATGGGTCTTGTTTTTGTATTCTTTCAGTCAGTCTGTATCTTTTGGTTGGTGCTTTTAATCCATTTACATTTAAGGTAATTATTGACACATATGTTCCTATTGGCATTTTCTTGACTGTTTTGGGTTTGTTTGTGTAGGTCTTTCCTTTCTCTTTTGTTTACTGGCTATGTAAGTCCATTTAGTATTTGTTGCAAGGCTGATTTGGTGGTGCTGAATTCCCTTAACTTCTGCTTGTCCATAAAGCTTTTGATTTCTCTATCAATTTTGAATGAGATCTTTGCTGGGTATAGTAATTGTGGTTGTAGGTTTTTCTCTTTCAGTACTTTAAATATATCCTGCCTTTCCTTTCTGGCCTATAGAGTTTTTGCTGAAAGATCCACTGTTAATTGTATGGGTTTTCCCTTGTATGTTACTTGTTGTTTTTCCCTTACTGCTTTTAATATTCTTTCTTCATGCTTAATCTCTGTTAGCTTGGTTAATATGTGTCTCAATGTGTTTCTCCTTTTGTTTAACCTATAGGGGAGACTCTGTGCTTCTTGGACTTGATTGACTATTTCCTTTCCCATGTTGGGGAAGTTTGCAATTATAATTTCTTCAAAATTTTTCAGTGCCTTTCTTTTTTTCTTCTTCCTCTGGGACCCCTATAACTCAAATGTTGGTGTATTTAATATTGTCCCAAAGGTCTCTGAGGCTGTCCTCAGTTCTTTTCATTCTTTTCTCTTTCTTCTGTTCTTCAGCAGTTATTTCCACCATTCTGTCCTCCAGCTCACTTATCCATTCTGTCTCAATTACTCTGCTATTGGTTGCTTGTAGAGTATTTTTGATTTTAGTAATTCTGTTATTCATGTCTGTTTGCTTACTTATTTCTTCTATGTCCTAGGTGTATTAACTGTGTTAAATGCTTCTTGCATTTTCTCCATTCTATTTTCAAGTCTTTGGAGCATCTTTACTCTCATTATTCTGAATTCTCTTTCAGGGAGGTTACTCATTTCCTCTTTGTTTATTTGGTCTTGTGACTTTCTACCTTCCTGTTTCATTTGTGCTGTATTTCTCTGTCTTTTCACCTTCTTTTTTTCTATTTTCTAACTTGCTCCACTTGAGGTCTCCTTTCCCCAGGCTTTAAGGTTGTATTAGGTCTTCCTTTTGATTTTTGCCTTTGGAGGGAAATGTTGGTTGGATGGTTTGTGCTGATTTCTTGTTAGGGGTGACATGTGCCTGTGTTCTAGCGGGAGGAGACCAAGGAGGTAATTACAGAAATATGGGGACATATACACAGACTTAACACTCACGGTTATAACCAAAGTGCTCTAAAGAAAAGAGGACAGGAGACTGACTTGGGGAGCGAGGGAGACCAGAGGTGACACCAACCAGCTGAGGGCAGAGGGAGCGAACGCTAGATGCAGAGATCAGAGTGCGAGTGGACAGCCCGCTGGGGACAGAACGCGGAGAGCTCAGCGGGTTAGCTCAGCTGGTGACAGGGGCGTGAGGGGGAGGGGGGTAGAGAGAGAGAGAGAGGAGAGTGAGGGGGAGTGAGGGAGAGGGGGACAGAGAAAGAGAGAGAGGAGAGTGAGGGGGAGTGAGGGGGAGTGAGGGGGAGGGAGACAGAGAGAGAGAGAGGGAGAGTGAGGGAGAGTGAGGGAGAGTGAGGCAGAGAGAGGGAGAATGAGGGAGAGTGAGGAGAGTGTGAGGAGAGTGAGGGAGAGTGAGGGAGAGTGAGGGAGAGAGAGGGAGAGTGAGAGGGAGAGTGAGGGAGAGTGAGGGAGAGTGAGGGAGAGAGAGGGGGAGTGAGGGAGAGTGAGGGAGAGTGAGAGAGAGGGAGAGAGAAGGAGAGTGAGGGGGAGTGAGGGGGAGGGAGAGAGAGGGAGAGTGAGGGAGAGTGAGGGAGAGTGAGGAGAGAGGGAGAGAGAGGGAGAGAGAGGGAGAGTGAGGGAGAGTGAGGGAGAGAGAGGGAGAGTGAGGAGAGTGAGGGAGAGTGAGGGAGAGTGAGGGGGAGGGGGAGTGAGGAGAGTGAGGAGAGTGAGGGAGAGTGAGGGAGAGAGAGGGAGAGAGAGGGAGAGTGAGGGAGAGTGAGGGAGAGTGAGGGAGAGAGAGGGAGAGTGAGGGAGAGTGAGGGAGAGTGAGGGAGAGAGGGAGAGAGAGAGAGAGAGGAGAGTGAGGGAGAGTGAGGGAGAGAGGGAGAGAGAGGGAGAGTGAGGGGGAGTGAGGGGGAGGGAGACAGAGAGAGAGAGAGGAGAGTGAGGGAGAGTGAGAGAGAGGGAGAGAGAGGGAGAGTGAGGAGAGTGAGGGAGAGTGAGGGAGAGTGAGGGGGAGTGAGGGGGAGGGGGACAGAGAGAGAGAGAGAGGAGAGTGAGGGAGAGTGAGGGGGAGTGAGGGGGAGTGAGGGGGAGGGGGACAGAGAGGGAGAGAGAGGAGAGAGAGGGAGTGAGAGAGGGGGAGTGAGAGAGAGAGGGAGAGAGAGGAGAGTGAGGGAGAGTGAGGGAGAGTGAGGGAGAGTGAGGGAGAGTGAGGGAGAGTGAGGGAGAGTGAGGGAGAGTGAGGGAGAGTGAGGGAGAGAGGGAGAGTGAGGGAGAGTGAGAGGGAGAGTGAGGGAGAGTGAGGGAGAGTGAGGGAGAGTGAGGGAGAGAGAGGGAGAGAGAGGGAGAGTGAGGGAGAGTGAGGGAGAGTGAGGGAGAGAGAGGGAGAGTGAGGGAGAGTGAGAGTGAGGGAGAGAGAGGGAGAGTGAGGGAGAGTGAGGGAGAGTGAGGGAGAGGGAGAGAGAGAGAGAGAGAGGAGAGTGAGGGAGAGTGAGGGGGAGGGAGACAGAGAGAGAGGAGAGTGAGGGAGAGAGAGGGAGAGAGAGGGAGAGAGAGGGAGAGTGAGGAGAGTGAGGGAGTGAGTGAGAGAGGGAGAGTGAGGAGAGTGAGGGAGAGTGAGGGAGAGTGAGGGAGAGAGAAGGAGAGAGAGGGAGAGTGAGGGGGAGTGAGGGGGAGGGGGACAGAGAGAGAGAGAGAGGAGAGTGTGGGTGAGTGAGGGGGAGTGAGAGAGAGAGAGAGGAGAGTGAGGGAGAGTGAGGGGGAGTGAGGGGGAGGGAGAGAGAGAGAGAGAGAGGAGAGTGAGGGAGAGTGAGGGGGAGGGGGACAGAGAGAGAGGAGAGTGAGGGGGAGTGAGGGGGAGGGGGACAGAGACAGAGAGAGAGGAGAGTGAGGGGGAGTGAGGGAGAGTGAGGGGGAGGGGGACAGAGAGAGAGAGAGGAGAGTGAGGGAGAGTGAGGGGGAGGGAGACAGAGAGAGAATGAGAAACAAGAGAGTGAGGGTGAGGAGGATAGAGAGAGAAGAAAGAAGAGGGGGTCAGGAAAGTGAGGGGGAGGGGGACAGAGAGAGAGAGGAGAGTGAGGGAGAGTGAGGGATGGGGGGTAAAGAGAGAGAGAGGAGAGTGAGGAGGAGGGGGATAGAGAGAGAGAGAGAATAATATAGAGAGAAAAGAAAGAAGAGAGGGGAGGGAAAAGAGAAAAGGAGGGGGCAGAGAAGAGGATTAAAAAATAATCAGAGAGAGAGAAAAGAAAAAATAGAAAAGCAAAGATGAATAGATTTATGTGGAAAGATTTATATATATATATATACATATACATGTATATGTATGTTTATATATTCAGAAATAGCTACAGCCAGGAAAGAACAGTAGGAAAGGCAGTTCAATTTAAAAAAAAAAAAAAAAAAACTCATAAAGGAAAAAAAAAAATGAGAAACAAAGAAAAAAAAACTTAAAATCAATTTTTTTCTTTCTTTTTTTTGACAAGAAACACAAAGAGGAAAACCCCACAGCACTGCAAAAGGCTAATATGGACGTGGAAAAATATGTAGGGGGAATAAACTATATGACTTATAAGAAAGAAGAAAAAAATATTTTTTTTTTTTTTTAACAAGGAAAACTTCACAGCACCACAAAAAGCTATTGTGATGGTGGAAATATGTTGGGGAATAAGCACTGTGATTTATAAGAAGAAAAAATCTTAAAATGATTTTTTTAAAATATATATAACAAAAAAAACAGAGGAAAACTCCACAGCAGTGCTAAACACTAGTGTGAAAGTGGCGATATGTTGGGGGAATAAACAGTGTGATTTATAAGAGGAAAAAAATAAAGAAAATAATTTTTAAAAAATTCTCAAGGTTGTGGCTCTTGGTGGTGGAGTCTGCCCCTGTGGGTGGGGTTGGGTTTGTGACCTACGATGTTATCCTGGTTGGCGGAGCTTGTGCCTGTGTTCTGGTTGATGGGGCCGGATCTCATCTCTCTGAAAGGCAGGGCAGTGTCCAGTGGTAGGTTTCGGAGTGTCTGTGGGTTCCCTATGCCTTTGGGAAGTCGTTCTAGCTTTCGTGGTGTCAGGCGCGTCCCTTTCCGCAGCGGTTTCAGAGTGGCCCTCTCAGCATGACCGCGGGGCCACCGGGCGCCTGCTCGTCCCTGAGATCTTCGCCGGTGCTTCTGTTCCCGGCCTGGCCCTGCCCTGTCGGCCGGAGCCTCCTGGGTAGGTGCTCGGATGCATCCTTCCACACGGCGGCGACTTGAGCGGGCCCGGGTCAGCGCCTCAGCTCACCCTCCGTGTCCCCTTCGTGTGCGCTGCCTCGGCTCCCGAGGCTCGCCTCCGCTCCGTGGCCTTGCGCGCTCCTGTCCGGCGGGCTGGCCTCTGCGCTCGGGCTGGTGTGGCTCTGTTCCCGCTCCCCGTGCCCACCCTCTGCGTCGCGGGGTTTCCGGGCACACGTTTTGTCTCATCCCTGCACCCTTTGTCGCTGGGGTTATTTGTTCTTCTTCAGGCTGTGCCGGGAGGGTTGTGTGCGCCGCCCAAGTCTGTATGCCTCCCGTCTATCAAGTCCCCAGGTCCGCCCTTTGCGCCCCCGAATCTGCCGGGGTCAGCTCAGTGCCTGGACCCGCCCTCTGTGCTTCAAGGATGCGCGCTGCTGGCTGGGTTTGTATGCCCCACCACCCCCGGTTCCGGGAGCCCATCGGCTGTTAGAGGCTGTTAGAGCTGATAAAGGGCTGAGCAGTGCGGCTTTCTGTTTTCTGCCCTTCAAGCCCTTGCTTTGCCTGGTTTTCCAGGACTCGCAGCTCCCCTTTGGGCCCCTTCTGTGAAGGAGTTTCCCCGCAGCTCCCCTTTGGGCCCCTTCTGTGAAGGAGTTTCCCCGTGTGCGGGAACCCCCGTTTCAGGGCTCCCTCCCTCCCTTGGGGCACAAGCGACTGCCCAGAAGTTCTCTTTTTCCCTTTGTATGCCTCCCTACTCTCTCCTATCTCATTTCAAGGAGCTTGGCCTGTCGCCCTGGAGGCCTGCGGTCTTCTGCTGTCCCTAGAGGTTGCTTTGTAGGCGTTGTTCCATGGTGAGTTTTTGATGTATTTGTGGGGCAGGCTGGTGCCCTCCCCTTCTTACTCCTCCGCCATCTTCTTCTGGCTCCTCTTAGTTTTCTGAATGTTGAGTTTTAAGCCAGCTTTTTCACTCTCCTCTTTCACTTTCATCAAGAGGCTCTTTAGTTCCTCTTCACTTTCTGGCATAAGGGTGGTGTCATCTGCATATCTGAGGTTACTGACATTTCTCCTGGCAATCTGGATTCCAGCTTGTGCTTCATCCAGCCCGGCATTTCACGTGATGTACTCTGCATACAGGTTAAATAAGCAGGGTGACAATATACAGCCTTGACATACTGCTTTTCCTGTTTGGAAACAGTCTATGGAACCATTTGTTCCATATCCAGTTCTAACTATTGCTTCTTGACCTACATACAGATTTCTCAGGAAGCAGGTCAGGTGGCCTGGTAGTTCCATCTCTTGAGGAATTTTCCACAGTATTTTTGTGATCCACACAGTCAAAGGCTTTGGCGTAGTCAATAAAGAAGAAGTATGTTTTTCTGGAACTCTCTTGCTTTTTCGATGATCCAGCAGATTTTGGTAATTTGATCTCTGGTTCCTCTCCCTTTTCTAAATCCAGCTTGAACATCTGGAAGTTCATTGTTCATCTACCGTTGAAGTCTGGCTTGGAGAATTTTGAGCGTTACTTTGCTAGTGTGTGAGATGAGTGCAATTGTGCAATAGTTTGAACATTCTTTGGCATTGCCATCCTTTGGGATTGGAATGAAAACTGACCTTTTCCAGTCCTGTGGCCACTGCTGAGTTTTCCAAATATGCTGGCATATTGAGTGCAGCACTTTCACAGCATCATCTTTTAGGATTTGAAATAGCTCAACTGGAATTCCATCACCTCCACTAGCATTGTTCATAGTGATGCTTCCTAAGGCCCACTTGACTTCACATTCCAAGATGTCTGGCTCTGGGTGAGTGATCACACCATCATGATGATCTGGGTTGTGAAGATCTTTTTTGTATAGTTCTTCTGTGTATTTTGCCACCTCTTCTTAATATCTTCTGCTTCTGTAAGGTCCATACCATTTCTGTCCTTTATTGAGCCCATTTTTGCATGAAATGTTCCCTTGGTATCTCTAATATTCTTGAAGAGATCTCTAGTCTTTCCCATTCTATTGTTTTAGTCTATTTCTTTGCATTGGTCTCTGAGGAAAGCTTTCTTATCTCTCCTTGTTATTCTTTGGAACTCTGCATTCAAATGAGTATCTTTCCTTTTCTCCTCTGCCTAAATCACTCCTGTCAGATATAAATGTCTCATCTGCCTATACAGAATAATTCAACATTGCCAAAACTGTTTGTTGGTTTAACGCAGCTGTAGAAACTGAATAAAGCTCCAGCCAAACAACAACTTCCTTCTTTGCCACCCAGCTTCCACAGCCAGACAAACAAACAAAAGATAAGAAATGTCCAAAGCTTGTTCATTTTGAAACAGGCATACAAACACTGTCCTGTCAGAAATTAGAGGACAGCATTCATTCGCCCTTCAGGAAAGGCCATTTTGAATTCATTTGAGTCATTGCCTGTATTTGAGTTTAACTGCAGAAAAGTCCTCAGTTGACCTACTGTTGATTTTTTACTTTTTCTTTAATTCAATTACTCAGAAACTAAACTAGTCCATCTGAATTGGTGGAATAAGAGCAAAGCTTTCAAGCTGAAACAAGCAAAAAAGTGTCAGAGCCATCTGCTTAGGGAATATCAGAGCTGATGCAAGTAATAATTAAAACAATTTAAGTGGCTTTTCATTTTTTTTTTTTTTTTTACCCACACAGAAAGAAAATTTCAGGACCACATGGTAAAAAAAGTATTGCATATGGAAATGAATTAAAACTTTGTCAAAGTAAACTTGTCATCTCTTATACTTCAGTAAGTGAACAAGAAAATAGGACAGGATTGCTACAGAAATGGGCAAAATCCTTTACTTTGAAATTTGTCATTATTTAAGAGAAACACATCTCAGGAACCAAAGTTACTTATCCTGGGAGTTTTACATGTTACGGTGTTGATCAGAAACAAATGCAAGTTTGGACTAAGCTAGTCCAGAATAGTTCTAAATTATAGAAGAATTTGAGTGTGCTATTACATGGCATCTGAAGGTTATGTCATCAAATCATTGCATTAACATAAAAGAAAACATGTAAACAAAAAGTCAAGGAATCTCATTCCAGAGACATATGAAATAAAGATGAAGTGGTTCTGAATTGAGATTTAGGTTACCCGAGTTCAATTCTTTGGAAAAGACCCTGATGCTGGGGAAGTTTGAAGGCAGGAGGAGAAGGGGATGACAAAGGATGAGATGGTTGGATGGCATCACTGACTCAATGGACATGATTTTGAGCAAGTTTCAGGTGTAGGTGAAGGACAGGGAAGCCTGGCATGCTGCTGTCCATGGGGTTCCAAAGAGTTGGCCGTGACTGAGTGACTGAACTGAACTGAACTGAACTGTGTTCAATTCTTAGCTGAGTTTTGGTTACATGGTCAGTCAAGACATGTCATTATCTCTACACCACCCATGACCCTCAATGAATTATTTCAATAGGTATTTTAAATACTCATATAAAAGAAATCTTCAGGCTTATGAAAAAATATGATTACATATAGACACTCATGTCTGTTACATTGCAAGACTCCCCATGAAAATGTTACAGTCTCATTGGATAAGCTATTTTATTTTGTAATTACCCTAAGAAAATAATTTTGTTTCCTTCTTACTCAAATATAAATCTACACAAATCACATTCCTCTACACTTTTATATTCCCCTGGAGATTTTAGTACACCTAGTCATTATTAATGAATATATTTTATTCAATTGACTTTACCAGGGTGCAGATTTTGTATTATTCATCATCTGTTTATGCCAAAACTCTCAGGTCCCCCAAAATATACATGTGCTTTCTCTTCTTTGTTTTGTTTAGATGTCTCTCCTAGATTTTTTTTTTCATTTATTTTTATTAGTTGGAGGCTAATTACTTTACAATATTGTAGTGGTTTTTGCCATACATTGACATGAATCAGCCATGGATTTACATGTTAGATGTTTGTCTTAGATTTTAAAGACAAGCCTGTGAATAATTATTCTCACCTTTCTACCCAGACACTCCTTAATTCTCAAACTGAGAAAAGATTTTATTAAACACCCCACTAGGTGCTTCAGATGTATGAGCACATGTTATCCTGGTTGGTATGGGATATTATTATCCTAATTTAATAGGTAAGAACAATGATGGTGGTGTTAGGTAGTTAGAATAGGGAAAAGGAGTCCAGAATGGTGGTGGCTAAAAGACCTGGAAGGGAAAAGCCCGGGAAAATAGAACAAAGGAAGGTCCGAGGACCGGAGTGAGAACCTCAGGTAAAACAAACAATACTCCTGGCTAGCCCAATTTACATAGGACAGGCCCAGGGACAGAGAAACATAAAAAGAGGAGCCAAAGCTCTCTTGTCTCTTTCCCACGCGATGGGGCGCTCTTCTCTTCTCATCTTTGGATCGACGTGCCCTCACGCCTCAAAGATGGATTTTCCTGCTATTATCTAAATAAAATAGAGCTGTAACACTGAGCCATAACACTGATTTATTTAAGAGCTATAACACAGTCTGGTGGAGACCTGAGAGCTATAACATGGTCTGTCCAAGACCCGAGAGCTGTGACACGCCAAGGAGGCTTTAATGTCCATCACTCCAAATCTTTGTTGTGATGAGACAAAGAACCGAGGGGCATACACTCGCCTGACAGTGGAGAGAACGCTTGACTTGCCAAAAGTCACACAGCCAGAAAGTGACTTACCTGGTACTAAAACCATATGTCTTTCTCAAAGGTCTGCTTAGGTAAGAGGGTCTAATTTTAAAAGAAACAGCCTGATATAAATGGAAGGGCCCTCATTTGTGAAGAGTTCACTTTAAGATCAGCAGCCCTCATCCAGAATCTGGAGCTGTATTTGCTTTTGGAAGTGAGTTATTTGGTTCTAAAGTGATTCTGAAATATTTCTTATGGAAAGATTTGTAAATCAAAAGAAGAAAGTATAATTAAAGAAAGAACCTGGGGAGGGAATTCAGCTGCTGTTAACCAGTTGGAATGTTAAAAGCTACTGAACAGTAAAAATTACAGTATAGCTTTTAAACACAGTATAATGAGAGAGTCAATTCCTAGGTAGGTTGATAAGAAGTCCAGGGTTTCTGAGGAGGAGAAGAGGTCTAGGGCTCTCAAGGAGAAAAGGACAAATGTTCTTTTCTACATTGCTTTGTCTTAGTCAGTATAACAGTGTATCTTGCTCGAGGACATATTTCTCCTTAATAAGAACCTTCTGACTAATCCTGTCATCTTAAAATGTATATTATGGGAGTGGGTCTGAAAAAAGTATGCAAGGCCTTGATAGCTAGGGGGACATTCTCTGGCCTCCTTCTGACATCTGTGTCAGAAGCTTTCTCTGTCTCTTTTCAGTTTAATAAAACTCTACTATACAAAAACTCTTGAGTGATCAAGCCTGATCCCTGGTCTAGAAGTTAAATCTTCTTCCTTGGAGATCACGAATCTGACATTGTTCACTGTAAGCTTTCAATAATAGGGATTCCAAATACTGGTATAAAAGACATTTTTGGGCTCATAAAAAATAGGATGATTAAAAATCATCACATACATATATAGACAAATTGCAAGACTCCCCATAAAAATATTTTTACATTCTCATTTGGTAAACTATTTCATTTTGGAATTATTCTAAGAAAATATTGTTTCCTTCTTTCTCAAATATCAATCTATATGTTTAATCTTGATTAATCTGATTATAGGTTTATTCAGCCCTGTGTATTTTTACACATTAATAAGGTGAAAGTATATGTAACTCCTTTCTTCCTTCCTTTAGTCTAGAGTTACATTATCTCCTCTAAGTAGACAAAGACTGGAAAATGTCACAATATAAGATACTTAGATACCACTTATGATTTTGTGTGGAGCCTAGGAGAGTTGCCACCTACACGCATGAGCTCAGAATATAGCAATCAAGATTTGGAAATGGCCTTTTGGTCCAGGTGCCCAGAACAGATAAGATCAAGGTCTTAGGTCTGAGACTTACCTTGTTTTAGATCCCTGGTAATGTTTACCATAGAGCTCTGCTCATTTGAGAACTATTTATTTATTTACTTAGTAAAGCAATATATTCTGTAGGACAGCTGATAGCTTTGCAAACAGCCAAGTTTTTTTTTTTTCCTTTTTTCTTCCTCAGTGAGAACATGCTGGAGTCATGGAATTCTCTCTCCACTAAAGAAAAGGACTAATCAAAGATAACAGGGATGCATCTCAGCTATTGGACTCTGAGAGGACTATTGCTAGCGTGTTCTGATTGTAAAAGGGACTGTAACACACACTCAGTTGCCTCTTAACCAGACTAAGTGAGCTTCATTGTCCATGGGTATCTGGCGCTTTCCACTGACCACTGGAATCAAGACAGACAGAAGGAGAGGATATGAGGATCAGATATACCAGCAAAGCCACAGAGTAAAGAAATCAGTAAGAAATAAGTCAGGAAAACAGGGGAAGCTGTAAAATCAGTGAAGCATAATAAGCAAAAACTAAGAGATCAGCAGCAAGGATAAGGGAAATCATAATCAGGGTGAAAGTCGTGACTAGGTTAAAATCACTTTACCAGACACACTAGGATAAGAAACATATCACAACTGACTTCTGGTTTAAACACAACAAAGTCAGAAATGAAAGACCAGTTTTTAGTTGAGGAGCATATTTCAGTGCCTTTATACCTAGCAGCTACCCCTGATGCCTCCTTTTTCTCTACCTAACTCTCATTCAGACTTTAATTCTCCAGTGTTCAGCTTACTTCCTGCACAAACCTTCACAATGATTTTTTAAGTTGTCTCTTTCAACATTGTACCATTTGTTAGTCTCATTGTTCCACTTTTTTGTTTTAACAATCACTTAGATAAGAAAGCTTTTCGCAAAAATATACAAAAATAAATAACTTACTCTACTTTCAGTTGAAAATCTTTTTGAATTGCTCTTTTTGATCTCTGTCAAGGAAGCTGTTAAACACTTACCAGCGAGTTTCTGTAAGACCATAATCACAGTTTCTTAAACTCAGACACAACTATCTCACTCTTGATCTCTTCTTTCCAACTTTTGGACCTGAATACATTAGTTTAAATATAATGAATATGTCATTTTTCTATCTTACTTTTCAAGACCATTGATGTGATAGATATCAGAATGGAAAGCTTTTTTCATTTTCTACATTATGCTGATAGAGAGGGCTGAAAGGTAAAACTCTAAATGTAATCCAATGTCTCATGAGTATTCAGGACTTAGAGTAGCTGACATTGGCAAGGATTATGGAATGAAAAGCTTTGATGATAGGTCTATAATGAAGATGTAGTTTTATCAGAGAAGATATTCTGCTTGCCTTGCTTCTGTTATCTGACATCTAATCAAACTGGAGCCAGATTTTACCAGGAAAAAAAAGTGTATTTGTAGCACTGGATGTCATCCATTTCCGTAGGCTGAAAAGTGGCCATGATTCCTAGCTGGCTACATCTTTTTCTTTGCAGAGTAAATAATCCCACTTATGTATCTTCTAGGAAATTAACACCATAAATAATACTTGGGTGTTCATACGACTTTTGTTCAAGTAATGATTAAGAACTACAGTTTTCTATTTACTTGAAAATTATATAAAGTTCAAGAAAATAAAATAGTTTTTCTTTGTTGACACTTCCATAAAAAGCTGGAGAAGTAGACCTTATATTTCCTATATATGCTTAAGGTGATGTTTTATTTTTCAAAAGCAATGCTAGTATAAAAAACAAAAGTAATGTACTGAGACCTTATTACTGCCAACAATAACAGAAATAATAGAACTAATGCTTTACATTTTGATATTTCTCAACTTATAGAAGTTTTCATGCCTCATGTGAATCTCACAAAACCTTATGATATAGGCTGCATTTCGATGGGAGAAAAAATTCCTAAAACTTATTGAATGCTTTTGTTGTGTTGGCATATTTGGGGTATTTACAGCTATGCTACCTTTAATTCTTTAAATAATCCAGCAGTGTCATTTTGTAGATTAAGAAAATGAGACTCAAAAAAATTAAGTAATTTTTTTCCCCCGAATACATGGAGAGTAAGTGGAATTCATTTATTCACATGCCCAACACTCTACTCAAAATTACACTTGGATGTATTTGAGTTATCTCAAACTTTATATGTCTCAAGTTGAATTCTTTATTGTCACTATCAATAAAGAATTGATATCTTCATATCACTATCTTCATTTCTCTCTTCTCAATAAAAAGTAATGCCATTCCAAAAATACTGGAATCATAGTTTTTAAAAAAATTTTCCCACGTGCACGCATGCTCAGTCACTTCAGCTGTGTCCAGCTCTTTGCGATGCTATGGACAGTAGCCTGCCCGGCTGCTCTGCACATGGGAATCCTCAGGCAGGAATACTGGAGTGGGTTGCCATGCCCTCTCCAGAGTATCTTCCTGACCCAGGGGTTGAACTCGCATCTCCTGCAGTTCCTACACTGCCAGCAAATTCTTTACGGAGGAGTCACTGGGGAAGCCCTATTTTCCCACATTCCACACCAAGTTCATTAGCAAATATTATTAGTTCTATCTTATTTATCCTGAATCAAACCATTCTTCATGAATTCTGCTTTGATCACTTTAAAACTAGAGTGTTCTTTTGAGAAAGTAAATCATATTATGTCACTTTTGTGCTCAAAACCTTACAATAGCTTGCTCTTCCCCCCAAAGTGTTAGCTGTGGTGTCCAAGGTCCTGCAGACCTGTCACCTGCTCTTCTCTTTCCACGTTCTCGTAGCCCCACCCTGTGCAGACTGGCTGTCCTTCTCGACCAAGCCAAGCGCACACTGCCTCATGCTGTTTGAAAATCCTTCTCACTGGCTGGCTCTTCTCTGAGATATCCACCAAGGCACCACGTTTCATCAGATCTCTGACTGAATGCAATCTTGTAAAAAAGACTTTAATCTATTTCCTACATAGCATCCCAGGTACACTCCCCTTCTTCACTTTAATCTTCTTGTGAGCACATGATCAGCTGATGTAAACTATTTAATTTGTTGTATCATCAATCTCATGTTACTAGCATGGCATCTCCAAGAGAGTACTGACTTCGGTTTGGCTCGTCACTGCACCTCTAGTCCAGAAAACAGTGTCTGGAAAATAGTAGACACTCAATGAATACTTGAAATATCACACATTCAACAAATATTTATTGTCTCAGAAATAAGATCTGATACAAATCTCTAGTGATAAAGATTTGAAGGAGACATCTTTCACTATCTTCTAAAAGAGTTAAATCTAGTAGGTAAAAATAGACATTGATCTTGTAGTTGTAAGAGTACCAGGTGATATTAATAAGACTGAGGCTCTCACAGTGAGTGCGGAAGCAGGCCACAAGTCAGCATACCCTTCATGGAGATATCTGGGAAGGTCTCAGATTTGACTTTGATGTGGATAGACATAAACGAAGATGGCCAGGGAAGAGAATTCTAAGACATGGAAAAGCAAGTACAAAACTGCTGAATAAGCAAACAATACTCATTTGAAAAAGTATTAGAATTTGTAGATGGAACAATCAGGCATATTAAACCAAAAGGAGAGTAGAGGAAAATAAAGCTAGAGAAGACATGCTTCATGCATTCATCTTTTCCCTAAGGACAATGGGATCGGTAGAGACCTGAGACTTTTCAAACATAAGTCTAACATGTGAAGAATGGGTTAAAATATGAAGTATAGATGTGGAAATATAATTTAGGAAGGAACAGCAATAATACAATGTGGTGGCAATGAATATGAAAAAAAGTGGATTTTATAGAAATTATCTGGTTTGAAAACTTTTATTTGAGATAAAAAAAAATATGTTGTGGATGGGTAGTGGTGTTGGAGAAGACCCTTGAGAGTCCCTTGGACTGCAAGGAGTTCCAACCAGTCCATCCTAAAGGAGATCAGTCCTGGGTGTTCGTTGGAAGGACTGATGCTGAAGCTGAAACTCCAATACTTTGGCCACCTGATGCGAAGAGCTGACTCATTTCAAAAGACCCTGATGCTGGGAGGGATTGAAGGCAAGAGGAGAAGGGGACAACAGAGAATGAGATGGTTGGATGGCATTACCGACTCAATGGACATGGGTTTGGGTAAACTCCGAGTGTTGGTGATGGACAGGGAGGCCTGGCGTGCTGTGGTCCACGGGGTCGCAGAGTCAGACACGACTGAGTGACTGAACTGAACTGAACTGAGTGGTGATGGTTACACAACAGTGTAAATGTACTTAATGCCACTAAACTGTTAAAATTGTAACATATACACATTTTATCACAACAAGATTTTAAAAAGAATTTAAACATAGAAAAAAAAGAAAAGCAATAAAATCCTACAAGTGTTTTTTTAAAAGCCAACTTTTAGTTTTTATTAGAAGTGGGGAGTAAGTGGCTATGTAGTTAAGTGTGGTTTGTAGCATTCCATTTTAAGTAGTTAGATGGAGCTGATTTTTAGATACACAGAAAAGAGATCTGAACTGAAAATAGCAATGTAAGAGCTGTTGACAGGGAGTTGAAGCTTTTGGAATAAATGGGATTCTTGTGGAAGAGTATGTAAAATAAAATCAAATAGGAATGTAATGAAAAAGATATAGAAACCAGAAGGATATTTAACAGAATTATAGTATTTCAAGGAGGGAGACGTAGGTGAAATTATACTAACAGGCCATACGATATAATATCTAAGAAATATCTCTTCATTCCAATGCAAAGAGAACATTGGTGATTTTAATAAAACCAGTTTGAGTGGAGTAATAAGCATCTACAATGGAATGGACTGAAAAGTGAATGGGAAATGAAAAAAAAAGAAAAAAACCAGAGGAAAGCATTTAGAGTGACCCCTTTAAGAAGTTGTTATAACATGAGCTAGACAGCACCTTTCATAGCTCACCGGGAGAAGGCAATGGCATCCCACTCCAGGGTTCTTGCCTGGAGAATCCCAGGGACGGGGGAGCCTGGTGGGTTGCCGTCTGTGGGGACGCACAGAGTCGGACACGACTGAAGCGACTTAGTGGCAGCAGTAGCAGAGCTCACCTGAGAGGGACCACCTTCTTCATTAAAAATGGTAGAAGTTCTCTTAGAACTTGGACCAATCAAGTGGGGTTTTGTTTACTATTATTTTTATAGCATAAACAGCTTTTCTGTGAGAAAAACATTCTATGATATCCAACATATTTTTTTAAAGCTTTCAAATTTTACTAAAGTATTTTATTTGGATGTTATCAAGGTGGCATCTTTTAACTCACCTTTTGGAGGACTGTTACCTGACTTCCAGACACATAAGCAGTTTCCTGTTCTCTAAACAATCCATCTATTCTTGTCTCGTGGTGTCTATTTTCTCTGCCAAAGTGAATCTTGATTTCCTTTGCTCCAGGTTGAGAGTTTTCTGCTAGAGGTTCAAGAATGAAGAAAATATGGTTTTTCAGAGATTCCATAAGAGATAGAAACATAAATATATGATTGTAACCCACTGTAAAAAAATGGTGGCATGAGAGAAGTATTTTCACTATAACACCATGTATTATTAAGAAATTGAACTCCTGAAATATAGAACTTGTCTCATGTATCTTTGCAACCTCTTTAGCACAGTAACTATTATGTACATCCAAAGAATTCAAAAATAGTTATTGAACTACTGAATAATTGAAAACATTGATGCAAGCTCTATATTTCTAAATAATGTCATTAAAGCGATACGAGCCTACTTTTTTGGTCACAAATCCATTTTTTTTTTTAATTATCAATTATCCCTAGGTAAGGGCTACTAGGAAGACTAAATTTGCCAAGAAAGCAATTAATTTTAGAGTGCTCAAAATCTCTAGTCCATGTACCTTTACGAAAGACTACACCTTTGGTTTTAATCATCAATACATGGCTCCAGTAAATGGCTCAGTACACAGCTCTGCTTCTCTAAAATAGAAGTATATTTTAAAGGCTAATGATAGAGATCAGAGTATTTTAAAATGCTAATAATTAGGTTGCATTTCAAAATATACTTAGTGTATACCTAATATTAATTTTGAAATACAAATGTTCTGTGGTTGTGTACTGAGGCAGTTTATAAGTCCAGAAATAATTTGATAAAAATCCCATTGCTTAGTATATGTATGGAATCTAGAAAAATGGTACTGATAAACTTATTTGCAGGGCAGGAATACAGACTTAGCCATAGAGAACAGAGTTTGGACACATCAGGGGAACGAAAGCGTGGGATGAACTGAGAGAGTAACATTGAAACATGTACATTACCCTATGTAAAGTAGATAGCTAAGGGGAAGTTGCTCCATACCACAGAGAGCTCCAAGGGATGAGTTGTAGCCCAGTTGGTAAAGAATCTATCTACAATACAGGAGACCCAGGTTTGATTCCTGGGTTAGGAAGATCCCTTGGAGAAGGAATTGGCAACCCACTTCAGTATTCTTGCCTGGGAAATGCCATGGACAGAGAAGCCTGGCAGGCTACAGTCCTTGGGTCGCAAGCGTCAGACACGACTTACAGATTAAACCACCTAAACCGCCACAGAGAATTAAGGCAGTTCTCTGCTACAGCCTGGAGGGGGGGGATGGAGTAAGGGGTGGAAGGGAGGCTGGGGGGGGGGGGGGCATATGTATACTCATGGCTGATTCACGCTATTGTACGGAAGAAGCCAGTACAATAGTGTAAAAAAAAAAAAAAATCCTCCAATTAAAACTAAATGTTTAAAGAATTCCTTTGCTTGAAGTTCATCTGAAGCTCAGATTTATAGAGCATTTACATTTAGAGACTGATAGGAGAAAATGCCTTATATAAAATCCTTATATTTAAATGACCAGTTCAAAGTATTTAGAGAAACAGACTCAATCATGGTTTTTATTCCAAAGGATTGAGGATATTGGATGGGTGATCATTCATTGAGTTCTGATTATACTTCTTATTTCAAGATAAAAGCTCTTAGATGGTGGAATTTTCTGTGTGTTAAACAAAATACACAGGGTAGAAGATACTATATATAGATAATGAAAAAGCATAATAAAATATATTTGAACATAATTTTTAGAGGTAATTTCACATTTCTGTGGACTTTTATCCCCATATAGTTTGCTTGTTTTATTTCTTTTTTAAAACAAAGGCTTAACACAGCATCTCTGTTGTTGATTTTCACAGTTAAACACAAATTAAAGAGAATCTTTGACTCCAAAATTGTCTTCTTAGCTATTATTTTTTAAATTTCTTTTGCCCTTATAGTTCAGACATTGAGAAACAAGATAGCATGATGGTTAAATGGAGATTCTAAAAACCAATTGTTTGGGTTCAGATTCCAGCTCTGCCCCTTATTTTATGACTTTCAGCAAGTATTGCAACCTCTCTGTGATTTGCCTTCCTTATCTGTTAAATAGAAATAGTAATGTCCTGTCTTGGGGTAACTAGAGTTAAATAAACACAAGGAGAATACCATATACACAGCTAACACTCAGCATGTCTGAAGTGTATTGTCACTACAGTTTCTGAGGAAATGATTTTGGACTATTCTAAACACTTTACCTACATTTTCCTGGTTTGATTGTAGCAATTCTAGTACTTGGTAATAGACAATCAACAGTGGATTCAACTTAGAAATATAAAAGAAGCACACAAAAAAAATTAAAATTGATGAAAATATGCTAGTAAACTTTCACTTATTAATGGATGCAGCAATAGTCTCTTGGGCACACCTGCCACCATAATATGTTTAGAGAATAAAACTATATAAGATCTTTGAATTGCAATTTCCACTATTTCAAATTGCAAATTACTTCATCTCTGACACTTGTCACATTCTATGTGTTATGTCTTATTAGGCCATTATCATAGACTGCCAAGTAAGAAGGAAAAAATTCAATTATTTTTTTTTTCTCAAAAGGCTTATTGCAAAGTAAATCTTTGCTATTTGCAGAGTATAATATGTATCTCCCTAGAGTGCAAGGAGGGCAAGGTGGAGTAACAAGCTCTGGCCATTCAATCTATGTAATTAGGAATGGATCCTTAAAAAAAAAAAAAGGTCAAATAATATAAGTTTAAAGAATTTGTAAAAACTTAGTCATACTTTCAGAAGTTTGATGGTAGATTTTTTTCTCTCTCTTTTTGTTGTCAGAAATTAATGTACTAATTTACATTTATTTTTGAAGATTAACACTGGTCCAAGCACAGTGCTTAACCACTATACATTAATTGTCTTTTTTAATACTCAATATAACAATGTTATGTGGTAGGGGCTTCCCTGGTGGCTCAGATAGTAAAGAATCTGCCCACAATGTGGGAGACCCAGGTTCAATCTCTGAGTTGGGAAAATCCCCTGGATAGGGAATGGCCACGCACTCCAGTATTCTTGCCTGGAGAATTTCATGGACTGGCAGACTACAGTCCATGGAGTCACAAAGAGTCGTATACAACTGACTCACACACCTAGCTAATAAGTAGCTAATAAGCAGACATGGGTAAAGTCTCAGTAGTCTGTGTCTAGGGCCCGTGTTCTTAAAATTATGGTATGTTACCTCTTTAGGTATTTATTAACAACAGTCAAACCTCAATTTTTTCTTTAATGTAAAATTATTTTTATTCTAATATTTTGAAAAGTCTTGATTTGAATACAGAGATTTCATGTTCTTTAGATTGCCTGATCTGACTCCAGAACCGAATTCAGATCCTGGTTTTGCTACTGAACAGTTTTTTGAGGTTTGAGTCAATTTATTTAAAGTTGAGGTGTTTTGGTTGGCACATCTGTAAAATATATGTAGTCGTCATGCTTCATACAATTATTGTAAATTTTCAATGAAAAAATAAGTACAAATCATGTAGACCAGAGCATGGAAAAAAGAAAAATTCAATTAATATTAGCTTTTATTAGCAAAAGCAAGAGCTTAGGCTCCGAATCTTATTGTACTAGTTAAACTTGGGTTTGGCTGTGAGTAGAAGAAAACTCAAAATGACTGTGGCTTTAAAAAGACAAAAGTTTATTTCTATTTCATGTAAAAGTTTGGAGATAATCATTTCAGGGCTTATGTATCTTCTGGAACCCAGTTTACTCCATCTTGTTGTTCTGCTAAGTATGTTGTCAGTTCCACCACTGAATTCATAATCAAATTTGGCTTTACCATATCATCTCATCCATCTGCATCCAAGTGAGCAGAGTAAAGAATAAGCTAAAAAAGAAGATATAAAAGGCATAGACTAAGTCTTAAAAGGCGTTTCCCAGAAGTTGAACACACAGAAAAACTTGATCTGACTTCCTTTTGATTAGAATTTAACAGCAAGGCTCAACCAACAGTAAGGAAAGCTGAGAAACATAGTCTTTATTACAGTCATGTGAGAAGGGACAAGAATTTTGGGAGGCCTGTGTAGGTTTTTCTTAAGGAGCTAAAACATAAAAGAGGGGGGGCTTAAACTTTGTTTCAGTGTTGGCTAGAAACTCCTTCTGCCTGATAACATCACTTTTCATACAATGGATTTCATATGATATAACAGGTCTTCTGTATCCTCTTTTATCTTTTTAATAATATTTTTGTCCTAGTTACATGTTTTCTCCTATTATTCTCTCTTTCTCTCTTTTTAAGAAGAAAACCAAAATGCAAGATTTCTCAGTGTGAGGAGGGCAGCACAGAAAGAATATAGTTCTGTTTCTGGTATGGCACACAGAGAATAATGTCTCTTTATCTTAAAATCTCTTGTTCTCAAAAGCAGATGCATTTGGTTAAAAAAAATACATATTTTTTTCCACTTACAAATGATTTTGGAGAATATGGGAAATAGATGAATATTTTTCTATAACCACTACAAATTGTTGAAGTGCTTAGTTCACCAAAACAATGTTACAAAGTGTTGACCTTTTTAGCTAACATCATTTCTTGATACATTTAAATGACCAAACTTTGGTTTTGATAAAACTGTATCAATTGTGTAGCCCACAGACACACTCCAAAAATTGTATTTCTTTTAAATTTTAAGCTTGATATTCATGTGTATGTTGGAAAGGTATGGAGAACACAGGAAAAAGAATAAATTTACAGTGGAGAAATCTGACAAAAAACTTGATTTATAAAAATATCGGAGAAGGCAATGGCACCCCACTCCAGTGTTCTTGCCTGGAGAATCCCATGGACGGAGGAGCCTGGTGGGCTGCAGTCCATCGGGTCGCTAAGAGTCAGACAGGACTGAGGGACTTCACTTTCACTTTTCCTTTCATGAATCGGAGAAGGAATGGCAACCCACTCCAGTGTTCTTGCCTGGAGAATCCCAGAGACGAGGAAGCCTGGTGGGCTGCCATCTATGGGGTCGCACAGAATCGGACACGACTGAAGCGACTTAGCAGCAGCAGCAGTCATGCCACTGATGCAAAAGCTATAAAAACAGACTTGTTTTGGAGAAGGTAGGCATCCATGCAATGTTTCTACTACTCATCCAGAGATAATCTGCAAAGTAAAAGGAAAGAAATTCAGACTCCTCTTGGTTCTGAATTATTCTTGATCATTACAGTTGAAGGAGCAATCTATAAGCCCCTGAAGACAATGTCCAGGTTTCTTTGGGTAGCAAGGTCTCCTGAAAAGGAACTTTAATTGATCACAGAGCAACTATAATTGACATCTAATTACCAGTTTAAAATCTACCTATCCAGACTTAACTGGTTTGTCTGGTTTGATATGCTTGCTGTCAAATCCTAAAGGAAATCAACCCTGAATATTCACTGGAAGGAATGATGCTGAAGCTGAAGCTCCAATACTTTGCCCACCTGATGCAAAGAGCCAACTCATTGGAAAAAAAACTGTGATGCAGGGAAAGACTGAGAGAAAGAGAAGAAGGCAGTGACAGAGGATGAAATGGTTGGATGGCATCACCAACTCAATAGACATGAGTTTGAGCAAACTCCAGGAGATAGCGAAGGATAGGGAAACCTGATGTGCTGCAGTTCATGGGGTTGCAAGAAGTCTGGCATGACTTAATGACTGAGCAACAACAATCCAGAACTGAGAAGATTTTTTATTTGTTGATTTTATTTCCCTCAGCTGTTTCAAAGAAGGAGCAATAATAAATAAATATTATTTTAAAAATATTACAAATGCTAGGAAAAATTGGCCCATTATTGATAGATGAACTTCCTGTTTAAGCAACAACTTCCTGTTTAAGAATTACTGATACTTCTATCTCCAGCATTGCTTGAAAGCTTATTTTTGTTTTTGGTGGCTTGTGTACAACAGAAGTATTAAGTAATTCTGACATGGCTTAATTTATGTTCTGTCACATAATAGGACTGTGTCACCTTTGCCAATTACATCTCTCTATGCCTCAATTTCCTCCTTTATGAAAGTGGGGAAATGAAACTTACCTCATGATGGGCTTCCCTTGTGCATCAACTGGTAGAAAATCTGCCTGCAATGTGGGAGACTTGGGTTCGATCCCGGAGTTGGGAAGATCCCCTGCAGATGGGAAAGGCTACCCACTCCAGTATTCTGGCCTGGAGAATTTCATGGGCTGTATAGTCCATGGAGCCGCAAAGAGTCAGACATGACTGAGTGACTTTCACTTCACATTGCTTCACTTTCATGATGGGGTTATTGTGAAGTATAAATAATATGATGGGTGTAATGTTATTTTCATAGTTCTGGGCATAAAATTGCTGTTCAGTAACTAAAAACTTGAAAAGTACAAATAGGAGGTTGTTTGTTGTTGTTTGGCTTCTAAGTCTTATTCAACTCTTTGCCACCCCATGGACTGTAGCTTGCCAGGCTCCACTGTCTATGGAATTTCCCAGGCAAGAATACTGGAGTGGATTGTGACTTCCTTCTCCAGGGGATCTTCCCACCCCAGGGATCAAACCTGTGTCTCCCTGCCTTGACAGGGGGATTCTTTACCGCTGAGCCACCAGGAAGACACACACATAGGATAAGAGTATTCAGAGTTGATATTTTCAAATAGAAAATCATTCTGGAAAATGAAAAAGAAATAAAGATCCTATGGCTGCCTCATTCGTTACCTATAAAGATAAGAGTATATATTTTTCTTAGATTCAATTCAGTTCAATCACTGAGTCGTGTTGGACTCTGCGACACCATGGACTGCAGCACACCAGGCCTCCCTGTCCATCACCAGCTCCTGGAATTTACGCAAACTCAGGGCCATTGAGTTGGTGATGCCATCCAGCCATCTCATCCTCTCTCATCCCCTTCTCCTCCCACCTTCAATCTTTCCCAGCATCAGGGTCTTTTCCAATGAGTCAGTTCTTTGCATGAGCTGGCCAAAGTATTGGAGTTTCAGCTTCAGCATCAGTCCTTCCAATGAACACCCAGGACTGATCTCCTTTAGGATGGACTGGTTGGATCTCCTTGCAGTCCAAGGGACTCTCAAGAGTCTTCTCTGTGCCGCAGTTCAAAAGCATCAATTATTTGGTGCTCAGCTTTCTTCATAGTCCAACTCTCATATCCATACATGACTACTGGAAAAGCCATAGCCTTGACTAGATGGACCTTTGTTGGCAAAGTAATGTCTCTGCTTTTTAATATGCTGTCTATGTTTGTCATAAATTTCCTTCCAAGGAGTAAGCATCTTTTAATTTCATGGCTGAGAATTGCTAATTTTTGAGAATGAAGACCTTTTAAAATTCAAAACATTTGTAGATTCCCATATCAAAATAATCTGATAAACATTATCATGTCATTATTTGACCATAGTCTATAGTTAGATAACACTTTTAAATATAGTTGTAGTTTATTAACCTGAAAGGCATCTGTTTATATTTTAAAAACTATAATATCCATGTATGCAAAAACTTCTTTCAATCTAGGAGAAAAAAAAATGATGTTTATATGGATTTTTATATAAATTCCTTTCAGTAGCACCAATATCTCTATAAGTACATGTCCTTCTGCTCTGGATCCACTGATTTAAACCATGTATTTTGAGTAACTGGGGGCTTCCCAGGTGGTGCTAGTTGTAGATAACCCATCTGCCAATGCAAGAAATGTAAGAGAGGCAGGTTTGATCCCAAGGTCAGGAAGATTCCCCTGGAGGAGTGCGTGACAACCCACTCCAGTACTCTTGCCTGGAGAAGCCCATTGACATAGAAGCCTGGCAGACTACAGTCCATAGTGTTGCACAGAGTTGGACACAACTGAAGCTACTTAGCACAAAAATATAAAGTCCAGAGGTATGACTGTATTGTCTCGAACAGTGTCATACTCGCTATTTTTATGAAAAAGACTTGCTTTTTCACTGCTGTTTGCATACACTAAGAACTTATCCTTATCCTGGTGTCATCCCTCTAGTATCTTTGATTTAAAAAGAAAAAAAAAGTATAATATGAGACAAAGACTGATTGTCAGCCTCTGAAACATTCTAAATTATTTTTAAAAAGACCCTGAAAAATCAAAGTAGCAGGGAATTCCATTCTGTATTACGATGAAGTAAATCAAGTGTTGACACAAGATATATGCAACATAAGAGAGTAAATAAACTCTCCAGCTCTAGTGACTGTTGAATGCCAATGAGGATTTGTGACAGATACTGATGGTCACAGCTGTCTCTGCTATGCCTAGCCTTGTAAAACAGGATGTCTATATATGGTCTCTATTGCCTGTCAGCCCTTTTGGAGGGCCAGAGACTATAAAGTCAGAGCCTGGTACTGCTGAGGCTTATGAGACACCTGTAGCAGCACTACCCAACCAGCCACAGTGACTGCTTGGCACATATAAATACACGAAGGATGCCTACCCTAGAAGAAATGACAATTTTCTTAATCTGATGAAACAGGAAATAGAATCCAAAAATTAATTGCACTTTTTAAAGGACTTATTTATTCATTGCATGGCTATTTATTCATTTATTTATTATCCATTTATTGCATGGCTGTCCTGGGTCTTCATTGCTGTGCAACGGCCTTCTCCAGTTGCGGTGAGTGGGCCCAGTAGTTGTGGCTCGCAGGCTCTAGAGTGCAGGCTCAGTAGCTGTGACAAGTTACAATAACAGTCATACTTTCTCAGTGGATTTCCCAGCAGCCTGAATTATTCTGGCATTCTATTCTGGGGTAGTTAGGCAGGGAGAGCCGCCTTAGTCACTTGGTTAAAAAAGGAAGTTGGCAGGTTCTAGACACTCAGAAATTACCTTCCTTTTCAGCCAAAGGAAAGGAAAAAAGATGAAAGTGTAGATTGGCTGTTGTGCCACTAAGTTGCACCTTGAGTTGGACTCTAGGCAGATGATCTGGGGAAATACTACCACTTCAACTGGAAAGTATTGTGAGAGGACAAAGAAAACAGAGTTAAATTCCAGGGGAAGAAGCTTGTGAAGACAACAGTAGAAAGAGAGGCAAGGTAGGAGGTGAGCCCCATAGGACACTGATGACTTCCTGATCATTCTCCTTGGAGCTGTGCCTTGTCAACTGGACAGTCTCTCCTGAATAAGCCACAAAATAAATGACAGGATAAACCACAGGATCTATCCTCTAGTTTAAGTCACAGCACACTACATTCGACTTGTAATTGAATACTTTCCAATCATCCAATCCAATGCATTGAGCATCCCTGAGTCTTACTGATCTCTGTATCCTAAGTGGCTTCGGCTATATCTGATTTTCAGTAAGTATTTGTGGAATATTTAAAATATTAGATTGATAAAAAGATAGTTTTAAAAAAATCCTGCTTTATCATTTCTGAAATATATTTTTTAAACCAACTCGATACCAAAATTTATTCTTACTCATTAAGGTTAGGAGCACAGGCACTCTGGCATTCCTGTATGTTCAAATTAAAAAATGCAAATATCTCATTCTCCAATTGCAGAGACCACTAATGCCTGCAGAGTCTTGTACACTACAATGAATGGTTTTTCAATTTGCATAATAAGATTGCAAAACTAATAGTTTTGATTTCTGCTACTTTTCCTGAACTCTTTCAAGTTAAAGAGATTTTGCAAGAAATAAATTGTATTTACTACAATTTAAGGTAGCACTTGGAAAATCTGATTTGTCAGGAACCTATAAAAGTCATAGACTAGAAATATGCAAACATAGAAATATCTTTTTTGTTTAATCTATAGATTTATAGGCACTTTTCAAATGAGAAGCTTTAAATGAATTGTGAATTTTCAAATGTTAGCTATGTGTCAAGTCTCTCCTTGATGGTTAATGATTGTTCCACTCCATACCTAGTGAAAACTAGTTTGCATGGATCCCTCCCATCTAATTATTACATGGCCACAACTTACTTACACTTCCCTGTGCTCCTATTTCTTCATAGTGACATTTCTTATATTATTTCAAATTCCCTGGACTCTCTATTTCATTCATTTCTTCTGCCCAAGTAGGAATGGTATTATCTCACCACTGCAGAGAAACTAAAATGGTAAATATTCAAGGAATTTAGACCTCATTAATAATGCTAAGATATTTTCTTATAATTCTGTTTCACTAATAAAAGCTTGAGAGATTAATACTTAATAATACTGAAAGGTAGGGTCTAGCTGCTCACCATTCAAAAGCCAATAAACAGGCCAGGTTGGTGCAAAGCAAAGTTTGCTTTATTTCAGATGCCAGCAACTGTGGGGAAAGGGAGGACATCTGTCCAAAGGCTGACCCCCACACTCACTTCAGATATGCAGGACGTGAGAGCTTTTATAGACATAGCTATAAAAGCTCTATAGCTTTTATAGAGCTTTTATAGAGGGAGGGGGCTACATGAAGAAACAGCACCATCAGCTCTGACAATAATCTTGAAATTGGTCATCAGTGGTCTGACTAGCATCATCTTGATTGTTTCAGGTATGGTTAATCTTCAGTTCCAGGGTCAGTTGTTTCTATTTCTTTGAGGTCGTTTCTGAGAATTGTGGCAGCTTATGTTGAGAGTACAGTTTTGCCATCATGTAGTGAAATTCTCCCACCTGGTGGGGCTTCATTATCTACAAGACAGCTCTCAGGGTGTGGCTCAGAATATCACCAATGGCCCTTGATCAGGAACTAAAGGTTCTTGACTACGCTTGATGGTTACATTATTATTTGATCTCCTTTGACTGTTTTGCTTTGTTTTTGTGTTTTCTCATTTCTCTAACTAGACTTACTCTTTGACTAAAGTTTTCCGCAGACAAAAGGCAGGCAGAGGACATGGTGGGAAGGCAAGGACCATAGAGTCCTGCTCCATTTCAACATGCCTACTTAATATTAATGTGCAAATCACATAAGACAACCCAGTCTACCTAGGCTAAAATTAAGATAATAACAAGTCAGTGTACAGTAAGGGATTACTTGGGCTTCCTAGGAGGTGCAGTGGTTAAAAAAAAAAAAAAAAAAACCTCACCTGACAGTGCAAGAAATGCAGTGGACGTGAGTTTGATCCCTGGATGGGGAAGATCCCTTTTAGGAGGAAAAGGCAACCCACTCCAGTATTCCTGCCTGGAAAATTCCATGAACAGAGGAGCCTGGTGGGCTACAAGCCATGGGGTCACAAAGAGTCAGGCATAACTGAGCACACACGCACTGCCCTGCAAGGGATAGTTTACTTCCTATATTTTGAACCCTAAAGTACTCATGTGCTGTGCATAGTAGCTCAGTCATGTCCAACTCTTTGCAACCCTGTGAACTGTAGCCCACCAGGCTCATCTATTCATAAGGATTCTCTAAGCAAGAATACTGAAGTGGGTTTCCATGCCCTTCTCTAGGGGATCTTCCCAATCCAGGGGTCAAACTGAGGTCTCCTGCATCTCAGGAGGATTCTTCACCATCTGAGCCACCAGGGAAGCCCAAGAATACTGGCGTGGGGAGGCTACCCCTTCTCCAGGGCACCTTCCCCACCCAGAAACTGAACCAGGGTCTCCTGCATTGCGGGTGGATTCTTTACCAGCTGAGCTATCAGGGAAGCCCAAAGTACTCATCCTTCAAAGTATGCTATGAAGTACTCACATTTAGAAATGTAATCCTTAGAAAAACCATGGCTATATGCCATTCCTTCTAATTCATAGATGAGATCTATGAAGCCAGTTGAACTGTTTTCATAATACAGTAACATTTTTAAATACCCCGTCTTCTCTCTTTTGTATTAAGTATTCTCATTTGTCATTCAACCAGAATTCCAAAATTGTTCACCTTCTTGATGTCACTCAAGCCTTACCAAAGAGTACTTATCATATCCAGAAAAGACAAGCAGCGGAATGATTACTCATACATAATAGGTGTAGGACAGAATGGCACTAACTGTTATGTAAATTATCTACCTCTTTCCTGACAAAGCAATGTCCTAAGCAGATGTGGAATACAGTACATCCTGGAGTTTAACCTAGAACTTCATTTCACTACATAACAATAAAAATAACTTAAATCACATGTCACTACAACTCTGATTGCATGTGTACTTTCTTTTACTAATAGTTCATCTCAAAGTTCATTGATTAAGGTTAGAATAATGGAGACAAAACTCAGAAATTAAACAAAAAAGCAGAATTCTACACATGTAGTATTGTCAGCTATAAATATTGCTTTGGACTTTTCTCAAAACAAAACAATGGATGATAAAAAAAAAAAATTCTCCAGGTTAGGGATCAGCTTCAAAACACTAGCCAATATCCACCATCTGTATTCAGTTGAACCAAATGTTAAACACAAAGTGGTATATAGTATTGAAGAGAAATAAGACACCACTTTTTGGCAAAAGTAAAAGTGTGCATAAAATTGAATTTTCATTTCATTAGTTCAAATTCTTTGTAGTCATCAGCTGATCTTTTGTAAAAACTAATAAATTGTGAACTGGAAGAATATCAAACTGTTAGGTAGTTAGAATAGGAAAAAAGAGTCCAAAATGGCAGTGGCTAAAAGACAAAGAAGGGAAAAGCCATGAAAATAGAACAAAGGAAGGTCCGAGGACCGGAGTGAGGACCAGGTAAAACAAACAGCCTTCCTGGCTAGCCCAATTTACATAGAGCAGACTCAGGGAGAGGAGGAAAAAAGCATATAAAAGGAGGAGGCAAAATTGAGCTTCTCTTCTCTTTGCTCCTTTTGGGTCAGCCCGCCCTCACGCCTTGAGGACGCATTTTCCTTTGCTTGCCAAATAAAACTGAGCTGTAATATGGAGCTGTAACACTGGTCTGTCCATCGCTTCAAATTTTTGCTGCTGCGAGACAAAACCGAGGATATTACACACTCCCCTGACATTTATGGTGCCATGACTTGGATCTAACCTGGCTGAAACAACCTCGGCTCTGCCCCTGCGAGGCAGAGGCCAAGCATAGCAGAAGCCCAACTCAGCGAACACTCCCACGGTGGAAGCTGAACGTGATGAAAACCCAGCACAGTGCAGTGACAAGAAGCCCAGCATGCTAGAAACCGGGAAGCAAAACCAAACTCGGAGGCTCAGTCTCAGATTCCAGAAGACCTCTGGTTGGGGTAGTAAGTCCTCACTCCTATGGCTGGAAGGACATGCGGCTAACAAAATCTTAATTCCTCTACAATCTCTCATTCTTGATTCCTCAAACCCCCTGCGAACAGGTGAGCAGCAGTGGGTGCCCCAGGGTGTCCTGAAGGCTCTACTATCTGCTGTGCATTAGTAGCTGTTGCCCAAGTGGGTGGGCATTCTTCTGCCCTTAATCTTCTTCGTGCCAAGGATCAAGCCAATGAAAACTGTGAGCACAGGTCAGATATTTAGCAGATTTCCTGGCAGGTTATGAAAGGGATTCCTCGGCACATTTTTCCCACTGCTTTTTCCTCCTGTCCTTCAGCTCCTCTCTCCATTTATGCCACTGCTTACAAAATATTGGACAAGTCATCATCTTTCCCTTTCTGAAAGTTGTGCCTGAAACCCTTTACCTAAGATTTACACTCAAACCCTGGTGGCAGGGACTCTGTGCTATGCATAGTCACTCAGTCATATCCAACTGGGACTTGAGCCTGGCCAAAACCCATGGTGCCTGGTTTTAGTACCTAATGAAGCTCAGGCTCTTGAGTTCTCATTGCAAAAAAATTCAGTGAGAGACACATCCATAGGTAGGAGGTGGATTTGTTCAGATTCAGAAAGAAGCACACTCCACAGAGTGTGGGCCATCACAGAGGGGAGCAGCCATGGAAGGTGATGTGGTTAGTTTTTGCAAGCTGGGTGATTTCATATGCTAATGAGTGGGAGGATCATTCCAACAATTAGGAAACCACCCACTCCTCAGTCTTTTGACAATGCCTTGGAACTGTCCTGGCCCCTCTCTGTGTCATTTAGCTCCGCAGACTGAGGATCAAGGTTTAGTTGTATTTGACTTGCCATCCTGGACCCATTTGATTTTAATCAGCTTATGTTATGCTCTTGGCCTATGTCATTCTTTCAAAAGTTGTGCCCTGCCTGCGTCCCTCCTCTTTCATGCTCTTCCTGAGCCCTGTTCAGACCCACAATGTTGTCTCTACAATTTTCTGGAGGGACAACCAGAAAACAGCTGGCCCTTGGGAGAAAAATACTGTGTAACATCCAATCCCTCTAGATATTTGGGGCTTCATCTTTCATGTTTCCTACATGCGCAACAACAGCATCTCTCAGTGAGCCCACTAGGGTGGGTGACGGGCACACAATGCCTGCTGGAAGTCCATCTGTTGGTGGCATCTCTTCAAGGGCAACTGGGCTTCCAGGGACGATGGTCGCCATTTTGGCAGTCAGTCCTGCAGGCCGTTTGGGTCCAAACCCTTGCCACCTTCTCCTAAAGTTACAAACAAACCCCCGGATCAAATCTCCACTCCACTTTTTTGGAACATCTGGTCTATTGTCTCTTATCAATTTGTTTTTAAGCCACTTACTAACTCCTACAATCAGGACCCTGCCCCCTTGTAGGCAACATTGCTCCACCTAGCTTATTACTAAAATATTCTTAATGTCCCTAACAGGACCAGATAACCCACTCCTTTGTCATTACTTCTGTTATTACCTAGAGTGGGTCTATGACAATGAGATGTTTACCATTGGATACACCCTAAACTGCTCTTATGGAGGACTAGGGGAAGAAATCAGTGACTTACATTCCCTCAGAGCAATAAAAGGATAAGGCTTATGGCTGTTTCATCAGGTTCCCAATCTCAGGAAACAGACTTGGATTACTTTACATCATGGTATCTATTCACATCCACAGTGGACAAACCAGAAATGAATTAAGATGACAACCCCTTAATCCTACCTAGCACTGGTCATGCTGGAGACCTTGGGGACACCCAACTCCAGCCTGGGGATCCCAGGAGGTCGGCCTGCCTAGGGATCTGGTCCCTGGGAGGTTGTCACGCCTCAATCTGCTCAGGGATCTGCCAGTCCAAGGGTCCCAGGAGGTCAACATGCCTCAACCTGCCCAGGGATTCAATTCTTGGGAAGCTGAAATGACTCTACCTGCCCAGGGATTCAATCTTCAGGAGGCTGTCATGCCTCAACATACCTGGGGATCTGCACCCTGACCAGGGATGCCCAGCTCTCAGGTTCCAACAGTACTGGGTAGGATAAGATTCAGAAAGACTTACCCCTTAGGAAGCCCACCATTGAAATAGAAGGAAGCCTTATAGTTGTGGGACTGTGCCAGGTCTCACCAATAACTCAGGAGTACAACAAGAACCCCATTGCCTTTCTGGGAAGTCTATAAGAGGCCCTCCACAAGTTTACCAATATGGCCTTAGACTTTTACAAGGGACAGGTGATTTTAAAGGACAAATTCCTGTTCCAACGTGCATCAGACATCAGGATACAGTTACAACAGTCCCAGCAGCCAGTCTCTGCTGCCTCTTTAGACATGGTGGTCCAGGCAGCCAAAGTATATTTTATAACAGAGAATAGGAGAGGGAGGCCAAGACCCAGGAAAGAGACAGACAAGGCATGCCTGATGCTGGCCGCCCTCCGGGGAAGCCCTATGGCAAACCCTGAGTCCTTGAAGGACAGGCAGAGGGCAAATGCCTAATCTGTAAACAGGAGGGACTTTGGGCCAAAAAGTGTCCAAACCATGACAAGTCTCCTAAAACAACTTGCCACAAATGCCTTCAATTGGGACATTGGCCAACACTCTGCCCTTGGGACCCAAAGGCCTCAAAATCAGGTGCCAAGCCTTCACTCATGATGGTTCAACAGGACTGAGGTGGCCTGCGCCAGCCAGCCCACCTGTTACAGTTTACCATCATGGGGCTGGAGCCAAAGGAGCAACTGGATGTGGCAAGTAGGTCCAAGTATTTCTTGGTTGATGTAGGGGTTACCTACTCTGTCCTGACCTTCTACTCCGGAGACTTCTCCTCCCAAACATGTACCATTTTGGGTGCTACAGGAAAAACAATTACAAGAATATTCACCTGAGGACTTCTTTGTTGCTGGGATGGACAAATATTTTCCCACCAGTATCTGGTGGTCCCTGAGTGTCCCACTACCTTATTGGGAAGAGATATTTCCCTTCCTTTGAAATCTTGCAGGTATTGCAGTTGTGATACAACATATTTTAAAACTCTCTTTTGGGGGCAATTGTGCGCTAGTTCGAGCATTCTTTGGCATTGCCTTTCTTTGGGATTAGAATGAAAACTGACCTTTTCCAGTCCTGTTGCCACTGCTGAGTTTTCCAAATATGCTGACATATTGAGTGCAGCACTTTCACAGCATCATCTTTCAGGACTTGAAATTGCTCAACTGGAATTCCATCACCTCCACTAGCTTTGTTTGTAGTGATGCTTTCTAAGTCCCACTTGACTTCACATTCCAGGATGTCTGGCTCTAGGTGAGTGTGAGTGATCACACCATCGTGATTATCTGGGTCATGAAGAACTTTTTTGTACAGTTCTTCTGTGTATTCGTGTCACTTCTCCTTAATATCTTCTGCTTCTGTTAAGTCCCTACCATTTCTGTCCTTTATTGAGGCCATCTTTGCTTGAAATGTTCCCTTGGTATCTCTAATTTTCTTGAAGAGATCTCTAGTCTTTTCCATTCTATTGTTTTCCTCCATTTCTTTGCATTGATCGCTTAGGAAGGCTTTTTTATCTCTCCTTGCTATTCTTTGGAACTCTGCATTCAAATGGGAATATCTTTCCTATTCTCCTTTGCTTTTCACTTCTCTTCTATTCATGCCTATTTGTAAGGCTTCCTCATACAGCCATTTTGCTCTTTTGGATTTCTTTTCCATGGGGATGGTCTTGATTCCTGTCTGCTGTAAAATGTCACAAACCTCTGTCCATAGTTCATCAGGCATTCTGTCTGTCAGATCTAGTCCCTTAAATCTATTTCTCACTTCCACTGTATAGTCATAAGGGATTTGATTTAAGTCATACATGAATGGTCTAGTGATTTTCCCCACTTTTTTCAACTTAACTATGAATTTGGCAATAAGGAGTTCATGATCTGAGCCACAATTAGTTCCTGGTGTTGTTTTTGCTGACTATATAGAGCTTTTCCATCTTTGATTGCAAGGAATATAATCAATCTGATTTTGGTATTGACCATCTGGTGATGTCCAAGTGTAGAGTCTTCTTTTGTGTTATTGGAAGAGGGTGTTTGCTATGACCAATGCATTCTCTTGTCAGAACTCTATAACCCTTTGCCCTGTTTCATTCTGTACTCCAAGGCCAAATTTGCCTGTTACTCCAGGTGTTTCTTGACTTTCTACTTTTACATTCCAGTCCCCTATAATGAAAAGGACATCTTTTGTGGGTGTTAGTTCTAGAAGGTCTTGTAGGTCATCATAGAATCGTTCAATTTCAGCTTCTTCAGCATTACTGGTTGGGGAATAGACTTGGATTACCGTGATATTGAATGGTTTGCTTTGTAAACGAACAGAGATCATTCTGTTGTTTTTGAGATTGCATCCAAGTACTTCATTTCAGACTCTTTTGTTCTCTATGAGGGCCACTCCATTTCTTCTAAGGGATTCCTGCCCACAGTAGTAGATATAATGGTCATCTGAGTTAAATTCACCCATTCCAATCCATCTTAGTTCACCGATTCCTAGAATGTCAATGTTTACTCTTGCCATCTCCTGTTTGACCACTTCCAACTTGCCTTGATTCATGGACCTAACATTCCAGGTTCCTATGCAATATTGCTCCGTGAACTTCCAGGTATTCAAGCTGGTTTTAGAAAAAGCAGAGGAACCAGAGATCAAATTGCCAACATCTGCTGGATCATTGAAAAAGCAAGAGAGTTCCAGAAAAACATCTACTTCTGCTTTATTGACTATGCCAAAGCCTTTGACTGTGTGGATCACAATAAACTGTGGAAAATTCTTCAAGAGATGGGAATACCAGACCACCTGACCAGCCTCTTGAGAAACCTGTATGCAGGTCAGGAAGCAACAGTTAGAACTGGACATGGAACAACAGACTGATTCCAAATAGGAAAAGGAGTACATCAAGTCTGTATATTGTCACCCTGCTTATTTAACTTATATGCAGAGTACATCATGAGAAACACTGGAATGGAGGAAGCACAAGCTGGAATCAAGATTGCCAGGAGAAATATCAATAACCTCAGATATGCAGATGACACCACCCTTATGGCAGAAAATGAAGAAGAACTAAAGAGCCTCTTGATGAAAGTGAAAGAGGAGAGTGAAAAAGTTGGCTTAAAGTTCAACATTCAGAAAACTAAGGTCATGGCATCCATTCCCATCACTTCATGACAAATAGATGGGGAAACAGTGGAAACAGTGGCAGACTTTATTTTGGGGGGCTCTAAAATCACTGCAGATGGTGATTGCAGCCATGAAATTAAAAGACACTTACTCCTTGGAAGGAAAGTTATGACCAATCTAGACAGCATATTAAAAAGCAGAGACATTACTTTTCCAACAAAGTCCATCTAGTCAAGGCTATGGCTTTTACAGTAGTCATGTATGGATATGAGAGTTGGACTATAAAGAAAGCTGAGCACAGAAGAATTGATGTTTTTGAACTGTGGTGTTGGAGAAGACTCTTGAGAGTCCCATGGACTGTAAGGAGATCCAACAAGTCCATCCTAAAGGAGATCAGCCCTGGGTGTTCATTGGAAGGACTGATGTTGAAGCTGAAACTCCAATACTTTGGCCACTTGATACGAAGAATTGACTCATTTGAAAAGACCCTGATGCTGGGAAAGATTGAGGGCAAAAGGAGAAGGGAACGACAGAAGATGAGATAGTTGAATGGCATCACCGACTTGATGGGCATGGGTTTGAGTGAACTCTGGGAGTTGGTGATGGACAGGGAGGCCTGGCGTGCTGTGGTTCATGGGGTCACAAAGAGTCAGACATGACTGAGCGACTGAACTGAACTTTGGGGGCAAACTAACTATTTTTACCAGCCACTAAGTAAAACAACTCCTGAATGATAGAGGCCATTTATGTATGTCTGATCAAATGAGCCTCAGATATCAAGTAGTGGTGATGGAAAATCCAGGCCAGACTGTATCCCCTTGTGAGGTTATTAACCCAGCCACCCTCCTGTGTACCCCTGAGGGCGCTCTCCCCTTTCACTCTTGCCCAGAAACTTTGGATCATTGGACAAAACCCCGAGAGGGATTGTCAAAAGATCCTCTGACCAACCCTAAGGAAATCTGGTACACTAATGGAAGCAGCTTTGTGTTGGATGGAAAAAGAAGAGCTGGATATACAGTAGTCTTCAATTTTGAGACCATAGAGACTAAACCTTTGCCACCATGTACTTCAGTCTAATTAGTTGAGCTCATAGCCCTAACTCGAGCTTTAGAGCTGGGAAAAGGAAAAAGAGTAGCCATTTACATTGGCTCTAGGTATGCCTTTCTGGTTCTACATGCACACGCTGCTATTTGGAAAGAGGCCACTTGACCACCCGAGGATCCCCAATCAAATATGGTGATCAATTCCTTAGGCTCTTGGAGGCAGTCCATCTGCCTGCTGAGGTTTCAGTCTCCCACTGTAAAGGACAACAGAAAGGGAGCATGGAAGTGGCATGAAGGAGCCAAACAGCTGATCAGGCAGCTAAGAGAGCAGCATTACAGAACCATGACCTAATAGGGATTGCCACCTGAGTTCCACAGACTAATTTGCCAGAAACTCCTTCATATACTGAAGGTGAGACTCTTAAAGCTGAGAGTGAGGACTTTCAAGAAGATTATATGGGGTGGTTCCAAAAGGAGGAACTCCTTTTTCTGCCTGGGACCCTCCAATGGAAGTTGGTTAACTCCTTACACACCACCACTCATTTAGGGGGAGAAGCCCTCCAAAGATTACTAGGAACAGGCCTCCAAATGACTATAAGGCAAGTGGTCTCTTCTATCCCACTTTCCAATTAAACAACCCACAAGGAGCTCCATGGGTTGCAAAGAGTCGGACACAACTGAATGACTGAACTGAACTGAACTGAACTGTAGGAGTTCAAAGACCCCAGCTGGCCCAGCCCGTCCAACAGTATGGGACCTACCCAGGAGAGAGGACTGGCAGATGGACTTCACCCAGATGCCAGTTTCTCAAGGGTATAAATACCTACTAGACATGATAGATACATTTATAGAATGGATTGAAGGTTTTCTCACCTGGACTGAGACAGCTGAGGAGGTGGTAAAGAAAAAACTGCTTCATGAAATCATTCCAAGATTTGGTCTGCCCAGGTCATTACAAAGTGACAATGAGACAGCATTTACTTCCAAGGTCACCCAAGGAGTCTCTAAAGCATCGGGCATTACTTATTACCTCCATTGTGCCTGGAGGCCTCATTCTTCAGGAAACGTAAAAAGAGCCAACCAATTCTTAAAATCAGTGATAAAAAGGTAACCCAGGAGACAGCCCTTGGATAGAAAGAGGCTTTACCAATAGCTCTTCTCCGCACCCATACTGCCCCTAAGGAACAGGTTGGTCTTAGTCCTTATGAGATGCTACATGGGAGATCTTTTGTTTATGTCAATGACCTCTTCCTCGATATAGAGGCTCAGTCCCTCCAGTCTTATACCACAGCCATTGGGCAATTCCAACAAGATATATGCTTGTGGGGTGTCAACCATGACCCAAAAGATTCTAAAGAGCCACCACTATATGCTCCAGGGACCCAAGTCCTAATTAAAGTCTGGAAGGGTGGGTCCCCAAAGGCTCAGCTCCAGCCCACATGGAAGGGCCCCTACCCTGTAATACTTTCTACCCCCACAGCAGTCAAGGTACCAGGACATGACTCCTGGATTCACTACTCATGAGTCAAGCCATGGAAGAAAACAGAAGAGGACACTCAATACACCTGTGAGCCCCTGGGAGATCTCAGATACCTATTCAGAACTACAAATGAGTGCCATTCTAATAAACACCCCAAAATCAAGTTTCTGGGGATAGGCTTTATCAGGGCAACTCTAAAGAGCCAACACAGCTTAGCAGGGGTTGTACTCCAAAATAGACAGGAGATAGGTCTCCCGATCCCTGAATAAGGAGGAACTTGATCCATCTTGAATGAGATGTGTTGTTTCTGGGAAAATACCTTCAGCCAAGTTTAAAAAGTCTCACAGTCCTAAAAAAAAAAAAAAAAAAAAAAAAATTCAAATCCTACAGGATCTCAAAGAACAAGCTGGAGAGTTTTTGGGGTGGCTACAATCTCTCTTTGGGGGATCCTTCTCTGGGCAAGTGGGAATTTGGAGTTGGCTAATGCCCCTACTAATCCTTGTTATCACCGTATTGATATTGCTTATGATTGTGCCATGTATTATTAATTGTCTAACCCATTTTGTCTCTTTCCAGGTCAACAAGCTACAGCATGCAGTGCCAGTTCAACAAAGATAAATAAAATTACAACCGACCACAGAAACTATCAGTCACACTTAGATGGACACCACTGTAAGGATTCTGAGGCTTGAGACTAGCAAGAGGGGGAGGCCCAATGTCCCTCACCATCCCAGTTCAGCAGGAAGTAGCCAGAGAGACCTCAATGCCCCTATTCCCAAAGAATTGGGCCTCCCATCTCTTGAGGGGGGAATGTTAGGTAGTTAAAATAGGAAAAAGAGTACAAAATGGCAGTGGCTAAAAGACAAAAACAGGAAAAGCCCAAGAAAATAGAACGACGGAAGGCCCAAGGACTGGAGTGGGGACCTCAGGTAAAACAAACAGCCCTCCTGGCTAGCCCAATTTACATATGCAGGCTCAGGGGAGGAGAAAGACATAAAAAGAGGAGCCAAAATTGAGCTGGGGGCATCTCTTCAAGTCTTTTGGGCCAGCCCACCGTCTTGTCTTGAAGATGTATTTTCCTCTGCTTGCCAAATAAAACTGAGCTGTAACACAGAGCTGTAACACTGGTCTGTCCATCGCTTCAAATTTTTGCTGCAGTGAGACAGAACCAAGGAAATTACACACTCTCCTGACAAAACAAATATCAAACATTCTTAGGAACAATAGTTACATGTTCAGTAAATAAAATTGCATTTGGTGGTTTTTCTGAATAGAGATATTCACAGAAAGAGTGCCTGAGCTCTCACTTGCTGTCACTGGGCTGTTTGAAACAGGAACTGTCATATGTGCATAGTTAACATTTTTCAAATTTATGGACTTCTAATAAGACTGTAACCTTCAAACAACACTTAAAATAAATTCAACTTTTTCCTGCTGGACACAGTTTATCATTTTCTAGAAAAAGTATAGTCACACAGAAAGGATTTTATTAGAAGGATTCAGTTGAAATAGAGATGTTGCAGACTTCAGGAGAAAAGGAGGAAAAAGACCAAGTTTGAAATAATAATACTATCCCTCAGGTCAGGCATTTCCTGTCAGTTAATGAATAACTGAGTCAGAGAACCCCAAGGCAAAGCTTACTTCTTAAACAGCATTGTGTATGGCTGATAAGGGTTTTCATATTGACATTTTCTGTGGTTTCCCACTGGTCTCTTTTTAAAGCTATGGTTCCTATTGATCCACATCCCTCTGTTCCCTTTTAGATATTCTTCTTAAGAAATATGCTTTCATAGATTTGTAAATGTGTGCACAAGGAGAAAAACATGACCTCAGGAAAACATCATGGAGCAACAGTAATAGGTCTTATGCAAGATATCTGCCATTCTCTGGAGAATGAGGATTGAAAGTGAAGAGGGTGGGGAGAGATACAATAAGCCTGCATTATAAACCCCAAATTAAAAAGGATATGTTTCATGAATAATAACACTTTTAAATTTTCTTGTATTATTTCTTAAAAAGGATTGGGGGATAACTGAATGTAGGGCTTTGGGCCCTATGCCGGCTGTTCTCACTATCATATTTTCATATTTTGAAAGAGTTGCAAAGAGTTACAAGCAAGCTTTTTCCAAATATTTGGAATGGGGGCTAATTTATTGATGGAATCTGGAAGCCACTAAACAGGTCGGTGGCCTAATATAATTTTTAAATTGTTCTAAATTCCTCATATTCTAAAATATAATAATTATATACATAAAGGTAACATGCAATAAACACCATGTATTCTCCTTTTTCCATATTAGCCCTTCTCAGCAAGCAATTCTCTCTCTCTCTCTTTTTTTTTTGAAGAAATCCCATCAATTGGTTGAGAAAGAAACCTCTCTTAGATTTTGCTCACTTCTATGCAGCCTCAAAGTAGGCTGGGTGGTATAGTGCAATAATTAGCATGGACAAAGAGAAAAACCAGTTTGGCTGACTGATAGAACTGTACTGCATTTCTAAGCCTAGTATGGAGGCTAAAAAAGAAATTTTAACCATGGAGGTTAAAATATATGTAGACAGCATCATCGACTCAATGGATGTTAATTTGAGCTAACTCCAGGAGATGGTAAAGGACAGGAAAGCCTGGAATGGTGCAGTCCATGGGATTGCAAAGACATGGACATGACTCAGCAACTGAATGACAACAATGCAATTTTTAGAGATTTCCTTGTGCACTATACAATTTAAAGTAATGCTTTATAATTCATAGAAAGGATTGTTGTGAAGATTAAATGGGATACTACATGTAATGTTCTTATCATAATGTCTTATACAAAACACTCATTAAATATTTGGACTGGTATTAGGAATGTCCATTCATAAGCTAAGGTGCCAAACGGTCAATTTTTCCATTTTTCACTAAGAAAATTCCATTTCTTTTTTGACACTCCCATCCCAATACCAACCTGCCAGGATGACCGGACCTTTGACTTCACTTGATATCTGTGGTTTAGTTTCCATCGTGTTGCCACAGTCCCAAAGTTTAATCCTATTCAGATGCTTGGGAGGGAATTCAGTAGCTGGAAGCATTAGGTGCTTGGTTTCTCTTTCACGTCAGTCAGTTCAGTTCAGTCACTCAGTCGTGTCTGACTCTTTGCAACCCCTTGGACTGCAGCATGCCAGGCTTCCCTGTCCATCACCAACTCCCAGAGCTCATTCAAACTCATGTCCTTGGAATCGGACCATCTCACCCTCTGTCATCCCCTTCTCCTCCTGCCTTCAATCTTTCCCAGTATCAGGGTCTTTTCCAATGAGTCAGTTCCTTGAATCAGGTGGCCAAAGTATTGGAGTTTCAGTTTCAGCATCAGTCCTTCCAATGAACACTCAGGACTGATTTCCTGTAGGACTGACTGTTTGGATCTCCTTGCAGTCCAAGGGACTCTCAAGAGTCTTCTCCAACACCACAGTTCAAAAGCATCAGTTCTTCAGCGCTCAGCTTTCTTTAGGTTAGAACAAAGGGCATTTTACATAGGTTGCTATTAAAAATGTTCTTCATTCTATTGCTCCAGAATCCTGAAATTCAATGTTTCTATTGCTGTTTCTATGTAGTCCATGGGACTTGGAAATGACTGTATTGCTACTTATATGCCAAGTATATGACTTGGGTATCCCATCTGACGTGGCATATCATATAGTCATCATTTGGGTCTTGTTATTTCCATGGCACCATCGGGGGCAGCAGGCTATTAGAACCAATAACTCTCAGGACCAGATATCTCAATCTGTCTCTGCTCTTCTCTCTCTCTTCTCTCTCTCTCTCTCTCTCTCTCTCTCTTTCTTCACAGCCAGGGGAAGAAAAATCTCTTGCTAATTAATCTGTTGGAGACTGATATCAATCCTCTCAGTTTCCTGCTGAGATCATTTGTCTAATAATTGTCTTTGGCTTTTGAAACCAAAATATTAAAATATGGAAACTTTAAGGTAAATTTGATTTTCTACCCTGTCTCTCCCCCATTTATTATCCTACGAAAATTATTTGTAGTAATTATTCTGGACATGAGCTGATAGAAAAATCAGAAACTCTTTGGAGCTTTGACTAGTTCTAACCCAGACATACCTTGTCAACTATGTTCTCAACTAAGTAGAGATCAATTCTATCCTCTAGCATTGTCTGAGCTCTTTTTATCTAATCACCTCATCCTTAACTTGAAGGTGAAAGTAGAATGGGCTGTATGTAACTGTAGCCCACCAGGCTATTGGTGTCATTCTTCAGGCATGGATATTGAAGTAGGTTTTCATTCCTTTCTCCAGCGGATCTTCCCATCCCAGGGACTGAAACTAGGTCACCCACATTGTAGGCAGACTCTTTACCGTCTGAGCTATCAGGGAAGCCCTCTCATCCCTACTTGGCTGTGTTCTTTTTCTTTGAATTATCTTCCCACTCCACTTCACCTTTAGGCTTCTTATTCTATTGTCATCATTCATCGTTTGGGGGGAAGTACTGATCAGCCCTGATGGAAGAGTTCCATGGGGCTAACGATGACTAAGGCTATCTTTTTTCTTCTTTTTTAATTGGAAGAAAATTGCAATACAATGTTGTGTTGGTTTCTGTCACACAACAATGCAAATCAGCCATAATTATGCATATATCACCTTCCTCTTGAGCCTCCCTCCCCTCTCTCTATTCCCGCCCCCGCCCCAGGTCATCACAGAGCCCCAGGCTGGGCTCCCTGCTTTATATAGCAACTTCTCACCAGGTATCCATTTTACTCATGGTAGTGTATGTGATGGCAATGCTTCCAGCTATCTATTTTACTCATGGTAGTGTATGTGATGCCAATGCTTCCAGGTATCCATTTTACTCATGGTAGTGTATGTGATGGCAATGCTTCCAGCTATTTATTTTACTCATGGTAGTGTATGTGATGCCAATGCTTCCAGGTATCCATTTTACTCATGGTAGTGTATGTGATGCCAATGCTTCCAGCTATCTATTTTACTCATGGTAGTGTATGTATGTATGTAGACACTACTTTCTCAATTTATCCCACTCTCTGCTTCCTCTACTGTGTCCACAAGTCCCTTCTATACATCTGTGTCTCCATTCCTTCCCTGCAAATAAGTTCATCAATACCATTTTTCTAGATTCCATACATAGGCATTAATATACTATATTTATTTTTCTCTTTCTGACTTCACTCTGTATAACAGGCTCTATGTTCATCTGCCTCACTAATTGTTGTTGTCCAGTAGCTAAGTCATGACCAACAATTTGTAATGCCATGACGGCAGCACATCAGGTTTCCCCGTCCTTCACCAGCTCCCAGAGTTTGCTCAAACTCATGTCCATTGAGTTGGTGATGCTATCTAACCATCTCATCTTCTGTTACCCCCTTCTCCTGTCCTCAGTCTTTCCAAAAATCAAGGTCTTTTCCAATGAGTTGGCCAAAGTATTGGAGCTTCAGCCTCAGCATCAGTCCTTCCAATGAATATTCAGGGTTGACAATTCATCACCTTGCCTTATTCAGCATTTCTAGAGATTGCCAGCATCTCTTGGCTCATAGCTCCTCTCTTTCAGCATCCAAGAAGCAAAAATATATTGAGTTCTTCTCATATCACATCTCTCTTCCTTCTCCTTCATGTCTCATCTTTCTAACCCAGCCTAGAAAGTTGCCCATGTTGCAATTCAGTTCAGTTCAGTCGCTCAGTCGTGTCCAACTCTTTGTGACCCCATGGACTGCAGCACACCAGGCCTCCCTGTCCATCACCAATTCCCGGAGTTTACTCAAACTCACATCCATCGAGTCGGTGATGCCATCCAGCTATCTCATCCTCTGTCGTCCCCTTCTCCTCCTGCCCCCAATCCATCCCAGAATCAGGGTCTTTTCCAGTGAGTCAACTCTTTGCATGAGGTGGCCAAAGTATTGGAGTTTCAGCTTCAGCATCAGTCCTTCCAATGAACACCCAGGACTGATCTCCTTTAGGATGGACTGGCTGGATCTCCTTGCAGTCCAAGGGACTCTCAAGAGTCTTCTCCAACACCACAGCTCAAAAGCATCAATTTTTAGGCGCTCAGCTGTCTTTATGGTCCAACTCTCATATCCATACATGACCACTGGACAAACTATAGCCTTGACTAGATGGACCTTTGTTGACAAAGTAATGTCTCTGCTTTTTAATATGCTCTCTAGGTTGGTCATAACTTTCCTTCCAAGGAGTAAGTGTCTTTTAATTTCATGGCTGCAATCACCATCTGCAGTGATTTTGGAGCCCCCCAAAATAAGGATTTTATAATTAGATTGGACCCCACCAGAAAATCCAAAAAGATAACATTATTATTCAAGGTGCACATCTTTGTCTATTCACATCTGCAAATTCCCTTGTCATGTAAGGTTACACATTTACAGATTTGGGTGCTTAGGGTTTGGATATCTTTATAGAACCACTGTTCTGTATATCACAATTTATTTCCTAATATTTTTATGACTTTTATAGCTATTTTCAGCAGAAGAGCTGGTCCATTACTAAGTATTCCATCATGACCATCATGTAAAGGTAGAAAATCTATTTGTGGGAAAGTTTTATGTGGTATAAACCTAAACTCATTATTTAAAAATTAAAAGCAGTGTTTTAGATTTCAAAGGAATACCTTACTCATACTCAAATATAATACATTTCTCTTGTTTAGCATTTTACATATTTGGATATTATTTTGAGAAAGTTATATTTTATAATTTGAAAAACATGTACGTTAATATATCTCACTTCATCAAGAAAGACTGAAATAATGAGCATCAAAAACTGTAAAACTCTTTAAAATTAGCATATTCTAAAGCAGAGGAATAAGGAATGATTGTAAGCTGTGTTTATGTTGATGTTACAAGACATTATTCTGTGTACCAATAGACAGAGATAGTCACCATTTTTGTCACGCTCTATCTTGCATTGCAATAGTTTTGAATTATGCAAAGACTTTGGCAAGGCAGACTTTAGCATAAAATCTAACTGCCTCATATGAGTAAAACACTTTGTTACCAAGATTATTGCCAAATATGGTACAGAAAATATCTGAAACACAAAGTTAAACATAAATAAAAGTAAAATTATTTAATAAAGTTATAACAAACATTTTACACTGAAACTGTTTCAAATGCTCGATTAGTGAATTGAAGTAGGGAGAGAGATTGCAAAACTCCTTGAGAAATATGTGGCAAGGTAGAAAAGGGAAGCTAACAGAAAAGTTTACAGTGGTTAAAAAGTTAGGAGATGTTAGCATGTTAATACCTACCAAGAAGATACATAACCGTAGCCTGTCAGGCTCCTCTGTCCATGGATTTCTCCAGGCAAGAATACAGAACTGGCTTGCCATTTCCTACACCAAGAATAAAATACAAGATTATATTAAACATAAATACAACATATCAAAGGACAGAAATATAAAGATATCAGTCAAATTTGTGCTGGAATTAAAACATTTTCTTATATTGAACAAGCTAAATGAACTTAGAAAACAATGATGTAATAACAAAAATAGAAAGTTTCAGTTATCTTAAACATATAGTATAATTTCTTTCCAAAAATAGTCTGGAATTACTCTTAATGTTATTTAGCAAGACACTAAGGTGTTTTACTAAATTACAGAATAAATATCATACTCTGGACTTCTAGAAATTGCAAATGAAGCAGTAGGAGTAGCAAAAGGCAGGAGGATAAACTATCCATTGTTGCCCTTGACATGTAATTAATGTAGAGTTTTATGATTTACAAAATACATTCATAATCCTTTCTTTTTTACAGCTCTATGAGATAACAAGGAAAGAAACAGCTTAGTAGTATTTGAAGTTTAGAGAGAACTGTTTTCTTTGTTTCTGGGTACATTTTAAACTTCTAATTCTTTGCTTTCAAATTCTGATAATATTGGATGGAGTCAAACCTGAAGGAAATGTTCCTTGCTCTACTTCCTAAAACCATGCAAGAATAAAGTCAGAAATGCCCATAACGTAACTAATCAAATGAATACAAAAGCAGCAAAGAGCAGAACACGCCAGTATTATCGAATAGCATATTCGATGTTATCAAGGCACAACAGGTAAAACTTTTTACAAACTTGTCTATGTATGCCAAAGAAATCTCCTACCTGTGTTATAAGTGAGACTACCTAAACACTGAAGCTATTATAAAACTCAGTTTCATATTTTAATTAAGAAGCTCGATGTTCTCTTTGAAAATCTCTGCTAGCAAGCTAGAAACTCCTCACATAGTGATTGGATTATCTATTTGGAGAAAAGGGATAAAGGATACAATGTGCAAAATAAGTTGACCTAATTACAGTTACTTGGGTTAAATCCATGAATCCATTCTATGTTTTAGCAGAGCCGGTTCTCTAGGAAATCTTAAATCTGACAAAGTTCCTCTAAGGAATTCTTATCCTGATTTGATCCAGATTCAGGGCAAGAGTTGTGTTTTATCTTTCCTCTTGTTTGTTTGTTTGCTTTTTTTCCTATCCTTGCTACAAATTTTCATGCAAGTTACAATCATAGTGATAATGAAAGGAACAACAGAAGATGAGATGGTTGGATGGCATCACTGACTCAATGGACATGAGTTTGAGCAAACTCAGGGCGAAGTTGAAAGACAGGGAAACATAGTATGCTGCAGTTCATGGGGTCACAGAGTCAGACACGACTGAACAACTGAACAACTATGATCATGGCTGTACAATGAAGCTTTTGCCATTGAAATAGTCCCAAGGGCAATGACTGGGAAGTTAGAAAGAAAGAAAAGGTTATAACTCCATATTATGTCATAATACATTACAGACACCATAATATGAAATCTATCAGGAATGATACTAAAAGATCTCTCTTCTCTCAGCAGCGCCTCCTGCTGGCCTCTCAGAGAGGACCTGTCTTAACACAATAGCATTTGATTTCAGACCAATTTTCATTTTAAGAGGAGGAAATAAAAAATAAAAATATATTTAAAAGTAAGGAAAAATTAATATATATATATTTTAATTTATTTATTTTAGTTGGAGGCTAATTACTTTGCAATATTTTAGTGGTTTTTGCCATACATTGATATGAATCAGCCATGGGTTTACATGTGAAAAATTAATATTTAAGTGTATATTCTTATATGTAGAGAAAAATATAATTTAATGTCACTGGGAAGTGATCTCAATAAAACCATTCAATATGAGGAGTGTTCCATCTTGTTCGGATAACAAACCAGCTAGGGATTTGTTTCTCTTTTACATAAAGATTTCACTAAGGATCAAAGAGAGTGTTTCTACCGAGTTTCCTAAATATAAACATTAAGAAACAAGACTAAAACTTTCATGACAGGCTATTTAATCCAAATTCAGTCTGTATCGTCAGCATTTCTTTGTTTGTTTTCCCAGCAAAAGTGCAGCAAATTGAATATCCTGTTGACATTATGTCAATATATTTTAACTTGTGCTCTTTGGGAAAAGAGACATTTTGTTTTCCTTTTTAGATTACTTCCACTTATCTTTAAATATATACTATCTCCAAATAAGATAATGTTAATATTCATACAAGAATCTAAATCATGATAAAAATTTAATTTAAAAACTACCATTTCCTGAGTTGACATTTGCAGTATGAAGTTATTCATTTCTTAACTTTAAGATCCACTTCATGATGGCTCCCCTTGTGGCTCAGCTGGGAAAGAATCCACCTGCAATGCAAGAGACCTGGATTCGATCCCTGGGTTGGGAAGATCCCCTGGAGAAGGGAAAGGCTGCCCACTGCAGTATTCTGGCCTGGAGAATCCCATGGACTGTATATTCCATGGGGTGGCAAAGAGTCAGACACGACTGAGCGACTTTCACTTTCACTTTTCTTCATGATGGCTCCTTGCAAATGGAGGTACATTCGTATCTTTGCTATGACATCACTACTTTAAAATATGTATGAGTTTGTGCTACACTAAGACCTAAGTACAATATATAAATATATCATGTATCCTCATTTGTAAATAAATTTATAAACCAAGAATTTTTAATGTTAAAAAGTAAAGTAAATCAGTCAGTTCAGTTCAGTTCAGTTGCTCGGTCGTGTCTGACTCTTTGCAACCCCATGAATCGCAGCATGCCAGGCCTCCCTGTCCATCACCAACTCCTGGAGTTTACTCAGACTCATGGCCATTGAGTAGGTGATGCCATCCAGCCATCTCACCCTCTGTCATCCCTTTCTCCTCCTGTCCCCAATCCCTCCCAGCATCAGGGGATAAATCTCACCAAATGACACTATAAAGAGCTATTCAGAACCGTAAAATTCTACCTATATACCTCTGCTGATGACTGCACAATTAGACCTTATTCTAGATTTAGCATACAATTTTCTTTGATACGGAAATCTCCTATACTATAAATGATCCAGTGGTAACACTGCTTGCATCTCATTCAGCATTCAGAATGATCAGGTTCAAATGCAAGAAGCTTCACCTCTACCACATCGACTCAGCTAGCTAGTTCTTCATCTGAGTTTGAAAGGAAAAATACTGCTCCCAACCCCAACCCAAATAAGATCACCTCTTCACTTTTGTCAAGTCTATACCTAAGCATCCTTTAAATTTACCTGATTGAAGGATCCAGTCCCATGAAAAGTCCAGCTCCAGGCCAAAATTCTATCTGTGATTTTTCAGGCCCCACCAGTGGCAATCACAAAGGCTTAACCTGCAGCCTCACAGGGAAAAAGCTTCCTTTTCCACACCTGGCGTGTGGACAAGCCGTGAACTAGTCTTTGAAGGGAGTTGCAGTCAAGGATTGAGTACTCCTGGCTGGCCCTGCTCATATGCATTTCTGCATTCTTAGTCTGGACATCTTCATCTGGAGTCCATTTTATCTGGATACTGAACAGAGGCCTTCCTGGTTTGAAATCTCCTTATTCAGGGAAGGGATAAAAGGGAAATCTAAATTCAGTTTTCTTCACTCTGAGTCAGAACTCAGTACATCTGCACTCCTAGTTTTTTCTCCTCACCATCCTAGGTTCATACCACTCCAGGGACCTTCTCCACAGCAGACATCCACAGATCTATACTGTCTACCTCCTTTGACCTCCATGCCATTCTTGACGGGAAATGAAAGCAGGAAGGGACAGGAGAAATTGATGCTTTCTCTGGTTTAGATGTTGATTATACTATTGCAGTAAGAGATCAAAGACTTGACTATTACTTTTATTTTTGACTTGTTGTTTTAATCAACTATTTCTAAATCTGGCAACACAGCTCTCTGCAGCTCAGCTGAGCTCCTGCCTGACATCTAGTACTTAAGAAAAAGTGAGGTAGTCAAAGTGTTAATTACTCAGTGCCACTCGTTGCAACTCTGAGCTGTAGCCCACCAGGCTCCTCTGTCCATGGAATTCTCTGGGCAGGAATACTGGAGTGGATCTTCCTGACCCAGGGATTAAACCTGGGTCTCCTGCATTGCAGACAGATTTTTTACTGCCTGAGTACTTACACCCATCCTTAAATATGAGAGTCTAACAATTCAAATTTTCTGGCTTTTATCATAGCAAAATGGGTGGTTAATGTGGGAAATCACCAACATGTAAAAAGCATATTCTAAAGTACTAGAGGACTAATAAAATTTTAAATTATAACTTATTAAGCATCTATTATGAATAAGGTACCACGATGGCAGATTCAAAGGGCATTTATGTCACTCTTCACTCTACCCCTTGATCTTGTTATTAATATTATGACCATTTATGTGTAAGCAAAATGGAATTCAGAGATGCTTACTATCAAAGTTACAATGTTAGTTTCAGAATTAGAGTTTGAATAATTCTCTTATTCAAAGCCCATGTTTTTCTTCTGGTTTACTGCAATGTATTTATCTTTCTAATAGATATATGTGCAATGATATTTGTTTAGTTAAATTGAAATATCAATATTTTTTGATAAATAGAAGCTGAGCTTCAGGGATAGTCTAAAATTAACTCTTCTGCTTTACTTCTAAAATTAATTGACTATCATCCCAAGTTTTAGCAACCTGTTTTTCATGGCTTAATATTATTTAGTGTTTCTGATTTTACCATGGAAACTTTTATTTTACAGGATCTGAAGCTAAGACCTAAGATAGAAGGGTTTTGCAGTGCCAGGTATGTCTAAATTCTGTATCATTGTCAGTCTGTCAATTAAAAAATATTAATAAAGTAGAAAGAAGTAGAAGGAGAGAAAAGGTCAGGAGCATGTTTTTTTTTTTCTGTATAAGTTTACTTGTTTCTGCAAATGGTTTCAATGAATCATTTCAAAGTTTAACAAGGAACAGATGTCAGTTAATTAGAGAGTTGCATTTAATGACATGGTTGCATAGGTATGGCACACAAAACATCTGTGTTCTAGTGCCTAACATTAATTTAATTTCTTTACAGGAATCGCTTAAATTTTTCTTCATTTTAAATAAATTGTTTTTCACTACACAAAATAACATTATAGTTATGAAATTGTTGCCATCTAGATAGACTACTGTGAGACTGACTCAATAGCCATCACTAGATGAGTTCTGTATCCTCATAGGGAATTGCATACAAAAATAACAAGAGTCAATTAATTCTGAATGATGTAGATATTACATTTTTTTTAGTATCATATGAGAATATTTAAGGATTACTACTTTGCCAACAAAGGTCTATATAGTCAAAGCTATGGTTTTTCCAGTAGTCATGTACAGATGTGAGAGTTGGACTGTGAAGAAGGCTGAGCAGCAAAGAATCAATGCTTTTCAAATTGTGGTGCTGGAGAGGACTCTTGAGAGTCCCTTGGATTGCAAAGAGGCCAACCAAGTCAATCCTAATGGAGATCAACCGGGAGTATTAATTGGAAGGACTGATGCGGAGGCTGAGGCTCCAGTACTTTGGCCACCTGATGTGAACAGTCGCCTCATTGGAAGAGACCCTGATGCTGGGAAAGACTGAAGGCAGGGGGAGAGCAGTGTGGCCAAGGATGAGATGGTTGGATAGCATCACTGATTCAATCGACATGAATTTGAGAAAACTCCGGGAGAGAGTGGCAGACAGAGGAGACTGCTGTGCTGCAGTCCAAAGAGTAGGATATGGCTTAGCAACTGAACAGCAACAAAAAAGGATGAATAAGTCACATCACATGCAATTGTAAAATGTCAGTTTAGGATCAGAGCTTTTCAGATTTCACTTTACTCTCTCTGTCTGCCATTACACTTATGAAACACAAGATAAGAATCAGATGAATATTTGATATCTAAGCAATTTATTTGGATGAATAATGCATGTTTTAATCTCATTAATAAATCTAAAACTTTAAATATATATATGCATATATATGTATATATATATATATATAATGGTTACCATGTGTCAGGCACTGATTAAAGTACTTCAAGTAATTTCATTTGGTCCTTTAAGTCCCATGAGACAGTTATGACAGTCCACATGTGTAAACAAGGAAACTAAAGTTTAGTAACGTTTTAGTAAATGCCAAGAGTCACAATATCACCAGGTGACAAAGCTGATTTAAAAACAATGGCTTGTCTTACTTTAGTGTTTGCTCTTAGCCTCCGGGTCCACTGCCTTTGAGAAAGTTGCCCTGCTTCTGGCAGAGTTCCGTACAGCCATAACTCATCTTACTACAGTTCACTTTATTGCACTTTGTAGACATCGTATTTTTCACTAACTGAAACCTATCTGTGCTATTTTCCAGCAGCATTTTCTCACTTCTGTATGTCACGTGTTGGTAATTCTTGCAATACTTCAAATTTCTCATCATTATTCTGTGGTGATCTGTGATCACAGAATTTTGATGTTATTATGTTAATTGTTAGGAGTATTATATGTTATTTAAAAGCCCTAAGGTTTGCAGAATGGTAAATAAACATTGTTGAAAAAGTGTTACTCAGTCGTGTCTGACTCTTTGTGACTCTATGGACTATAGCTCATCAGGTTCCTTTGTCCATGAAAATTTCTAGTCAAGTATACTGGAATAGGTTGCCATTCCCTTCTCCAGGGGATCTTCCAACCAAGGGATTTAACCATTGTCTTCTGTATTGCAGGCAGATTTTTCACTGTCTGAGCCTCCAGGAAGTTCTGCACATAAGCATTGGCTTCAGCTTAAAATCACAAGTTGCCTTAGACCCCGACAACAGAGTCAGTTTACTCTTGGAAGCCCTGAAACCAGGTATTGACTTCTCTTCCTGAGCTATGAAAGTCCTAAATGGCCTCTTCTTCCGGTATAATAATAACTACACATCTGTTTCCAACACGGTTTATTGAATATTTTCAGCCCACTGTTGAGACCCTCTGCTTCTTTCAATTACTACTGCTCATTGATAATGCACCTGGTTACCCAAGAGCTTTGATGGAAATGTACAAGATTAATGTTTTTTTCTTGCTGGCTAACACAACACCTGTACTGTAACTAATGAATTAAGGAGTCATTTCAACTTCAAGTCTTACTTCATGCACTTCATAAGGCTCTAGCTACTATACATAGTGATTCCTCTAATGAATCTGGGAAAAGTCAATTGAAAACCTTCTGGAAAGGATTCAACTTTCTAGGTGTGATTAAGGATATTTGTGACTCATGGAAAGAAGTCCAAGTATGAACATTAGCAGGAGTTTGGAAGAAGTAGGTTCCAACCTTCATGGATGACTTCAGCTCAGTTCAGTTCAGTCGCTCAGTCGTGTCGGACTCTTTGAGACCCTGTGAACTGCAGCACGCCAGGCCTCCCTGTCCATCACCAACTCCTGGAGTTTACTCAAACTCAGGGCCATTGAGTCGGTGATGTCATTCAACCATCTCATCCTCTGTCATCCCCTTCTCCTCCCACCTTCAATCTTTCCTAGCATCAGGGTCTTGTAGAATGAGTCAGCTCTTTTCATCAGGTGGCCAAAGTATTGGAGTTTCAGCTTCAGCATCAGTCCTTCCAAAATGAACACCCAGGACTGATTTCCTTTAGGATGGACTGATTGGATCTCCTTGCAGTCCAAGGGACTCTCAAGAGTCTTCTCCAACACCACAGATCAAAAGCATCAATTCTTCAACATTCAGGTTGCTTTATAGTCCAACTCTTATATCCACACATGACTACTGGAAAAACCATAGCCTTGACTAGACAGACCTTTGCTGGCAAAGTAATGTCTCTGCTTTTTAATATGCTGTCTAGGTTCATCATAACTTTTCTTCCAAGGAGTAAGCATCTTAATTTCATGGCTGCACTCATCATTTGCAGTGATTTTAGAGCCCCCCAAAATAAAGTCTGCCACTGTTTCCCCATCTATTTGCCATGAAGTGATGGGAATGGATGCCATGACCTTAGTTTTCTGAATGTTGAGCTTTAAGCCAACTTTTTCACTCTCCTCTTTCACTTTCATCAAGAGGCTCTTTAGTTCTTCTTCATTTTCTGCCGTAAGGGTGGTGTCATCTGCATATCTGAGGTTATTGATATTTCTCCCAGCAATCATGATTCCAGCTTGTTCTTTCATCCAGCCCAGTGTTTCTCATGATGTACTCTGCATGTAAGTCAAATAAGCAGGGTGACAACATACAGCCTTGATGTACACCTTTTCCTATTTGGAACCAGTCTGTTGGTCCATGTCCAGTTCTAACTGTTATTTCCTGACCTGCATACAGATTTCTCAAGAGGCAGGTCAGCTGGACTGGTATTCCCATCTCTTGAAGAATTTTCCACAGTTTATTGTGATCCACACAGTCAAAGGCTTTGGCATAGTCAATAAAGCAGAAATAGATGTTTTTTTCTGGAACTCTCTTGCTTTTTTGATGATCTAGCAGGTGTTGGCAATTTGATCTCTGGTTCCTCTGCCTTTTCTAAAACCAGCTTGAACATCTGGAAGTTTGAAGTTCATGTATTGTTGAAGCCTGGCTTGGATGGATGACTTGGAGAAGTTTAAAACTTCAGTGGTGGAAGTAAGTGCAGATGTGGTGGAAATAGCAAGGGAACTACGATCAGAAGTAGAGCCTGAGGATGTGACTGCCATCTTATGATAAAATTTGAATGAATGAGGAGTTGCTTGTTACAGATGAGCAAAGAAAGTGTTTTCTTAATATGAAATCTACTCCTGGTGAAGATGCTATGAAGATTGTTGAAATGACTACAAAGGATTTAGGATATTACTTAAAATTAGTCAATAAAGCAGTGGCAGGTTTTGAGAGCATTAACTTCAATTTCAAAAGAAGTTCAACTGTGGGTAAAATGCTATCAAACAGCACTACATGCTACTGAGAAATCATTGGTGAATGGAAGAGTCAACTGATGCGGTAAACTTCTTTGTCATCTTGCTTTAGGAAGTTGCCACAGCCACCCCAATGTTCAGTTGACCTGATCAGTCATCAGCCATCAACACTGAGGTAAGACCCTCCACCAACAAGAAGATTAAAATTCACTGAAGTTTCAGGTAGCATGGTTAGTATTTTTAGGCAATAAACTATTTGAATTAAGGTATGTGCTTTTTTTAGACAATGCTAATGTACACTTAAGACTGCAGTACAATGTAACCATGATTTTTATATGCACACCTCTTTGCAAATAGAAAACTGTTGCAACTAGCAGTTCCCTCTCTTTGGCACACTGTGAAAGTGAAAATTGCTCAGTCATATCTGACACTTCAGGACCCCATGGACTATATAGTCCATGGAATTCTCCAGGCCAGAATACGGGAGTGAGTAGCCTTTCCTCTCTTCAGGGGATCTTCCCAATCCAGGGATTAAACCCAGGTCTTCTGCATTGAAGGCAGATTCTTTACCAGCTGAGCCACAAGGAAAGCCCAAGAATACTGGAGTGGGTAGCCTATCCCTTCTCCAGCAGACCTTCCTGACACAGGGATTGAACTGGGGTCTCCTGCATTGCAGGCAGATTCTAACCAATTGAGCTATCAGGGAAGCCCTCTTTGACACATTGGAATTCCAATTTTTAGGAACAATACTGGGGACCCAATCACCAGGAAAGTGACCACATCTGCATTTTTAACTCACTTTATTGTGATACTTGTTTTATTGCGGTGGTCTGGAACTGAATCTGCACTGTCTTCAAGCTATGCCTGTATATGGGACAGTTCCTATCTAGGTCTCTTCTTTTAATTATACAAGTCCATTATCTATAGATCTTCCTTTGTAGCTCAATTGATAAAGAATCTGCCTGCAAGGCAGGAGACCTGGGTTTGATCCCTGGGTCGGGAAGATCCCCCTGGAGAAAGAAATGGCAACTCACTCCAATATTCTTGCCTGGAGAACCCCATGGACAAAGGAGTGTAGCAGGGTATAGTGGGGACACAAAGAGTCAGACATGACTTAGTAACTAAACCACCACCACCATTAACTTTAGAGATGGCTGGATGGCATCCCCAAATCAACAGACATGAGTTTGAAAAACTCCAGGAGATAATGAAGGATAGGAAAGCCAGGCATGCTGCAGTTCAAAGGGTCCCAAAGAGTAGAACACAACCTAGTGACTGAACAGTAAACTGTAGAATTCAGGACTAGTCAACTTACTTTCTCAGGATATTTCAGAAGCATTGTTTAGATCTAATTTTCAGTACATGCTTCAGGAGTATGACAATTCGGACCAGCATCAGTATTTTCATAATAGCTCCTAAATCCAAGGGGAAGGTACATAAAACACACACTGGGGCCTAAACCAAGAGTCCCCACATTCAGACTAAAACACCCTCTACTCTTAGGAGGGAGTGATGATAACATATTAGCAGCCCCTCGAATAAGAACCCAGTTCAGTTCAGTTCAGTTGCTCAGTCATGTGCGATTCTTTGCAACCCCATGGACTGCAGCACACCAGGCTTCCCTAACCATACCCAACTCCCAGAGCTTGCTCAAACTCACGTTCATCGAGTCGGTGATGCCATCCAGCCATCTCATCATCTGCTGTCCACTTCTCATCCTGCCTTCAATCTTTCCTAGCATCAGGGTCTTTTCAAATGAGTCAATACTTCGTATTATATGGCCAAAGCATTGGAGTTTCAGCTTCAACATCAGTCCTTCCAATGAACACCCAGGACTGATATCCTTTAGGATGGACTGGTTGGATCTCCTTGCAGTCCAAGGGACTCTCAAGAGTCTTCTCCAACACCAAGTTCAAAAGCATCAATTCTTTGGCACTCAGCCTTCTTTACAGTCCAACTCTCACATCCATACATGACCACTGGAAAAACTATAGCCTTGACTAGATGGACCTTTGTTGGCAAAGTAATGTCTCTGCTTTTTAATATGCTGTCTAGGTTGGTTATAGCTTTTCTTCCAAGGAGCAAAGCTTCTTTTAATTTCATGGCTGCAGTCACCATCTTCAGTGATTTTGGAGCCCCCAAAATAAAGTCTTTCACTGTTTCCATTATTTCCCCATCTATTTGCCATGAAGTGACAAACCAGATGTCATGATCTTAGTTTTCTCAATGTTGAGCTTTAAGCCAACTTTTTCACTCTCCTCTTTCACCTTTATAAAGAGGCTCTTTAGTTCTTCTTCACTTTCTGCCATAAGGGTGGTATCATCTGCATATCTGAGGTTATCAATATTTCTCCTAGTGGTTTTGATTACAGCTTGTGTTGCATTCAGCCCACAATTTCACTTGATGTACTCTTCATATACTTTAAATAATCAAGGTGACAATATACAGCCTTGACATACTCCTTTCCCGACTTGGAACCAGTCTGTTGTTCCACGTCCAGTTCTAACCATTGCTTCTTGACCTGCATACAGATTTCTCAGGAGGCAGGTCAGGTGGTCTGATATTTCCATTTCTTTCAGAATTTCCCACAGTTTATAGTGATCCAAATAGTCAAAGGCTTTGACATAATAAATAAAGCAGAAGTAGATGCTTTTCTGGAACTCTCTTGCTTTTTTGATGATCCAGTAGATGCTGGCAATTAGATCTCTGGTTCCTCTGCCTTTTTTAAATCCAGCTTAAATATCTGGAATTTCACAGTTCACATACTGTTGAAGCCTTGCTTGGAGAATTTTGAGCATTACTTTACTAACGTGTGAGATGAGTGTTATTGTGCAGTAGTTTGAGCATTCTTTGGCATTGCCTTTCCTTGGGATTGGAATGAAAACACCTTTTCCAGTCCTGTGGTCACTGCTGAGTTTTCCAACTTTACTGGCATATTGAGAGCAGCGCTTTCATAGCATCATCTTTTAGGATTTGAAATAGGTCAGCTGGAATTCCATCACCTCCACTAGCTTTGTTCTTTGTTGCCCACTTGACTTTGCATTCCAGGATGTCTTGCTCTAGGTGAGTGATCACACCATTGTGGTTATCTGGGTCATGAAGATCTTTTATGTATAGTTCTTCTGTGTATTCTTGCCACCTCTTCTTAATATCTACTGTTTCTGTTAGGTCCATACCATTTCTGTCCTTTATTGTGCCTATCTTTGCATGAAATGTTCCCTTGGTATTTCTAATTTTCTTGAAGAGATCTCTAGTCTTTCCCATTCTATTGTTTTTCTCTATTTCTTAGCATTGATCACTGAGGAATGCTTTCTTATCTCTCCTTGGTTTCCTTTGGAACTCTGCATTCAAAATGGGTATATCATTCCTTTCTCCTTTGCCTTTAGCTTCTCTTCTTTTCTCAGCTATTTGTCAGGCATCCTCAGACAAGCATTTTGCCTTTTTTGTGTTTCTTTTTCTTGGGTATGGTCTTGATTACTGCCTCATGTACAATGTCATGAACCTCTGTCCATAGTTCTTCAGGCACTCTGTCTATCGGATCTAATCCTTTGACTCTATTTGTCACTTCCATTGTATAATCATAAGGGATTTGATTCAGGTTCTGAGCCACAGTCAGCTTCCAGTCTTGTTTTTGCTGACTGTATAGAGTTTCTCCATCTTTGGCTGCAAAGAATATAATCAATCTGATTTTGGTACTAGCCATCTGATGATGTCCACATGTAGAGTCTTCTCTTGTGTTATTGTGTTTTTGTGACCAGTGCATTCTCTTGGCAAAACTCTATTAGCCTTTGCCCTGCTTCATTCTGTACTCCAAGGCCAAATTTGCCTGTTACTCCAGGTATATCTTGACTTCTTACTTTTGCATTCCAGTCCCCTATAATGAAAAAGACATCTTTTTTGGGTGTTAGTTAGAAGGTATTCTAGGTCTTCACTGAACTGTTCAACTTCAGCTTCTTCAGCATTACTGGTCGGGGCATAGACTTGGATTACTGTGATATTGAATGGCTTGCCTTGGAAACAAACAGAGATCATTCTGTTGTTTTTGAGATTGCACCCAAGTACTGTATTTGGACTCTTTTTTTTTTTTTTTTACTATGAGGGCTACTCCATTTCTTCTAAGGGAGTCTTGCTTGCAGTAGTAGATATAATGGTCATCTGAGTTAAATTCACCCATTCCAGTCCATTTTAGTTCACTGATTGACCACTTCCAATTTACCTTGATTCATGGAGCTAACATTCCAGGTTCCTATGCGATATTGCTCTTTACAGCATCGGACCTTGCTTCCATCACCAGTCACATCCCCAACTGGGTGTTGTTTTTGCTCTGGCTCCATCTCTTCTTTCTCTCCGGAGTTATTTCTCCACTGATCTCCAGTAGAATATTGGGCACCTATCAGTCTGGGGAGTTCATCTTTCAATGTCCTATCTTTTTGCCTTTTCATACTGTTCATGTGGTTCTCAAGGCAAGAATATTGGAGTGGGTTGTCATTCCCTTCTCCAGTGGACCACATTTTGTCAGAAGGAACGTAAAATCCTCTACAGTTTCAAGAGAAGTGCTAGAGAAAGTGTTTAGTTTTTTCTTTGAAATGCAGACATGTTGCTGTGAGGAAAAGTGTTAAAAATTCAATCTTGGTCACACAAATACACACACACAACAGAACATATTGATAATTATATTTATATGAGATTCTATAAAAGGGGAAGTGACAATTTATTACTGTTCACCAGTGGTCAGGATCTGAGGGACAATATGACCTCTTACAGGATTCAAGGGAGTTTTTTGACTTGGAAATAGTCTGCATGTTGACTATGGTGAAAATTATATAACTGTGTACATTGTGTAACTGTGTATAAAACTCAACTTACATTTAAGTTTAAGCTGAGTGAATTTTATTATAGGTAAATTTTACTTCAGTAAAGCTGTTGAAAAAGCTGTTAAAATCACTTGAAATAGTGTCTTTCTTTTCTATCACCAACTTTATATATAATAAAGTCCATTTGTTCCCATATGTTTTTAACTTTGTATGCATTAGTATTTCTCCCTCTCTGGTTTCATTTTGATTATTCTTAAGTTAGGAAAGATTGAAAACTCTGAAACAATTCACAGTCACAGAAGACTTGCTTCTGGTGGGCATCTTTCACATTGTTTCTCCTCCCATCTGAAGGTTAGAATTAATATTGATTTTTGGTTTACTAGGCCATCATTCCTTTTACTTCTTACTTAAAATTTCCTCCTTTGTTACTTATAAGATATAATACTATAAACAATATCAGCACTTTTCTATTTTCACATAATAAGATATGCTGTAAACTACTCCACATAAGTGTACGGAAATGTTTCTTATCTCTTTTTGCCATCTATGGAACCTCACATAAGGAACCTGGAGATAGGACTGAGAGTAAAACTTGCTAAATGCCACATCTATATTATATCCCTCTCTTGTACTTCTTTTTGCCAATCCTATCAGTGTAGTGCATCTTCTTGTAATATGATCAAGGAAAACATGCAAAAAATTACTTCCTATTGGAATGTCATGCAGATAGTTTTTTGAGATCCTGACCACTTAGACTGAGTCATCCCTTCACTGAGCATTATGACATAATCTTAGTATATTTTATCTTAATCAAGTAACTTATTCAGTTAATAATCATATGATGTGATACTGAACAGAACTCAGACCTTAGTGCTACCTTTCCATTTTATATATGAAAAAGCTGAGGACTAAGGGCTGTCCCACGTTTCTATAACATTTTAATTTAAGAACCATGTTGATACTAAATGGGCTATAACTTTTTTAAAAACCTTTTTTGAGGTATACACGTGAAACACTAGACCCTTGAAAAACTGAAAAGTCAAACTTTTAAAAAAAACCACCTCACAACATATATCTGTAGATAAGTGCCCTACAATTAATGTTCTATAATTAGTGTTTTACTTCTCCATTTTTCTCTTTTAACAATCTCTTCCTTCTACGCATCACTTTTGTTTCAAATTCTGATGATGTCTCTGATTAGATGTGAGTTATTGCTTTAGGTAAGTGGTACAGCTGACTTTTATAAACTTTTCTTGGGTGTCACAATTTTTCTACCTCTTATCCTCACTATATCAGGAATTCTGAGGTTGTCTCTTTATTCAACTCATCCACCACTGAAAAGTTTTAGGAGGTCCCATTTCACAAAAAGACAGAACAGCCTGGCTGAACTTTCTTAAAGGAAGGGTACACCTTATCAGTAAAATTTCTTTCTGTCTCATTGCCCCTGGACGGCAAACGACTGAGTGCTGACTTGTCTTCCTCTTTGGACTTTAGACTTTTTTCCGTCAAATACTTTCCTTGTAGAAAGATGACTTTTCTAGTATTTTAATATCTATTAATCCAAATCAGGCACATATTTACCATAGATTTGTGCTTATCTCATGATTGTGAATGGAAAAAAATGTGAAAACGTGAGAAAATGGATAGCAACATAACATTTAGTTATAAGACACTATTTATTGAATGCAGGAGATTCCTAGATTCTATTAATGTATTTTAAAAGTCTCATGCAAACCTACAGTAAGACCACATTAATGCTTGGAATGACTTTAGCCAACATTCAAATACCTGGAATCAAAATGCACTACCCTACTTAAATGCCTTCTTTACACTTAATTTGAATTGTCTCTTCTCTCCCATCTCAGGGGGGAAGGTAGGTGATATAGTGGTAACCTTGCTAGCACTTTTTGGCAACCCAGTGAGCACAGAGTGACATTCTGCTATATTAAGTGTGAAGGCTTTGCAACTGGGAGTGTGGTTAACTATGGACATTTGTGACACTGTGGATTATGTGTGGAGCATCAACTTGGTCCCCAAGATACTGTAAAATTAATACTTTTTTACAAAGACACCTGGACACCAAAGCCAATTTGTGTGAGCGCCACATTTCTTATATTATTGTGCTAGGCTATTTTTGCCTTTGCTATAAATAACATCATATAAGAATGGCAGTTTCATAGTCTAAAAAAGTTTGGGTATTTTTTGCATCTATTTAATGCATTCTAATATGTCTCAAAACATGAGAAGGTAACAACATAATTACATCTTGGTATTATCCATAATGCAAAGATAATTTATTTGGTATCTCTACTTTCTATGTCTAAATCCTTTAGTAATCACTGATGAATCATCAAAATCAGATATAAAGTAATTTATGATTACCATAATGAAGAACTTAAGACAATGACTTTAAAAATGAAAAGGGTTATATTAAAATGAACTAAAACACTTTCAAAAGTGAATAAGCATGTTTTATCTAGACAAGTAGTTTCAAAATGACAATTTAATTGACATTACCATGTATTTTGCCTTCAAACTAGGATTTTCTCTTTCAAAGAATTCTATAATTTCTTGCCTGACTGTAACTTCTTAATATATCACAAAATATATTTTCAATGATTTTTATTCTTTAATTCTTTATCTTGACTAAGTTACTGCCCCAGAAGTGTTATCTGCTTATTGCTATTAATAATTTCCAATATTAGTGATAAAACCTCAAATACACAGATTTCTTAATTACAAATTGAATTTTCTGAATCTTAACTGAAAATTTGGTAGTATCCTAGAGGTAGGGGATAGTATTTCCAAATCAGTGCCAAGTTTGATCTCCATCTACACAGGATTGCTGAGAAGGCAGATGCTTTCCACAAAACCATCATCTAGGTGAAAAGTTGATCTATTTGGCTGCTGGAAAAAGCAATTCTAAGCATACCTCCTAATATTCTTTTCATTAATGGACAGACTAACTAGCTGGCCATAGAAATGCAATCCATTTAATTCATTTAAACTCTGAAAATCACATTATCTTTTAACATACATAAAATAAATGTAACACATTTTAAAATTTGGTGATTCCAATTTTGTTTAGTATCAACAAGTTTAATCTACATAAAAGCAGATTAACTTAACAAATACTTATTTAGCAGCTATTATTTGCTTGCTATTATTTGATATACAGATTATTTACAAACAAATATTTGTATATTAGTTTTTTGCTTTTTTTTTTTTTTTTTATCCCCTACAATAATGCTGGGTTAAAAACAGCTCCAAGATTTCAGAGGTTTGTGTCAAGAAAGTTTGTTTCAGGTTCATAGTATTATTGGTCAGTTACAGTTTTGCTGATATTATACTGGTTTAGCTGCCACCAGGTGGGCCTCTAGACTTTGGGTTATGGATGACCTCCATATGGCTTTATTCCTGGATTCAGGTCAAAAGATTAATGGTTTTGGACTGCCTATCATGCCTTTACTTACTCGACATCAAGACTGAAGAAAGGACCCCAGAGTCAGAAACAGAAACGTCAGTGGCTTAAGGGACAGGGGATTTTATGAGTCCAAAGCAAGGTCCTGGAGAGATGCCACAGCAAGTGCGGCACACTGCGGACAACACACGGCAACGAAGGGGAGGTTACCAATTCTACGAGGAACTCATGTCAAGTTCCTGACTTTATTTTTCTGGGCTCCAAAATCACTGCAGATGGTGATTGCAGTCATGAAATTAGAAGACGCTTACTCTTTGGAAGGAAAATTATGACCAACCTAGATAGCATATTAAAAAGCAGAGACATTACTTTGCTGACAAAGGTCCATCTAGTCAAGGCTATGGTTTTTCCAGTGGTCATGTATGGATGTGAGAGTTGGACTATAAAGACAGCTGAGCGCCGAAAAATGGATACTTTTGAACTGTGGTGTTGGAGAAGACTCTTGAGAGTCCCTTGGACTGCAAGGAGAGTCAACCAGTTCATCCTAAAGGAGATCAGTCCTGGGGTGTTCACTGGAAGGACTGATGCTGAAGCTGAAACTCTAATACTTTGGCCACCTCATGCGAAGAGTTGACTCATTGGAAAAGACCCTGATGCTGGGAAAGATTGAAGGCAGGAGGAGAAGGGGATGACAGAGGATGAGGTGGTTGGATGGCATCACTGACTCGATGGACATGGTTTTGGGTAGACTCCAGGAGTTGGTGATGGACAGGGAGGCCTGGCGTGCTGTGGTTCTTGAGGTCGCAAAGAGTCGGACACAACTGAGTGACTGAACTGAACTGAACTGAGGATCATTGTTTACCAGGGAAACTAGCAGAGAGATACACCCCTCACTGCCCCTTTGATAAGTATAGTGGAGAGTTTTGATCTAAAGCTGGAGCAATCACTAGCTGGGGCCTGGGATATGTATGTAGGAAAGTCAGTTATGTGAGCAGGATGTAGGTGAAGCAGGCACTGGTGAAGCAGGAGCTGTACAGAGAGCAGGAGAACAACCATTTTGGGTGACATGACCATGCAAATAGCTACCAGCAGGCCTAATGAGGGAAGGGGTAAGCCCCCCGAGTCTTGCTAGACACTTGTCATGCTTCTTCAAGCCTTAGATCAAAACTGACCAAGTGTCATTTCCACATTCCACTAGTTAAAGTAAGTCATATGGCCAAGTCTGAAGTCAATACTGTGGAAAAGTATTCCAGCACCAGGGAGGCAGTGACAGGGGAAGGTGGGGATGGAAGAATTGTGTAAAATAACACAGTCCATAACACTTTGAAACAACTCTACCAGTTCTCAGGGAAACAAAAAATTGAATATCTTCTTTTTGCCCCAGTGAAAATACAAACATGCCAAGGTAAAAATGGATGTAGGTAATGATGCTCTTCAAGTCAGTGTTTCTAAACCCTGACTACACATTAGAATCACCTGGAGAGAGATTTTTGTTTGTTTGTTCATTTGTTCTAATACCTGTTCCAGTCACAGGCTCATTCCCAAAGATTTGCATTTAATTATTCTAAGGAGGGGCTCAGTCACCAGGAATCTCTTCTAAAGTTCTCCAGATCATTTAAAAATATAGCCAGGTTTCAAAAGCCACAAAGATATATTTCTTAGAATGTACTTGTATTTAATAATGCCTCCTATTAGTAATAATTTATTAACAGTGTCTTCAAACTCAGAGATTTGAAAACTCAGATGTTGTTTACAAAGTCATTCAATCAGATGAAGATGGGCTTGATTAAGTCAGTTGTCCTCTTCCTTACAGCCAAGGATATCCTCTAAGTTATGGCTAATGATTTGACTGAAATCTAAATTCAAGGGTTTTTGAATAAATACCCTTCTGTGATCACCAGGTAGACACAGAATATGCAGGTATTCCTCTTTGTTGTATTTGCAAAAAGCAAAGTTGTTTTGTAGTCAACAACAGGGCAAAGATATCAGAAAGAAAAGATTGTACTGTTCCTTTTCTTCTAATTTTCCTCCTTTTAGTACCCTGGTCTACTAACATTCCCACTTCACCATTGATCCACGTTTCCAATCATTTCTCATGGCATCTAGGCCCTCTTACTATGACCTCATTTATGATTCAAGACCCTTGTATTGCTTTTTTTATTCCCAGTATAAGTTACAGAATCTTTTTTTTTTTTTTTTTTTTAGGGTACAACTGTGAAGAAAACTGAGCACCGAAGAATTGATGCTTTTGAACTGTGGTGTTGGAGAAGACTCTTGAGAGTCCCTTGGACTGCAAGGAGATCCAACCAGTCCATTCTAAAGGAGATCAGTCCTGAGTGTTCGTTGGAAGGACTGATGCTGAAGCTGAAACTCAAATACTTTGGCCACCTCATGCAAAGAGCTGACTCATTGGAAAAGACCCTGATGCTGGGAGGGATTGGGGACAGGAGGAGAAGGGGACGACAGAGGATGAGATGGCTGGATGGCATCACCTACTCGATGGGCATGAGTTTGACTGAAGTCCGGGAGTTGGTGATGGACAGGGAGGCCTGGTGTGCTGCAATTCATGGGGTCGCAAATAGTCGGACACAACTGAGCAACTGAACTGAACTGAACTGATATTGCAAAAGATGCAGACCAAGATTGGGAAAAGAAAAATTATTTTGGTGGAAAACTTTTTCTTCTTCCCTTCTTGGTTCTTTGACTGACCAAAGATTAAATTGACACAAGGTATATTAACAGGAGAAAAAAACATACTCAAATTTTGTATATATAGGAGATCATAGAAATATGAGATTCAAAGAAGAGACCAAAGCAGGTGATTTTAATGGCTTTTAGACAAAGAAACAGTGTATTTGTGAGAAAAAGACAAGAAAAATAAGTTTGAGCTTGGGCATAATAACTTAGTAAAGAAGCCATTCTACTGTTTATACAACCTTTACAGACCTTAATTCCATATCTCTGATGATGAAGATCTCTCTCTACCTTCCTATACAGGAAGAGTGTTTTTCACATGGTAAGTTTATTTATTGTTTTCAAGGGAACAGGGGAGGGTCAGCATTTTTCTTGCACTAGTCATGACTTAGTAACTTTAATTCAAATAATCAATATGCCAAAGTGGCATATTTTGGGATGATCTGCCCCAAACCCTGTCAATTACATCATAAGTTGTTTCTCTGAGCTTCTCAGACTTGATTTCTGTATCTTTGGTTTGTCATCTGTTCAATAATGGACTGTAAAAAACTGTTCCTCCTTTCTTACTTAATTTAACTCGTGCATGTTGGCAACCAATCTACCATATTGGAATTCTGCTATCCTCTTCTCTATATAGCATTCATTTATTTAGGCAACATATGTTCAATCAATGATCTAGATAAGACTTGAATTTCAACAAAAGTTTTCAATGACTTGACAAAAAAGAATGAGAATCACTGATTGTGTGACATGAATGCTTGAAGTCTGAGATATTCCTTGGGACAGAACATTTGGGATAATACTCAAATCACATCCTATATTCACTTCAGAAACCCATTGCATATATAGGACTATATGTATTTTTTTAATACTCAAATTAATTGCTTAAGCCACCACAGTTTGAGAGACCAAACTGAACTGATAGCTCAGGACCTTACACTTGCAGCTCAGTCATCATGCCTGAGGGCCCTGCTTGCCCCAGGCCTTCCAGGTTTCAGTTCAGTTCAGTTCAGTCACTCAGTCGTGTCCGACTCTTTGTGACCTCATGAATCGCAGCACGCCAGGCCTCCCTGTCCATCACCAACTCCCGGAGCTTACTCAAACCCATGCCCATCGAGTCAGTGATGCCATCCAGCCATCTCATCCTCTGTCGTTCCCCTCTCCTCCTGCCCCCAACCCCTCCCAACATCAGGGTCTTTTCCAGTGAGTCAACTCTTCGCATGAGGTGGCCAAAGTATTGGAGTTTCAGCTTCAGCATCAGTCCTTCCAATGAACACCCAGGACTGATTTCCTTTAGGATGGACTGGTTGGATCTTCTTGCAGTCCAAGGGACTCTCAAGAGTCTTCTCCAACACCATAGTTCAAAAGCATCAATTTTTCGGCGCTCAGCTTTCTTTATGGTACAACTCTCACATCCATACTTGACCACTGGAAAAACCATAGCCTTGACTAGATGGACCTTTGTTGGCAAAGTAATGTCTCTGCTTTTTAATATGCTGTCTAGGTTGGCCATAACTTTCCTTCCAAAGAGTGAGCGTCTTTTAATTTCATGGCTGCAATTACCATCTGCAGTGATTTTGGAACCCAGAAAAATAAAGTCTCTCCCTGTTTCCACTGTCTCCCCATCTATTTCCCATGAAGTGATGGGACCAGATGCCATGATCTTAGTGTTCTGAATGCTTACCTTCAACTGACCTAAACCCTGCCTTCCTTCCTGGCCCACCCAGTCCCCTTTGAAATTCAGTCAACTTTAGCCAAATGACAGCTGACTTGCATATCTATGAACATGAAATAAATGTTCATTGTAAGCCTCTAAGATTGGGAGGGGGAGTCATTGCGGCAGTGATAACCTACTAATATAGAGGGTATCAATATGTGTTTCCACTTACAGTGTATGAATGTGAGGTTCCCTACCTACCCTTGGTCATACAATGAGTTATCAAAATGCTTAAGCTCATCCATTTGAAAGTGTTCTTATTTTAGGTTTTACATTGCATTAAAATAATAGTTCGGTACTTTTTCATACTTTTTTAAATTGGGTGAAGTCATTTTTTCCAGTTTTATTAGGGTATAACTGACAAAATTATATAATATACATATTATATGTACAAATATACTATACATATTGTATAGCAATATTTGAGGTGTATGACATGATTTGATATATGTATGCATTATTAAATCAGTATCATAAAAGTTAATTAACACATCCATCACCTCATATAGTTATCTTGGTAGTGGGGGAAGTGAGAACACTTAAGATTTATTCTATTAGCAAATTTCAAGTATAAAACACAATACTATTAACTATGGACCTTCCTGGTGTCTCAGTGGTAAAGAATCTGCCTGCCAATGCAGCAGATACAAGTTTGATCCCTGGGTCAGGAAGATTCCCTGGAGAAGACAAGGCTCCAGTGTGCTTGTCTGAAAAATTCCATGGACAGAGGAGCCTGGTGGACTATCATCCATGGAGTCACAAAAGAGTCAGTGAGTAAACAACAGCAACAACTATTAACTATAGTCACCATGCTGTACACAGATTCCCCACAACATACTCATAACTGAAAGTCTGTGCCCTTTGATCACCATCTTCCCATTTCCTCCACTGTCCAGCACCCGGAAGCTACCATGCTACTTTCTGGTTCCATAACTTCACTCATGCCAAACTCATTTCTGTTAAAAAAAAAATTACAAATGAAGCGCTGCTCTTACTGCCCTGTTGTATTCCTTTCTGGGCTTGCTAACCCAGCTCATGATGAACCTCAAGCTACTTAGCCACTCTGTCTGATGATCAGGTACTCAGTCTCTGCCTGGGCTTAGTAGCACACAAGGAGCCGCAGAAAGCATGATCTATGCTCTGGTGCTTTGCCAAAAACCTAACAGCATCATTGTCCACCAAGGATCCTACCGCCACTGGATTCAAGAGTCATAGCGGCAAAGCAGATGCACCACAGCCTAGACCCACTGTCTTTCTCCATACACGAGTCAAAGCGGTAAGCCTCTCACGTTACCTAATCAATGATTCGAAATGCTTTTCCAAAGTTCTCTTTTGTATTGCCTCAAAAATCTGAAGAGGTCCAATAAGAGCTGAAACTTTTTGTAGAGGAAAAAAAAAGTGGCAAAGCATGAACAACTTGTACTTTAACTTAGAGGGCTATCTCAGCATCCAGAGTACTGGACCCTAAAACTTCACTAATTGTGGCAGATCCATGAGTATTTAAGTGCTTAAATTCCATCTTCTTACATGTGTGTGTATATATATACATGTGTGTATATGTATATTCGGCTTCCTAGGTGATATAGTGGTAAAGAATCTGCCTGCCAATTCGGAGATATAGGAGGCTTGGGTTCCAGTCCTGAGTGAGGAAGATCTCCTGGAAGAGGAAATGGCAACCCACTCCAGCATTCTTACCTAGAAAATCCCATGGACAGGGAAGCTTGGTGGGCTGCAGTCCATGAGGTCACAAAGAGTCAGACACAACTGCGCACGAAAGAGCACGACATATATATTTTGGCTGCACTGTGGTGCATGTGGAACTTCCCCAACCAGGGATAGAACCCATGGCCCTGCAGTGGAAGCCTGGAGTCTTAACCACTAGACCACCAGGAAAGTTGTGACGAGTTTGTATTAATATTTTATTGGAGTATCTAGAGTACTTGTCTCTTTTTATCATCAGATTGAGTTCATATGCTGTCATCAATATACTGAGCTAGTATAATGTGTGTGGAGTGTCAAAATAATCGACATCCCTGTGCATATATCACAACAGAGAGGGAGAGAGCATATCCTTGGGGCAAGGCAGGAACTGAGGTCTGCCATCACTTTATGCAAAGGCAAAGTGTTTCTAGTTTTCCCTGCTGAAGGAGATCAGGAAGAAAACATTTGCCAGATCAATGACCACATACCACGTGTCAGAGGCTTTAACGATCTGCTCAAATAAAAGTATAAACATTCAACATGGCAGCTGAAATTGGGGCTACCAACCGGTTAAATTTAAGTCTGTCAATACTCACTGACCATGTATTCATCTCACTTTTGGAAGGATTATAATAACTAATTAAATAATGAGATGAAAACCCTTGGCATTTCTTCCCAGAGCATTATTGCTTCTGATTTACTGTCTCGGCAGGGGCAGGATAGTTTTCAGTAGTTTCTGGGGCTTCCACTTGGCATTTCACATAATAACATCTCTTATTTCTTTAGTCAGGAAACCAGTGTGATTATTCTGCCAACTGCTGAATATATAGTTCCAAGAACACATTTCAGGACTGTGGTAATAATCACATAGTATCTCTGAAAATTTTTAGAAACGTTATAATACAGATTTACGCAACACTTTGGTTGATGTTTTGGTTTCCCAGGTATCAGTGTTAGACCACACAGATCTGCAAATGACCACAGCTCGTGTGGGTATTTCCAAAGGATTGTAGAGTCCTTCCTCAAGACTTTTAGGATTCCCCTTTAATCAAGAGATTTGGGTTTGTGAATTTAATTTGAACTGGCCTGGGCAAAGACCAGTTTTCCATTCCAGCAGCTTGCACAGTCTTCTGTTCAATAGTTTTTGAGTTTTTATAATCTATGAACACCCTTGCCAGTGGTCCATCTTTCTTAACCCTAGGAACATCATATCTTTCAATTAACATTTAAAAATATTTGGGAGACAGTCTCCTAGAATGCATTTTGTTTGTTACATAGGGGGAAATAGATAATGCAAGAAAGGTCTTCAATAATTTTAAAAGATACAGTATGCTCAATTATGAAGCTGTGGCATGGAATAACACTACAGTCATGTTGGTTTAAAAGAAGTTGAGAGTTAAACAGACGAAAAAGCACTCATAGACTATATTTATAAATTTTAAGTATCACTGAAATGAACAAACCTGGCAGAATTTTTGTGGCCTTAAAAAGATTAGACTATCATTATCACTAGCATATTACGAAGATGTGTGAGTATACATAGATTGAAAAGATAGAAATTAACACAATGTGTAGAGAGTAGGCAAGAAATCTATTTGCATCCTTTTAAAATATTGATTAGTGTGTAATTTAAGAAGGTAAGTTATAAAGATTTGTTTAAAAACCACACATCTGTTGTTTTATAAAATGTATATTATATACAATCCACCAAATTCAAGGATACTTATCATGCTCATTTTGAACATAATTAATATAAAGTATATAAGGTGAAAATTTAGGAACAATCCACATTATAATAGCATTTTCCTCACAACCCTAAATCATGGATATTTGTAAAGCTGAAATTAAGATCTAAACTTATATAATACTTTGATGTCCTATCATCTTCAAATAATTTACATGTGTTAAATTCATTGACTCTTCATAAAATTGCTATGAAGTAATTACTACCATTGTTTCTATTAAAGATGAGGAAATTGAGAAAAACAAAGATTAAATTATTTGTACAAGGTAGGAGATGGCAAAGCCAGATTTGAACCTAAACTTTCTTGTTTTCTTAATTACTGCATAGTATCACCCTAAATATCAACTCTATGCAATCTTCAGCGCCAGCAACCACAAAGAAACATGAGAAATCAAGTTTACTGAGAATCCACTATAAATGTATATCAATTTGCTAATACTCTTTCCAATCTCATGAGATAAGTACTGAAGAAAGAGAGGCTCAAGGAACTTAGGTAATTTGCCCAAGATCACAGGGCTATGAAGTAGTAAATCTTCTACCCAAGTTGTAGTCTCTGTGATTTCCACTAACTGAAGAGGTGATCAATGAGAAGACTAATATTTTCTGAGCATCTGTTGTGTACAAAGCTCTAGTCAGGGATATTAGAGTGCAGTTCTTGTAAAGCAGCTATGCACATATAAAGATAAGCAAATTCTGTTTCCACAGTCAGAAATAAAAACACAATTAGTTGTTTTCTTCCAAATTATTTCACAGACAGGAAAACTCAGATTAAATGGCTCAATCAGGTCACAAAAACACAACAGCAGAACAAGGGTACCCAGTAGCCCAGAACTTTTGACTCCCCATCCAGCCCTTCTGCTGCTGTATGTTTTTCTCTGCCAGTGGCACAAGTGGCAAAGTTGTGGTTCAGAAGAGAGAGAAAGTGCTGGGGGCTGGAACAGTTGACTCCATTTCTATTTAAGATTCTATTTCAGTAGAAGTTTCTTGGACATTAGCCAGTCCATTAGAAGAAGCAAGGATTGTGTTCATTTAAAAGCAAATATGAAAATGCAAGCATCTGTTTGCTAACTGTGCAGATGCTATCAATTTTGCTGCAATGCTCTGTTCATACCAACTGACATCTGGTATCTTCTGAAGATTCCGCCTGCAATGCAGGAAACACAGGACATGTGGGTTCGATCCCTGGGTTGGGAAGATCCCTTAGAGAAGGAAAAGGCAATCCACTCCAGTATTCTTGCCTGGGACATCCCATGGACAGAGGAGCTTGGCAGGCTACAGTCCATGGGGTCACGAAGAGTTGGACATGACTGAGCATCCGAGCATGCACATTCTGTAATATGTATGTGACATAAAACTATATATTATTTACACAAGTTTAAAAAGTAGGAGCATTAGACACGAGAAGTTATGGCAACTGAAGATGACAACTTGGGAGATACTTGTTTATTATGACTCCACAATAAGAGTTCAGAGTTCTTATAGCAACTCTGTTAAATCATGGCCTAGACAGCTAGGCAGCAGAACTTTGTTCCATTTGGCTAAAAATTTTCTTTCTAAACCATCTGGGCTGGCAGGTGTTCATCATCAGATCTGGGTTGCTATGAGACTGGAACTTGCTAATGCTAATGAGCTATAGAGACAGAAACCTAAATTTTGCTCATTTGAAACAATTTTATATCTGCCTCTACTGGAAGTACCAGCAACACCTTATGACTTTCCAAAATGCAAAATTTGTCATGAAGTTTCCCAAGGAGAATATTCTGCTGATCAAAAATGATAGATTAAATCGATGGCAATGTGTGTTTGTTTTCATTTTAAACACTCTGTGAATCTTAACATTTTCCCTCTTTCTTGATAGACAACAAGTCCCTAGTCTGTACATAATTTTTAAGGTGGGTGGGCAGGAGAAGAAGAGAAGCATCTTTTCTCTCATGTATGAGTGATATATTCCTCTCCTGACAGGAAGGAAAGTCAATTCATGTGCATATGATTGTCATAATGAAATTTAAAGTGTGCAGAAAATATATAATAAACAAGAGTTATAGAAAAATGTGATCAACCTGGTGTTTTCTTTCACTTTATTGGTCAACTGGCATCACATGAAATTCATCCTATAGACAGTCTATACACCAGGCAGGGTGATAGAAAATGTAGAATTCACATTCAAAGTGACCTTGAAAAATGCCCATGATAACATGATGACAATTAAAGGAAGTTCAAATTATACATTTCAAAACCAGGATTACTCTTTAGATCTAAGAGAGCAGACAAGTTACTGAGCAGAAGGACACGAGGAGTCACGCTGGGTCCCATGATGAACATGAACAGATTAAAAAAATGTTAGCACATCAAATACGTTAGTAAAAGTGATATTCAGTGTTTTGTTTTCTTAACATTTTGTCACTATGTTGGGTAAAGTTAGTGTCACTGTGTTAGCATTACATAGGAGAAGGGCATGCAATGGGTTGATGAAAATGGCAGTTTTTAAACTATGGTTGGGCCTAGTTCTTTCAGAGTGACTCAGGGATTGCTAGGTCAGGTGGGTAAGCAGGAAGGAGGGAAAGTGAGTAAATAGCTCTGACCCATTATTTCAGCTTTAATAAAGCCTCAACTTGTATCACTTTTATATATCAAAGGTCTATGTAAAGTTTTGCTTCAGAATGGCGGAGGGAGGGCTTGATTGCTAAAAAGGCAAAAAAGAACTCTGAAAACCATCAAATTAAACATACACACAAAGATTTGCTTGAAATAAAGTATGTTAAAAGCTAATGGTAAAGAATGAAATGATGTAGATTCTGCTATTGAATTATGCTATGAAATAAAATATTGTGTTGTGCTTTATGAAAAATACTTAACACTAAGGAAAAAGATACTAGGGTGTGTGTATGTGTTAGTATTTTTGTTTTGCAGAACTAACCTGAACACACAAGAAATGTTTACAGGTTTAACAACGACAGAAAGGCTCAACAATACTAAAGGAATGGAAGTAAGTATTGTTTAATAAATTATTTGGTAAATTATTATATATACTTCTATTTGATAATGATAATATAATAAGGTTACTTTTTATAATTACTGTGCCTTAAAAGATTTGCTTTCCTTATTTCAATTACTCTTCACAAAGGTCCTATAATTTAAATGTTTAGTCCTCATTTCAGAGACTTGGACAACAAGACCTTTTGTGATCTAGTAATTAATTAGTATATGACAGCTGACAGTTACTATACAACTCCAAAGCTTGCAGCTTCCCATTGCACAACCTGCGTTTTCATAAGTTGGAAAATTTGTGAATGTCATGTAAGATGGTTCTAGAAATCAAACATATAATAAAAGAAAGAGTGGTGTTTCTTCTGTGTTTTCCCTCCAATCACTATCTTAACAGGTATGGTGTGACCCAGGTAAATACTATTTGCATTTTGCAGTAATTAATTTAAATCCTCACATAAGGGTGAGAGTTGTTTTTATTCATTTTAGAGTCTCATCTGGACAGCTGAATTTCTGAAGCAGCAGAAGTATTATTAGAATAATTCCAAACTTGGTACTGAAATTCTAGTAAAATGCTACTCTTTCACTGATGTTTGCAAATATATGTTAAAGCAAATGATTTCTGTGAGCTCTGTAATAATGATAAAGTAAATTGATCTTTATGGGGACAGCCTTGTAAGAAATACATAACTAATTTATTTTTCTCTGGAAACAAAACCTTCTCCAAGAAAGGAAAGTCAAGATACTGTGTTACATTCAATTGGAAAACCACTGGACACCTGGCTTGTGTTAGGAACATCTTTCTCCCAGGCAACTGAGAACCTGCTGATTCCTTGAGAGTTCTTTGCCTTGCTAGAGTTCCTTGATTGATCATCAGATACATGGGGATGCTATGTTGGTTATACCATAGTATAAACCATGTCACTTTCTTCCTCTGTAAAGTAAAATTAACAGCCAGAATCTATGAGTGAACAACTAGGTAGAATGCTAACACCCTCCCTCCAGGTCCAACATTTCTTCTATCCTAGTGTCAGTTTGAAAGCCTGTAACTCCCTCACTTAATCATCCTGAATTAGCAACTTAAATATGAAATCTAGGAAAAGGGTACAGATGAACCTATTTGCAGGGCAAACAGAGAACAGGACATGCAAGGCAGACATAGAGAAGAAGACATGTGGACACACAGGAGGGGAAGAGGATGGCGGGACAAACTGAGTGCGTAGCATTGACATACATGTACCAGTGGTGGTGGCTTCGGTGCTCAGTCGTGTTCCACTCTTGCGACCCCATGGTCTGTAGCCCGCAGGCTCCTCTGTCCACGGGATTCTGCAGGCAAGAATAGTGGAGTGGATTGCCATTTCCTTCTCCAGGGTATCTTCCCGACCCAGGGATCGAATCAGGGTCTCCCGCATTGCAGACAGATTCTTTACTGACTGAGCTATGCTGCTGCCGCTAAGTCGCTTCAGTCGTGTCCGGCTCTGTGCGACCCCATAGACGGCAGCCCACCAGGCTCCCCCTCCCTGGGATTCTCCAGGTAGGAACACTGGAGTGGGCTACCATTTCCTTCTCCAATGCATGCATGCATGCTAAGTCGCTTCAGTCGTGTCCGACTCTGTGCGACCCCATAGACGGCAGCCCACCAGGCTCCCCCGTCCCTGGGATTCTCCAGGCAGGAACACTGGAGTGGGCTGCCATTTCCCTCTCCAATGCATGCATGCATGCTAAGGCACTTCAGTCGTGTCTGACTCTGTGCGACCCCATGGACAGCAGCCCACCAGGCTCCTCTGTCTAGGGGAGTCTCCAGGCAAGGACACTGGAGTGGATTGCCATTTCCCTCTCCGACAGAGCTATGAGGGAAGCCCGTATGTACACTGAGAGAAAGTGAAAGTGGCTCAGTCGTGTCGACTCTTGGCAACCCCATGGACTGTCCATGGAATTCTCCAGGCCAGTATGCTAGAGTGGGTAGCCTTACCCTCCTCCAGGGGATCTTCCCAACCCAGGGATCGAACCCAGGTCTCCCACGTTGCAGGTGGATTCTTCATCAGCTGAGCCACAAGAGAAGCCCAGGAACGCTGGAGTGGGCAGCCTTTCCCTTCTCCAGGGGATCTTCCCCACCCAGGAATCGAACTGGGGTCTCCCGCATTGCAGGCGGATTCTTTACCAACTGAGCTATCAGGGAAGCCCCATTTGTTCACCAACCACGCATAGAACAGGTGGCTAGTGGGAGATGCTCTGTAACTCAGAGCCCGGCCCGTGCTCTCTGATGACCTAGAGGGGTGGGATGGGGGTGCAGGGGGAGTGAGGCTCAAGAGGGCCGGGATACAAAGATACACATGGCTGATTAGTCCCCTGGAGTAGGAAATGGCAACCGCCTCCAGTGTTCTTACCTGGGAAATTCCAGGGACAGAGGAGCCTGGCGGGCTTCAGTCTACGGCGTTGCGCGGGGTCCGGCAGGACTGCGCATAGGAGCGGCGGCAGACCTGGTTCCGCTCGGAAACGAGCGCAGATTGCAGAGTGATTTTACTCCAGTTTTTTAAAAAAGACAAATACGTTTCTCTATTCATTCACAAAGAACAACTAAATATCTACATGATGTTTAGCTGTTGTTTGTTCCAGCTACCCTCTACCATGTATGCCTGAAATTTATAGCCACTCTATGTTGAAAAGAGGACCTTAGACTTTTTCCAATCATATCATCTGTGCTGCTGATGTCCATATGTCTGGCTAATGTGGTCTTGTGCTGTGGGTTATGAGCAATACCCAAAGGAAATTCCCTGATATTCCATATTATTGTGTTACCTAGTTCAAGTGTTGCGAGTCTGGAATATCCTCATCTATCCATAGTGTTGCTTCCTTCATTCAATCTCATTTCCCTTTTTCTTCTAGATAATTTCAGATTTTTAGAACACTTAGAGCACTTTAGCAACTTAATAATGCTTGGAAACCTCTGAAAGCAGAAGAAATGACTCCCACTCCGTATACGTTTTTAAGGCAGATTCTTGTTGGTATTAAGGGAACTAAGTGTCTAGGTTGTAAATTTTAAAAATCAGCCACATTATCATGTCATTCATAGTTTGGATTATCCTCTGAACCACACCTGAATGTTACAGAGACAGGATATCTGACAAACGATCATAAAAATCTTAGAAATGACTTAGTTGAAAGAGATTCCTTTATTTTTTTAATTTCTCAAAGCAATACACAAACAAAACTAAAGTAGCAGTTTGGGTAAACAATAAACAGTGAATAATGAAATAAATCCCCTTTTAAAAATAAGGGAGAGTCTTTTTAACAATATATTAATGTTTATTGAGAAACATACTAGATTATTCTTGGATTTGTGCTTGTTGCTCTAGATAAGGACAAATTTTTCATCCTTTAATATAACTGAAATTTCCAGATGTCACTTGAATGTTCTTATTTGCTGAAGACACCTATGTATACTAGGCTACCTCTATTGTTAAGCCCACCTCCCGATACATTCAGATTTTTAACAGGAAGTTATCTGCTTATTCACCACTAGGGCTCATTTTGCTTTGATAAATTTGAACGACTGTTGCAGAGCTAATTAGGCAACTGGCTATCATTAGTGTTGCGTAGTCTCTTGCCAGTTTGAGTTTTATAAATTAAATTAGTGTGATGATTCTAGCTCACTTTCTACCAGACATTCTGCATGATTAACTGTGTTTGGCCCACCTTAGCAATTAATTTATTCTCCAAATATACTGTTTTTATCCAGTTTCTCAGAAGAAGATAAAAAGATTGGAAAGTCAACCAAATCCAAATAATGACACAAATAACTAAAGTACGTTGGAAACCATCTGTTGTTTCATGTTTTCATCAGAAACATCTCATATCAGACCCTGAGGCTGGATGAATTTTAATATTCCAAGCTATCATCACCCATTTAGTCATCAGTAGCAAGTACTGTTGGGTTTCCCAGGTGCCTCTAGTGGTAAAAAACAGCCTGCCAATGTAGGAGATGTAAGACACACGCATTCGATCCCTGGGTCAGGAAGATTCCCTGGAGGAAGGCATAACAACCCACGCCAATATTCTTGCCTGGAGAATTCCATGGCCAGAGGAACGTGGCAGGCTACAGTCCATAGTATCACAAAGAGTCAGACATAACTGAAGAGACTTAACTTGCATGCTATATTTTATAAGGAAGATCTGCAAAGACCAGGGAACTATGATTGAAGATAAAAATAAAATATCCTGTATAAGATGAAACTTTCCTTTATAGTTGGTACGACAAAATAAAAATCTACACATCAGGACACATACATTCAAAAAGCTAAAAAATAACAAAATTTATGAGATATCTTGGGGGAAAGGTTAACTAGGAAAGCTGAGTTGAAGAGAAAATGATTTTTCCCTATCATGGTGTGGAACATGCACTTTCTAGCTTAAAGCTTTCACTTATTCCTTCATTACTAAGACAGGGGTAACAAACTTTTACTTAAAAGCTTCAGAAATTAATGTCTTTGAGGACCATTTGTAGCCATAAATAATACATAAACAAAGGGCATAGTTATGTTCTTATTATATATATAATATATATGTATAATATACATATTAAAGAATATGGCCTGAATTGCCTGAATTTGGCCCACAAGCCATAGTTCTCTGACCCCTGACCTAAGATAAGAGGCAAATTTACACACCTCCACATACTTATTTCCAGCCTTTTTTTTGTTGATACAACTTTTCTCTCCCTGAGAGTTTCTTTCCTAGTGAATGACTGTCAAATAACTATGATATTACCAATATAAATACATGGGTCATTAGTTTGGCATTGGCTTTCTCAGTCTTCTCCTCATCTACCCGCTAGTGGAATAAAGTCCTTATTTTTCATTTTTTCATTCAGAAACATGTGATCAAGGGCTTACTATATGGTCTCCAAGTTTTAGGTATTCCAGTGAACAAACTAGAGATCCCAGTTTTTAAAATCTCCATTCCAGGGGAGGAATGCAGACAATGAAACATTGTCACTCATTAAAATAAGTAAACAGGTCATGTTGCGTGTTAGATGGTGAATATTATTATGGGAAAATAAGAGAAAAATCAAGCATTATAGGGGAAATAGGAGATACATGTAGAAAACGGGCAGTTTGCCATGTCGAGTTCCCAGAGTAAGCTTCACTGAGAAAGTGGGACTTTAGAGAAAATATTTGAAAAAAGAGAGGGTTAGCAGATACCCTTTCTTTATTTCCTGTAAGACAGTCCTCATATTTCTTTTTTTTCTAAATTATTTTGTTGAAGTATAAATGATTTACAGTGTTGTGTTAATTTCCACTACACAGCAAAATGATTCACACATACACACACATATAATACTTTTTCATGTTCTCTTCACTGTGACTTTTTAAAATAATTTTGTTGGTTGGCGTTTGGCTGGGCCAGGGCTTCATTGCTGTCTAGATTTTCCCCAGTGGTGAGCAGGGGCTGCTCTGAGCTCGCCGTTTGGGCGGCTTCTGCTGCGGAGGGCAGCTCTAGGTCACGCCGGCCTCGGTCGTCGCTGGCCCCAGGCTCCAGAGCCCTGGCTTAGTAGCTGCGGCGCGTGGGCTTAGGTGTTCCATGGCATGTGGGCTCTTTCCGGCAAAAGGGAGATGCATTGACATTAGGTGACGAGCCTCCTGCAATTATCCAGGCATGGAATAATGTGGATCTGACCGAAGAGGCCGCAGTGGAGGTGTTGAGAAACATCAGATTCGGAACTTCAAAGTTCTCTCGTTAACCCCTCTGCACTGATGAATGTAAACTGGAGCAGCTATGATGGAGGTTCCTTAAAAAACTAAAACAGAGTTCTCTTGTGATCCAGCAATCCCACTCCTAGAGATGTATCCAGAAAAGACAAAAGCTCTCATTCTAAAAGATACATGCACCCCAGTGGTCCTAGCAGCACTTTCAGCTAGACATGGAAACAATCTAAATGTCCATCAACAGATGCATGTATAAAGAAGATGTGGTTCATACATAGTTACTCAGCCATAAAAAAGATTAAAAAAATGACATTAGCAGCAACATAAATGGACCTAGAGATTATCATACTAAGTGAAGTAAGTCAGATAAAGATAAATATCATGTATCACTTATTTGTAAAGTTTAAAAAATAATACAGATGAATCTATACAGAAAACAGAAGAAGACTCATAGACAATGAGGGATAAATTAGCAGTATGGTATTAACAGATACAAACCTCTATACATAAAATAGATGAGAAACAGGGGAACAATATTCAGTATTGGAAAGTAATCTGAAAAAGCATATATATAAAACTGAATAACTTTGCTGTACTCCTGAAACTAACATAATGTTGTGAATCAACTATACTTCAATTAAAAAACTATAAAAGTTACAAAATTCTCCCTTTGCATTTTGCAAATATTTGCATCAAAATGCCTTTAAATGTATTTCTAACTTTTTTATGCCAATTTCTGTGTCATCCATATCAGAACATTAGGAAAAGAACAAGCTTATCTGTATTTCTAAAACTTAATTCATGGTGCATTAAAATAATCCAATAAATATTTAATAAATATCTGGATGAATTTATAAACCCAATCAAGCAATGAATGATTTAAAGACAAGGCAAAAACTAAAATATATATTTATATAACAAGCATATGAAACAAAAAGTGCAATGATGAATTGTCAGCAGAAATAATCATAATTTGGGTAGTTAGTACACAGTGCAAAAATGTAATTTTTTGTGTGTTTTGCTTTTATCTTCATTTTTGGGGTTTTCTCTATGTCCCTAAGTTTTTCCCCTTTCTCTCTTAATTCATCAGTTTAGTTCATTCCAGCCATCTGTCTTGCTCATTCCTGTGTTGCAGCATCTTTTCTTCATTCTGTCATTAGTTTGAGAATTAATGGAAGAATAATGGAAGCTGTTCCTAGGGTCTTTCCTGGCAGTCCAGTGTTTAGGAGTCCTCATTTCCCCTACAGGGGCCTGGGTTCAATCCCTGGTCTGGGAACTAAGATGCTGATTGCCTCTGGTCGTGATTCAGACTACTGTGTGTGAACTCTACTGATTAACCTTTCAGTTCAGTTCAATCGTTCAGTCGTGTCGACTCTTTGCGACCCCATGAATCACAGCACGCCAGGCCTTCTTGTCCATCACCAACTCCCGGAGTCCACCCAAAACCATGTCCATCGAGTCAGTGATGCCATCCAGCCATCTCATCCTCTGTTGTCCCCTTCTCCTTCTGCCCCCAGTCTTTCCCAGCATCAGGGTCTTTTCCAATGAGTCAACTCTTTACATCAGGTGGCCAAAGTATTGGAGTTTCAGCTTCAGCAACAGTCCTTCCAATGAACACCCAGGACTGATCTCCTTCAGGATGGACTGGTTGGCTTTCCTTGCAGTCCAAGGGACTCTCAAGAGTCTTATCCAGCACCACAGTTCAAAAGCATCAATTTTTCGATGCTCAGCTTTCTTCACAGTCCAACTCTCACATCCATACATGACCACTGGAATAACCATAGCCTTGACTAGACGGACCTTTGTTGACAAAGTAGTGTCTCTGCTTTTTAATATGCTATCTAGGTTGGTCGTAACTTTCCTTCCAAGAAGTAAGCATCTTTTAATTTCATGGCTGCAATCATCATCTGCAGAGATTTTGCAGCCCCCCAAAATAAAGTCAGCCATTTTTTCTCCATCTATTTCCCATGAAGTGAAGGGACCAGAATCCATGATCTTAGTTTTCTGAATGTTGAGCTTTAAGCCAACTTTTTCATTCTCCTCTTTCACTTTCATCAAGAGGCTTTTTAGTTCTTCTTCACTTTCTGCCATAAGGGTGGTGTCATCTGCATATCTGAGGTTATTGATATTTCTCCAGGCAATCTTGATTCCAGCTTATGCTTCTTCCAGCCCAGCGTTTCTCATGATGTACTCTGCATATAATTTAAATAAGCAGGGTGACAATTATTAACCTTTACCATGCCCTAAAACCACAGAATGATCTTGATGTCTATTAGGGAAAAAAATTATTTTTTTCCTCTTCAGTAAGTATATCAGTATCTACTTATTAAAAAGAAAAAGATATTCTCTACAGAAAGCATAAGTAATCTCCCCTGTTAGTTTCCAGCATCTACTAAATCATCATATAATAGATATTGGATTTGGTATATTATGTTACAAAAATAATTTCTATCAAATATTTTTGATTGGATTATCTCCTCCAACACACTTCCAAAAAGTCTCCATCTCTAGGAAAACCAAGTAAGATCTAAAAATACTTTTTCAGAAAGTATCTGAAATCATAAATTTCTTAATAATGACAGGATTGCCAAGTGTGAACCACAGTGGGTCCTATTCATCCCAGGACCTTTGCTGCCTCAGGCACTGCCCTCAATGTATTAATACATTTGTGAGTAAAGTATGGAGCATTTAGAGTTGTGCATTGTTTTCATAGAACGACTGCATTCATTTCAAAATCATTTAATACTCTTTTTTCTCCATTACAAAAGGACAATCCCCAAACAAAATTGGATTACCTGGATAAAAGAAAAGCAATTGAATTGTAGTTATTTCTAAAGGGCATTTGAAGAAACACTATAGCTGATTCTTGTGTATAGGGATGAACAGATTTCTATAAAGGCTGATTAACCCATCTAAGGGTTTACATTATTGGATTGAGGTACAGCCAATTCATTTCGCTGCATTTCAGCAGAGAAGCTATAAAACTGGATATCCTTTCTTTCTGCAAACCATGCATACCCAAGAGGGAGTGTGACCCTGTGGCAGGGTCTGAATTGAAAGAAAGAAGAAAGCTAGAGCTATAGTGGTTCTGCTACAACCTTCTCCGGCTCCTTTTAAAAGCTGTTGGGTTTTCTATTTCTAACCCAAGTAAACACACTTGCTGCAGCCACAATCTAGATTGTTGTAGGAAGGTAGTTCTCTGGGATAACTGCATACATTCCCTTCTATGAAGAAAATGGAGAAAGCCTAGGTGAAACATACTTTCTTTAGTATATTGCTAGTATTTCGTTTGAAACAAAAGAGAAAAATCACTCTCATTTGTCATCCAGTTTCTTTGAGGCAAAATAACTTATTTATGTATTTTTTAACTTGCAGCATGACCCCGCAGAGGATCTTAGGCAAACAATCAAAGACCTTCGCTCAGGCCTTGGCCCTGCTGTAATCAAGTTTTGTCGCTTTAGATAAAGTCCCTGAACCTCTGTGGAGCCTTCCAGGCTCAGTAGTAAAGTATCTGCCTGCCAATGCGGGAGACGCTGGTTCGATCCCTGGGTCAGGAAGAGTCCCTGGAGAAGGAAATGGCAACCCACTCCAGTATTCTTGCCTGGAAAATTCCATGGATAAAGGAGCCCAGCGGGCCACAGCCCATAGAATTGCAAAGAGTCAGACAGGACTGAGTGACGAAACATGAATGCACTTTCCCTCTGTCATCCAGCTTCCCCATTTACAAGGCTGTAGTCAACACTGACCTTCTCTGCTTCTGAGAGGTAGCATATTACCCAAATAAATATCTGTGTGAAAGGTCTTTGAGAAGATACGGGAAACTAAAATAACTCACTTCCCAAACTTGAAATAACTACATATATTCACGTGTATTTTATCTTTCAACCAATGCCTTGGGCACTCACATACCTTATTTATCAGTGAGAAATGCTTTTGACACTAAATATTAATATCCAAATAGAAGCTATTTAAGTCAGAGGGGCATTTATTGTTCAGTTAAAATGAAGTCTGGAAGCAGAAAACCACTCAGTGGGTTTAGGAAAGGTCACCGGCTTTCTTTTCATTGTAAATTATTCTCAGGGTGTAAGGTTTTTCATCCACACACATGTTATCACCTCCTCTTTCCCAGTAATAAATGCCTGGCTAAACTCTGGGTATCATCAGGTACAAGTTCAAGTCTGGAAAGCATTAGCTATGGGAACAGATCCAACTCTCCTGTTCCCGAACAGTTCATCTAGAAATTATCTTTCCCAACATCCTTCCCCCCACATCAGATTACCCTGACACATCAGATTATGCCTGACACATCGGCATCCAGATCTATCTTATATGGCCACCTCTGCAGTGAAAGAGACCTATCTTTACAGACTATGAGATGGGAAGCCTGCATAGGGTAAAGGGATGTGGAATGACTTTTGGGTAGTCAACCCATAGTGTCTGCTACAGCTTAACCATAGAAAGTTTAATTCATCACCTTGAGAACATAACCCCGCAGCTGCTATGCATTCTCATTCTTGTGTCATTCTATTTTTTGTTTAAACAACCATAAAGAGGTGACCTTACTGGTCCATGTCCCTGTCCAAGTTTCCTTTGGGGCTCCAAGGTTATGAGTTAGTTTTTAGATGTGCCCCCCAGTTGTAGTCATTGTTTCCCCAGAAGTAAACATCATTTTATGCAGGTCAAAGCAGTCCCATCTTATTAAGTAACCAAGTTTTGTGAATGAAATCATCAACATTCTTTTTCACTAGGCTAGTGTCTTGTTCAGAGAATGAAATCATCAACCCTCTTTTTCACTAGGCTAGTCTCTTGTTCGGAGAAGGCAATGGCACCCCACTCCAGTCCTCTTGCCTGGAGAATCCCATGGAACGGAGGAGCCTGGTAGGCTGCAGTCCATGGGGTCGCGAAGAGTCGGACATGACTGAGCGACTTCACTTTCACTTTTCACTTTTATGCATTGGAGAAGGAAATGGCAACCCACTCAAGTGTTCTTGCCTGGAGAATCCCAGGGATGGGGTCACACAGAGTCGGACACGACTGAAGTGACTTAGCAGCGGCAGTAGCAGTCTCTTGTTTCTTTGGAATGATTTAATTGGTGGAGCCTCATTGGCCTGCATTCGCTAAAGCCTCTCAGAGAGCAAAAGGTGATATTATGAGATTAGCTCCTGGATTCATTTATCTAGAAATATAAACTTAAAGATGACTCCCTACTTACTCTTCCCTGAAGAAATACAATCTGAATCAAGTTGAATTTGTCTCCTGGTTCTCAACGTGAAACAGGTGGTAATAGTTCTCTCCCTATCACACACTTCCTCAAAAATTCCTATTTAATACAGGTCTCCTATCACCCAATCACCCATTACATTCTTGTTAAAGCACTGTCTTCTGGATTATTAACACAACTTAAGAGTAAAAGAAAACTCAGTTCTGATCAGTCATTGAAACCAAAGGCACTCCTTCCTCTCCTCATTTTGTCCTTTAAAATCTGATAAGAGGCAGAATAACTCTCTCCATAAGCACCTGGCTGTGGAATTGTTCACTCTCTCAGAAGGAGTTCTAAAAGCAGCATTGATGAAGCTGGTATGGAAACTGCAAGGAATAGTAATTAGGTTCTGCAACCCCCATGGAAGCCTCTGGTGTACTTGATTAACCTTGAGAGGCTCTAGGAAATGTTTCTAGAATAATAAAAACATATTGGCCAGGCTCAACATTGCATACTGAATCCTAGGATCTCATTCCTAAACCTGATAGGAAACAACTGGGGAAAAATTTTAGGAAAGTTATTTTCCAGTTTTCATCACTTTCTTCATAGAGGAGTTGGGCTGAAATTTGCAGGGACAGTCAGAAGCAGGTCTCTACATACGCCAAGGGGGAAGCCCATCTCTTCCTATTTTTAAGAAGAGCAGTACCAGACGTTGATTCTATTCTGTTGCTATAGAAACCTCTTTGCCTTCCTCCTAGCACCACGCTCCCCAGGCTAACCCAAAGATTGCAAGAGCAAGTCTACCTGCCTGACTCTTCTACCCCTAAAACTATTTGTTCCTCATAGCAGTTCAGTAAATAAAAGCTTAATAAAATACAAATTTATATTTTAAAAGTAATATTTATATAATATAGAATAAATATACTAATAAAATACTAATAAATACATGAATGAGAGTGACAGTTTGACCATGCAGTGGTTGTTCTTGTTTAGGGGCTGAGTTGCATCCGACTCTACGACCCCGCAGACTGCAGCGTGCCAGGCTTCCCTGTCCTTCACTGTCTCCTAGAGTTTGCTCCATTGAATCGATGATGCCATCTGGGCTGGGGCAAATGAGGGCAAGCAAAGAGACCTCAGATTCCAAATACAACTCATGTAGAGAAAGAAATTTAGCTTCCAATCCTGTAAGGAAGCAGGACGCCAAAGAAAGGTGACCGACCAGAAAGGCGCAGACAGCCTGACAGTACCAGGTGAAGGGGATGACAGGCACTTCCAATGACATTTGAGTTGAAAGAGTTTCCTGAGGCATAGACAGTCTGTGTCTAAAATAAATGTGATGTTTTATGGGTTTGATAGTCATTGGAAGCCTCTGGGAAAACATTTCAAGTAGTTTGCTTTCCAAACCTTTTTCTTGGTAAAGAGTGGGAATGCATCACCTAAAACCCAAGCAACTTGCTTCCCTTGGCAGCAAAGGCAATCTCTATTCATAGAAGGGGCATATTCCTGAGCCTTAGCAATTGATGTTTCTTTTATTCTCAGAACACGTATCAGCCCAGCAAGTCTCAGTTCATGTGCTTGACATATTTCAATGTTATATTGCAAAATAAAACACTCTTTCTCTTCAAGTGCACTGAGTTTTCAGATGGGAGTTCTCACATTGCAAACCCATCGGTCAAATGTAGGTCCTGCGGCCCCACACCCTCATCTCCATTTATGTGCTACACATTTAACAACAATGACGCATGTCCTCTCATAGCCACAACAAGCTCCCTGCGAAAGAATTCACAGAGCAGAAATAACTAGGAGCTAACATAGAGTTTTGAACTTTTCTGTCATCATGTACATTTCCAAAGGAAATCTATGGGAAAATCCAGGTGAATTATCACCAATTCCCTTAATAAAACTACTAGGACTCACATCATCTGCACCTGGCTAAAATGAGACTATTTCAAAGAAAACATTCTTACTAAGAATATAGTGAAATATGTCATTGCAAACTTCTGTCACTTTTTTTCAAATGAAATAACGGAAAAAGAAATAAACCAAAAAAATTTAATTTAATTTCTTCATGTTTTTAAATATGAAATTCAAAAGTCACTGCCCACTTTATGCACATTTTGGAAGATTGTTCTCAATTGTATCAGGTTAATTCCTATACATTGTTGCAGATGGGATACATATTATTTTCCTACTTTTTTAAAGATTCTGTTTAGATTCGTTGTTAAAATACTGTGGTACTCTGATTGTCTAAAAATACTAAAATATAATTGCTATTTTTTTTAATTGTCGTGAACACAAGTACTTTTCTCTTGCCTGAACTTCGTTTCTTCAAGGCTACATGAGGTACTTTAAAAAGAGGATACTTAAGGTCTTCCCCTGGGGCTCCCCTGATAGCTCAGTTAGTAAAGAATCTGCCTGCAATGCAGGATGAGCCCAGTTTGATTCCTGGGTCAGGAAGATCTACTGGAGAAGGGATAGGCTACCCACTCCAGTATTCTTGGGTTTCCCTTGTGGCTTAGCTGGTAAAGAATCTGCCTGCAATGTGGGAGACCTGGGTTCAATCCCTGGGTTGGGAAGATCTCCTAGAGAAAAGATAAGGCTATCCACTCCAGTATTCTTAGCTGGAGAATTCCATGGAGTGTATAGTCTATGGGGTTGCAAAGAGTTGGACACAACTGAATGACTTTCATTTTCACTTTCAAGGTCTTCCCCTGTCCTAAGAATCAATGATCAATCTACATTACAAGGAAAGAAAGATATGAGATTCTTCTGTGAAGCTTTATTGTTCTTATTTCTCAGCTTCACCTATGCTCACCGTGATAGCTAGTTTTCAAAGACACCCAGTCCTGTGACCCACACTGTCCTGTGAACATCTCTTAATCAGTAGAATGTGGTTGGGTGATACAGTGTGACTCCCAGTGCTAAATCACAAGGAACCAAGGCTTCCATCTGGGTACGCTGAAACACTTGCTCTGGGGAAGCCAGCAGCTAGGTAAATAATTCAACTACAGTGACGTTGCCATGCTGTGAGGGGCCCCTAGCTTGTCGTGTCGAAAGGTTACCCAGAAAACAAAAGATATTCGGTTAGTTCCCACAGTGACTGAGGACCGGCCTTGTGAGTGAAGGAGCCATCATGGTTAGTGACCGCTTTGGACCTTCCAAGTGGTTCTTGTGGCAGCTACAGTCTTTCTGCAACTCTGTCAAAGACTGGAACTCAGTCAACCCACTGTGCGAGATGATCAACTGTAAGCGCTAAAATCTGGGGAAGCGTTTGTTACAGAGCAGTAGACAACAAACACTGACCACAGTTTTAATCTATGGTCTCCATGAAAGTCCTCATCTACCGCATTGATACAATTTTCCTTCTATATATTTATCTTTTCCCTTTTATCTTTTTTTCCATAATGATAAGCCTCACATTTTGAAAGACACATTAAAAAGGTAACCTGTTGGATAGTAAAATATTCTGCACAATAATATCAGAAAACCTGGCTTCTAATCTCCATTTTACAAAGTAGTGGACTTTCCTATGACTTTAAGCAAGTCACTGACTACTTTTTCTGCATCTCACTGTATACAGTTCATGTAATTAGAACAGAACTTATGGCGTTGAATTGCTTAATAATATCAACAACAAAACTGGGAATGGAAAAAATATAAATTTTACACTGTGAAAGACAGTTTTCCATAACAGAAAATTCTGAATTCTCTGTTCTCTCCCAGAATTTTTTATGATCTACGTGATACTCAAGACTCATATTTATATCAGCCATCTCTTCATTTAAAAAAAAAGTGAGGGAAAAAATGACCTTATGTTTATCTCAAATGTTACTGTCACATTTAATTACATAGATAAGAAGTTATATCTGATTCTGTGCTTAATATTAAAAATTCTTATCTGAGTAATGGTGATAAGAAAAAACAGCATGTTTTTCCAGTTACCGTATCGTGTACATTTAATTAAGGCCCAGTTTTCTAAGTCCACACCCCCTGGGAAACAGAGGAAAGATCTTAAGTCTGTGAAGGATGGTCAATTCAATGTTCAGAGGGAGGAGAGAATTGCAATACTTGCAAACAAATGAGCAAAAATAACATGCAGAAGAGGGACAAAGCAGGTTACTGGAGCTAAAGAAAATACTTCGAGTTTCCTTCTGATTCTTGTTGCTGAGATTTGAAAGACTTCTTTTACTTGGTCATCAATTTCTTGAACAATGAAAGCATCTAGACCCAAACTGTAGCCTATTTTGTGATGCTATTATAAGTGTGAGTTTGAATTCTGTGTGGCGTGATCAACTGAGTAGGATGAAGTGATGGTGCAGTGGACTATCTGATTCCATTGGTGCTGGTTTATAAAATCCAGACACATGACCTGCTGACCTCACAGAAAAAGGAGGGCTGTGAGGAATACCCCATTTTAAGCATAGCCCATCTCACCAACATGGGATTTCCAAAAATGCTCACCACTGTTAAAAAACAAGGCCTTCTCAACTTAAACTAGAGGAGCACCTTACTACCAACTGCAGAGACAAATTATATCCCTTTTCCTCTGCACAAACATACCCAGCTTGCTACAGGAAGATTTTTGTAGTGCTTTTGTGGAGTTGCCAAGAGCAGGACAGGATTTAGCAACTAAATAGCAACAACAGTTCCAGCCTTCACTGGGCTGAGCAGCTAAGGGCTCCAGCAATAGGCATGCAAGTGTGCTCAACATAAAAATGAATGGTCCTGTCACCAGTCATCACCAAAAATAAAATGACCTGGAACATTTCTTACTGTGTTGCTACGTAACTTCCCCACCATCCTCAGGATATAAGAACTCAAAGCACTATTCCCTCTGGGTGAAATCCATTCCAGTTACTCAGCTTCCAGGGCACTCAGCAGGCTCCATATAGTGCAAGAAATCCACTTGTCTCCACATTATCTCATCCTAGTCAGGAACTACAGGGCACTGTGGTACTTTAAGAACAAGTTACAGAATGTGAGTTAAACAGCTAAATTATGATTAAAAAGAGAAATGCATGTGGAAGAAGAGATTTGCTACCAAATTCACATAAATATTGAATTGATTTTTGACAGGTGGAAAAAAATGGAAGTAAATGGTTTTCAGTAATTGAAACTAGAATATAAAAATGCATACAGCAGTTTTTCCCATGATGGGGAGGAAGGAGGGAAGGGTTTGACTGAAATATATGTCTGGTGATACACATTTATTTAAATATATTTGCTAGTGTTTTTATTTTTAACCTCTCAATCTAGGTTACAGCTGTATATTTTCTCACTCTCTAATGATTGTTAAATGAGTCTGTTCTCAAACACCAAGGATAATAATTTTAGAGTACAAGACAAAAGTGTTCCTGTCAGTTGCTTTCTGAATATTAATGTACTAAGTTTATTGCTAGATTACATGATTATAACAACAGATTTTAATAACCATCAAAAGCATAAAAATTACGTTCATATATCTGCTGATGCAAATTTATGTTTATTCAACAGAGAGAATGTTTCTATATTTACAACTAGATAGAGGGAAAAACCCAAAAACTCCCTTCCAAACTTGCATTGTTTGCTTACAAAAGTACCTGAAGTCAAAATAGAAAAGACAGATTTTTGTACTATTTTAAAACTAGGATACTTCATAATATTTCAGTAGAATGGTATTTCCCAAACTTGAGAACTTGTTCCTTGGGAAAGTTCCTTGGGAAATCGTATATTTACTTGAAAAATAAAAAATAATAATCAAACAGTTGCTTGAAAGATGTGAGAAACACCAGATTTTTATAGGCTCTGAGAGCCTTTAAAATACTAATGTGAATTGGGAATCTCCAAAAGAGTCATGTAGTATGCAGAGTTTACTAAATATGTTTTATCACAAAAATCTTTGGGGAAAAAAGAACTTCAGGTATATGTGCATATGTGTCTGTATTGAACCTTTGTTAACACATAAAAGAAGTAGTTTTCTGACTTCACACAGGAAGGAAATTGCTGGTGTAGAAGATGATTTATGGAACCACAATTCATTTCACACACATATACACACACACACACACACATGAACACAGGTACATACACAAAACTTCCTTTAATGTACAAGTAACTACATATTTAAGTACATAACTACACATTTAACTACATATAAAGGCAGTAAATGTTTAACTATATAATTCATAAAAATCATTGGAATATCTGTTTTAATATTGCAATTTTATGGAGAAGAAAATGGCAACCCACTGCAGTATTCTTGCCTGGGAAATCCCACGGACAGAGGGGTCTGGCATGCTGTAGTCCATAGGGTTCCAAAGAGTCAGACACGACTTACCGACTAAAAAACAACTGCCATCTCTAACTTTATTGTTCATAGTAAAAAAAACAAAACTAAACTAAACTAAAATTGTAATTAATTTTAGGGGCCCCTATAAATGCACATTTTGATTCAGTAAGTGTTGAGAGAGGTTCAGAAACCTATATCTTTAATAAGTACTTTCAATAATTCTTTTTTAGGGGCTTCCCTGGTGGCTGAGATGGTGGAGAATCTGCCTGCAATGTGGAAGACCTGGATTCGATCCCTGGGTTGGGAAGATCCCTTGGAGAAGGACGTGGCCACCCAGTCCCATGTTCTTGCCTGGAGAATCCCATGGACAGAGGAACCTGGTGGGCTACAGTCCATAGGGTCACAGAGAGTTGGATATTATTGAAGAGACTTAGTACAACTTAGTAATTCTAATATTCCATGTGTCTTACTTAGAGAAACACTAGTCAAACTTTATATTTCTAATAAGTTTATTTTTGTATGTGTGTATCACAGCCCAGTAATAAAAAATGGAAAAGGATGAAAGTGTATTGTTAAATTTAGGCAAAGGAAGCATACTTCTCATTCACTTTCCCACCTCCCTCCACTCATGTTGAGAAATAGTGGAGATTTTATTGGCTAGTATGTCTATTCATCATTTATTTCTGATTAAATATTTGCCCTTTTAATATATCCTAGAATGCCTCTACTCCCAAAAGAACAGCCCCAGGCAGTCATCATGAAGCCTCTACTTGGCCCATTTATCACAAGTCCTTGTCTCAAATTAGGTGGTAAGGGAGAGAAAAGTAAAGATTAACCATTTGTGGACCTTTGATGCCTCCTGACTTTATTCCCTTTCTTTTTTCCTCCCCCACATTCCTCCACTGAGCATCAGAGATACTCAATCAGCATTAGAGAACTTTCCATCGTGGTTACAGAATTCAAAAGTCCTCAGTGTGTTCAATACACTGGGGGATTAGAATTTATCAATGAACAGCAACAGAGGAAGGACGGCCCTCATCATCTGTGGAACGGTTCGTCTTTCTGAGTTGAAGGGAAAGAAAATGAATTAATCATATATCCAAAGGCTGCATATAACCAAAGACATATGCATTTTGAGTGAGAGAACCAGCTTGGTCCACATTGTTGGGGGACATCAGGAGGTTGAGCTATAATTGAATGTTTACAATAAACAATGATCAGAGATCATTTAGTGCACTGTGTGTTAGAGAAGGCAAAATAAAGAAAATAGAGGCAATTTTTTTTTTAATTGAAGGTCAGTGAATTTAAAAGCAGAGGCATCACTTTGTTGACAAAGGTCTATATAGTCAAAGCTATGGGTTTTCCAGTAGTCAGGTACTGATATGAGAGTTGGACCATAAAGAAGGCTGAACACCAAAGAATTGATGCTTTTAAATTGTGGTGCTGGAGAAGATTCTTGAGAGTCCCTGCGACAGCAAGGGGATCAAACCAATCAATCCTAAAGAAAATGGAAGGACTGATGGCATCACTGATTCTGTGAATCAGAGAGATTCTTGGTTGGCTGGGAAAGATTGGGGGCAGGAGGAGAAGGGGACGACAGAGGATGAGATGGCTGGATGGCATCAGTGACTCAATGGACATGAGTTTGAGCAAACGCTGGGAGATGGTGAAGGACAGGGAAGCCTGGCGTGCTGCCGTCCATGAGGTTGTAAGGAGCTGGGCACAACTTGGTGACTGAACAACAACAAATTGACATACATTCATTAGTTTCAGGTAATTGAACATTGTGAAATGATCCTCACAGAAAGTTTAATATCTGTCGCTATACATAGTTACAAGACTTTCTTCTTATGATGAAAAATTTTCAAGATTTCCTCTCTTAGCAGCTTCAAATATACAATGCAGTATTATTAACTACAGCCACCATGCTGTTCATTACAGACCCACAACTTATTCATTTCACGACGGGAATTGTGTACTTTTAACCTGCTTCACCCATTTCATCTCGCACCTGTGGCAACAACAAATCTGTTCTCTGTATCTGTAAACATGGTGGTTTTTTGTTTGCTTCATTTTTAAGATTCCACATATGAGTAAGATCGTATTTGTCTTTCTCTGTCTCTGACTCATTGCACTTAGCACAATGCCCTCCAGGCTCATCCATGTTGTCACAAATTCAAAGTTGTGTTGTGGCTAAATGATATTTCGTTGTGTATAGATGTTATTTTTCTTTGTCCATTTATCCATTGGTGAACACTTAGCTTGCTTCCATGTCTTGGTGGTTGCACAAAATACTACGATGAATGTAGCAGTGTGTATATCTTTTCAAATTAGTGTTTTCTTTTTCTTTGAATAAATGCCCAGAAGTTGGGGTTCTGGCTCATATGATAGTTAAGTTTGGGGTTCTGGCTCATACGGTAGTTCTATTTTTAATTTTTTGAGGAATCTCTATACAGTTTTCCATAGTGGTTGGATCACAATAGAAGTTTTTAATATGTGTATCAATTTGATTTTATCCTAAAAGTCAATACAGGGTTTCTGGGACAGGGATCAAAGTAACTATAACTTACAGCAATAACTCTGCCAGTTTCCTCTTTCATCCCCTTCTCCTGCCCTCAATCTTTCCCAGCATCACGGTCTTTTCCAATGAATCAGTTCTTCGAATCAGGTGGCAATGTATTGGAGTTTCAGCTTCAGCATCAGTCCTTCCAATGAATTTTCAAGACTGAAAGGGATGACAAAGGGTGAGATAATTGGATGGGGTCACTGACTCAATGGACATGAGTTTGAGCAAGCTCCGGGGATCGGTGATCGACAGGGAAGCCTGGTGTGCTGCAGTCCATGGGTCGCCAAGAGTCAGACACGACGGAGCGACTGAACTGAACCGATGCCAGTTTCCCACACCCAGTGCTTCACAGGTGAAACCCAGAACCAGGGTCACACCTGCGCGGTAGGGTCTGTTCAGCAGTGCAAAACTCCTGAAATGAAATCAGGCAGTTTATAGAGGTTACAAATTGCCCTCTCTGCGAGTGTGGTGGTAAACCTTTGTTCTCTAGTTATTTGCATTTCACTGGAATGTAAATAACTGGCTGCCACATTCTAGGTTTACTTCCCTTTGAAATGTGAACACTCATAGACATAACTCTAACTTCCTCCAGAGATTTCTAGCTTTTCAACCATTCTTGGCAACCGCAAGTCTATTCTCTATGTCTGTGAAAGTTTCTGATAGTTTTCTGGTAATAAGCTATTTTTGGATCATTTTTACACAATGAAGACCAAACATGAAACACAGGCTTTGTACTTTGCTACCTACGTAACTTATGATCCTGGTTTCATACCACTTTCCTCCTGGTTCTCACTACCCTGACCAAATCCACCAACTTAAACACAGCACATTCTTCTTACCTGCTTCAGGTCCTTTTGGGGCTTTCCTGGTGGTTCATATGATAATGAATCTGCCTGCAATGCAGGTTTGATCCCTGTGTTGGGAAGATACCTGGAGAAGGGAATGGCAACCCACTCCAGTGTTCTTGCCTGGAGAATCCCATGGACCGAGAAGCCTGGCGGGCATTACAGTTCATGGAGTCACAAAGAGTTGGATTTGATTGAGTGACTATCAAGGCCTTTGGCCAATTTGTTATTTCTATTGAAATTGTTCTTCCCCTACTTACATTCACTAATATTTACAGTAAAATCTTCTGAGATTAGGTCAAAGCTTGTTCTTATTTCCTTCTTCTTGGCCCACTTATCAACTCATTCGATTTAATCCCACAGTTAACTGCTGTCTGCTTCTTCCTCTACTATGGTGAATCCGTGTCTGTCTGTGCATCAGGTTATTTCCAGTTTCTAGAGCTTTGCCTTCTGAGTAAGAAGCCTTTAATAAATGTGTGTTGACAGACTTGCTAGCAACTCAATGTTTTGCAAGTTTATATAATAATGAATGTATCCCTATAGTTTACTAATGTGTGAAAGACTGATGTACAGAACCCTTTATCGTGAATTATACCTTTCAACTTTGAAATTTCTTCCTAAGTAATTTCATTCAGGTATTAAGAATAATTATTTGAGAGTTTTAAACTCATGGAGCCCTGCAGTGAGTTTGTTTCACAATATTGTTTTCACTTAAAAACAACTTTGGCTTTCTCTTCCCAAAGTGTTTCAGCACTATGTGCTAGTGAATTAAAAAAAAAAATAGTAATAACTTCAGTCATTCTGAGACACACTGTGGGGCTATAGACCAAATTTGCCTTTTCTATGTTATTCTTCAACTGACTTTAGCTTGATTTATTGTAGCTCAACTTCATCTTTATCTTATCAACTTTGTGATCCAGTTTGCAAGATTTTTATAAAACAAAATCATGTTTCCAAGGAGTCTAATGGGTAACTACAATGTCATCGGTTAAACTCATTTTCATCAATAGCTGAGGGATGCTTTTCCTGCTTTGGGGTATAAATTCTGAGGACGGGTGAATTTTTCAGGGACTGACTTTCTTTGAAAAGCACTAACATAGTTTTTCCATTTCTATCATTAAAGGAAGGAAGGGACATAGCTATGTGTTGATGTGTCTATGTTAATTGTGTATACATGTGTATGTTATCCTGCTTTATTACCTCCAGCCCAGGGAGTTAAAAAGTATTCTGAGAAGCTCTACGAGGTAGAAAGAGAATGTGGACTGTACATTTGGTCCATATGTAAATATGGTCTTCATTCGGGCTGAGATGAATGTGCCAGTATGGTCAGGTTTTGGTGAGGGTCCTCCTCCTGATTCACAGACATCTGCCTTATTTCTGTATCTTCACAAGGCAATGAAAGGGAGGTCATCTCTCTGTATCTCTTATAAGAACACTAAGCCCACTCATGAGGGCTCCACCTTCATGACCTAATTACCTACCAAAACCCCACCTCCCAAAACAATAGTATTGAGGACTAGGACTTTAACGTATGAATTTTAGGGGGACACAAGCTTTCAGTCCATAGCTTGCGTGTGTATGTGTATGTAAAAGTCAATTTATGTAATCTCACCAATTAGGATCTATTATTATATGAGGAAACTAAGGGAAGAGGTTAAGTTCTTTAAGTTCAAAAATTATTTTCAGCCAAGGAAAATTTTGTCCCAGATAAGATCATCAGTATCAGTATTATCCCTGCTCATGGGTTCTCAAGCTCTGTGTCATTTGCCTAACTGTAATTTGAAGTCAAGAATTGATGCTTTTGAACTGTGGTGTTGGAGAAGACTCTTGAGAGTCCCTTGGACTGCAAGGAGATCCAACCAGTCCATCCTAAAGGAGATCAGTCCTGGGTGTTCATTGGAAGGACTGATGCTGAAGCTGAAACTCCAATACTTTGGCCACCTGATGTAAAGAGTTGACTCATTGGAAAAGACCCTGATGCTGGGAGGGATTGGAGGCAGGAGGAGAAGGGGACGACAGAGGATGAGATGGCTGGATGGCATCACTGACTCGATGGACATGGTTTTGGGTGGACTCTGGGAGTTGGTGATGGACAGGGAGGCCTGGCATGCTGTGATTCATGGGGTCGCAAAGAGACGGACACGACTGAGCCACTGAACTGAACTGAACTGAACTGAATTTGAAGTCAGGTAGGTGAACACCAGAGTCCTGTTGCTTAAGCACAAATCTTACTTTGCCATTGGCTGGTAAAGAACCCACCTGTCACTACAGGAGGTGTAAGAGATGTGGGTTCGATCCTTGGATCAGGAAGATCCCCTGGAGGAGAACATCATAACCCACTCCAGTATTCTTGCCTGGAGAATCCCATGAACAGAAGAGCTTGGCAGGCTACAGTCCATAGTCTTTAGCGCACACACACGAGAAGGTAGGAGTGTGGTGATCAGGTAGCAGAGTAGGATGGAAAGTGTGTGTACTCACATCAAATGTGGTTGCAGGTGGTGTGCTAGTCTTTTAAAACTAAATTATGCCTTTATAGTTGAACCTTCTTAGGCAACAAAAGTGATAATTCCCATTAAGGAATGAAGAATAGGGAGAAAGTAGCTTAGTGGTGTGAGGCTGAAAGAGTTATTTTTTTTCAAAATTTTGTTTAGTGTTTACTACATAGTTAGCATTGGATTAGTTATTTTGTAAATATTGTTGCATTTGAACTGAATAAGTGGTGTTATTCACATTTTTAAAATGAGAAAAAAACTGATGTTTAGAGAGTGTAGTGACATCCAAGATCATGCATCTAGTAAGTGATACAAAAGGCATGAGGATGTAGAGCCTCATGTTCCCAAATCATTGTTCTCCCCAGTACTTAGTGGCTGCTTATGATGGTTGCATGTAAGTTTGAATACATAGGAAAATTTGAAATTTTTAAACCAGGCAATACACTTACCAAAAATATAAATTCAATACAACTAACAACTCCAAAATTATTTTCTGACGGGTGTAACATCTTAATCCCTTAATATCATTAAGCTTGAGTCTAAAACAGTGAATCTCCAATTAATTTTCAGTCATTAAGCACCGTAATTATGAGCCTTGTATGTGACAGACACCCTGCAGGATTCTAAAGTTTAATTCATTTTAAAGACCTTAGACATTTCCTGCTGTCACAGAGTTCATAGTCAAGTAATTGTCACTCATTTAAGATTTCTGTTCTTCTACTATGTATCAGGCACAATGGAGATAAAATAGTCAAAAAGATACATGTATTGAAAATAATGAAATGACTGAATTAATGCTAGAAATGCTTGGAGTAATGTGCTCCCAGAATTTACCATCAGTATGTTTAATTTCGTCTCCTCTGACATCTGTGCCGGTGCTCACCCCTAGATTCAGTCTTCACCTGTGGTTGCCTTTAATTTGTGTAATCTTATCAAGTGAGATTTTGAATCCCCACAGTTTGAATCACACCTTAATGCTCGTATAAATAGGCAACTTCTATGAATGGTCGCCTATCACTATCTCATGCTGTATTAAAAATGGTCATATTTGAAGTATCTCCCAAAAGGTTTGTATCCCCTCTTAAATAAGCTAAGTAGAATGTGCCACTCCTCGGGGACACTCTCAAACCTATCTAAATATTTCTAAGAGGTGTTTTCGGTATTGTTTCCACCTGATGGTCAACCTCTAAGAAGGGAGGAGGGGAGGAGAAATAAGGGTTCTGTTGTCTTACCTGTTTGTTCATATGTGTGTGCTAAGTAACCTCAGTCATGTCTGACTCTTTGCAACCCCATGGACTGTAGATGGTTGGATGGCATCTCTGACGTGATGGACATGAGTTTGAGCAAGTTCCAGGAGTTGGCGATGGACAGGGAAGCCTGGCGTGCTGCACTCCTTCAGTGCCTGCAAAGAGTCAGGCACAAATGAGCGACTGAACTGAGCTGGACTGTAGCCCGCCAGGCACCTCGTCTGTGGGATTCTCCAGACAAGAATACTGGAGTGGGTTATCATGCCCTCCTCCAGGGGAATCTTCCTGGGCCAGGGATTGAACCCGTCTCTTGTGTCTCCTGCACTGGCAGATGGGCTACCACTAGCACCACCTGGAAAGCTCATTTTACCTGTTTAATCTCCTTAAGTACGCCCTTGTTCCTTTCTTCCAAAAAGTCTTAAGGCAGTGCATCATGTGTGCTATAGATTATTCTAGGTATGCCTGGTTTTATTTGTGGTATAATTTCACATGTTCCTCTATCCCCATATATTTCAATTAGCTGATAGTTACATCTAGAGGCTTAATTTAATTCTGTTTCTGCTTTGTGTTTTGTGAGGGTTATTTTTTTTTCTGTTTTTTCCCTCCTATTATATCAGGAGGCCCATAATGTGAAAGTTTTCTTCTATTAGTGATGTTAACATAGTTGTGAGCACTCAGGCTAATAAAGGCTAAATTATTAGCCTAAATCTTCCATTAAAAAGTTCTATATCATTCTTTCTTCTAACATTTTAGCGTCTACTGATATTTATAAACCAGCTCCATTGTTTCATTAGGTAAAAGTCTTATTTATTAAGCGCCAAAGATGAGTCTATATTGACTTACTTCAACGAAATTTCCAGGTGGGTTTCTAAGGACTATCTATGCAAGCGAGCACTGCAGTGTTTAATTAATAACCAACACCCCAGCCCTAGCCTAATGGAATTTTATTCTTTTGTTAATGTAATGGAGTTTGAGTTACTTTTTAATGACCTTACACGGATTGACTCTTCCCATTAGAGAGCAACAATTTTGGCTGTGCATTATTTTTATGCATCTATAATGCAATTTGTGTTTTGAAAGCACTTCATATTTTGCCTTTCATTATCTAGCTATTATTTTGCAATTCTGCTTTTATACAAGGCAAATCATACAACCAGATAAATGAACACTTCAGTTGAGAAAGACGCAAAAATTCAAGTGAAAGTAAGCTTAAAGAATAATTTCAACTAGTGATAATCTCACAAATTATATCATTTTTTCTTAAATCTTTGTGAGATATAACCTACAGATTCATTTTTAATTAAATTAATTTAACTAATGTGGTAATCTACAGAGAAAATGAAATATGTTGATATGATGAAGGTTAAATTGGGAAGAGATAGGGTAGTCATAGAAGCTCTCTGTGAAGGGGGCACAGTTGAGCTGAAACCTAAATTCAGAAGGAGTTGGTCATACAAAGGGCACGGGACAAGCGTCTTGGGCAGGAGAAAAACGACTGCAAAGAGCGAGAGTTGAGCCAGAACGCAGAGACGACCTAAATGCACGTGTGATACACACACACACACACACACACCACACACACACCACACACACACACACACACACACACCACACACCACACACACACCACACACACACACAACACACACACAACACACCACACACACACACACACACACACACCACACACCACACACACACAGACACACCACACACACCACACACACACACACCACACACACACACCACACACACACCACACACACACCACACACACACACCACACACACATACCACACACCACACACACACACACACACACCACACACCCACACACACCACACACACACACACACACCACACACACACCACACACATACCACACACACCACACACACACACCACACACACACCACACACCACACCACACACCACACACACACACACACACACACACACACAGACACACCACACACACCACACACACACTGCACACACACACCACACACACCACACACACACACACCCCCCACACACACACACCACACACACACCACACACACACACACACACACACTGTGGAATATTACTCAGCCAGAAAAAGAATGAAAAGAGAATGAAATATCACCATTTACAGCAACAAGGATCAACTTAGAGAATATCATACTAGGTAAAGTAAGTCAGAAAGAAAAAGATATAAATATTATATAATATCACTTGTATGTGCAATCTAAAAACAATACAAATGAATCTATATACAAAACAAAAACAGACTCACAGACATAGAAAACAAACTTAAGGTTACCATAGAGGAAATGGAAAGGGGTGGGAATAATTGAAAACACGTTTTTAAGAGGATACAAACCACATAAAACAGATAAGAAACAAGGATATATTCTCTATCACAGAGAACTATATTCAATTATCTTGTAATAACCTAGAATGCAAAATAATATGCATTTCTGTATATTCAAAACTAATACAATACTGTAAATCAAGTACACTTCAATTTAAGAAAAGAAAAGAACTTTAGTTTCCTTCAAAAACCTGAGAAAAGATCAATGTGGTTCTAGGATTCTTAGTGAGAGGTAGAATTGTATGAAATATCATTAGTGGGTAAGGACAAATTCTTTATTTGAAGAGTTAAGAAATTGAATTTTATTTGAACTGTCATGAAAATTAATTGTGAGGTTCAATATGGTGGGTGGTCACATGATCTTATTTACATTGCTAAAACACTAAAAATGGTGATATTTAGAGAAAGAATATGGGAGGGGTGAAGAGCTAGAGTGGAAGAAGATCACTGCATTAATCCAAGGAAAAGGTTGCACGGAGCCAGAAGGAAGGAAAATACTGCATTAGAAAACAGTGATACTATCTTTGTTTGCAAACTTGTCTGTAGAGTAATCAGAAGTCAAAGTGTTTATTATAACGTTGGTTTCAAGGAATATTTTTTAATTACATGCTAGAAGCAAGGCTTGTGTTTGAGTAAAGACTAAGGATTAGTTCAGTTCAGTTCAGTCGCTCAGTCATGTCTGACTCTTTGCGACCCCATGAACTGCAGCACACCAGGCCTCCCTGTCCATCACCAACTCCCGGTGTTTACTCAAACTCATGCCCATGGAGTCGGGGATGCCATCCAGCCATCTCATTCTCTGTTGTCCCCTTCTCCTCCTGCCCACAATTCCTCCCAGCATCAGGGTCTTTTCCAATGAGTCAACTCTTCGCATCAGGTGGCCAAAGTATTGGAGTTTCGGCTTCAGCATCAGTCCGTCCAATGAACACCCAGGACTGATCTCCTTTAGGAGGGACTGGTTGGATCTCCTTGCAGTCCAAGGGACTCTCAAGAGTCTTCTCCAACACCACAGTTCAAAAGCATCAATTCTTCGGCGCTCAGCTTTCTTCACAGTCCAACTCTTGCATCCATACATGACCACTGGAAAAACCACAGCCTTGACCAAATGGACCTTTGTTGGCAAAGTAGCGTCTGTGCTTTTTAATATGCTGTCTAGGTTGGTCATAACTTTCCTTCCAAGGAGTAAGCGTCTTTTAATTTCATGGCGGCAGTCACCATCCACAGTGATTTTGGAGCCCAAAAAAATAAAGTCTCTCCCTGTTTCCACTGTCTCCCCATCTATTTCTCATGAGGTGATGGGACCAGATGCCATGATCTTAGTTTTCTGAATGTTAAGCTTAAACCAACTTTCTCACTCTCCTCTTTCACTTTCATCAAGAGGCTTTTAAGTTCCTCTTCACTATCTGCCATGAGGGTGGTGTCATCTGCATATCTGAGGTTATTGATATTTCTTCCAGCAATCTTGATTCCAGCTTGTGCTTCTTCCAGCCCAGCATTTCTCATGATGTACTCTGCACATAAGTTAAATAAGCAGGGTGACAATATACAGCCTTGACGTACTCCTTTTCCTATCTGGAAGCAGTCTGTTGTTCCATGTCCAGTTCTAACTGTTGCTTCCTGACCAGCATACAGGTTTCTGAAGAAATAGGTCAGGTGACTGGTATGCCCATCTCCTTTAGAATTTTCCACAGTTTATTGTGATCCACACAGTCAAAGTCTTTGCCATACTCAATAAAGCAGTAATAGATGTTTTTCTGAAACTCTCTTGCTTTCTCGATGATCCAGAGGATGTTGGCAATTTGATCTCTGGTTCCTCTGCCTTTTCTAAAACCAGCTTGAACATCTGGAAGTTCATGGTTCACATATTGCTGAAGCCTGGCTTGGAGAATTTTGAGCATTATTTTACTAGCATGTGAGATGAGTGCAATTGTGCAGCACTTTGAGCATTCTTTGGCATTGCCATTCTTTGGGATTGGAATGAAAACTGACCTTTTCCAGTCCTGTAACCACTGCTGAGTTTTCCAAATTTACTGACATATTGAGTGCAACACTTTCACAACATCATCTTTTAGGATCTGAAATAGCTCAACTGGAATTCTATCACCTCCACTAGTTTTGTTCCTGGTGATGCTTCTTAAGGCCCACTTGACTTCACACTCCAGGATGTCTGGCTCTAGGTGAGTATGAGTGATCACACCATTATGATTATGTGGATTGTGAAGATCTTTTTTGTACAGTTCTTCTGTGTATTCTTGCCACCTCTTCTTAATATCTTCTGCTTCTGTTAGGTCCATATCATTTCTGTCCTTTATTGAGCCCATCTTTTCATGAAATATTCCCTTGGTATCTCTAATTTTCTTGAAGTGAGCTCTAGTCTTTCCCATTCTATTGTTTTCTTCTATTTCTTTGCATTGATCACTGAGGAAGGTTTTCTTATCTCTCCTTGCTCTTCTTTGGAACTCTGCATTCAAATGGGAATATCTTTCCTTTTCTCTTCTCTTCTTTTCACAGTTATTTGTAAGGCCTCCTCAGACAGCCATTTTGCTTTTTTGTATTTCTTTTTCTTGGGGACACTCTTGATTCCTGTTTCCTGTACAATGTCAAAAACCTCAGTCCATAGTTCATTAGGCACTCTGTTTATCAGATCTAGTCCCTTAAATCTACTTCTCACTCCCACTGTATAGTCATAAGGGATTTGATTTAGGTTGTACCTAAATGGTTATACCAGGCTTCAGCAATACGTGCACCATGAACTTCCAGATGTTCAAGCTCGTTTTAGAAAAGGCAGAGGAACCGGAGATCAAATTGCCAACATCTGATGGATCATTGAAAAAACAAGAGAGTTTCAGAAAAACATCTATTTCTGCTTTATAGACTGTGTCAAAGCATTTGACTGTGTGGTTCACAATAAACTGTGGAAAATTCTGAAAGTGATGGGAATACCAGTCCACCTGACCTGCCACTTGAGAAACATATTCAGGTCAGGAGGCAACAGTTAGAACTGGACATGGACCAGCAGACTGGTTCCAAATAGGAAAAGGAGTATGTCAAGGCTGTATATTGTCACCCTGCTTATTTAACTTATACGCATAGTACATCATGAGAAACGCTGGGCTGGAGGAAGCACAAGCTGGAATCAAGATTGCTGGGAGAAATATCAATAACCTCTGATGTGCAGATGACACCACCCTTATGGCAGAAAGTGAAGAAGAACTAAAGAGCCTCTTGATGAAAGTGAAAGAGAGAGTGAAAAAGTTTGCTTAAAGCTCAACATTCAGAGAACTAAGATCATGGCATCTGGTCCTATCACTTCATGGCAAATAGATGGGGAAACAGTGGAAACAGTAGCTGACTTTATTTTTTGGGGCTGCAAAATCTCTGCAGATGGTGACTGCAGCCATGAAATTAAAAGACACTTACTCCTTGGAAGGAAAGTTATGACCAACGTAGACAGCATATTAAAAAGCAGAGACATTACTTTGCCAACAAAGGTCCATTTGGTCAAGGCTTTGGTTTTTCCAGTGGTCATGTTTGGATGTGAGAATTGGAATACGAAGAAAGCTGAGCACCAAAGAATTGATGCTTTTGAACAGTGGTGTTGGAGAAGACTCTTGAGAGTGCCTTGGACTGGAAGGAGATCCAACCAGTCCAGCCTAAGGGAGATCAGTCCTGAGTGTTCATTGGAAGGACTGATGAAGCTGAAGCTCCAATACTTTGGCCACCTGATGTGAAGAGCTGACTCATTTGACAAGACCCTGGTCTTTGAAAGATTGAGGGCAGGAGGAGAAGGGGACGACAGAGGATGAGATGGTTGGATGGCATCACTGACTTGATGGACATGGGTTTGGGTGGACTCCGAGAGTTGGTGATGGACAGGGAGGCCTGGTGTGCTGCAGTTCATGGGGTCGCAGAGAGTCAGACATGACTGAGAAACTGAACTGAAGTGAATTGGATGGTCTAGTGGTTTTCCCCACTTTCTTCAATTTAAGTTAATTTGGCAATAAGGAGTTCATGATCTGAGCCACAGTCATATCCCAGTCTTGTTTTTGCTGACTGTATAGAGCTTCTCCATCTTTGGCTGCATCCGCCCTGACCTTGGGTGTGATGAAAACTAGAGAGTGAGATTTAAAAAAAAAAAAAATTAAGGAAATCAATACTTTGTTTTTATACACTGGCCTACAGTCAGATAGGAGCCTGGTGGGCTACAATCCATGGGGTTGCAAAAGAGTCCAATAGGATTTAGTGACTAAACCACAGCAGTCAGACAACAGAAGCTTCAATTTCTAAGTCAAACTTAAAATCAGAATTTCTAATGTCACCTTTTGAATGAGCAGAACTGAGGTAATAGCGAGGCATCTCTCACTTACTCGAACACTTTATCGTCTCATCTATGCACCAAGCTCAGCATTCAAAAGACACATACAGACTGAAAGTAACAGCTGGAGAAAGATACTCCATGCAAATAGAGACCAAAAGAAACCAGAAGTAGCAATACTCATACCAGATAAAATAAGACTTTAAAAAAAAAAGCTGTGAAAAGAGACAAAGATGGACACTACATAATGATCAAAGGACCAATCAATCATAAACATATATGCACCCAACATAGGAGCACTGCAATATGTAAGACAAATGCTAACAAGTATGAAAGGGGAAATTAACAATAACACAATAATACTGGGAGACTTTAAGACTCCACTCACACCTATGGATAGATCAACTAAACAGAAAATTAGCAAGGAAACACAAACTTTAAATGACACAATGGACCAGCTAGACCTAATTGATACCTATAGGACATTTCACCCCAAATCAATCAATTTCACCATTTTCTCAAGTGCACACAGAACCTTCTCCAGAATAGATCACATCCTGGGCCATAAATCTAGCCTTGGTAAATTAAAAAAATTGAAGTCATTCCAGCCATCTTTTCTGATGACAATACAGTAAGATCAGGTCTCAATTACAGAAAAAAAAACTATTAAAAATTCAGACGTATGGAGGCTAAATAACACACTTCTGAATAACCATCAAATCATAGAAGAAATCAAAAAAGAAATCAAAATATGCATAGAAATGAATGAAAATGAAAATACAACAACCCAAACCTATGGGACACAGTAAAAGCAGTGCTAAGGGGAAGCTTCACAGCAATACAGGCTTACCTCAAGAAACAAGAAGAGTCAAATAAATAACCTCTACACCTAAAGCAACTTGAAAAGAAGAAATGAAGAACCTGAGGGTTAGTAGAAGGAAAGAAATCTTAAAATTTAGGGCAGAAATAAGTGCAAAAGAAACAAAAGAGACCATATCAAAAATCAACAAAGCCAAAAGCTTGTTCTTTGAGAAGTTAAATAAAATTGACAAACCATTAGCCAGACACATTAAGAAACAAAGGGAGAAAAATCAAATCAGCAAAATTAGAAATGAAAATGGAGAGATCACAACAGAAAACACAGAAATACAAAGGATCATAAGAGACTATTATCAGCAACTATGTGCAAAAAAATGGACAACTTGGAAGAAATAGACAAATTCTTAGAAAAGTACAACTTTCCACAACTGAAACAGGAAGAAATACAAAATCTTAACAGAGTCATCACAAGCACGGAAATCGAAACTGTAATCATAAATCTTCTGACAAAAAAAAGTCCAGGACCAGACGGCTTCACAGCTGAATTCTACCAAAAATTTAGAGAAGAGCTAACACCTATCCTACTCAAACTCTTCCAGAAAATTGCAGAGGAAGGTAAACTTCCAAACTCATTCTATGAGGCCTCCATCACCCTAATACCAAAACCAGACAAAGATGCCACTGAAAAAGAAAACTATAGGCCAACACCACTGATGAACATAGGTGCAAAAATCCTTAACAAAATTCTAGCAAACAGAATCCAACAACATATTAAAAAGATCATACACCGTGACCAAGTGGGCTTTATCCCAGGCATGCAAGGACTCTTCAATACCCACAAATCAATTAATGTAATACACCACATTAACAAACTGAAAAATAAAAACCATATGATTATCTCAATAGATGCAGAAAAAGCCTTTGACAAAATTCAACATCCATTTATGATAAAAACCCTCCAGAAGGCAAGAATAGAAGGAACATACCTCAACATAATAAAAGCTATATATGACAAACCCACAGCAAACATTATCCTCAATGGTGAAAAATTGAAAGCATTTCCCCTAAAGTCAGGAACAAGACAAGAGTGCCCACTCTCACCACTACTATTCAACATAGTTTTGGAAGTTTTGGCCACAGCAATCAGAGCAGAAAAAGAAATAAAAGGAATCCAGATTGGAAAAGAAGAAGAAAAACTCTCACTGTTTGCAGATGACATGATCCTCTACATAGAAAACCCTAAAGACTCCACCAGAAAATTACTAGAGCTAATCAAAGAAAATAGTAAAGTTGAAGGATATAAAATCAACACACAGAAATCCCTTGCATTCCTATACACTAACAATGAGAAAACAGAAAGAGAAATTAAGGAAACAATTCTATTCACTATTACAACAAAAAGAAACAAAAGACCTATATATAGAAAACTATAAAACACTGGTGAAAGAAATCAAAGAGGACACAAATAGATGGAGAAATATACCATGTTCATGCATCGGAAAATCAATATCGTTGAAAATGAGTATACTACCCCAAGCAATCTATAGATTCAATGCAATCCTTATCAAGTTAGCAATGGTATTTTTCAGAGAACTAGAACAAATAATTTCACAATTTGTATGGAAATATAAAAAACCTTGAATAGCCAAAGCAATCTTGAGAAAGAAGAATGGAACTGAAGGAATCAACCTGCCTGACATAAATCTCTACTACAAAGCCAGTCATCAAGACAGTATGGTACTGGCACAAAGACAGAAATATAGATCAATGGAACAAAATAGAAAGCCCAGAGATAAATTCACGAACCTATGGACATCTTATCTTCGACAAAGGAGGCAAGGACATACAATGGAGAAAAGACAACCTCTTTAACAAGTGGTGCTGGGAAAACTGGTCAACCACTTGTAAAAGAATGAAACTAGAACACTTTCTAATACCATACATAAAAGTAAACTCAAAATGGATTAAAGATCTAAACATAAGACCAGAAACTATAAAACTCAATATTGTAAAGTAATTAGCCTCCAACTAATATACATAAATGAAAAAAAAAAAATAAAACTCCTAGAGGGAAACATGTGCAAAACACTCTCCAACATAAACCACAGCAGGATCCTCTATGATCCACCTCCCAGAATATTGGAAATAAAAGCAATAATAAACAAATTAGACCCAATTAAAATTCAAAGCTTCTGCACAACAAAGGAAATTATAAGCAAGGTGAAAAGACAGCCTTCATTATGGGAGGAAATAATAGCAAAGAAAGCAATGGACAAAGGCTTAATCTCAAAAATATAGAAGCAACTCCTGCAGCTCAATTCCAAAAAAATAAATGACCCAATCAAAAAATGGGCCAAAGAACTAAACAGACATTCTCCAAAGAAGATATGCAGATGGCTAACACACACATGAAAAGATGCTCAACATCACTCATTATCAGAGAAATGCAAATGAAAACCTCAATGAGGTACCATTTCACGCCAGTCAGAATGGCTGCTATCCAAAAGTCTACAAACAATAAATGCTGGAGAGGGTGTGGAGAAAAGGGAACCCTCTTACACTGTTGGTTGGAATGCAAACTAGTACAGCCACTATGAAGAACAGTGTGGAGATTCCTTAAAAACCTGGAAATAGAACTGCCATATGACCCAACAATCCCACTGCTGGGCATACACACTGAGGAAACCAGAATTGAAAGAGACACGTATACCGCAATGTTCATCACAGCACTGTTAACAATAGCCAGGACATGGAAGCAACCTAGATGTCCATCTGCAGATGAATGGATGAGAAAGCTGTGGTACATATACACCATGGAATATTACTCAGTCATTAAAAAGAATTCATTTGAATCAGTTCTAATGAGGTGGATGAAACTGGAGCCTATTACACAGAGTGAAGTAAGCCAGAAAGAAAAACACCAATACGGTATACTAATGCATATATATGGAATTTAGAAAGATGGTAACAACAACCCTGTATGTGAGATAGCAAAAGAGACACAGATGTGTAGAACAGTCTTTTGGACTCTGTGGGAGAGGGCGAGGGCGGGATGATATGGGAAAATGGCATTGAAACATGTAAATTATCATATGTGAAATGAATCACCAGTCCAGGTTCGATGCATGGTACAGGGTGCTTGGGGCTAATGTACTGGGATGAGCCAGCGGGATGGGATGGGGAGAGAGGTGGGAGGGGGATTCAGGATGGGTAACACATGTACACCCATGGCGGATTCATGTCAATGTATGGCAATACCAATACAATATTGTAAAGTAAAAAAATAAATAAAACTGGAAAAAAAAAAGAGATATACCACCACTAACAAGTTCTTATAGCCTGTCCATCTTCAAAGGACATAATTGTTCTCTTCTGAAAGAAAATTCACACACAGCTCATTGTCTGAAGAAAATGAAAGATGGTGAAACATCCCAGAAATGCCAGAGAAATGGAAAGATGAGGACAGACTATAAACTTATAAAATCAGCTTGAAGCATGGCCTCCAGTTATGAAATGATGCTCAGGTAGGCTGATGAGAAACAGCAAGATCCTGAGTGTTATCGACCGCTGCAATCAAACCAAAGTGGACCAGCTGCTGCTGCTGCTAAGTCGCTTCAGTCGTGTCCGACTCTGTGTGACCCCATAGACAGCAGCCCACCAGGCTCCCCCGTCCCTCGGATTCTCCAGGCAAGAACACTGGAGTGGGTTGCCATTTCCTTCTCCAATGCGCGAAAGTGAAACGTGAAAGTAAAGTCACTCAGTCGTGTCCGACTCTTAGCGACCCCATGGACTGCAGCCCACCAGGCTCCTCCGTCCATGGGATTTTCCAGGCAAGAGTACTGGAGTGGGGTGCTGGTGGACCAGAGGAGGAGGTATATCTGTGGGGGCTGAGGCATCTGTAGGATAATCTATCCATCTATTCCAGACATTTCCCAAGTGCTGTCCTGGGCCAGCAGCATCACCTAGGACCATATTAGGAGGCCATTCTCCCAGCCCCCTCCCCACCACCACAGCCCCACTGAAAGAGAAAGTGTATGGATGGAGCCCAGGGATGTGTATTTTAACCCTCCAGGTGATTCTCATGCACTGATCTCTCTGAATCACTGCAACAATTTTCATGGTAATATTGTCTCTTTTCAGGAAATCCTCCCATAAAAAATCCTGTATCATTTCATATACCTTGTCTGCATATGAATGAACGCATGCATGCTCAGCTGTGTCTGACTCTTTGTAACCCAATGGACTATAGCCTGCCAGGCTCCTCTGTCCATGAAATTTCCCAGGCCAGAATACTGGAGCAGGTTGCCATTTACTTCTCCAGGGTATCTTCCCAATCTAGGGATCAAACCCACATCTTCTGTGTCACCTGCACTGGCAGGCAAATTCTTTACCACTGAGTCACCTGTGGCAGCAACCTAATCCTATGGAGAAAGTGAAAGAACATTAAATGAAAAGCATCCAGAAAAGAGGCACCAGCCTCAGTTGTCAAGCTAACTTCTGTATGCAAGCAGTACTGTGAGGAACAACGGTCACTGATTAGCATATTTGGCCACCACTGCACACAGCTGCAGGGTCAGAAGCATCATCTTCACTGGTAAAGAGCTACAGAAATAATTTCTTAATTAAAATGTCTGTTGCGTACCTAAACAAAATGAACCGAGGGTATTCAACTTATTATGAAAAGTCCTATCGACTATGAAATGTGGAAAATAAATCAAATTTTGAGCCATTTTCCAACAAAGAACAGCCATAAGACACCATGGGAAGCTTGTTGCTAATAGAGGGGGTATTTCATAAGTGCCTGCTGAAAATTTATGTTTTCAAAATGCAGGTACACGAGATAGTGCCTATTTCGCTGCCATAGGAAATCCATTAAGAATATGCTGAATAGCAGTCCAAGAGAGAAACCTGTGACAAAATGATCAACTCAAGCAAAACATATTTAGGTTTAGAATCTATGAAAGGCTTATCCCACCCCCCGAACGTTCCCTATTCGGCTTTGGCTGCGGCTCCCGGCCCTGCTTCTGTCGCTCAGTTCAAGCCAGAAGAGACCCCAGCCAGGCCTGTTCCCGTCCAATCAGCGGCCGCCTGCTTATCTGACCAGAACAGCTCCACGGGGCAAAGTTCCCCTCCCTCAGATAAGCAGTGGTTTCCAGTCTGGGAAACAAATTGGCTCTGGAAAAGTAGTGTGTGCAGAGCAAGATTAAAAGGAAAATAGAAAGAGAAGCCGGAGTGGGGCATGGTAGAGAAAAAGGGATAACGGGAAGGAGAAACGACCAGGCGGAGTCATTAGAAAGATAAAGGAGGGCGACAAAAGGGAAAACAAAGCTATTACACGCAAACTTACAAAGATCAGACCGCATTAAATATTCGCAAACCAAGCATCCCTCCTGCAGACAAGAACAAAATGGACTGGTGATACTCTGTACCCATGTACAGCTCCCCATGTGTTAAAGCAGCTTCCCTATCCAATTCAGCACTGATTATCTCTTGCTATTGATTTCTATCAACCTTTCAAAATTTCTTATAATAGAAGTGTAACAAATCAGGCTTGTGATGAAGGATATTTTAATAGTACAGTTCAATTTAGCAGTTAATTTTTAAGCCATAGGGAAAAAATCAGGTAAAGAAGTTAGACCTGATTTTATGTTCTAAAGTAGCTAGAGTTGAATAAGTTTATCCTCCAAACATCTAGTTTTCAGTGAAGAATAAAGTGACCAATATAGTTAAGTCTTACAGCTCAGCAGGCCTTTCTCAGTCAACTTTGTGATTCATAAAATGGATCTCAGTTCATCCCTTTCATTGACTACAGAGACAGCACTGCACTCAGAGGAGTTCATCAGGATTGAGTTGTGGAAAAAACACACAAAACACACATTTTTATTCAAAAATATATTTTCAAGTTTCCACTTATTTTTGAAAAGTGGCCACTAGACAACATTTAAATGATTTTAAAAGGGTACCATAACGTTAAATATATTAAGTGCCAATTCATGTTAATTATAATGGATCTTCAGTATTAGAAAAATCCACGAACTAGTAAATCTCAAATAACGAAAAATATACCTCATTATCAGCTTAATGTATTATTTTACCATAAATTTTAGGTATTTTTGGGTATCTTATTATAACCTTATATTTTTTATGATAAATACTTAAATTTCATGAGACCAAAATCATAATTGTGATTAATTCTAGTTAAGGGGCAAAATTCTTTGAAGCTTTCTACATATATATTAATTGCAATCTCTTTGTTGTTCACAAATATTCTCTATATTAAAGTATATTATTTGCATGCCATATGCCAATAGTAATGTTATGAAAAAAGCCAAACAATCTTAAATAAAAATAAATATATAGTATTTTCAAACATACTATTAAATCAGAATCACCAGACAGGGAGATGTATATACAGAGAGCAACTTTACCATTTTTTCTCATCCATTTTAGTAGCAAACATACATACAGAAATTCAACTATTTGAATAGTCATGTCATACACAAAATCATAATAATCTATAAAAGTAAAATAAAACTGTACATTTTTCTGCCTATTACAATTGACTTGAGTTTTTAATCTCAACTATGCTCTATAAAAAAATAATTTGTCAGGTTTGTGAAAGACTCTCCAGAGAAAGAAATTCATTATCATCAAAGACTGAATAACCAGTTTTTGGTAAATAGATTTTTCAATACCACCATGTACCAAAATTTAATAATAATGATAATGATAAAGCTCTTACATTTCATAGGTCTCTTGCCAACTTAAAAATGTTTCAATTCAGTAAACTTGGAATGCCTACTATGTGTTCATAGTGTTAAAATGAAATAGGCATCTTGATTGATGCCTTTCAGTGAAGCCTAAGAGATTGTAAATATTGTCATAAATTTTCTGTTTCACTGTCTTTGGGGCCATAGCCAATTCATCCATTCATTCTTTTATTCATCCCTATATACTTATTCTATGAAAATAAATAAAGGAAACATTTAAAATGGAGGTGAGAAGCCCAGTAAGGGCAAATCTCACACTAGTACCACTCCTTGAAACCTGCATAACCAGCAAGAAAAGATAAGAATTATTTTGACAGGGAAAGACATTAATCACACGAGAATTTTATCTCCTGCTTTTAAGAAAAGGAAGATCCCTCCCTACCCCAGCAGCAATGCTCTAACCACAGCTTACAGTCAAAGAGAAACCACCACAAGCTTGAACTTTTGCTCTTCAGTGAACTTATGTTCAAAACAACCTTCCCCAGCTTCCTCCTAAAACCTAGTAAATGCAGTTCCCTCTCCTTTGTTCTTCTCTATGATTTACCATAGCTTGCCTATATCCTGAATTAAAATTCCTTGCAATTCTCTTCCAATCCCGAGTAAACCCATTTTGCTGGTAAAATAACTAGCTCTTTTATTTTTAAGGTTGACAGTTCATAGTTTATACCTGAGCAGACAATGTGTTAAGCACTATACTAGGCCTCACATTGACACTTTGGAAAGTCTTCTCAAGGAATCTAATGGGAGAGGTGGTCAATAAAATATTTCAACAAAGCATAATCATGAAGAGTGATACAAAGCATGCAAACAGTGCATTTAAATTACATTTTTGACCTAGACTTCTTAGATGAAATTATATTTTGCTAAACAATGAGAAACTTGGTGAAGAAACAGCCAAAGGGTTTGAAGGTACATAATAGTGTGTTCCAAAGCATGGAGATTTGTAACCAAGTTAGTAATTGAAGGAAGAAATGAGTTTTTCCTGAAAAGGAGCACTCATACCTGGGAGTAGTGGAAGTTGAAATTAGATAGCAGCAGACATCAGGTCACATGCAGTTAATAAGTTATAAGTTAAGTTAAGGAGATAAGGGTAATAAGGAGAATGAACGTTATCTTGAATGTGTTAAAGAGGTATTGAAAGAAATAACACAAATTGCTTTTAAAAGAAATACCTCTCTTAAACCTAAAATTCATATGAACTACAGTACAATAGGGCTTCCCTGATAAGCTCAGCTGGTAAAGAATCTACCTGCAAGGCAGGAGACCCCAGTTCCACTCCTGAGTTGGGAAGATCTGCTGGAGAAGGGTTAGGCTACCCAGTCCAGTATTCTGGCCTGGAGAATCCATGGTCTGTAGAGTGCATAGGACCACAAAAAGTTGGACACGACTGAGTGACTTTCAGTTTCGCTATCACAGTACAACCGGGCTTCCCAGGTGGTGCTAGTGGTAAAGAACCCGCCTGCCAATGCAGGAGACCTGAGACACAGGTTCGATCCCTAGGTCAGGAAGATCCCTTCAAAAAGGGCATGGCAACCCACTCCAGTATTCTTGCCTGGAGAATCCTGTGGACAGAGGAGCCTGAAAGGCTATAGTCCATGGGGTCACAGAGTTGGACACAGCTGAAGTGACTTAGCACAAACACACAGTTCAAAGACCTCAAATGGACAAAGAAATATTGAGACAAATGAGCTGATAGCATCACATTTCTTGATTTCAAACTATATTCTAAAGCTATAGTTATCAAAACTATATGGCACAAGCACAGAAACAGATGCAAAGGCCAATGGAACAGAATAGAGTCCCAGAAATAAACCTATTTATATGTGGTCAAGTAATCTTCAAGAGAGGAATTTCATCAATGAAATTTGCCCATGAATTGTTGTTGAATCAGTATGTTTGAGGTTGGGGGTAGGGAAGGAGTACTCAGAGTTTCCTACTCTGCCAGTTTGCTGATGCCTCTCAGGCAAATAGCATATTGAATAAGAATAGATTTATTTGATTACCCTTTGTCCTTTAATCATCTTGCTCCAAAGATTTATTTTACCTGCCGTGTGTGTGTGTGTGTGTGTGTGTGTGTGTATGTTTGCCCTTCAGTCATATCCAACTCTTTTCAACCTTATGAATTGGAAACTGACAGGCTCCTCTGTCCATGGAATTCACCTGGCAAGAGAATTCTGGAGCGTGTTGCCAGTCCCTTCTCCAGGGGATCTTCCCAACCCTGGGATCAAATCCAGGTCTCCTGCATCACAGGCAGATTCTTTACTGTCTGAGCCACCAAGGAACCATATTATCCTATTCTTACAAGAGGCCAAAATAGGTGCAGTGTTATATGCTCTCTTAAAGACTCCAAAACAAGCAGGAAAATTAACCATCCACAATATCAGGAAGGGTCTAGTCATAATCTTCAAGGCACATAGGCAAAAGTGAAGAAAAATTTATGAGTGGCTACCCTCTCCAGGATTCTTGCCTGGAGAACACTTGTCAAGTTGCTGTGAAAGTGGATCTTCAGTGTTCTCACCATTACAATAACAACAAATGGTAATTGTGTGAGGCAAATGATGTGTTAACAACTTTATTGCAATAACAATTTCATAATATATGTGTATAGCAAATCATTCAATCATACACTTTAAACTTATACAATGTTATACATTGCTTATGGCTTTACTGCTTTGACAGTTTCTGGGGTGATAAAAGTAATAAAACAATCTAAATTTAATTTTGGTAATGGTTTAAAAGAATTCTGACTATACAAAATAGCAATAACAACATTGAACTGTGCATTATTAATAGTTGAAATGCATAGAATGTGGATTATGTCTCAATAAGTCTATTTCTTAAAAAAAATTCAAGCATTGGGACATAACAAATAAAACAGTTATATTTACTCAAGTGCTCACAGATAAGTTACATTCTCTGCTCTCTGGGAAAGTATATGGGAAGTTAAATTGTAATCAAACGTCTGCTTGATAGATAGAGATTTAGAACAAAGAATTTTTGTAATCTAAGCAAGCCCCTGGCACTTATCTTTGATTAAAGAAATAGACCTGACTGCCTAAGGGTTTAGTATCTGGGCCCCTTTGCCTAGTCAGATTTTCCCAGATGCCCAGAATGAAATATAATTCTTCTTTCTTACTTTTCTGACTTTTGTACTGTGTACTGATAGTTCCATAGAAACAGTTTTATTTAATTCAGCTTGCTAATACCATAGAGTAGACTAGAGTTTCAGATAAAGTTGACAGTGTGAACTTGAACTGTGTCAGTCCATGATTGAATTCATGAGTGTGGAACCTCGGATGGGGAGGAACCGTGTATACAGAAGATCAATTACAAATTATCCTCGGATTTTCACTTTGCAGAGGGTCAGTGCTCCTAACCCCTACATCATTCAAGGGTCAATGTATCCCTGTAAAAGAGAGTTAACTGAAAGCTATGAATAATTGATTGATTAGAAGCAGCTCCACAGTTACCCAGTTGTCCAGATGCTATACGATACTAGAGTTTGAACAGAGAATCAACTTTTATCTTGTAGACTTAAACCTAGGGCTTATTTGATACACAGCATTGCCTCTCAAAATATCATTCTGAGGATCATTTAGATATACTGGTAAGAAACAGTACATCTTAAAAAAAGAAAGAAAGAAAGAAAGAAACAGTACATCTTTTGTTCCTCTAAGACTGCCTTGATACTTCCCTACTTTCCCAAGCACTTTCTAGCCAACTTTGTGTTGACCATGGAGAGAATGTGCCCGCTAACTGACCCAGAGCTAGAACTATGCTATTAGGGGTTCCTCACTCCCTCTCCTGTCTTTGGAATATATATTCTGTCCACCATTCCAAAATTAGGAACTGTTACAGGGACACACCCTTGAGAGATTAAGGTGGGTGGAGACCATCTGGACGTTGTACGTGACCGACCAGTCAAGATTTCAGTGTAAACTGTTAAGATCCTGGTGACAGATACATAGATTTACTTGCCTGGTGGCTATCTGAGACAAGCCTGGTATGTAAGCTCCTGCGCTTGTTAAACCTTCTCCCTACCAATCTGAAATGGTCTCTCTCTTTTTTTTAATTTTCTTTTCCTTTTATTTATTTTTTTCTACCATGCCATGAACCATGTGGGATCTTAGTTTCCTGATCAGGAATCAAACCCATGCCCCCTGCATGGAAGTGTGGATTCTTAACCAACAGACTGCCAGGAAAGTCCCTGGTCTGTCTCTTTATTCCCATTCTCTTTGCCCTCCAGGACACAGGGTGCAGTTTCCAACTTCACCTGGAAGCTCCAGAGGTTTCCAGCCAACACCTTAGTTCTACCTTCGCCTCCTTTCCATCCCTGCTTCATCCAGCTCATTCAAATGTGCATTCTGCCATTCACTTATGTACAGACAAGAATCAGTTCCTTTACCCTGAGTGAGTATGACAGGTGCTTTTCATGCATGTGGCAGACTATAGCAGAAACAAAATGTTTGCGTCTCTTGAGCCACTTGTGAAATTACAAACTCAAATGAGGAATATTCTTAAACTGTCCCATCGTTTCCCCAAATTGACCCAAATGCAATCAAACTAGTAAATTCTGGCTTCCAAACAGAGTGTGTTTGTGACATGAAAATGGAGAGATTAGGAATGACTTGGCTGGAAAAGCCCACAGTGAGTTATAAAACAAATCTGTTTGCTTTTTAATAGTTGGTAAATGCATTGCAGTGTCTTAAATAAATTTTCTTCAGCTACAGTCAATAATCCCAGGAAAGCTAATTGACACAAGAAGATGCATTCTCCTCTATGAAAACCACAGATTTTGGTGGGTTTTTTTTTTTCTTCTTCAGGTACTTGCCTGCAGGGGATGATGATAACTGTTCTCCATTATTCTCTATAATAGCTTTATGATCTTGCAGACTATACTTATAGAAGTAAAACATAGTTTCTGAATGTGCTAGGTAGTTGCTTGCCTCTTGTTATGTCATTCTTATCCTTTAACAAAAAAATTATTGTAAAGACCAGTTACTTCTCATTTTTTCAATAGAAGTGTTTCTTTCAAAGACTGCAGGATAAGATGATAACCATATACGCTAAAAATTCAAGGGAGGCCAGTTTAGGGAGTCTTCACAAACATATCATGTAAAGCAGTACCTGGGTGGCACAATGGTAAAGAATCTGCCTGCTAATGCAGGAGACTCAGGAAATATGGATTCGGTACCTGGGTCAGGAAGATCCTCCTGGAGAAAGAAATGGCAACCCATTCTAGTATTCTTGCCTGGAAAATCCAACGAACAGAGGAGCCTGGCAGGCGACAGTCCACGTGGTCTCAAGGAGTTGGACACGCCTGAGCGCACTACACAAGGCTTGCAGCACCAGACTGAGACCAGAGACCTGAGTCTCTGAAATCAGTTCCATTTCTTAAAATGTGCCTGTTGGGAAATGCAACACTAACTGAAGGGCCAACCTGCCTGGCAGAAGGGGAAGTTGGATCATGTGTTCCTTTAGCACTAAGTCCAAACCAAGTCTAAGATAACAGGAGTCTAAAGCAGCTCCACAATTTCAAATGGCAAGGTTGTAATACGTGGAGAAACTAAGGATTTTGAGCAACAGACTTGACAATAGTGGGAGTTCAAAGTCTTAGAGACCAGTGCACGGAACCGTAAAATTCAGGGACAGGAAAAGGGTCATAATTGGAACTCATCGTTGATAGCGTATTTTCCTTTTTTTTTTTAATTAAATAGCTGAATCATTGCTTGCATGATTACATGAATCCTCACTACAAAAGCTTCCATACAGCTTTCCCTATCCACTGCTTCACCTTTTCCTGACCTGCTCTCCACATTGTGTAAAAGTGATCTTTCTCTGTTAGGAATTCCCCCTCATACCTTTGCCAATGACTTATTGCGTTTAGAACGAAATGCCAAACTCTCGCGTGACTTTCAGAACTGGCAATGCTTTGACTCACGACTCCGCCACGACTCCTTGTCTTCAACCACATTTAAGCGTGCTGCTGTTTCCAGAAGAGATGGGGTCTCTCAAATCTAATTAGCTTTACACATATTACTGCCCTCCACCCACCACCGTTTAACCCGGTCAATCCCAACCTGTTCCTTGAAACTAAACTCAGGCTTTACTTCATATGTTAACAGACTTGGCTACTCTCGCATCTTCCTTCCCAAGTCTGAGTTTTCTTATGTGTTGCCATTAACATATTAAGCACTGAATTGTATCTAATGGTTTATTTCTGTCTTCCCCACTGCACTGTTTTTATCACCTGCCATATCTAGAGCAGTGATGGTAAGTAGGTTTCAATTTGTAATCCAGCTCTCAGGCAGTAACTAGCTACTTAAGCTATCTATCTCTCACAGTGTGTTTAGATGATTGTAATAGAAAAGAGCAAAAGGCATTGTTGATTAATGATGTCTGTCCTGGGCACTGGTTGTAGGAAGAGCAACATGCATATCATATATTTGATCCTTCTAGGCTAGCATATAATACAATCTCAAAGTTTTTGGTGAACGAGTTAATGAAAAATGCAAGCATTATGAAAGAGAAACAGTATAAAAGTGTATGGGACTAAAAGCAAAAATGAATTAATGTTATCCCAGAAGCATTAAGCTTCTTCATACCTGCGGATGGGCTTGATGTTGGAATCTAGAGAAGGCTGAATCAATACATTTTGATTATGTAGCTACAGACCTTGAGGACAGAGCACAAAAGAACCATTCCTAATGTGCTGACTCCAGATAAAAAGCAAGAATTATCACAGCTAGACAGTGGCATTCACTAAGACGGAAGACTTTGGATGAAACGGTAAAGCTTCTTCAGAACCTATTGAAGAGATAGATTTTTAGAATAATCACAATGATTTTGAGTGCCTCCATAAAGCTAAACTGTTGGAATTGTGGGTGTGGCTAAGTGAGGACTAAGGACAATTACTATAACCTTAATCAGTTCAGTTCAGTTCAGTCGCTCAGTCGTGTCCCAACTCTTTGCAACCCCATGAATCACAGCACGCCAGGCCTCCCTGTCCATCACCAACTCCCAGAGTCCACTCAAACTTATGTCTATTGAGTCGGTGATGCCATCCAGCCATCTCATCCTCTGTCGTCCCCTTCTCCTTCTGCCCCCAATCCCTCCCAGCATCAGGGTATTTTCCAATGAGTTAACTCTTCGCATGAGGTGGCCAAAGTACTGGAGTTTCAGCTTCAGCATAACCTTAATAGACTCAAAGAAATATCTTTTAAATGATCTTAATATGTAGACTAAATTTATAGAATCAGCAACATCAAAGTTCATGATTTGAAATTAGAATTCAAAGGAATTTTGTTATATTTTTATCCCCAGAGAAGATGCCACTTTATAAGTTGGAGTGCTTCATGTGGAGGCAATTTGGTGGCCTCAGTAACTGAAAATCACTTGGATAATATGAAAGCTTGTCTCAAGTTTTTCTTCACAGATATAGTATTCTTTTAAAGATGTTTCATAGCTTTCAAGTGTTAGATGGCGCCTTTCAACACCCTGTGGTCTATCTGGAAATTTTATAGCTTAAAGTAGTGGTTGTGATTAGTAAAATGTTCAAAGGAGAGATATACACACACACATTTATTTGAAAAGATGATGTACATCAGAAACTCCTTATTTTATGTTTCTCTTTTGGTAATGGTATTCAGTTAGATAGTCCAAAATTGTAATATGTTACGGAAACAATAATTAAGTCTTCTTTATACATATGTCCATTCAAGAGCTTGATAATATATTAGGACTGTTTTTTCTGATCTGATGCTTTCAATCGAGACTTTAGTTTAACATAAATTTTCAGTTTATGTTACTCTGCGCTCCGTGCTAAGTCGCTTCAGTCGTGTCTAACTTTTTGCAACACTATGGACCATAGCCTGACAGCCTTCTCTGTCCCTGGAATTTTCCAGGCAAGATACTGGAGTGGGTTGCCGTTTCCTTCTCCAGGGGATTTTTCTGACACAGGGATCAAACCCAAGTCTCTTATGTCTCCTGCATTGACAGGTGGGTTCTTTACCACTGGTGCCACCTGGGAAGCCCCTTATGTTACTAAAAGATGATAATAAAAAGTTAAGAAAAGAACCTAAAGGACTATACCATCCATAATGGAAAGGTTGGAGAGACATGAAAACTTGGATCAAGTCAGTTTAGTTCAAGAAGCAACTACGGTGATTGGCATAAGGGTACAAAGATAAATAAGCTTTTCATTTTGTCCCTATCTAGCTACCGGACTTAGAAAACTTCACTTTACATTTCTGGGCTTTTTTCCTGCTTATTTGAGAAGTTATGGTGTTGGGATAGGGTAACTAACTTTTAATGACTTTTTTGTTCTTAAATGCTTAGAATCTCATGAGTCACTTGACTGACTAATATACAGTCTTATGAATATTACTCATCAATATTTTGCATTAGTTGTTATATTGAGTCACAGTTTTCCAAAATTCTCAGATTATGTTATAAAAAAGAAACAGAATAAGGCACACAAGGTCAATTAAAAAAGGATGCTCCAGAATGATTTTGTACATTCATTATTAACTCAGCCTTAAAAATAAAAACTCAAGGCTCAGGCAGATGTACTACAGAAAGACCTGATAAGTAGAAGTTTAAAAGAGAGAAGTTGAATTGCCTGAACATTTTTGTTTATGCAGTGGAGTAGACCTTTGTCTTTTTTGTAGGGATGGGTTGTTTCTAAGAATCTTCCCTTTAGCCTCTAGTTAAGATGGAAGCAGGTAGAGACCACTTCAAATGATAGGATTTTAAATTGCCTAACACTTGCTCTGTCAGTCTCCCCTAAAGCTGGCCAAAGCTCATGGAAAATCAATTTGGAGGCCAGCAGTGCAACTTCAGAGGAGGAACACATTTTCCTGGGGATTCAGAGGATGGGTCCTGCAGTGGCAGCCTGTAGGCAGCTCAGAAGGTGGCCAAATCCCTATCTGTGAAGGGTAGGACTCACCATTAACAGCAGGAGGGCCTCACAGAACTCGCTTCCTGAAGTTTGACTGTGGATGCTGCTCTATCTGCATTTAATCGATGATTTTCTGTGTCTTAGCCTTCCCAGTGGGGCTTCCCTGGGTGGTTCAATGGTAAAGAATCCTCCTGCCAATGCAGGAGACCCACCTTCAATCCAGGGGTCAGCAAGATGCCCTGGAGAAGGAAATGGCAACCCACTCCAGTATTCCTGCCCAGAAAATCCCATGGACAAAGGACCCTGGCAGGCTACACAGCCCATGAGATCTCAGAGTTTGATACAACTTAGTGGCTAAACAGCAACATACGATAGTGTGTTTAGAATGCTGAATTGCCTGCTCTTTTGTTTATTAACTTCTCTAAAACTCAGTTCTCCCACCTATGAAAAAAGGACAAGAATCCTATTTACCTCAAACTATTGTTTTCAGAAGTAAATTAAAAATAAATGCATCAAATATTAAGCAAAATGCTTAGTTCAAATAAACAAATATGATCTATTTTTAATAAATATATTCTAATTCATATTATAGTTGGGAAATAGACTTTGGTGAATTCACTTGAAATTTACATTTTGCCTCTGCTTGATTCTAATAATATAACACTGATGGTTTTGTTTAATGTCTCAGTCTCAGTTATCTTAACATTAAAATAAGAAAAATTAAGTACTTCATTTAATTGTTTCATAGACTTGGGTGAATGAACTAACCCAGACAAATGGTTAAAGAAGACATTTTAGAAGCTGCCTACTTTGTGCAATGTTTTTGGAGTTTTGCATTTAGTCTTTATAACACTCAATTTTCTGAAAATAAGACTGCAACTCATAGAGTTTAAAAAATGCCTGGAGCTGAAATAGGAGGGAATGAATGAATGAATGAAAGAACGCCATAGCCCAAGGACACAACATAAACGGATTAGAAACAATGAGCCCAAGATGGCAGACAAGACAACTTTGACTAGACCTTGATCCTCAATACACATGCTCATGGTAACACGTCAGCAAGCCAAGTGATACACCCAGAGGGGCCAAGACAGCTCCAAGACCGACCTTCAAAGCCCAAAAGTGGGCAGTGACCCAATTTCTAGAACTCTCCACCCCTTACCCCCCTTCCCTGAAACAGTGGGAATAATCCTCTCACTTATTAGCCTGTGAAATTACCCAGCCCATAAAAACATAACCACATTACATTTTGAGGCTACACTCACCGTCTGCAATGGCCCACCCCATTCTGTGCAATGTGTTTCTCTCTAAATAAATTAAAGGGAAGGGAAAGAGAAGTCGCTCAGTCATATCCAACTCTTTGCGACCCCATGGACAGTAGCCTGCACCAAACTCCTCTGTCCATGGGATTTTCTAGGAAAGAATACTGGAGTGGGTTGCTGTTTCCTTCTCCAGGGAATCTTCCCAAACCAGGGACCGAACCCAGGTCTCCCGCATAGCAGACAGACACTTCACCATCTGAGCGACCAGGGAAGTCCCTAAATAAATTAACTTCTTACCTATTTCTTTGTTTCTTACTAAATTCTTTCTGTGATAAGACATCAAGAACCTGAGCTTCATTAAGTCCTGAAATTAGGTGTTGTGACCTCAGTTGGAAGACTGAAGGTTTTGGCTGAGTTTGAGTCCCAGCCATGTGGGTTCAAGTCCTAAGAAGGGTTTTGGCTGGGTTCAAGTCCCAGTCTGAAATGAACAATTCCAGAGTCACACAGGAGTACCTGGAGCCAAACCTACATCCACAGACCTTGGCTACTTCCACTTCCTAATTCATGTGTGAGCTGCATGGTTTAGCACTGAATATATTTTAGTTCCTATCCCATTTTCCGCTTAAATAAATGTAGTATTTAGGGCTTCCCTGGTGGTCCAGTGGTTAAGAATTTGCCTACCAATGCAGGGGACACAAATTTAATCCCTGGTCCAGGGAGATTTCATGCCATGAAGCAACTAAGCCTGTTTTGCAGCAACTACTGAAGCCAACGTGCCCTAGAGCCCATGCTTATGGGAGAAGCCACTGCAATGAGAAGCCTGCAGGCCACAGCTAGAAAGTAGCCCCTGCTTGCTACAACTAGGGAAAACCTGTGCATAGCGATGATGACCCAGCACAGACCAAAATTAAATTAACTAATTAAAAAAAATTTAAAGCAAATGTATTATTTATTTTTAAAAAATATTGAAAGAAACCGAGTGATAAGATGAAGATGGAATGGAGGCAGTTGGTCTCTTTTGTCCTCCGTACCCAGTGATCCAGTGATGAGAACACTGGTTGTTCCAAAGGGCATTTGCACTCATTCCAGAAGGACATTAGTTCAAATACCCTTTCCTTCACCTCTTGGCCTGTGATGTCTCTGGCTTCCGTTTACTTATCTGCATAACGGGCTACTACTAGAGGTTTTGTAAGGAATGGAGGAAATAAATATTGACTTACCTAGATTAAAAATAAAGGCTATTGATTTCCTTTCATCAGAGGAAAAGAATGCACAGTTGGAACCTCAGCCCAACTAAAATAGTATCTAATTCAGCCAGACCCAAGCGTTAGCAGAAACTTCGAACACCAACAATAATAAACAAACCCTCAGGCTAAGTTTCTGCAGCTATCATGAAATTGGATCAAAATTCTGTATGTTGCTTAGTTTTCTATGGCTTGTCAATACAGTAGAAATGTAAAACCAAGACCAGACTGTCTTCATTTGCAGGATGGCGTTAAGACATACCCAGTGTGGCAGGATAAATCCACCTGATTCATGTCTTAGATTCAATTACTCAAGAATACTTTTACATGGATTTGTACAAAATGACTAATTTTTCTGTAATTTCAGTTTTTTTCTTAAGTATTCAATATGCCTATTTTTACTTATTTTAGAGCCAAAGAAAAGGCCATTGTGCAACTGTGTTCTGCTTATTATGACTTTTGTGTTTTATTGTTTTCTTTAGACAAGATTTAGAAATGTGCTCTGCATAAATAAAATAAATTAATTTGAAACATTTTATTTCTTACTTATTATCTATTTAACCTCTTAAATGATAAATTTCTGAGTCATCCTTGACTTACCATCCACCAAATCTAAATAAACATTAAATTCTGCTGTTTTCATTTAACAAATATCTTTCAGATTTGTTCCCTTCTAGTTTAACTGCACAGCCTGATTTCAAGCTCTTGAAATCTGTCTCTTGAAACTACAGCTTTCTATGGAAACCCCTACATCCAATCTTGGGTTTCTCAAATCCAATCTATACACAATTTCTGAAATGATCTATCAAAATGCAAATCTGTTTCTTTCATTCCCAGGTTTAAAACCTACAACTCACTCCACCTAGCTCTGAGCCCAAAGTTAAATCTCCTTAACAGGTAAAAAACAGGAAGCAAGCCACCACGATTTAACCTCTTCCAACCTCATCTCATGCCATGTCTTATATTTTATACTCAAGAAACAAAGAACCAATTGCAATTCTGTAGACATGCTAAGCTAGTCCTCACTTTCTGTGTCTTTGTTCATGTTAGAGCCTATCTAGGTAGACTTTTGGTCTAGTAAATGCTTGTCATTCTATAAGATTTAGCTTTGGCATTATCTCCTCCAAGTTTTCCTGACCTCTCTTTCACCACCAGGATAATTAGGTACTTCCGGTATCTTATGCGGATCTTTGTCACTATCATTTTCTCAATAAAAGCAATCATTTTGCAAGCCTGCTTCTCCACGCTATTCTGAGAGATCCTGGTGGCTCAGACAGTGGACAATCTGCCTGCAATGCTGGAGACCCGGGTTCAATCTCTGGGTGGGAAAGATCCCCTGGAGAAGGAAATGGCAACCCACTCCATTATTCTTGCTTGGAGAATCCCATGGACATAGGAGCCTGGTGGGCTACAGTCCCTGGGGTCACAAAGAGTCAGACACGACTGAGTGACTAACGCATCTTTAGAACAGAGGATTTAAGTTCATCATTGTTGATCTCAGCGCTAAGCACAAAGCTTGGCATGATGCCTAGGAGGTGTTCAAAAGATGTTTGATTAAATGAATATACTCATGGCATAATCTGCCAGAGAATTTGTTTTCTGGTATCTTATAAATGCCTTCCTGAAATTTTTCACATTTATTAGTTGATTCACTTTTTGCTTCAAGTCCAATGTGAAACCATCACAGTCACAGAAGAATTAACAGGGTTACACATAAATATAGAGGGAACCCTTGAGAGCTTGCTTTGCAATCAACATTCCTAGAGGCGATTTGGATGAAATTTTTATAGTGAGTTCTTTCAACTCGGGGGAACTTTTACACTGAACTAATTTGAGTCAAGTTTAAACATGTCTCCACCAAATTCTCTGGTAAGGGCAGTGTGATCTTGCTAACAGCACACACACTCACACACAAAAACCAAGAGACTGAAATCACATTGTCTCAGACACTGGGAAGAAAGCACCTTTCCTCAAACAAAGTGAGAGATGAGTAGGAGACTGATAATGACTTGTTTAAAGAAAACAAAGGGAGTAAAATTCAAGAGACTATTCAAAAAGCACAGACTTCATACCAAAGACATAATGATCTGTTCTCATAGAAATAGGTTCATTACAATGAAAAGAAGAATAACCTTTTCCCTTTCTGAGTTCAAGTTTCTCCAGCAATGGCTTAACCCTTATTCGTTAGCTGACTAATGATGAAAGCTCACTTTTTACTAATAGTGTGTAGAAGCCAAAAGCTCTGTGTATATAAGGACTGTGGTCAACATTATGTGCTGAGGAAAAGAAAAAATCAAAGCAAATTAGTAAAGCAGCAAGGGCTTCCAAAGACTGGCATTATCTCTAGCAGTTCTAGGAGTAGTTTCTCTTTTGTGTGTCTCCATCTATTCCACAAATAATTACTGAAGGAAGTCTATGTGTAAAGTGCTTGGAGTGGGTGGGGGGGAATAAGGAGTATGAACAAAACTAGAGCAATGAAGCAATGCAGAGATGCCAGTCAGGCAGTCAGTCCAACCACGTCTGACTCTTTGAGACCCCATGGACTGCAGTGCACCAGGCTTCCCTGTCCACCCCGAAGACAGGATGGCTGTAAACGCTTTACATGAATTAACTCATTAACGCTCTCCACAGCCCTAGGAGGAAGGCACTATTACCCTCCAATTACTTATGTAGAAATTAAGATGCAGGTAACTTAAATAATTTGCCCTTTTTTTCACACAGTTTGTTCTCTGCTTGCAGTATCTGGGCTGTTGATAAAATGCGTGGAGAGAGATGCATATCATCCCACAAGTGTCATTTATAAGAATAAAAATATTACAAATGTGATCTGATGAGTGATATTTATGTCTGCCTTAGTCATCACATTGTCCCTAGCATAAAGAAAAGTGATTGGGGTATAGGAGGCACCCAATATTTATTGTTTGAATTAGTTGAACAAAGACATTGCTTTTAAAAGTTCAGAAAGAGAAAGAAAATGGGATGGGAAAATGGGATGAGAACTAATATTTATTAACTAACCTTCTGTAGGAAAGGCACCATTCACTACTCAACTGCTAGCTCGATGTAGTTATAAGCAAGAATTCTGACCGAGATTCAGTTCAGTTCAGATCAGTTCAGTCGCTCAGTTGTGTCCGACTCTTCGTGACCCCATGAATCATAGCAGGCCAGGCCTCCCTGTCCATCAGCTTTGAATCCTAGCTTTGCCACCTTCTAGTCTGTGTGGACCCAGTACAGTATGTGCTCAGTCAGTCGTATCCAACTCTTTGCGACCCAATAGACTGTAGCCCACCAGGCTCCTCTGTCCATAGACTTTTCCAGGCAAGAATCCTGGGGTGGGCTGTCATTTCCTCCTCCTGGGGATCTTCCTGACCCAGGAACCGAAACCTTATCTCTTGTGTCTCCTGCATCGGCAGGTGGATTCTTTACCACTGTGCCATCTGGGAAGCAACATGGCCCTGGGGACACTTACATTTTCTGTGCCTTGCTGTTCTCCTCTGTAAAATGGAAGTAGTAATAGTAACTATTCAGTGGATTAGTATGGGGATTAAATGGGCAAAAAAGACAAAATGCTTATTAGAATAACACTTTTGCAGCATTAGCTATTATTGCTATTAAATTTAATTATTACTGCATTCAATACCTTATTCTAAGTTCTGGAAAAGGATCCAAATCAGTTCTACCTTGGATATTTATGTCCTGTAATAAATGTTAAAGGATGCAGAGACAAAAGAGGAAGTTTCAAGCATAGTAGCTGAGAAAAGGAAGAAAAGTTATGAATGTAGGCTCAGCTGGTAAAGAATCTGCCTGCAGTGCAGGAGACCTGGGTTCGATCCCTGGAATGGGAAGATCCCCTGGAGAAGGGAAAGGCTACCCACTCCAGTATTCAGGCCTGGAGAATTCCATGGACTATTTATCCATGAGGTTGCAAAGAACCGGATACGACTGAGCGACTTTCACATTCACGTTCACAGGAATAACTCAGGCTGATGAAACTGTGGGAGAAAAAAGTCACGGATGCCAAAGGGCAGAGCTTATTGTGAGAAACAATAGATGGTAAGGTTTACTTGAGAGAAATTTGGCCCAGTTGTAAATCATTTTAATCTCATTCCAATCTATTGATCTTCTGAGTGAGAAGCAAGCCGAAGAAAACACACAGTTTGAAATGTGATACCTTTATCTATAAAACTCCAGTTTCTCATATGTTAAAGAGCCCTCGAATTTCCATTGATCATTAGATTATCTGTTTTGATCAAAATAGAATAATATATATTTTCCTGGTCTCGTAACAAAAGGTCCTACAATCCCAGGTTTCTTGCATTCAGCTAAACTCGGAGAGCGATAGTGCCCTAAAGGCATATTAGCGCTTTTCTGTTGAATGGTTTGTTGAGGGCACCACGCTGGCCTTAAGTAGCACCCAGTGAATTGCAGCGTGCCTTCTTCTGACAGTGGAATTGGAAGTCCCTAACAGAGCAGCAAAGTAATCAACAGTCTCTGAGAATGGACAACTTTTTAATTCTCAGCAATGATCCTTCTGGGTGAGAGCTCCAGCAAAACGGGACAGTAGTGAAGCGAAGACTGACCTCAATGCTATGTGACTCATTCTACAGACAAACAGGCCACATGAAGATCCATTTGGCATCTCTACCAACACTCAATTTTTTATTTTAAAATGCCAATTATCAACAAAAAGTCTCTTCTTGTGCTCTAATGTTTTTGCCTGGAGAGAACTTGTGGAATGGAGATGCTCTGGTCATCTATAATTGATTCTGGGAGTAAAAGCATTCAGGCTCCAAGTTCTTAGCAAACATATTTGTTTCATATGGTAAAACAAATATTCTTGTATCCTGTCTCCAAGCTAGGTTCATATCATGCCTGAATCAGAGAAAAAGAGGCACATTAAATAATGATTATGTGCTCAATTTCAGGATGTTAGATTCTCACTGTCGACCTTTATGTGGTAGCCTGTTTATGAAAACAAATCATGGGGAATTAAGTCAGCAAATTAGGCTACTATGAAAGAAGGAAAAAGGCTTCAGACTTAAGCAAGAGGTTATTTTAAAAGTAGCTTGCTGCTTAAATATATTTAGTCAGTCAGAGAACTGGAAAACCATACTAGGATCTTTAATATAAAACTCGAGGTGTGTATGTGCCCAGTCGTGTCTGACTCTTTGCTACGCTATGAACTGTAGCAGTACTGCCCCCCCAACTTCCCCCGCACCCCGACCCGCCCCAGGCTCCTCTGTTCACGAAATTTCCCAGGCAAGAATACTGGAGTGGGTGGCCATTTCCTCCTCCAGGGATCCTCCTGACCCGGGGATTGAACTCGCCTCTCCTGCATCTCCTGCATTGGCAGGTGGATTCTTTCCCACGGCACCACCTAAATCGAGACCTTTGTGGGAAATACTTAAAGAGAAAACTCACTGAGCTACTAGAGCAATTTGTTATAGCAGGCAATCCAACTTGGGAATTTTTTTTTCCCCTAGTTTGAAAATGTATAGAAAAGTATTACCAGACAGAATAAAGCTTCCACAACTCTTGACTAAGGACACTTGGGAGTTAAACCATCTACAAGGGTAAATTTATATTGGAAGAATGTCAACGCTCTTCTTTTTATCCAAAGTAGGAGAGAGAAAGGCATGCCAAGACAATGTACACATTTAAATATAAAATATTAAAATGCCCTTCTTATTTTTTGCAAACCCAAGCATGAGATAAAGCAAATAGTGTATGTATTTCCAGATACTTGCCTGACAAGTTCTTAAAATGGATTTTTTGCCAAAGCGAAAACAGAGAGATTATTAAATTAGAAGTTGAAAAGGGGTAAAGGACTATCGAACATTGATGGAAAAAAAAGTTGTGTATTGTGTTAATCATGAATAAAGCATAATTGATTCTCATTAGAAAGATAATTTCAGTACTAGAGTCAGTAGGAGGAGAAGGAGAAGGTATGACAGAAGGTGAAATGGTTGGATGGCATCACCAACTCAGTGGACATGAGTTTGAGCGAGCTCTGGGAGACAGTGAAGGACAGGGAAGCCTGGCGTGCTGCCGTCCATGGGGTCACAGAGAATAGGACACGACGGAGCGACTGAACAACAGAGAGTCTGTTATGTCAGCGGAAAGTGCCTTGTTTGGTTTTAGGTTTTCTATGTGAGGTATGGCACTTGTCAATCTCAGACAGCATGCATTATTCTGTGGGTTTAGTAATAGGATCCAAGAGAGGACAATAAACAGTGTGGACATTATCTCTAGGGAAAGAAAGAAAAGACCTGTCAGAGCAATATGTCAGAGCCAAAGAGAAATTCATGGGTATCAAGATTTCAGGGTCAGATGATGAAAAGAGAATATAAGATTCTAATACACGCAAAGACAATAAGTTCATGTAACCAAACGTGGAAGAGCAAGAACTGGGGAAAAAGAAGAAAGCAAGAAATGGGAGTCTTTGAGTATGCAGGATTTCAAAGGAGTTCATCACTGAAGTGACTCTGATGCCCTCTCTCCACGGATGGACTTCCTAATTTATGCTCTTCCTCAAATCAGCCTGGTTGTTGCTATTGAAGAGTCAACAAATGCAACTAAACATCACCATGAATGAGGGACAGGGGAGTGGCAAGGTTTGTAGCTGTTAAATCAAGTACGCGAGTCATCCATTCAGGAATGATAATGCAAGAAAAAGAGTAAGCATAGTGCCTGGCATGTGTTCTCAGTAAAAGACAGTAGGCATTTGTTTCTTCGTTATTAGTATTACATTAGTATTAGAATTAGTAGTACCACTTTTACAAATTGCCGGATTCTTTTCTTTGACAATCAGTTCATGAGAGCAGAGACTCTGGTTTCTTTGTTCACATTTATCCCTTTAGTACCTGACATTGTATCCTGATGCCCCAAAATACGCCACTCTGGAGTAAAGATTGTTTTGAACTAAAGGCAACTGAGAAGAAATAGATACAAAGACAGCTTGGTCTCCTCTCTCAATTTGCCTAAAAGTAGGGTCCCTCTAAAGCACAATGCTTTAGTAGAAATCTGCGTAGGGGAGGCTCAGATCATAGGAGCTGGGTACTTAACCTCGGGACAGTTCTCAAAGGAAGAGAACCTGATCCAAATTTGGAACCCTGCGAATATGAAGGTGGAGGGGATGAGAGGAGTAGAACAGGGCTTCGTTGGTCAGTGACCATGGACAGAGGAGCTTGTGGGCTGTGTAGAGTCCCCGGGGTCACAAAGAGTCAGACTCCACTGAAGTGGCTTAGTGTGCATGCACCACACAGGCAAAGGCATAGATTGAAAGAAGGGCATGACTTTCTGGCTCAAGGTAATGCAAGTGATTTCTAGGGTTCTATCTTTGTTTACTCTGAGCTAAGTTCTAAGTTCACAGTAGCTTATTTTGAATAACCCTTTTAACATGGAAAATATTTTTATCAACAGTCCAAGCTCACAGTGGTTTGAGTGGTTCTCGATTGGGAAAAGTCAGAGACATGTAGTCATGGATAGATGAATGGATAGATTGATAGACCATCCCTTGGCTAATTTTTGAAACTATAAAAAATGTATAGAAGTGGAACTTTATGAACATCTGTGGAATCAGGAAATACAAATTTGCCTAAGAATTTTATGTTAGAAATCATTTCCTTTTTCATTGTTTAATGTAACTTCCTATAGAGAAGAGAGAAAGGAAAACTAGGGAGGAAACTGAGAAGAAATATTTAATACCTTTAATGTCAATGCCAATAAAAACTATGAACTTGTGTTTTTTGAAGCAGGTTTGCACTGGAAATTTGTGTCAGAAAGTACATAATCAGATAACTTCCCCCCAGTCCGAAAGAGTCTGCCTCCCTAAGGTTAGGGCGCTGATACAAATTAGGAGATGAGGAAGGAAAGTTTTCAGTTTTAGTAGCAATTAGACAAACATAGCTGTCCTTACTCCAGGATTGATTTGGGAAGAAAGAAACCAGGTTGCATCATTGGCCCAAGAGGCTCTGAAATTGTGACAAGGTGGCCTTTCCCGGTGACTGCAGCTTCGAGAAGGGCACAGAGCTTCAGTGGGCTTCCCAGGTAGGTCAGTGGTAAGAATCCACCTGCCAGTGCAGGAGACGTAAGAGACTCGGGTTTGACCCCTGGGTGGGAGATGATCTCCTGGATTAGGAAATGGCGACCCATCCCAGTATTCTTGCCTAGAAAATTCTATGGACAAAGGAGTCTGGCGGGCTACAGTCCATGGGGTTGCAAAGAGTTGGACACGACTCAGAGGCCAAGCACACAGAACTTCATCATCAGTGAAGTGTGGGGTGAGCGTCAGCATGCGTGTCCTCTTTGCTGGCTCCCATGAGCACAAGACGTGCACATTACAGAACCCAAAAGTAGATGGGGAGAGAAATGCATCTCCATCTTTGCTAACAGTAGTGATTAAGTGGAAGTCCTAAGTAACATCAGTCCTGAGCACTGGCCACGGAAGTTTAAAGAAGTAACTCTCCAGGAACTCAAGAAAAAACTCTTATCCATGAAGAGTGGAAGCTAGCTGGGGTACACAGGAGAGTGGAAAGGGGAACTTGGCTACCATTTAACTTTTGTAATGAGTTACCATTTAGACTGGCATTCAAGCTCCTGGTTGTCAGATGTGTTACCAAGCGCTGCTGTTGAGTGTAGCCTTGCAGGGCTCTAAAGTGTTACACTTGGTATTCCAGGTTCATAATCAAGGAAAGAGTACAAAGAAGCAATTATTAAAGCTGCATAAGTGAGAGAAATGTGATTTCTTCTTGTGTGTACTCAGCACAAAGTTAGAAGAATGTTGGTTCTTATAATTTGCTCTCCAGGACTGTGACCCCAAGGGCTGCTAAAGCCAACTGTTCTTATATGTAGTTCTCCAGGACAGTGACCCCAGGAGGTGCTAGAAGCCAACTCTCTAGAATGTTCTTGGTTAGAAAAATAAGAATTAGCCTGTTTCTACACATGTCTTTCCTTGTTTCTCCATATTCTTATGAACCGGTCTCAATTGGAGGAAAGAATTAAGTAAAATATAGTAGCAGCTAAGGCTTTTCTTTTTAGAATATAGTATATGTCAGTGGGGCCAGAGAATAGAAGAAAGGTAAGTTGAAAAACTTAATGGGAGCAAATCCATTTATGGATATAAGCAAATCCTTATATCCACAGACCTAAGTTTATGTAATGAGAATACAACAGTTCATGGGATACTGACCCTTCTCTACAGAACCTCACAATCTGGAGCAGCAGATAAAATCAGCTTCCATAGACTGCACACTCTCTCAGTACCAAGCAGTGTGAATGCTGCCTCAGATACACATGGACTTTAATCCATAAAATGTCAGTAAGAGAAGTATTTAATCTGCTTTTGCTAAGAGGAAATTGAGGATGAGAGAACTATAAGTAATTTATCCAGCTTGAAAGAGAAGGAGCTAGAAGTCTAACCCAACAGTTTTTCTTCTTTATTACTATCCCATATAAGTTTGAGCCTTCTTCTTTTATTAACCTTCTAATACTTATATTATGACAGTTTTTCGGTGCTAATTTTATTATAAGACTACAGCTTTGAATGGAGTTTCCATCCAACAACTAGCAAATTAATGTAAAAGCACATAGGATATTGCACTTATTATTGCTTGACCTCTGTATAATCACTGTTAGTGAACTTGTCACAGTATCATCTAAGTTCAACTCTTAAATCTTAATTTTAAGAAGTTATATACAATCTTAGAGCTAGAGAGAAATACACAAGGTGACATTTCAACTTTTAGTCATGTTGATGAATATAAATAATCCAATGTTTTTAAAGGCCAAATCTGACTGAATGGGTGCTCAAAAAATAAGTTTACTAACTAGAAATTTAACTTTCAAGCTCCTGCTATTTTGGTTAATACTCCTAGGAGAAATTTGAAAGTAATCAACAGTTATTTGTTTTTAACTATATCATAACCTTTAAAAAATGCTTCAAGTGCCATATGAGATATTTTTTAATTATGTTTCAAACATAACAGTCTTTATAATGGCATTATTTAACATCTGAGTGCCAACAGTTTACCTTCTGTTGTGTGAAGAGAGGAAGGCATGAATTTTTTTTTGGCTTCCAATCAAAAACAAAGTGTGAGGGAGAATAACAGATGCTGAATATTTAGTCGTGCAGTTTGAGGATTGAGCCATGACATGACTGTCCTAGATAAACAAGTTGAGTACCTCTGTGCCAGCACATCTCAAATGATATATATCCCATGTCTTTTTCAGGATGTGAAAATGTAGAATCTGAAATCTACAGCAGAACAATAGTGGGGAGTGATACTAAGTATTTTATCACCACAGCTAGTCTATTTAATTTCTGCAGCACTCTATCTGTAGCCCGGGCTTTCAAGGTGGCGCTAGTGGTAAAGAACCCACCTGCCAAATGTAGGAGATGTAAGAGACATGGGTTTGATCCCTGGGTTGGAAAGATCCCCTGGAGGAGGGCTTGTGTTCTTGCCTTGAGAATTCCATGGACGGAGGAACCTGACAGGCTACAGTCCACGGGGCTGCAGAGAGTCAACATGACTAAAGCTATTTAGCACGCACACCTACAACTCTTGCAATTCCTGTTACTGCCATCTGCAGTTTAGAAGGCTATGCCTCCTTATTTTATAAGGAGAAAGGAGATGGAGTGGAACTCTCCAATGTAGCATGAGGCAGAATGTTTTACAAAATTTGAATTTATGATAGAAGGAGAAATGAGAGACTCACTTTAATGTATTTAAGCCTCCTGTCGAGAAAAAGAAGCAAAATTATAAGATCTCAGAATATGAAGTTTGCTCATCCATTAACCTGCTCGGTTTGTGAATGAGAGAACTGAAGTCTAAATGGTAGAAGTCAACAGTAGAGTCTGCTTCTGAGGGTTCCTGGGGAGCTTTCCTGGATATTTCCTACAGGGCTTTCTGTTCGTTCCCATTCCAGCTCACGGGAAGCAGCGGAAACTATAAAACATTTGCTAGCGTATTTCCCTCCAGTCCCAGAGTTGGCTCTCCTTAAACAATGTACAGAAGACTCACTCAGTTTTCTTTACCAGATTCCTATCTTCCTTATTTCTTCATATTTGTAAATGTAGCGAGGCCTATTTGGCATCAATATTCTTTATTTTAGCCAGGCGCATGCAACCAAGAGATGGTTTGTGAGGTCAGAGACCTGGCAGAGATTTATAATGTCTAAAAGAAATTCTTAAGTGTCGTGGGTCATCTGCTTACCCTCCCCGACTTTCCTCTACCTCTTTACTCTCAATTTTTTTGGCAGGGGGAACTCATTTTCTTTCTTTTTTAAAAAAATTAATTTATTTTTAGCTGCACTGAATCTTTGCTGCTGCCCACAGGCTTTCTCTAGTTTCGGCAAGTGGGGGCTACTCTCTCCTTGCGGTGTGTGGGCTTCTCATTTCAGTGGCTTCTCTTGATGAGCACAGGCTCCGGGAGCAAGGGCTTCAGAGGCTGTGGATTGCAGGCTTAGTAGTTGCAGCTGGCAGGCTCCAGAGTGAGGGGTCAGTCCTGCTGGTGCAGGGGCTTTGTTGCCCTGTGGTAAGTGGAATCCTCCCGGACCAAGAATCGAACTCGTGTCTTCTGCATTGGCAGGCAGATTCTTAACCACTGGACCACCAGGGAGAGTCCTACCTCTTTACTCTTGAATTCAATGTTATAAAATGTGAATGGTGTCAGCAGTAAAGGATATTTTGAATATTTCATATATTTTGGCAATTTTTTGCTTGCTTATTTATTATGCCCTTTTATTTCACATTTAATTAGCTACATATGATACACACATATTACAAACATATAAGGTCTAAGGTGGCGATTTTTGAGGATGAGGTGTCAGGAAGAAGAGGAGGATTCTACGTATAGGATTGGAAAATTTTGATGAGATTAATGATAAGGAATTAAAATCCTATATGTCATTTCACTGCAGTAATGGAACAGGAGACACAAAATCACCCATTTCTACCATGATAGTTACTTAAAAATGCATTTTACGTGGGTTTGTAATTCAAGTCTTCCCTATTCCATTGTACATTATCTTTGAAAAACAGCTCTCAGTAGTTCTGCTGAATTCATCGCCGTTTGATAAATAAAGGTTCTGATCATTTCAAACAACTATTGGAATCCCAAAACAAACAAAATAAAAGCCTAGATTGGAAAGTCCTGGGAAATAATTTACTTAGTAACAGCAAAACCTATTGCCCAGAAAAGGAAAACTAATAAAGCCAGCATGTAAAATGAGAAAGTAAAACGCTGTGACAAGATACAGTATGATAACATGAAAAGGTTCCACTTTGAAACAGTAAATCAGTTGATGTATTGATGGTACGTCCCATTGTGCTGGAAAGGTTGGATATAATAAACTGAAAAACAACAGCTTCTCTCTCCAGGTTGATGAGTCAACAGATTTCACCAATAAATGTCACACTATAGTATTTGTAAGATTTGTAAATGATGTTGAAATTCAAGAAAACTTTTCCTGCTGCAAAGAACTGCATGAAAAAAGGCAAAGGCAAGATACATTAAAGTTTTGTAAACAAAGGATTTGTCCTGGAGAAACTGGCTTGGCATCTGTATTGCTAATGTCCTTCCAATGACTGACCTTACAATATATTTCACCTTTTATAAAATAATGCCACAATGCACTGCTTTCTTCACAGATAGGTGCTGATATTCTTGGTAATGCAAATGTTTAAAAATGTATGAATGATGGTACAAGAATGGTTAACTTTATTAAACAAACAATGGATGTTCACTTGGGAATGCTTTGAAAACTGCAAAAATCTAGAAAAGAGCTCAGAACTATTCTGCTATAGATAGCTATCTGGTGGTTTAGCAG